>NC_064630.1:599847722-600472722 GCF_023864275.1 Schistocerca cancellata
TTTGCTGTCTGACAGAATTACAATGTCATCGGCGAACCCCAACGTGTTTATTTCTTCTCCATGGATTTTAATACCTACTCCGAATTTTTCTTTTGTTTCCTTTACTGCTTGCTCAATATACAGATTGAATAACATTGGGGGTAGACTACAACCCTGTCTCACTCCCTTCCCAACCGCTGCTTCCCTTTCATGCCCCTCGACTCTCATAACTGCCATCTGGTTTCTGTATAAATTGTAAATAGCCTTTCGCTCCCTGTATTTTACCCCTGCTGCCTTCACAATCTGAAAGAGCGTGCTCCAGTCAACGTTTTCAAAAGCTTTCTCTAAGATCATAGGTTAACGTAACTGCAAATGTGAAATGTTGAAATGTTGGCACGTTAGTAACAGGTATAACCGTCAGAATGTGGATTGCAAGGATGCACGTGCCGGATGTCAGTTTGTGGGATGCAGTTCCCTGCATTTTGGTCGGTCAATACAGGGGCGGTTGCTGCTGTTGTTGATGACGCTGGAGCAGTCTTCCGTATTGTCCGAAATGTACTCGACTGGAGATAGATCTGGTGATCGAGTATGGCAAGGTAACAAGTCGACTTTCGTAGAGCATGCTGGATTACAACAGCTATTTGGCAGCGAGCATTGGAGAATACGCCCTGGTATGCTGTTGATGAATACCAGCACAAGAGGTCAAATCAGCAGATTGAAGTACAAATTTGCAGTCAGAGAGCGTGAGGATAACCATGAGAGTTATACTACTGTCATACGAAATCGCACCCCAGGTCATAACTCCAATGGCAACCAGTGTGTCTAGAACGCAAGTTGGTTGGAGGCCCTAAATTGGCCTCCTCCTAACCAACATACGGCACCGATGCAGAACCAGCTTTTAACATTTTTCGGGACATTTTACCTTGCTGCTATTGAAATGTCAGTGGTTATAACAAATGTAAATTTTTTTATGTAATAGAACAGTGCTAACCGCATAAATATGTTTATTTGTTTATTGGTGACGAGCGTCGACCACTGTTATGGCCATCATCAGGCCGCTTACGTTGTGAAAGAGTAACTTGAATGAGATTTTCACTCTGCAGCGGAGTGTGCGCTGATATGAAACTTCCTGGCAGATTAAAACTGTGTGCCCGACCGAGACTCGAACTCGGGTCCTTTGCCTTTCGCGGGCAAGTGCTCTGCCATCTGAGATACCGAAGCACGACCGAGTTCGAGTCTCGGTCGGGCACACAGTTTTACCTGCCAGGAAGTTTCAACTTGAATATACTTAGACGAATGTAATCTACAAGCATAATGGGTACGAGTTTGATGTACTACGTTTCCTTCTGTGCTTCTAGTTTACACTCCTCTAAGTACATTCATATTACTCTCTTCGCAAGAGTAAGCCGTCTGATGATGACCAGAACAGTGGGCGATGCCAGTATATCATTAAACATCTTACCAGCTTTCATCAGACAACACACCAGATATCCGCCTTGCCTTCCAATAACCTCTCGCTTGTTGAGACCGTTGAAGTCGCAAATGGTGACGACTTGGAGTGAGTGGATTGCATGCCACTGGGCGTCTGGCTCGGAGCTGCCCTTGAAGTAAACGGTGTGTGACATTTGTATCACTGTGGTGGCAACTGCTGCTCGAATTACTGTTGTAGATGCAGTATGATGCGACAGAGCCACACGCTGAACTCGATGGTCGTCCCTCGCAGAAGTGCGATGTGACCGTCTGGAGCCGCGTCTTCTTGCGACTGTACATTCTCGTGACCACTGCTGCCAGCAAAATGGTTCAAATGGCTCTAAGCACTATGGGACTTAACTTCTGAGGTCATCAGTCCCCTAGAACTTAGAACTACTTAAACCTAACTAACCTAAGGACATCACACACATCCATGCCCGAGGCAGGATTCGAACCTGCGACCGTAGCGGTCGTGCGGTTCCAGACTGTAGCGCCTAGAACCGCTCGGCCACTCCGGCCGGCCCAAGTGAGGTGACAGTCGAGGGTGAGGCCAAGGCACGTCAGGGTGGGGGTGAGCTGGATGGGACGACCATAAAGGGTGAGGTAGAGGTGTTGCAATTTTCCTTCTGTCAGTGTATAATATCCGTCATCGTCGTCATCTATGAGACTGAAAGTTCTCTGACACATTCGTGACTTCCAGTACTAAATTTCTTTCAAGTGTTCTTAAATAGCAGACTCTCTGCAAGTATACGAGGGCGTGCTGAAAAGTAGTGCCTCGGAATTGTTTACGTACAACTTTTAAGGCTTTTTAAATAAAACAATGACGATTAACACTCTACATCTTTGTTCTTCATGTCTACATGTTTGCGGACCTCTTCCGCTAGAGGGCTTCGAATTCTAGCGTGTAATATGGCGGAGTGCTACGTTAACTATGACGGTGCGGAGAAATGCGTGCTGTAATCGAGTTTCGGTTTCGATGAGTTCGTCCACACATGGAATATCATCTCCTCCAGTGCGACAGTGTCAGACAACAACTGAGCGCTGCAACTGTCCGACGCCTTAGGTTCACTGTCATCAATCATCCTACATATCGCTCCGACTTGGCCGCATCAGATTTTCATCTGTTTCCAAAACCTAAAGAACCCTTTCGAGGTCTTTACTTTCATACAGATGTAAGGTTACAAGCGGAGGTGAGGTTGTGGCTCCATCGACAAAATCAAACATTCTACAGTGACGGTATCAACAAACTGATGTCTCGTTGGGACAAATGTATTCGTTGCCAGGGTGACTACCTTGAGAAATAAGTATATTGATATGAACGACAGAGAAATGTTAATAACGCTTGTTTTATTTAGAAAACTTTCAACATTTTCACATTAAAAGTTCGGAGGGAGTACTTTCCAGCATGCCCTCCAATATGCATTACCGAGTTATGGATCTTTGAAACCGAAACTGTGTTTAACACTTTCGGTAAAAATCGGAGGAAGAAACTATTTGAGTGTCCGGTACGAGCGAGCCAGTGACAATCGTGCGCGACATTTGGTCAGATAGGTAACGGTGTATCTGGATGGAGGCATCCCGTAACTGATCTTTTCTGAACAGCAGAAAACTGGAAAGGTGACTAGGCAGCCATTGTGATCGTAACCTTAAGCGCCTTTGGGTATAACACATCTTTCTGCGAGTTATAGACTTCTCTTCGATTTACAAGAGCAGCTTCTTTTTCTGTAAAAACTGACAAGAAATAAAGTCTCATTTAAGCACGTAACTGTCAGGTAGAAACAAGCGGCAACCGTTATGAGTTTGATGATTTTTGTTTTCTTAGTACCATAAAAATGCTGTAACTGTTTATTCACAAGAAAATGCAGCTTATTATGTCAGCGTGAGTGCGACTTGTAGCATTTCGTTGTTTAGTGCTCCGAATATTTGTACTGTAACGTAGCTAGACACTCATCTGGTACCGTACACTACATTATCATCATTTCATGCCATGTATATTAGTGAAGCCATATACTTGATTCTGTGGTGCTCTCGCCAATATCTCAGATACTTTGCACCACCACTAAATGAAACATTTTGAGTCACCACTACTGTTCAAAATAGCAGAGAAGAAAGAGAGAGACGAATATAAGGTTACTGATGTTTCCCATTCTTAAATGTAGTTAAATGTAGGTGCTACGACTGAAAGTCCCTAACAACATGGTCACTGACTGCAGTAGAAGGATGTTGGGGTTCAAGATCTTCAGTATCAATGAGTGTGAGCTCCTTCAGTTTACCAGAAATTTGTTACCCTTGCGCCCACCGAGGCCTCGGGCACTGGCATTTCATTCGCAATATCTTCGCCGTCATATTCTGCACGTAGCGAAGGGTGGGTGGCGGCATCATCTGTTAGCACCTCCGAGAGTCTCAACGTCAGCGTTGGCGCTGCAGTGGCAGGGGAGCATTGTTCACCCCCGCGAACTCCTGATTGAACCACCTTTGATAAAGGTGCATTACTGGCCGGTTTAGTGTGTGGCCATAGGTTGTGTATTTCCACGGTTAATATCCGCATTATCGTTTGAAGCTTCATCTGCTTGTGACTGTGTTGCACAGTCGTCGGATGGTGTCCTCTATTGCTCCTGTGATCCTTTGGCGATCGTTGCTTACGTGAGTCGGTTTCCATGTCAGATGACGGCAAGGAGTCCCAACAATCCAGCATGAACACTCCCATCAAGCGAGGTAGATCAGTGGTTAGCACACTGGACTCGCATTTGGGAGGACGATGGTTCATGCCTGCGTCCAGCCATCAAGGTTTAGGGTTTCCATAGTTTCCCTAAACCACTAAAGGCAAATGTTGGGATGGTTCCTATGGCTGATTTCCTTCTGCATCCTTTCCTAATCCGAGCTTGTGCTCCATCTCTAATGATCTCATTATCTACAAAAATACTTTGTGTTCTGCCTTATGGCGGGTCTTGTCATAGGGGAAGCCTCGTCAGAGAGGTCCATCGCATGACCGTCCAGGGAACTGATTCCAGTGGCGGTTTCCAGTTGCCTTTTACTGATGATGATCAAACGATAATGCGGACAACACAACACCCAATCTGTGAGTGCTGCGACCCAACCGGGAATCGCACCCGGGCCTCTTGGCATGACAGACCGCCGCGCTGACCACTCAGTTATCGGGGTGGACTCATTATCTGGATGATGGATGGTTGATGAGTCTCATACTCCATAACAGAGCGTAGCGGACGATGCGGGACACTCGCACTGCCGTATTGGCAAGGGCCCTAGTGGAGGTGGTTAGCCGTTGCCTTCCTCCGACCGTTTTGGAGATGAATGATGATGATGAAGACTGCACAACAACACCCAGTCATCTCGAGGCAGGTTATCACCATTGACCCCGCCGGGATACGAACCCGGGACCCCGTGCTCGGGAAGCTAGAACACTACTGCGAGACTAGGAGCTGACAGGATGCTAAAAACTAATCTTCTACCAACGCTGCCGTGGACACATTTATGCCCCCATTGGCACGTTCATCAGTACATAGTTGTGTAGGCAGGAGCAGGGGCTGTATTGTGCGTGGGGTCACCTCTTTTCTCTGTAATGACTAAGCTATCTGTAGATCACCGCTAGTGCCCATCTGGGGCGGCAATGTGCAGACAACTTTTTTTAACACTGAACTGCACCCATTTCTCAGCTACATGTCTAAGCACCATTCTGTAAGGGCGATGAGCAGACACCACATTATCTATGAGGAGTTCGAAAGGGAATTCAAAAATCTGGATCATCCACAATCCCAGCCCAGCACACATCAATATAAAAGTGGCAGAATTGGAGCCTATTTTTACTCTCTTGAAGAATCCTCTCTCAAGCTGCGTCACTGAGAAGCCCAACTTACATCACACTGTTGAGTATGAGAAGGTGTATACCATCTAGTTCGTCACTCGGGATCTTTACTTCGAAAACAATGTTCTACTTCCAGAGTTTTTGATCAAGAAAATAATTCCTTAAACTGAACTTCAGCATCCACTTTCTGTTAGAAATGGTCATTCTGATCAGTGAAAACACGAGTACACACTAATGGGCCGAACCAAGTAGACAAACACCGAGTGCTCTTTACGGCAGGAACGTAAACAGTACAACCACACTGTACAGCTCCTCGAACCAAACTGTCCGCTTCGGCCATCCGAACACGAATTATGGTCAGACCTAAACTCCAATATGCCATCGTCCATTCGTCACAAACAGCATTCGTAAGATAAGTATATTCTAGTCCACAAAGCACGTATTTACTGAGAGTCAAGGGCCTGGTACTGGCTAATGAACACGAAATAACAGGACCTTTGTTGTTAAGAAGTACGATGCAGTATTCCTTCGTACTTTGTGAGGCCATGCCCAAGACAGGCAATGAGAGATAAGAAAACGAATCTCAGTTGCTTCACGTGACTGGCCATGCACCCAGTGTGTGATCATCACACAATACATGTCTCCCAGTTCAGTTTATTCCAAATTCTATGACATTACATTTTACTTGTACTGCATTATTTGGCTGAAATAGCTGTCTCTTGGCAAACAGTCACAAGTTTCAGTTTTGGCAGCTCTCAGTAATTAACCAAATATATTACAAGGTGTCTTATATTCCGTCATCCTACTGGATTAAATTTCAGTAAATCCTGTGGAAATTCGTTATTTTTCACTCTTGTAATATGTCAGTTTAATTTATTGTCCCGTATTTAATCATTTATATTGAAAGTTTCCCAGTTCCATTCAAGTACATCGAAGAAAACGATTTATTGACTCATAGTCAACACGTATTCAGAAAATGTCGTTCTTGTGAAACACAACTAGCTCTTTATACTCATGAAGTAATAAGTGCTATCGACAGGGGAAGTCAAATTGATTCCATATTTTCAGATTTCCAGAAGACTTTCGACGCCGTTCCTGACAAGCGTCTTCTAACCAAACTGCGTTCCTATGGAATATCGCCTCAGTTGTGCAACTGGATTTGTGATTTCCTGTCAGAAAGGTCACAGTTCGTAGTAATAGACGAAACGTCATCGAGTAAAACAGAAGTATTATCCGGCGTTCCCCAAGGAACTGTTATAGGCCCTCTATTGTTCCTGAGCTATATTAACGACATAGGAGACAACCTGAGTATCCGTCTTAGATTGTTTGCAGATGATGCCGTCATTTACCGACTTGTAAAGTCATCAGATGATCAAATCGACTTGCAAAATGATTTAAATAAGATATCTGTATGTTGCGAAAAGCAATTGACCCTCAATAAAGAAAAGTGTGAAGTTATTCACATGAGTACTAAAAGAAATCAGCTAAATTTCGATTACGCGATAAGTCACGCAAATCTGAAGACTGTAAATTCAACTGAATACTTAGGGATTGCAATTACAAATAACCTAAATTGGAACAATCACATAGATAACATTGTGGGTAGAGCAAACCAAAGACTACGATTCATTGGCAGAACACTTAGAAGGTGCAACAGGTCTACTAAAGAGACTGCTTGCACCACGCTTGTCCGCCCTGTTCTGGAGTATTGCTGTGCGGTGTGCGATCCGCGTCAGGTGGGACTGATGGTTGACATCGAAAAAGTGCAAAGACGGGCAGCTCGTTTTGTATTATCCCGAAATAGGGGAGATAGTGCCACAGAGATGATACGTGAATTGGAGTGGCAAAACTCCATGCAATCTCATGTTAGGGGCTGGGACAATATGAACAGAGCTCCTGGTGTACATGTTTGGTGAAGGCAAGACTGTTACCCTCCCCCCCTCTCCTCCTTGATGCCAGTAAGTTTAGTGAACAGCAAAAACATATATTTCAAGGGTATGACAATCACTGGAGCTTAGAAGCCTTCTTTCAGAAATTGGAAATGGTCAGCCCAGAAACATTAGATCTGTCTGTAAATGACTGTGGTCCTGTCTAGGTGACTACCTTCTGCTGAAACATATCCATGCCTGCTGTGAGAAAGACAGCTACCACGTCTAAAATCTCATTTTCTTCAGACGAGAGAGATCAGGAATGGCCAACTGGCTTCTCTCAGGATATGCAAATTGGAGGCTTGCTCCCGCAGCGTGGAAACCTGGTACTGTGTCTGGATTGGCTACCAGGACAACAGAGCACTCAAGAGAGAATATTCAACGAGTAGAGGATAGTTCGATTGTTTTGTGCAATTTGGGGGTCGATTCATTTTTGCTAATTCGGCTCTTGTACTGAGGCTTAGTGGAAAGTGGTTGTGATTCTTTGCCTTCTTGATCTTCTGGTTCTTCACTGGTAGGGAATTTCAGGCCTTCCCGTAGCGGGTGAGACTTATGGTCTGTGTCTCGTGGTAGACTAAGAGCCAGTGGTAGTTTCCAGCTGTGTTTCGACAGTGGAACTGCATATCATCTCTGACACTTTATATGTCACGACGGTGAACTTACGCGTCCTGAGTCGGCCGTCGGTCGTGTGACAATTCTAGTATGCACCGTTGCGCCTGTGAGTCAAATTGGTTTGGCCAGACCGGCGAAAGGGTGCCCCTCACACTGAAATCTGCAGGGATTTCAGGGCTCTGTTTCCCGCGTTCTGATAATCAGAACAACAGACTGAGTAGTTTGTAAATTTTTGTGGATGCTGCTGCAGCGCACCGATCCTCGCCCAAGGCGTGCCGTTTTCTGCTGTCGCCTGAATCAAGCGAAACGGTAAAATACTGCGGCACTGGAGTACGCTTGCTAAATGATATTCACAGCTCCCTGTTCTTAGGTGAACCATAGTTTGTAGTATACTTGGTCATAGTTGATTCCATTTGAATAGAGTTGTGCCTCACTGTGGATTTATGTAAAAAAAGTCAAATTGCATTGTAAAAGGGATTAATTCACGGGAAACTTTGTGCAGTTTTCACCCCAAAGTTTGCTATGTCGATCAAACGTCATTCCTTTTCTGATTTCTGTACATGGTTTTTTTGCAAGAATGATCAGCTAGTTGTAGTTACAAAAGGATTAACAATATTTTCCATTATTTTGCAAACTTAAACACACCACTGTTGTCATTCGTACACCCTTCACTATTCACTGTTTTTCTTTTACTGTGGCGGTAAATGGGTACACCAGCAATTTGATATTCAGTCTTACTGACTTGAGTGATCTGCGTTCTTAAAGGGACCACTGGTATAACCAACCAAAGTTCCACGTGTAAATTCATTAATACATGTACACTACCGCCCATTAAAATTGCTACACCAAGAAGAAATGCAGATGATAAACGGGTATTCATTGGTCGAATATATTACACTAGAACTGACATGTGTTTACATTTTCACGCAATTTCGACGCATAGATCCTGAGAAATCAGTACCCAGAACAACCACCACTGGCTGTAATAATGGCCTTGATACGCCTGGGCATTGAGTAAAACAGAGCTTGGATGGCGTGTACAGGTAGGTACAGCTACCCATGCAGCTTCAACACGATACCACAGTTCATCAAGAGCAGTGACTGGCGTATTGTGACAAGCCAGTTGCTCGGACACCATTGACCAGACGTTCTCAATTGGTGAGAGATCTGGAGAATGTGCTGGTCAGGGCAGCAGTCGAACATTTTCTGTATCCAAAAAGGCACGTGCAGCGCCTGCAACATGCGGTCGTGCATTATCCTGCTAAAATGTAGGGTTTCGCAGGGATCGAATGAAGGGTAGAGCCACGGGTCGTAACACATCTGAAATGTAACGTTCACTGTTCAAAGTGTCGTCAATGCGAACAAGAGGTGACCGAGACGTGTAACCAATGGCGTCCCATACCATCACGCCGGGTGAAACGCCAGTACGGCGATAACGAATACACGCTTCCAATGTGCGTTCACCGCGATGTCGTCAAATACGGATGTGACCATCATGATGCTGTAAACAGAACCTGGATTCATCCCAAAAAATGACGTTTTGCCATTCGTGCACCCAGATTCGTCGTTGAGCACACCATTGCAGGCGCTCCTGTCTGTGATGCAGCGGCAAGGGTAACCGCAGCCATGGTCTCCGAGATGATAGTCCATGCTGCTGCAAACGTCGTCGAACTGTTGGTGCAGATGGTTGTTGTCTTGCAAACGTCCCCATCCGTTGAGTCAGGGATAGAGACGTGGCTGCACAATCCGTTACAGCCATGCGGATAAGATACCTGTCATCTCGACTGCTAGTGATAAGAGGCCGTTAGGATCCAGCACGGCGTTCCGTATTACCCTCCTGAACCCACCGATTCCATATTCTGCTAACAGTCATTGGATCACGACCAACGCGAGCAGCAATGTCGCGTACGATAAACCGCAATCGCGATGGGCTACAATCCGATCTTTATCAAAGTCGGAAACGTGATGGTACGCATTTATCCTCCTTAGACGAGGCATCACAACAACGTCTCACCAGTCAACGCCGGTCAACTGCTGTTTGTGTATGAGAAATCGGTTGGAAACTTTCCTCGTGTCAGCACGTCGTAGGCGTCGCCACCTGCGCCAGCCTTGTGTGAATGCTCTGAAAAGCTAATCATTTGCATATCACAGCATCTTCTTCCTGTCGGTTAAATTTCCGGCCTGTAGCACGTCATCTTCGTGGTGTAGAATTTTATTGGCCAGTGGTGTATAAAAATTAAGAGTGTAGCTCACTATTTGTAGGTTATTGAGAGGATAACAGTTTTCTTTGTGTAAAAAACAGTAATATTTAACATCACTCAGACATATATTTATGATTAAAGCAAACAACAGCTTGCAAGGGACGCAGTCTTTCACCCTTAGTGTATTCTATACCTACACTCCTAGAAATTGAAATAAGAACACCGTGAATTCATTGTCCCAGGAAGGGGAAACTTTATTGACACATTCCTGGGGTCAGATACATCACATGATCACACTGACAGAACCACAGGCACATAGACACAGGCAACAGAGCATGCACAATGTCGGCACTAGTACAGTTTATATCCACCTTTCGCAGCAATGCAGGCTGCTATTCTCCCATGGAGACGATCGTAGAGATGCTGGATGCAGTCCTGTGGAATGGCTTGCCATGCCATTTCCACCTGGCGCCTCAGTTGGACCAGCGTTCGTGCTGGACGTGCAGACCGCGTGAGACGACGCTTCATCCAGTCCCAAACATGCTCAATGGGGGACAGATCCGGAGATCTTGCTGGCCAGGGTAGTTGACTTACACCTTCTAGAGCACGTTGGGTGGCACGGGATACATGCGGATGTGCATTGTCCTGTTGGAACAGCAAGTTCCCTTGCCGGTCTAGGAATGGTAGAACGATGGGTTCGATGACGGTTTGGATGTACCGTGCACTATTAAGTGTCCCCTCGACGATCACCAGTGGTGTACGGCCAGTGTAGGAGATCGCTCCCCACACCATGATGCAGGGTGTTGGCCCTGTGTGCCTCGGTCGTATGCAGTCCTGATTGTGGCGCTCACCTGCACGGCGCCAAACACTCATACGACCATCATTGGCACCAAGGCAGAAGCGACTCTCATCGCTGAAGACGACACGTCTCCATTCGTCCCTCCATTCACGCCTGTCGCGACACCACTGGAGGCGGGCTGCACGATGTTGCGGCGTGAGCGGAAGACGGCCTAACGGTGTGCGGGACCGTAGCCCAGCTTCATGGAGACGGTTGCGAATGGTCCTCGCCGATACCCCAGGAGCAACAGTGTCCCTAATTTGCTGGGAAGTGGCGGTGCGGTCCCCTACGGCACTGCGTAGGATCCTACGGTCTTGGCGTGCATCCGTGCGTCGCTGCGGTCCGGTCCCAGGTCGACGGGCACGTGCACCTTCCGCCGACCACTGGCGACAACATCGATGTACTGTGGAGACCTCACGCCCCACGTGTTGAGCAATTCGGCGGTACGTCCACCCGGCCTCCCGCATGCCCACTATACGCCCTCGCTCAAAGTCCGTCAACTGCACATACGGTTCACTTCCACGCTGTCGCGGCATGCTACCAGTGTTAAAGACTGCGATGGAGCTCCGTATGCCACCGCAAACTGGCTGACACTGACGGCGGCGGTGCACAAATGCTGCGCAGCTAGCGCCATTCGACGGCCAACACCGCGGTTCCTGGTGTGTCCGCTGTGCCGTGCGTGTGATCATTGCTTGTACAGCCCTCTCGCAGTGTCCGGAGCAAGTATGGTGGGTCTGACACACCGGTGTCAATGTGTTCTTTTTTCCATTTCCAGGAGTGTATATTGATGGAAATAGAAGGAATAACCAGCAGTGGGTTAAAATTCAGAATGATTAAATATCAATGATAGGATTACCTGGTAGCATTGCTATCGCCAGTGAAAGTGAGGAACAATTACAGGACCTATGAAAGAAAAAGTAGTCTAATGAGCACTATGGTAAAGAAAGGCGAAAGTAATGAGAGAGTAGTTGGAACGAGAGTAGCAAGTAACTTAACATTCAAATGGCAAATATTAAGCAGACGATGTCAACGGCTTCTGCTATCTTGGAAATAAAATGACGTAAAACGGACGAAGCAAGGAAGGTATCAGAGGCAGAGGAGGTCTAAGAAAGTCCTCTAGTATCAAACGTCAGCCTTTATTTGTGCAAGAAAGTTCTGAAAATATGCGTTTGAAGCAGAACTTTGTATTCAAGTGAATCATGGACTGTGGAAAGACAGTAAAGAAGAGAATCGAAGATTTTGAATTGTCATGGTATAGACTACAGAGCTAATAAGTGATGGGAAGTTTCTCCATAGAGTTGGAAAATTGTATTTCATAGAGGGTTAAAAGTACAGAGGAAGAAAAACTTTTTTTCTTGTATTGTTTTTCATCAGTCTTCTGATTTGTTTTATGTGCCCCGGGACGACTTCCTCTCACAGTAGCACTACAGTATAGGTCCTCAATTATTTGCTGAATATATTCAGGGTCTCTGTCTTCCCCTGTAGTTTTTACCCTCTCTAGCTCCATCTAGAGCCATGGAAGTTATTCCCTGATGTCTTAACAGGTGTATTATCATTCTGTCTCTTTTCAGCCAGCCGGGGTGGCCGAGCGGTTCTAGGCTCTACAGTCCAGAAACCGCACGACCGCTACGGTCGCAGGTTCGAATCCTGCCTCGGGTATGTGTGTGTGTGATGTCCTTAGGTTAGTTGGGTTTAAGTAGTTCTAAGTTCTTGGGGGCTGATGACCTCAGATGTTAAGCCCCATAGTGCTCAGAGCTATTTTTTGTCTCTTTTCATTGTCAGAGTTTTCCACATTCCTCGTTGATACGGCGGAGAACCTCATTTATTCTCTTGTCAGTCGAGCTAATTTTCAACATTCTTCTGTAACACCTCACCTGAAACGCTTTGATCCCCTTCTGTAACGCTTTTCCCACACATTGGAACACATACAACATATAGTTGTGGACTTTGGGGGCATACCCTGCTCTTAGATGAGGAAGTTGTCAGGATTTCTTGGAGACAAAGAGTTCGTGAGGGGCTGCATCAAATGAATCAGAAGATAGATGACACAAAAAGTAAGTAAATAATTAAATAAAGTGATCTATGATTTGAAGTCGCATTGCTGATATTTGACGGGAACAGAAACTCAGGTTGATGTTAATGTGAATCAAATAAAATGTCAACAAGAAAATCTGTATTACTGTTCATAGACCTTTCCTAGGCAACAGAATCGCCAATTCATGTTCACATTAAATATTATTGTTAGACATGAAGAATGAAGACATTTTTTTTCATTTTTATTTTCATAATGTTATGATTTTGTTATGTTCGTGGCATAACCATAATGTCATCTCGCTTCTAACGTTATATTATAAACAAAATTTACTCCCTTTCATGCAACTAATCATTGAACTGTGCAATTAATTAGCGTTCAGCCTAAATTAACGTCACCCCTTATATTAAACTGTTAGTATTTTGTCATTTATGCTTATAATTAGCGTCACATATCAACAGTGGATTCACGAAGAACAGATACACTACTGGCCATTAAAATTGCTACACCACGAAGATGACGTGCTACAGACGCGATATTTAACCGACAGGTAGAAGATGCTGTGAAATGCAAATGATTAGCTTTTCAGAGCATTCACACAAGGTTGGCGCCGGTGGCAACACCTACAACGTGCTGACATGAGGAAAGTTTCCATGGAGTGCGCCAGGAAGTTGTAAGTCATTTTCGGCCAGGTGTCTTGATGCTATTGATCACATAGTGTTTATAACCGGGTATACATACATACACAAACAGCAGTTGACCGGCGTTGCCAGGGGAAACGTTGTTGTGATGCCTCGTGTAAGGAGGAGAAATGCGTACCATCACGTTTCCGACTTCGATAAATTCGGATTGTAGCCTATCACGACTGCAGTTTATCGTATCGCGACATGTTGCTCGCGTAGGCCGAGATCCAATGACTGTTAGCAGAATATAGAATCGGTGGTTTCAGGAGGGTAATACGGAAATCCGTGCTGGATCACAACGGCCTCGTATCACTAGCAGTCGAGATGACAGGCATCTTATCCGCATGGCTGTAACGGATCGTGCAGCCACGTCTCGATCCCTGAGTCAACATGTGGGGACTTTTGCAAGACAACAACCATCTGCACGAACAGTTCGACGACATTTTCCGCAGCATAGACTATCAGCACGGAGACCATGGCTGCGGTTACCTTTGACGCTGCATCACAGACAGGAGCTCCTGCGATGGTGTACTCAACGACGAACCTGGGTGCACGAATGACAAAACGTCAGTTATTCGGATGAATCCAGGTTCTGTTTACAGCATCGTGATGGTCGCATCCGTGCTTGGCGACACCGCGGTGAACGCACATTGGAAGCGTGTATTCGTCATCGCCATACTGGCGTATCACCCGGCGTAATGGTATGGGGTGCCATTGGTTACACGTCTCGGTCACCTCTTGTTCGCATTGACGACACTTTGAACAGTGGACGTTACATTTCAGATGTGTTACGACCAGTGGCTCTACCCTTCATTCGATCCCTGCGCAACCCTTCTTTCAGCAGGATAATGCAAGACCGCATGTTGCAGGTCCTGTACGGGCCTTTCTGGATACACTAAAAGTTCGACTGCTGCCATGGCCAGCACATTCTCCAGATCTCTCACCAATTGAAAACGTCTGGTCAATGGTATCCAAGCAACTGGCTCGTCACAATACGCCAGTCACTACTCTTGATGAACTGTGGTATCGTGTTGAAGCTGCATGCGCAGCTGTACCTGTACACGCCATCCAAGCTCTGTTTGACTCAATGCCCAGGCGTATCAAGGCCGTTATTATAAACAGAGGTGGTTGTTCTGGGTACTGATTTCTTAGGATCTATGCACCCAAATTGCGTAAAAAGTAATCACATGTCAGTTCTAGTATAATATTTCAATGAATACCCGTGTATCACCTGCATTTCTTCTTTGTGTAGCAATTTTAATGGCCAGTAGTGTATAAAAAGGACTGCCTCAGACGAAGTTAGCAGCTCAAATTTTTAAGACGCGGTGTGGAAGAGGCATGTTACTTGTGTGGCTTTCAGTAGGTATGTGTAATAGAGGTCTTAAGTTGGCATTACTGATTTCAGCCACAGTGTCACTGTCAGAGAGTGCCAGTCCTGCCGTCCGTTTTTTGTTTTGAAGCAATACATAAATACGTATAAGGGACAATCAGTCAGTTTCCGTTGGAAGGTTGCGCAGTCCAGAATCGGTATGGTAGTCGCCTTGAGCACTGAGCAGTCATCCCACTGATGCACCAGGTTAAACAAACCTGTTTGGTAAAACACCGCGTCGTCTTGGGTGAAGAAGTCGGTAACTGCCTGCTGCACGTCCCCGACGGACAGGAATCGTCGCACCCATCAAGGTCTTTTCTTAAGGGAGAGAAGGCGAGATAATCTCATGGGGAGAGATCAGGAACAGAGGGTGGGTGCTACAGTGTCTCCCACTGGAGTTGTCGTAACTTCTACGTTACAACATTTGACGGAGTGGCCGAGCGGTTCTAGGTGCTCCAATCCGGAACCGTGCGACTGCTACTGTCGCAGGTTCGAATCCTGCCTCGGGCATGGATGTGTGTTATGTCTTAAGGTTAGTTTGATTTAAAGAGTTCTGAATTCTATGGGACTTATGACCTCAGCAGTTAAGTCCCATAGTGCTCAGAGCCATTTGAACAACATTTGAGATATGGGGACGTGCGATCGTGAAGCATCAGCACCGCTTGTCGTTGTTTCCCTTCTGCAACGGTTGTTTTCGACATACATTCTGCTCCATACACATGGGTATCTACCAGTGTTTGTTCTTCGGCATCCAAGAAAATAATAATAGTATTTTGGTCCTCTTTCGGCAAGTCTGGTAGTGGCATCACACCAGTTCACGTTTCCACATTCACCGCACGCACGTCGGAAAGACACGAATGCCACACTAATCCTTTGCCTGCACGCTGCAGCAATACCTTCAAATGGAGATTTTTATACCCGGTTATAAACACTATGTGATCAGTAGTATCAAGACACCTGGCCGAAAATGACTTACAACTTCCTGGCGCACTCCATCGCTAATACTGGGATTCAATATGGTGTTGGCCACCCTTAGCCTTGATGACAACTTACGCTCTCGGAGTTATACGTCCAATCCGGTGCTGGAAGGTTTCCTGGGGAACGGTAGCCCATTCTTCACGGAGTGCTGCACTGAGGAGAGGTACCGATGTCGCTCAGGGAGGCTTGACACGAAGTCGGTGTTCCAAAACATCCCGAAGGTGTGCTATAGGATTCAGGTCAGTACTCTGTAAAGGGCAGCGCATTAAAGGAAATTAATGTTGTGTAACCACTCCGCCATAGGCCATGCATTATGAACAGGTGCTCGATTGTGTTGAAAGATGCAATAGCAATCCCCAAATTGCTTTTCAACAGTGGTAACGAAGAAAGTGCTTAAAACATCAATGTAGGCCTGTGCTGTGATAGTGTCATGCAAAACAACAAGGGGTGCAAGCCTCCTCCGTGAAAAACACGATCACACCATAACACCACCGCCTCCGAATTTTACTGTTGGGACTACACACGCTGAAAGATGACGTTCAACGGGTATTCGCCATACCCACACCCTGCCATCGGATCGCTGCATTGTGTACCGTGATTCGTCACTCCACACGTTTTTCCACTGTTCAATCGTCCAATGTTTACGCTCGTTACACCAAGCGAGGCATTTACTGGCGTGATGTGTGGCTTATGAGTAGTCGCTTGACCCTGAAATCCAAGTTTTCTCACCTCCCGCGTAACTGTCATAGTACTTCCAGTGGATCCTGATACAGTTTGGAATTCCTGTGTGATGGTCTGGACAGACGTCTGCCTATTTCACAATACGACCTTGTTCAACTCTCGGCGGATTCTGCCAGTGAACAGACGAGGTCGGCCTGTACGCTTTTGTGCTGTGCGTGTCCCATCACCTTTCCACTTCACTATCACATCGGAAACAGTGGACCTAGGGATGTTTATGAGTGTGGAAATCTCGCGTAAAGACGTATGTCACGAGTGACACACAATCAACTGACCATGTTAAAAGTTCGTGAGTTCCGCGGAGCGCCCCATTCTGCTCTCTCACGATGTTTATAGACTACTGAGGTAGCTAATATGGAGAACCTGGCAATAGGTGGCAGCACAATTCACCTAATATGGAAAACGTATGTTTTGTGGGTGTCCGGATACTTTTGACCACATAATGTACAACCACACGATTATAGCACTCTATTTTACTCGTCTTCCTTAAGGAAGGAACCTTTAATCCTGAAGAGTTTCCGAAATTAGACGTGACAACGGGATAAACAGGAACAACAGAACCGTATTCACGAAGGCTATACTTCCCAGCTCGTAGAATTTATTAAACATACTTTATATAAACTTTAAACCAAGCAACCTTGTTTGGTTCATTTCTACTTGAAACGTTGAATACAGTATTAAGTGTTAATTACACTTGCCATTTCGTTTCTCATCCTATGCTGCGCTGTACCGTGACAAAAAAAGAGATACCGCAATTTCAGTACCCACTTTTATCGCCCAGCGATATGTACTTACACGATGCACACTTATCAATCCGAGTTAAAACGTTTTCTCTGCTGTGCATCAGATGGTGAAACCAATCGAAAGTCGAACGCCGATTCGACCATAAATAAAATTCGCTCCGCGTAAATGGCGGATGGGGAAAAAAATGTTACTGCACTGAACAGCTCTTAATGAAGTGCCACGCTCTCTGTTCAAAAATAAATTTAATTACTCGTCCGTCGCCTGCGCTGAAAATCACTGACTGTTAGCGCGCAGACATAATCTACATCGCGCTGTTTGCAAAGCGCGCAGAGTTGTTCGGGAATAAAATATTTCACGGCGGAGTGTGCGTCTGGTCAGGCAGCCGCAGACCTCCAGCTGGATAATTGCCTCAATCAGGGCGATTTCAATCTGTGTACGGACGGAGCAGTTTGAAATGTAGCTCTGATCACTGCAAGTGTTATGCACGCCTGACATGAAAACAGTACCCGGCCCCATTAATTCTTGAAGGAAGAAGATGGTGGCAGCCGGAGAGAGGTTTAACACTCGGGAGAGAACGTGTCGACTACTGATTGGTTTCACGTCGGTATTTGTCTACGGACGGCCGAGTGCGGAAAGATTTATTTCGAGTGAGGAATGTTCTGGCCGGCGGCTGTCCCTCCACACGGCCGTCTTGCCCTCGCCTCACCGCCGGACCGCGCCTGCCCCGTGAGTAGACTCCACTCCGCTGCTGCAGCCTTCCAAGTTACCGGGCGCGATGATAAATGCTCCCCCCTGTGCCTCGAGCGCGCACTCGCGCCAAACGCGTTGCTCCTTTACGGACGTGTCGCCCGGATTCAATCAATGCGTTTCACACCATTAATCACGGCATTCACGCTCTGTTGATTGTTGCGGGGGACTCGGCGGCCGGCTGTCCGTGTGCATTGATTGTGAGTTATTGCGACCCTGGCGCGGACGAGGCGCGTCATTACGGCGAAGGCGCGCGCACGTGCGTGGGAGGTCGAGCAGTCGATAAATCCGTCGCGTTCCAGGTCTTCCCTCGCTGCGGAGGAGGACTCCGTGGCTGGGCAGGCGAAAGCAATCCGTTGCTTACTTAAGTGGCTCGGGACAGGTTGAAAATGTCCAGACGCTCTGTGACCAAAATGGTACTGAAACAGAGGATGACAGACTAAAGATCGAAATACTAAATGTCTTTTTCCAAAGTTGTTTCACAGAGGAAGACTGCACTGTAGTTCCTTCTCTACATTGTCGCACAAATGACAAAATGGTAGATATCGAAATACACGACAGAGGTATAGAGAAACAATTAAAATCGCTCAAAAGAGGAAAGGCCGCTGGACCTGATGGGATACCAGTTCCATTTTACACAGAGTACGCGAAGGAATTTGCCCCCCCCCCCCCTTCTTACAGCGGTGTACCGTAGGTCTCTAGAAGAGCGTAGCGTTCCAAAGGATTGGAAAAGGGCACAGGTCATCCCCTAACGTCGATCAGTTGTAGAATTTTGGAACACGTATTATGTTCGAGTATAATGACTTTCCTGGAGACTAGAAATCTGGCAGCACCCACAATCCTAACGAGTCCATCAACAGTGTAATACCGATCAGAATTCCCAAGACAACGTTTGTGTCAATTAGTACACGTCATTTTTGTGTCTCTGATGTTAAGTCCTGGAAAGACTGCAACACACTGTTGCGCGTTTCACAGCAAAACAAAAGCTGAATTTACATAACGAAAGACTAAGGGCATCAGAGCTGTTAGAGACCTTGAAACAAGGGCAAGATAGCGCAGGTAGCAGGAAAAGGGAAATTGCAAGATGAAATGGAAGAGGATACAGACAACCCATCAAATGGAGCTCGACTGCATTGACAACTTTAATGTCTGTTTCCCGTAAGTTGTATTTTTTAAGAGTTAAGTGTACATCACACAGTTTCTACTAGCCAAAATTTGTTGACTATTGGGTCGTTTTCTTTAGCAAAAGAGTATTCGCTGACGTTCATTGCTTACCTTGAATAATAGTTTTGATTATATTTTGCACTAAACATAGTGTGTGTACTCACTACTGGCAGAGTAGTGTTGTGGTTGCATTTTAAATTATATATCAACTTTAAAATTATCTGCACCGCATAAGCCAATACAGTATCGGATTTCGAAAGCAAATAAACTAAACTAAGCGAAGTTTCTGTCGAATAGTAGATACAAATAATGGCTGTGAAGACTGAAAATATGTTAATGGCGTTATTCAAACTACACCAGCTTCCAATAGTACAATTACAGTGGCCACACTTAACTTCAATGTTTCGGAATAGTAAAGGACAGAAATGACTAAAGAACATTGAAAGAATCTTTTCAACTGTTATTATTTCAATTAGAAACAGACACATTCATCAGAAAAGAGCAGCAATCGCAGTGGTAAAGACAAACAGAAGAGAACGTAATAGAAAGAACGAGTCACTTTCATGAATGACTATAAGTATTGTAAGTAGGATGTTAATGTTTTCTTTATGTAAGTAGGCTGTTTATGTTTTCTTATTGGCAACGTTACGTAGCACTCTATATGATAATCACTGGCTGTGCTGTGTGCAGTCTGTGGCTAGTTTGCATTGTTGTCTGCCATTGTAGTGTTGGGCAGCGGCAGCTGGATGTGAACAGCGCGTAGCGTTGCGCAGTTGGAGGTGAGCCGCCAGCAGTGGTGGATGTGGGGAGAGAAATGGCGGAGTTTTGATATTTGTAAGAATGGATGTTATGAACTGCTATATATATTATGACTATTAAGGTAAATACAATGTTTGTTCTCTATTAAAATCTTTCATTTGCTAACTATGCCTAATAGTAGTTAGTGCCTTCCGTAGTTTGAATCTGTTATTTAGCTGGCAGTAGTGGCGCTCGCTGTATTGCAGTAGTTCGAGTAACGGAGATTTTTGGTGAGGTAAGTGATTTGTGAAAAGTATAGGTTAATGTTAGTCAGGGCTATTCTTTTGTAGGGATTTTTGAAGGTCAGATTGCGTTGCGCTAAAAATATTGTGTGTTAGGTTAAGCACAGTCATGTATAAATGTTCTAAGGGGACGTTTCAGTATAACTGAAACATGAAACAAACCACGAGCGCTAACTTTTTACTGTATGCACTCTCTTAGACAAATGTGACACTTTACACAAATCGTAACTCTGTAGAATACTATTACTTCTATTATATACGTAGAATTACTTTGAAAACCGAGAATCTTCCTTAAATTACAAAACTTTGTTATTCTGTAAACGTCGAGAGCTTTTGCCGACATGAAGATGTACTCTCCAGCTACGACGTTTGGTACTAAGCTTCAGGGTCACAATCACGCAGTCAACAACCTTTGAAATGAAGTTTAGATAATCTGCAAGTAGTTCTTTAGATTCACTGGAAACTTCCACGTAGTACTCCTTCCGCTTTTCTTGAAACAATGAAGGCACGACCTTCGCCACAAATCTTCTCATGGTCATTTCATCTAAAATAAAACTTTTACATGTACCACAACTGTTTTCCAAAGTGTTGGAGAGGTCTTGTATGGTCTGTGTAAGGTCTTCTAGGATCAGCCCCCTCACTTTCTGGATATTTTCCAGTGTCATATGAGTCGACGGCCTACTGGGGCGCTCGTCATCACTAGATATTTGTCCCTTTTTTGGGACACTCATACCAATCGTAAGTCTGTGTCCGATATAAAGCATCGTATCTAAAAACATTGCTTCGACAGTTGGTGCGTCTCTGCAGCGATTTTCTCAAGTTAAAAATGACATACAGACACGCTGCTCTTTTAGGTATGCCGTCGCAAAGCCTGAAGCTCACGGAAATAGGAGAAACAGTAGGAAAATATTTACAATAACTAAGCAAAATTCTCGGTTGGCCACCACTTCCCACACTGGTTCAAGGAGGATGTATACGAAGACAGTTAGTAGTATTTCGGTGTTCTCGTGATCACTGGAACCGTTAAATTCAATTTACAATGGGTACAATATCGTATTTACGTTTATTTTATTTTATTTTATAGCTCGGGATTAGTTTCGGAGGAATTCGCATTCACATATGCTGAAGAAAGCAAACATGAACACTGCTAGATATACAGACATCTAAAATTGGACAAGAGCAATTACGATTTGGAAGTATGGTTGTTGTAAATCAGTTATCAATAACACACTTTGCAGTTACCGTATTTCTGAACCTCACGTGGAAAATAACACTCTCTTAACTACTCTACAGCGCCTATATGGAGACTGAACGACTAGCAGGTAGAATACTCCAGAATTTCATAGATTGCGTCTACTTTTGGTAATGTTTCTTCGTCACTATTAGGAAGATGTCTCGTAATTTATGTTTCGCAATATGAATATTATTGACTTGAAATATCCTTCTCTTAGGAGCGTATATATTTCGACCAGTCAGCACATTAAGACTATCGATCACAAAGGTTCCGTCGAATATATACCGGCTAAATGGCTAATTGAAATGAAACCCAGCTTCAACCTACCGTTACGTACCCTATCTATAAAATCCGCTAAGGCGTCCTGATGGACTAACAGCAATCTTGTGAAAGATGTACAAAGGGAAAGTCTGTCCGCAACCTCAAAGGTATTGATGGACTAAAATCGTTATGAACTAATTCAGTCTGAGGACTGATGTACGTAGTTACGAACTCAGTGAGAAAAATATTTCAGTCTATTAGGAAGTTAGGCGAGAGTTTACTCTCCACTATGGAGCAAAATATGTATGTGAAGGAGGACAACCTCTAGGCTTTATTTAAGTCGTTACGTGACCCGGCACCATTACCTCTCTAATGTCATTCTCCCTTCATCTCAGAGTAACACCTGCATCAGTTATATTTGCATACTACGTATCACTTCTACAAGGAATAATACATTAACGCGGATAGGTTGACCTGTAACGGGAGACGCAAGAAAATTTGACTTAGGTTCATCAGGGAAAAACAGACAGTAACACGTCCGGGCATGTAACTTGTGGGGACCCTTAAACTGTTCTCTCTTTAGACGTGCACTCTGTCCACGCCACGTACCTGATACTCCCGCGGCAGCTGCATTATTTCTGCTCCACACTGCTGCTGGCTTGCCTGAAATTAAGTACATAAATATGCAAGCGGGTTTAGGGAGCCGCTCAACGCTAAAGACAACACTGTCCTACGTCTGCTATGAATAATTAGATTCTGAGACTATAAGAATGTAATCGCAAGTTGCACTGTTTACCCTTTAAGTCGTAAGTGTGGATGCCAATTAACATTCTTGCTGATTTGATGAGAGGTCATAATTACGTCTCCCTTACAGTATTCTTGACAATGTTAATGTTTGTCACTATTTTACTTCACGTCGTCACATGTATATTACAGTCTTTCTCAGGCCGAACCTTCGGTGACAGATACGCAGGCAATGATGATGGTTATCTGTCCACAGCTATCACCCGTACGAGCGTGGGCGTAACCGTCGCGACGCGGCTAATGATGCGGAAAACGCGATGAGCGGACGCATGTTCTCACGCTAGCTACAAGACACTGGCACTTGATTGCTCTCCGTGTAGCAAACTAATTTACTGATTCACATTATTTTTATTCTGGGAGGCCGAACACGACGCGGATGATTGATGTTGTATGGTACGACACGCAAATGGGCGGATACTCAAATACGTTATCGGCGGCACTGTACGTATTTAATTACTTCTTTACGCACTTTTCACTGAATTCACTTCCATACCTCATTACTTCACACCACACTTTAACTTCCATAATAATGTCTTTTCCATGCAGAACTACCCACAACACAACATAGTTTCGTATCCCCTGCTGACTCTGCAAAATGCAGCCGCTCCCAAAGATATTCAACAACCAAGCCAGTGATATGACAATAGGGTTACAAGATGTACAAAAACAGTGTACGGTCTGAAGGAGTTAATAACTAAGAGGCCGCGCGGGATTAGCCGAGCGGTCTAAGGCACTGCAGTCATGGAATGGAGGAGGTTCGAGTGGAGGTTCGAGTCCTCCCTCGGCCATGGGTGTGTGTGTTTGTCCTTAGGATAATTTAGGTTAAGTAGTGTATATGCTTAGGGACTGATAACCTTAGCAGTTAAGTCCCATAGGATTTCACACACATTTTTAATAACTAAGAATGAGATTTCTGACATGTTAAATACTTATAATTGCTCACAGGAACCTCGTGTTGTTCAATTCTAAGTAGTGTACGGGAGATACAACCCACACTTGGTAAATTTGCGCTATTTAGGAGTCAGGACCAATTCCTAGGACACAAACAAAGTAGAGCTTCAGGAATATGGCCCAATTATTGAGCCACGTTTTTGTAGTTGTGATGAATAGACAGGTCACAGATACCAACGATAAGATCCTAAAAATATAAGTATAGAACACTTACCACTTACGGAATGCACAGCCACCAGGGCATAAATTTGGTTAAAAATTAAAAATCTCAAAGAAGAATGCAGAGGAGGATAGTGATTCGATAAATATCAAAAAAGGGGAAGATACACTAGCCGAAGGTGATCCAGCAATACAGCCAGAATTTGACTCAGCACTGAATGAGCAGAGATCGAACGAGTCTGCAGAAGCTGATGGTATACGTTCGGAGTTACTGAAATTTGTACGTTGTGTAGGAAATACAAGTTTATTTGAGTTAAGGGTTGTTGCGAGGCGGGTGAAATTACTGGCAAAGTAGAACTTTCTGACGGGACTCTAATCCTGAACCTTGCCTTTCGCGAGTACTGCCCTTACTGTCTGTACCATTCAGGCGCAAGCGACGACCCACCATCACAGTTTTACTTCTGTCCGTACCTCTGTTCTACCTTCAGAACTTCATATAAGCTGTTCTGCACCCCTTACCGGCCTAGTGCTCCAGGAAGAAAAGATATTACGGAGAAACTGCTACGCCACAGCCTAGGTCATTGTTTTTCCAGTACTCTCTAGCCGACTGTCCGCCATTTTAAAACTTCTTAGGCCTTACAACGAGGAAAAAATCTGATAATGTACATCTAGCACAAAGCATTCTATGTAAATGAGTTATAGACTGACTGGAACTTGAAAAAAGGTGAACTGTGATGTATGAGATGTAGTGTTACACAATGAAGCAGATAACTGAGTTGACTGAATCGGCGAAGGAAGGAATATGTGGAATAAATTGAGAAGAAGAGTGAAAATGGACACTTAACATGTATTAGGTCATCAGTCGATAGTTTCGACAGTATTGCAAGTATCAGTTGAGGTCCAAAATTGCAATGTAAGACAAAAATTTAAAATATATACTTACAGAACAAATAACTTAACCGGATCGGAAGTCTGATGAGCTCCTGCATCACTGTCTACCCCCAAAACGCGTTTACAAAGGTTTTAAAATGGTTCAAATAGCTCTAATCCCTATGGGACTTAACACCTGATGTCATCAGTCCCCTAGACTTGAACTACGAAGGGGACCACACCCTGCCTGTCTAACCCATGTTAATTTAGGCAAGTATTTAACCCACTTCTGAAAACAACTATTTGATGCAGGACCTTAATATTTTTACTGCATGTTACATGATGCTAATAGAGTCAACTGTACTAAAATCTACTTTATCCATTTTATAGTTTTTAAGAAATACTTTTTCAAATTTATTAACAAAAAAAATGAAGTTTCTTCTGCAAAAAATTTTTTTGTTAACTTCCTAATAGGGGAATATTAGTGAATGTAATACCAGAGGTGGCTTTTTGTGTTATGCAGAGCCTCTGAAAATTTCATTCATTTATCTATGATAGTTTCTGATACAAGGGGGCATATGTACTGAAAATTTTAGTTTGTGGGAAATTGACTTAAAAGAAAAAACTTTTTAAATTTGTTACTTACAGTTAACTAAAACTGTCCTGCTGCATATGATGGCTCTTCTTTGGCCTCTAGCAGGTCTTCCAGCTTCTTTTTCACGTTCCTGGATGTTTGTCTTGCTTTCTTGGCTTTATTAGATGCAGACCTGTCTGCATCGGCTATCCTCATTTTATCGCAAAGTTGCTGCCCAGTGATCATATTTTCACCAGGATTAATTTCCAGCTTCTTCAATACCCAACACTTTTCAATATTACCACAATTGAATGTAATAACAGCATCATGAACTCCTAGTTTCATTGTATGTATGCCTGCAAATACAGTTTTAGGCAGGCTGTTTAAACATTCATTTGGGTTCTGTGTCTGCCCAAGCAGGCATTTCCTTAGAAGGTCAGGATAAGCCAAGCCTCAGAAAATAGGTTTAATTGCTCTAATAACAGCAGCAGGAAGAGAATGCTGAGGACATCACACACATCCATGCCCGAGGAAGGATTCGAACCTGTGACCGTAGCGGCAGCGCGGTTCCGGTCTGCACAGCGGTCACAGCGTCGGCACAAGAGTTTTCAGCACGCAAAATTATTAAGACAGAGAGATTCATTTGTAGATCGCTGGCTACCGTTGATCTCGACTAGAAACAACTTTAGCCTTCACTAGATTCCGACCAAAGTTTTGGGCATGAAGAACCGCGAACCAATTTAATTGCAAAAACCCCAAAACTTAACAAAAAGGCAATCGGAGAATGAGTGCTTCGACCTTCTCGTAAATATGAATAGGGTTCTTCAATCAGAGTACCACACATGCTAAACAAAATTTTTTAAGGAATAATACCAAAAAAGAAACAAAGAGAATATTGGAATACAGATCAAATCAACAGAAAGGGGGAATTCTATGCTTGAAAAGTCAGGATATCTGTCCAAATCTCTTCTCCCCGGCCCCTTGCCCTGGAGCACAAACCACTTGAAACGACATCATGTTACTACCATAGATATCGTTCAAGGACGTAAACGAATAGGTAGAGGTGATTCCAACTTAGGTCTTTCTTCAGTGCTGCACCTAAGAACAACCCATTATTGTCCTAAGAAAATAAAATTCGTACGTTCATCTTTCGTGTACATACACGAGGCAATCATCCACAACGATGTATTCAAGCCGTATTTATGCCATCATATGGATTTACTAGAACTGTATGCGGATATGAAGTTAGTGGTTTGCGATGAACTTTTCGATTCACTTCCATCTTGACTGATTGGAAACACTTAGTACTGGTAACAGATATTGCGTGTGTGAATGTGCGGCTGATTGTTCTACAAATATCAGTTTTTGGAAGGAGTCTATTGTATCATCCCTGATTTCATTATCTATCATGTTCTGCAACTAGGCAGTAACTGACATGATGTACACTACAGGTCATTAAAATTGCTACACCACGAAGATTACGTGCTACAGACGCGAAATTTAACCGACAGGAAGAAGACGCTGTGATACCCAAATGATTGGCTTTTCAGAGCATTCACACGAGGTTGGCGACGGTAGCGACACCTACAACGTGCTGACATGAGGAAAATTTCCAACCGATTTCTCATACACAAATAGCAGTTGACCGGTGTTGCCTGGTGAAACGTTGTTGTGATGCCTTGAGTAAGGAGGAGAAATGCGTACCATCACGTTTCCGACTTTGATAAAGGTCGGATTGTAGCCTATCGCGATTACGGTTTATCGTATTGCGACATTGCTGCAAGCATTGGTCGAGATCCATTGACTGTTAGCAGAATATGGAATCGGTAGGTTCGGGAGGGCAATACGGAACACCGTGCTGGATCCCAACGGCCTCGTATCACTAGCAGTCGACATGACAGGCATCTTATCCGCAAGGCTGTAACGGATCGTGCAACCAAGTCTCGATCCCTGAGTCAACAGATGGGGACGTTTGCAAGACAATAACCATCTGCATGAACAGTTCGACGACGTTTTGCAGCAGCATGGACTATCACCTAGGAGACCATGGCTGCGGTTACCCTTGACGCTGCATCACAGATAGGAGCGCCTGCGATGGTTTACTCAACGTCGAACCTGGGTGCACGAATGGCAAAACGTAACTTTTTATGATGAATCCGGATTCTGTTTACAGCATCATGATGGTCGCATCCGTGTTTGGCGACATCTCGGTGAACGCACATTGGAAGCGTGTATTCGTCATCGTCATATTGGCGTATCACCCGGCGTGATGGTACGGGGTGCCATTGGTTACACGTCTCAGTCACCTCTTGTTCGCACTGAAGGCACTTTGAACGGTGGACGTTACGACCCGTGGCTCTAACCTTCATTCGATCCCTGAGAAACCCTACATTTCAGCATGATAATGCACGACCGCATGTTGCAGGTCCTGTACGGGCCTTTCTGGATACAGAAAATGTTCGACTGCTGCCCCGGCCAGCACATTCTCCAGATCTCTCACCAAATGAAAAGGTCTGGTAAATGGTGGTCGAGCAACTGGCTCGTCACAATACGCGTCACTACTCTTCATGAACTGTGGTATCGTGTTGAAGCTGCATGGGCAGCTGTACCTGTACACGCCATCCAAGCTCTGACTCAATGCCCAGGCGTATGGAGGCCGTTATTACGGCCAGAGGTGGTTGTTCTGGGTACTGATTTCACCCAAATTGCGTGAAAATGTAATCACATGTCAGTTCTAGTATAATATATTTGTCCAATGAATACCCGTTTACCATCTGCATTTATTGTTGGTGTAGCAATTTTACTGGCCTGTAGCGTAGATTTCTTGCTCTTTTGAACACTGTGTCATTATGATCGGCTGCTTCCTGTCGCACTGCGCTCTTCGATGCCAGAGTCTCGTGGTTATCCCTATGGAGCTCGTTTCTGTGCTAAGCTCGGAAAGGAAAGCGTGCTGCTGTGGAATACACCTCGCTGAATTTGCACCGCCCATGCAGAACCAAAGAGTGCTGTAGAATAGCAGTTATCATACGCAAATATATTTTTTTGTTTGCAGTTGTACTTAAGAGACACTAACGTTTATTCACTCCTACTCTTTTCTGAAATTTGTTGAATCGACCAATGAAGCGCCACTTATACACTATGTGATAAAAAGTACCCAGACAACCTGTTGTAACGCAGAATTGATCCTCTAGATGTCATGAGAGGTGAATCCGCCATTGTAAAATGTGGCGGGGAGGATTGTATTGTCAGCAGAAAAGCAGTAACACCAGAATAGGTCGGTCAGGAGAGGTCGGAGGGTCCCTGCATGCCACTTGAATAGCAGATTCATCAGAGTATTTCAGCCCTTCTAAAGCTGCCCAAGTCGGCTACTGATGATGCTATTGCGGAGCGGACACGCGGAGGAACCACCACAGCAAGACCAGGCAGATCTCAAGTACTGCTGAACTGTAGCATTGACTGGAGACGTTGTAAAAGATCGCATGAAATCAGCTGAAGTAATCACTCGTGATTACCAGAATGCCGCCAACAATCCAGCTAGGGCAATCACGGTGCGTAGAGAGTTTGAATGGAGTGTAATAGTCGAGCAGCTCATCATAAGCGACCCGTTTCTGCATCCGGTGCTGAGCGACGATTGAGGTGGTGCAAAGAACCACACCAGTGGACGGTGGATGCCTGCAAACGCATGATTTGGAGTAATGAATCACGCTACATCCTGTGGCAGTCCAATGGAAGGCTGTAGGTTTGGCGAATGCCTGAAGAATTTCACCTGCCATCGCGTGTCTTATCAACAGTCAGGAGGTGCTGTTGCGGTATGTGGGCATCTTTTATCGTTAGCGTGTGGCTCCATTACTACAAAGAAGAAAACGGTAAGTACAGAAGTATATGAAAACATTTTACAGTATTGTCTATGGCGTACAATAGAGGAACTGTTCGGAGACAATGATTGTTTGCATTAGCAAGACAATGAAACCTGGTATAAAGCAGCATCTGTGGAGTGATAGTTGTGGACAATAGCATTTCTGAAGTGGACTAGCTTGAACAGAATCCTGACCTGAATCCAGTGAAACACCTTTGTAATGAAACAGAACGTCGATTTCGCTGTATATTCCAGCGTTTAGCATCACTACGTTCTCAATTTCGGACTACCATTCCTCTACAGACATTCAGACACCTTATTGGAAATGATCCCAACAGAATTCAGGCCATCATAAAGGTGAAGGGTGGACACACTCCTTATTAATGTCTACAAATAATTGTTCCGATGCTTTTGATCAGCTAGTGAAAGTTAATTGTTAAATGATATGGACCAAATACAGTAATAGACAGATAAATATGTGTGAACTGACAATTCCAGGGCTTAAGACCGCATTTATATAAGTTTTTTTATTCATATCGAAGAAACGTAGGCGATTACCGAACTTTTAAGTGCGGTACTTAACTATTCAGGTCGTAAGAGAAAATTATGTCTCGGTTCCAGTTAGACAACTGCAGTATTGTGAGACGTACAATTCGTACTAGTGTATTTCCACCACGTTTATGGTGACGTGCTCCATTTAGTTTTTAGAATTTTAAACCATTTCTGTGTATCGAATTACGTCAGTTGTTTGACTCATATAGGAATTAAATATGAAACGTCCCTTTTGAACAATTATACAAGACTATGCTTAAACTGACACACAATATTTTTAGCGCAACGCAATCTGACTTTCAATAATCCCTACAAAAAAATGGCCCTGACCAACATTAACCTATACGTTTCACAAATCACTTACCTCACAAAAATCTTCGTTACTCTAACTACTGCAATACAGCGAGCGCCACTACTGCCAGCTAAATAAAAGATTCAAACTACTGAAGGCACTAACTACTGATAGGCATAGTTAGGAAATGAAAGATTTTGTTAGAGAACAAACAATGTATTTACCTTAATAGTGTTCAAAATTCATTATATATATAGCAGTTCATGACATCCATTCTTACAAATGCGCTGTTTCTGACGGACACACGTCCAGATCGTCCGCTCTCAAAATTCCGCCATCTCTCTCCCCACATCCACCACTGCTGGCGGCTCACCTCCAACTGCGCAACGCTACGCGCTGTTCACATCCAGCTGCCCAACACTACAATGGCAGACAACAATGCAAACTAGCCACAGACTGCACACAGCACAGCCAGTGATTTTCATACAGAGCGCTACGTAACGTTGCCAATAAAAAAAACATAAACAGCCTACTTACACATAGAGCAGACGTTCTTGCTTTCAGATTATTTACTAGCCTGATTTTCAGTTATTTAATATCATTACACAGGGCCATAAAATTAATTACTTTTTCAGAGATTTATGTTGGGTATGATTAATCCATATGTCGGCGGAAACAAGAACTTTAGTTCATAAGCGAAGGTCGAAAAATGACCAAAGGTTTCTTTAATTCGTCGTATGTTCTCATCAGACGCACACGGTTAGCTCAGGATTCGACCAGTTTGTTGAAATGAGCGGCTTACTGTTATCCGAAATAAAAAAGGTATTTGACCATGCAAGATAGAACAATGTTAAAGACCATTTACATAGTGTGTTGTCGAGATCAGACATGCTCAATTAGTAGCTTTGGTAAAAGTTAAATTAAAATGGTAAAAGCATGATTAAACTTTTACTCTAGAATTAAGAACGTGAAGCATATCTTTTAGTGGTATCCATATCATATCTCTTTTTATAACGTACATTATTATGCTATGTAAACAAATATACACAGTATTTAGCTACACTTGCTTTTACGCTGTTTCACAGAAGGTTATTATATTGACAACAAAATTTTTAATGTGGGTTAACAATCATATAGAAGGTAAACATATAGAGTGGAATATTTAATACAAAATCAAAAACTTTTTTAACTTACAGAATATAAATAGTCGTTACATGACAAGAGGAACAAGATTTATGCAGGAAGATGTGTATGTTCTATAATTATCTTTTTTGTTGTACTGGTGCCAGTATATCCTCTAAATTCTGAAAGAAAAGGTTTTGTGTTGATTCAGTTCGTTCATTTAAAGTTTTTGGGTTGACTTTGTGGGTGTAAATCTCTAATTGTTCAATGAGGTCCATCTTTATTCCTTTCTCAGCAATGTGTAGCATCTGCATCTAGCTACACTCGGTCCACAACATAATGTTCTTGTAACACCTTTATCTGATCATGAGACTGCAGTGGTTCGAAAACATGTTAATGGTTGAATAAATCGTAAAAAAGCGGCTGGTTGCAGATTTATTACCAGAGAAATTGCCAAAATTGATGTGTTGTTGTGTTCCACTACTTGAGTAAATTTATTTGCTTAGTCATTAAAGGTTAAAGAATATAGCAGCTTTATTCAGATACCAAATATTAACTTTAAATATTTTTAGAAAAATTTTAAAGTAACGAAAAGAAGTCTATAGATACCTTGTCAGTTTCATTCTGGTTTGACTTTAGTAAAACATAAATGAAATAAGTGCTACAAGTTGAATAAACGAAGATAACTTTCAAAATTCGTTCATTCAAACTGTGGCGACCATTTATATGAAATGGTTGAGCTGAATTTCAGGAGGAATCTCTCAAGGTGAGTCATTGAATATAAAATGACTCGTTCCATGTCAGTATGATTATCATGCAAATGATACACAGAACAAGAAACTAACTAACTAACTAACTGACTTACAGTATATCACAAAGAAAGACTTTGAAAACATCGAAATGAAATCCAAAAGTAAACTGAAGCAGATGATCGAAGTAGACGTACATTCCAGTTGTGTTATTTATGGTTATAAGTAAAAAAAAAAGAAAGATAGAATTTATGGCGAGAAGTATTATGGGAAACTAAGCAAGTAAGCTGCTGTTGGAAAGGTAGACTTACATGTTACTAGGGTTAGGTTATCACTTCCTAAAAAAAATGACTTACTTAAAAGTTAAAGCAAAACATCAATTATATGAGGACTAAGCGTTTGAGACCATTCTATTAATCACATTTAGAGCATTTCACAATGTTGGAACATGCTTCAAAATTATGTTTTTTTCCTGTAAATTGCTATTATCGGGCACACATCGAATGGAGCATCATACGTCAGATGAGATGAAAAGGACAGTGAAATTAATTCAATGATAGTTTAATAAAACAAGAGCTGTACAGGGCATGGAGATACACCTCTGTGCTGTTGTGTTTCTTTGTGACTTCAATACTCGTTCACTTTGTTGACGTGCACAAGATACGATAACATGCCCTGTTTTTCTGGGCTAGCAAGATACATGTAGTTACGTTTTTTGCAAACGTGAACATTAAAAATGTTGGGTATACGAGTTGAAAGATTAAAAATGAAACGAAAAAGAAGCAATATCGGAAAGCGAACAAGCACTGATTTCGGAGTTCCAGCTTCATTTTCTATCGACTCAAATAAATTAAAAGTGGAATTAAATGGATTAAAATCGGATGCTCTGCACATCACTTCCGTCTCTTCTCGGTTATTCGAAATATATCAACAAAAGATAAGTTACATTAACGAGGCCAAATGTACTGCTACTGCAGTAAATTGGAAAAAAAATAAAAATAAAAAACGTTCGAAATTGCTTTCCTGGCACTATTGTATTCATGTAAGCACTGTAATTCTTAGTATTTAAACCAGTCGTTGTGTGCACAGGATAGAAGTAATGAACAAGAAGAAATCGTAAACAGTAGTCTGCTAATACTTTGGGCTTTTTAAGATTGCAGCAGGCCTTGCGCGCTCTGGCTTCAAAACAAGGCACAGCATAAGTTTATAATGCCATCTCCCTTCTTTTTTTACCTTCAAGAATAATCATTTCTCTCAACTGCGACGAGTTTATAGCTATCCTATTCAAATACTGCTACAACCTATAAAATAAATATTTGATGGCGTTCTTGTGAGATAAATTCAAAGAACAGAGGTCAGGTATACATCCTGTTCTATTTACTAATTTATTGATTTGATTGTTAATAAACAGTTCGTCGCTCCCTGGCGGATGGTCAATAAAGAGATCTCTCGCGATGCTTTAAGAAGTTGGAGGGACGGCATGTGAAAACATCCGCAAAAATGGCGAACGCACGAATGGGGTACTCCACCATGGCAATGTACGGGCGCGTACGGCCTACGCTATTGAGAAACTTGTGATTAAATTTAGATGACATCTTTTTGCCACCTACTGTTTTCACTAAACGTCTCTCTGTGTGTCTTCTTCCTCTTTCCCAGCATGAAAATCAAGTTGAAAGGACGATTATTTGATATGGTGAAGGAGATTGAAGTGGAAATGCGGATGGTATTAAACTTTTTTTTTCTTTTTAAGGATTCACTTCAAAAGTGGGAGAAACGTATAGAAAAAGACCCAGGAGCAGAATAAGATATAGGTAAGATGTAATGACCTTATTGTTAATGACATTTTTCTGGGCTGTCGACCGCATTGTCAAGTAAACGAGTGTCCAGAATTAAAGCAATAAATTGCTATTTCCCTGTCCTGCGTGTAATTTACCATATAATCATGCGAATTTTCAACAGAAGTCGTTACGATCGGGTTCTGCACGGAAGATCGCATTCCGAAGGAAAGCCACGCCGGCAATGACATCAGGGCATCTATCAAGCGGAGTAATGGGGGTCCTGTTTTCAGTGTGGTCTCTCATGCATAATCCCGGTGTACTCAGTCGTAGACGGTGTAGTACGGCTCAGTGGAGATGCCTTCAAATTGTATGCTGTGGAGAGCTACAGGAAGAAGAGTCGCAGACTGATGTGGCCCAGTGGCTGTGAATTGTTCGGTTGTTTCTCTGATGAAGCTATAGTCTATAGAGACTGTATCCTGGAGACCAGGACAGGGCTGACCGCGTGTAACATTAGAAAGAGTGGACCGCTCTTTGGGTAGAAGGGCATGACGGTACCGCCTTAGTACTGACGCTGCAGCTGTCATCTGATCTCGCAGCTTCCCTGGACCAGTTCTATCGGGGCAAACGTGTTCAGAAGGCATCAGTAGAGTGCCCTTTATTGTTGGACACCTCCTGTCTGTTTGCCTCTGGAGTGTCTTCATAGAAGGGAACGTCTAGAGTGGAGCCGTCAACATACCACCTGGATGGTTGAAAGGGAGGCCAGTGTTCTTTTCACAGATGAGTCCCGATTTGGTCTGAGTGATTTTCGACGGATTCGCATCTGGAGGGCACGTGGAACACGATTTCGAGACCCTTACATGGTGGAAAGAGACCGATATCGAGGGGGATCCCTACTGCTGTGGGCTGGGATTATGTTAACTACTCGAGAACCTCTGTACGGGTGAATCAGTAAGATTTAACTGCTGTCAGGTACGGTGAGGAGCTCTTGGGATCTCAAGTACGGTTGTTGTGAGGTGCTGTGGGTCCAGACATCATACTGGTTAAGCATAATGCTCGACCACATAGAGCGCGAGTGTTTGACGATTTTCTGGACACGGAAGATAGTGCATGCATGGCGTGGCCTGCTCGCTCTCCATAGAGCGTGTCTGGGACATGAGGGAGATGAGTTGCATTACGTCGGCATCCGCTAACCACTCACCAAGACTTGTGAGCAGTTCTGCAGGAAGAATGGGTCTTATCGCCTCAACATAAGAATAATGACATCATTTACAGCATGTCCTGTTGTTGTTAGGCCTGTATTGGTGTCAGAGGTGCTCACACCCCACACTGAGCACATTAACTAGTTGTCAGAATGTGCGTGCAAATTCGTTAAGTTGGGAAAAAAAACCAAGATTTTTGTCTACCGTTATGCAGGTTGCAGTCGATTAGGTTCTGTATTCTTTACATTGTTCCTACTTTGCTGTAACCTGTTTATATTGTTTTGTGACATAGTAAACGCAACCTCTCAACATTGCCGTTTGTTGCTTTAATTTTGGACACAGGTGTATAAAACTGTCCGGCGTTTCAGCCACTATAGGAAGTGGCCCTCCAAAGGGCTTTGTGATGATTCAGCTTGGTACAAGTTGCAATAATGGGAATTTCATATTGCAAGTTACATACAGGGTTTTGTAAGAAAATATTATATTGAACCAGAGATGGTCAAATGTAGTACTGATTGTGTAGTAACGTCGTTGCTCAACAGCGATCGCTGATTCAAGGTGTGATGGTAATGTGTTAGACTAACTTTGGCTCGAGAAATGCATGGGGGACTCTCGAGTGTAAAGACGTGTTGTATCTGATGTCTGCTGCATATAGGAGGGTTGGAACTTTAATAGCGGCCGGCCGCGGTGGTCTTGCGGTTCTAGGCGCTGCAGTCCGGAACCGCGGGACTGCTACGGTCGCAGGTTCGAATCTTGCCTCGGGCATGGATGTGTGTGATGTCCTTAGGTTAGTTAGGTTTAAGTAGTTCTAAGTTCTAGGGGACTGATGACCTAAAATGTTAAGTCCCATAGTGCTCAGAGACATTTGAACCATTTGAACTTAAATAGCGGCAACTATTTATTTACAGATGTTACAGAATAGATACGTGTTTCAAAGTTTTACTGACCTTCAAAGTAGTCACCATTGTCAGCGATGTGGAAGTCGTAGGATACTCTTAGCTGTGCCAGTTGTGTCGACAGTTTGAGCGGCGCAGTCTATTGCCCGACGAATCTGTAGAAGTTCTGAAGCGAATGCCGTGAAGTGCTTCCTTCAGTTTATAAATCGAGCTCAATTTACGTGGGCATAAGTCAGGGGAGTGCAGTGGGTGCTATAGCACTTAGCATCAATCAAACACATCAGTAACAGCTTGCACTGTGCGTGTTTGAGCACTGTCCTGCAGAAAGTGTTATCACTTCTGTCTCTATGCTGTTCAGTTTTGAAACACATCACTTGTGTCTCTAAGCTGGTCATAGGTTGTGTTCCAAAAATGAACAGCATAGAGACAGAATTGATGACAGTTTCTGCAGGACCTGACCATCATTTTATGGGACAATGCCCAAGCACGTACAGTGCAAGCAGTTTCTGATTTGTTTGACTGATGGGGCTGCCAAGTGCTATAGCACCTACTGTACTCCCCTGACTAAAGCCCTTGTAAGTTCGACTCGATTTCTAAACTGAAGGAAACACTTCACAGCATTCGCTTCAGAGGTGCCACAAATTCGTCGAGCAATAGACCGCGCCGCTCGAACTGTCAACACAACTGGCACTGCTAAGAGTGTCCTACGACTTCCACATCGCTGGCAGCGGGTTATACACAATGCTGGTGATTACTTTGAAGGTCAGTAAAATTTTGAAACATGTATCTATTTTGTACTAGCTGTAAATAAATAGTTGCCACTATTAAAGTTCCAATCCTCGTTTACTTACTCCCTACAGGCAGTAATGATTTTTTTTTTATTTGCAAGATACTATGATGTTTGCTAACTGTAAAAAGAAGCTTAAAGGAAGTTGGAAATAATTGAGGTAAGGAAAGTTGTTTTGTTGCATTCACATTCAATGATTTTGTAAAGCTAATTGTTCATGTATAATAAATGTATCGAGTGTGTTAATTGTTAGTATTATTAATTTTGAAAGAGTCAAAATACGAGTTTTAAAGTTAGTGCTATATTGTTACTTACCCTAAGTCAGTACCTGTTCCTGGATCAATGTAAATTTTGATTAACTATTTTTTTCAGGAATTATTGTCTCAGTTATATTCGACTTAATTAAAATGTATGCTAATCAACAGCCTCGCATAATAGCTGTTTGCTACCTATACAATTGAGAGTGCTACCAGAGAGCAGTGCGAAGAGCGTTAGCATTGCACAGATAAAGGTCAGAAATTTTATTATTTCTGGGATAGCATTCTTTAAGCACAGGGACCATTATTTTCAGATTGACCAAGATTTGTTTTATTACTTCGCCCAATTTTAGATCAACATTGTTGCACCATATTCAGTTTTTGTATTACATAAATTCATGCAGCTTTAGTTTGATTAAAGTTATTGACATTTACGTTATTTATTTCTTTCTTTCTTTCGCTTACCCCATTGTCCCACAGCGATCGCAGGGTCGGCGTGGTTACAACGGATTTGGCAATGTTAGTGTTAAGGATGGCTGGATGCCCTTCCTGCCACCACCTCGTACCTCCCAGGACAGAATCAGTGTACCCTAACTGTCTGCGGCGAGAGTAAATCGTGAAATAGTGCGGACGTGTTTCAAATGTCTGTGACGCGTGTAACTGAGGTGGAACGTGGGGACCAGCCCGGTATTCACCTAGTGGGATGTGGAAAACCGCCTAAAAAACACATCCAGGCTGGCCAGCACACCGGCTCTCGTCGTTAATCCGCCGGGCGGATTCGATCCGGGGCCGGCGCTCCTACCCAAGTCGAGGAAGCAGCGCGTTAGCGCTCTCGGCTACCCTGGCGGGTCTAATTGATATTTACATTCTCGAAGCTAAATGAAATTTACATTCTCGCAGTCAGAGAAGTTCATTACAGGGAAAAGCTCATAGGCGACGAGATAAAATACATGTTCACATGCTATTCCCATTCTAAAAGTTGGATTTCAGACTACTGTAAATTACGTAATTTCAATAACATTTCAAACGTACATGTTTCGATATATTGACAATGCAGTCAACAGCATTTTACTAACAGTAACAACAGCCGTGGAACCCTTCGCTTACACGTTTGTAGAGTCAGTATACTACATTTAGGGAACTTTTGTATACAACCTCGTGGAAATTGTAGTGGGACGCGAAATTGAAGCGTCACCCATCCACCAGTGTCAGCCCAGTTTGCAGGTGACTATAAGTTTAATTTAGTTTGTTTATATATTTTTCTTATTATTGGTAATAGATGTGAATTATCTAAAAGTTTTGTATTTTTTTATGTGTTTCAGGTACGGAGGGGGCGGCGCAACGAACGGAGACAGCATCTTCGTTGCCGCGACCAGAGAGGAAATTGCTGGCCGTTATACGTCGCGGGTCGACAGCCAAGGAGCAACAGAAGATCCTGGAACCGAGTTGTTGCGTCGTGCTTCTAAAAATTAAAAATGAATTTGTATACTCTTTTTGTACAACAATGACGTCATATAGAGCTTAATCTTGTTGAAAAGTCAGTCCTATTCTGTTAAGCCTCAGGTTCAGAACGTCTGTATGTAGGAAGTTAATAAAATAGTGGATACTACTAAAGTTGAAACACGTGTTCTGAGAATTTATTTATGGAGAACTATGTGAACTGATTAATAATATATTTGACAAGATTATTGGATTTTGACAGCGTTCATCGCAACTTCGAATCTGAAAAGTTTAGTCAATGTGTGATTCTAATTTCGATTAAATCAAGATAACGTGTATCAATATAAGTTCTGAAGAGAAACAAACGACGTCTAAAATTGCAAGAGTTTACGCAAACCAATTGTCCCAAGTGATGAAATTCTTTGCTTACGACTCAACTGATGTTTTACAGTTTCGTTCAAGAACCATTCTGTGACAATTTAAAAAGAATATAAATTATTTTGAAGTGGGTTGTAACTGACGTAGGTGACGAAGTCTGCACATGGTCATATGATAAACGAAAGTCATTCCTAAACAAAACCTAAACGTCGTTACACTACAAAATGACCAGTTGCTGCAAACCTTTCCTTGGTAACTAATAAATGGTTTGAGTTAAATCAGAAGCTGTGGACAGAGCAACCAAGCAAACAGCTGCCCACCTGATGGTTAGAGCAGAATCATCAGCAGCCAATAATAGCCGAGCGGTATCTGCCACCTCCGTACTAAGCTCTCTGGCTCCTCAACCACAGCCGTGGGAGAGCACGCGACAGCTCACCGCGGCCGAGGTGTCGGTCCCTGTCGGCAGCGGTTAGGCCCTGCACGAGACAGATCACAGGGCTCCAGCGCGCTCGCCGGCCTAAGCGGCACGCAATTCGGCTCTATCGCCGGGCCTAGCGCGAGCATGTCAGCGCTCGGGCGCAGGAGAGAAATAAAACCCGGCCGCCCTCTTCACACTCGGCTAGGGCCCGCCCTCCAGCGCACTCGCGGGCCTTTATTCCCACCGCAGCGGGCACAAAGCACAGCCCACAGCATTCACACCTGGACGAGGGCGGCCCGGCGGGGTCAATGAGGTGGTTTAAAAGCGTGCAAACAGCGGCGACAGCCGCCAGGCAGAGGTGTAAAGCGGTATTTAAATAGAAATCCCCGACAATGGCTCCGCGAGGGACTGGCTGGCCCCTTCTTACTCGCCAGGAACGCGCAGGAAGGAAGGCCCGAACAATCGGCCGCTGCGCCGAGACGTGAGTGAACGCCGGGTTCCAGCCTCCTAAAACCGCTCTTCCGGCCATTATAGGCATCAACTGGAAGAATCAGGAAGCTGCCAGAGCTCATATTCATAATTCCGTAACAACGTCATTTGGAAATACGACTAATCCACCGTGATTACCAAGCACCAGAACTCTTCCTAAATATTTAACCAAAGTTTTCTGTGTTGCTGCGCAAAGCGCAACGCAGTCAATACAACGTGATCGGTGAGAGAAAATGTTGGCACGCTATAGTCGACCTCCTACATTTCTAAAAATAATTTCCTTAATTGCCGGCCGGAGTGGCCGAGCGGTTCTAGGCGCTACAGTATGGAGCCGCGCGACTGCTACGGTCGCAAGTTCGAATCCTGCCTCGGGCATGGATATGTGTGATGTCCTTTCGTTAGTTAGGTTTAAGTAGTTCTAAGTTCTAGGCGACTGATGACCTCAGAAGTTAAGTCCCATAGTGCTCAGAGCCATTTGAACCATTTTTTTCTTTAATTATTGTCATGGATTTTAATCATATTTTCCCCTGATAGTCAATTTAAGGCATTATGTCGCTGTCAAGCATTAATTGACGTGTATGAGGACAGGCCATCATTCTCTCCAGTCACCAGCATGTGGCAGGCAAACACTGAATTTACAAGTGTAACTAAATAAGTACCTGTGGCCATCTGGAAGACATGGGCATATAACTATGTAACTTAGTACACGTGCAAATCTTGTGGCAGGTAGAACGGTCACAAGAGTGCGTTAATGTTGTTCGAGTTTAGTGTTGTTCTTCGCCACTGATTCCCTGTACAAACTTGTAGGCTTGTAGAGTAGAGAGAGTACGTATTATTTTGAATAGGAACCCATGCCTGGAAACGTACCGTTTCCGTGCTACAGCCGTTGGATATCCTGTCTGATAGGTAGGTATGCATCAGGGTTGTCATGGTGAGGGGTGATTACCTCAGATCGGCTGATGTCATTTGACGTCTGCCATACCTGTCTGACCCGCGTCGAACCTCATTCAGATGTCTGTGAGTGTTAGAGCAACATACTTGAGTACACGCTTGCAGAATATACCGACAAAATCCTTCTACTTGCCGAAGCTCGCAATAGTGGAACAGCTATTTGTCGTTTTTATCAAGATCGCTATCCACAACGTCCGACTCCATCGCATACCTTTTCGTCACAATTACGCAACAGCTTCGGTAAAGGGTACTTTCACCATGAGCAGCTTTGACTGCGGTGCTCCAGTAAGAAGCCGCACACACGAATTGGACGAGGTTGTACTGCATCACGTTGATGAGAACCCGTCAACATGTAGACGAGCGTTTTCTATAGCTCTTTATTAGTGGAACTGTAAAACAAGTAATGTACTTGGTCTCACGTAATCAGTTACTTGCATAAGTGACCGTGTCATCCACATGTTTTCAAACGGTTGTACCACGGAAACGATACGTTTCCGGACATGGATTCCAGTCCAAAATATTATCTACTCACTCTCCTATAGGGGGCAAGCCCTCAAAGTTTGTAACGAGTATTTCGGAACATCCTATATAGTGAGCGTGAACACCGTCAGATGTTGAGTCATCACTGTGCAGGACATGAAGAAGCTGCCTTCTCGTCTGAGTCCGCGTTATCAGCACCTCAGAGAGTCTCATTGTCAGCCTCAGTTGGCCGGGAGGTCGAGTCGTACGGCATCCAGATGTGAGAGACCTTCCGTTGTGAAAGTGGCCCGATCCTGGACTTCATGGAGCATGAATACTCGTAGTCAAAGTTCTGGTCGACCACAAGGGAGGATCGCTGTATAGTGCATCAAGCACATAGCCGCCCCTTCACCCACGTGCCTGCCATCCGAGAACAAGTAATGGACTGCCTGCGACATTTTAACTCATCCCACGCCATTGGTCAGAGATTATAAGCAGCCAGAGCAGCGAACTATCGTCCCGTGCGTAAGCTGGCGTTAACACCACAACACAGAAGGCCACATCTGGAGTGGCGTCATGACCGTGAAGCATGGACTACTGATGAATGGCATCGCAGTATGTTCTGCGATGAATCTCTGTTCTACATTGGCCCGGAGGACCTTCATCAGCGAGTTGTATAGAGGCGAGCTGAGGATGATTTCGAGAGGCACAGCAAAGTTACTCCTGGCGTCACGGTATGGGGAGCCATAGTGTATGACTTCGGCTTATAGTGAGTGAGGGAGCTGTGGCACAGCAACGGTTCGTCACGCACATACTGCGTCCTCATGTGTTATCTCTCATGTGACAATACTGTGGTGCCACTTTTCAATAACACAATGGAGGTCAAAGCAGCCTTAAATGTAACAAAAAATAGAAAAAGTACTGGCCTAAATGCATTAATGCTGAATTAATCAAATATGGGGGGACCATTTTAGAAGTTTGCTTCCTCCATTTTTTAAATATGTGTTGGAAGAACTGTTCTGTACCTGAAGAATGGAAAATAGCTAAAGCAATTTCCACATTTAAAAAAGGCAATAGAAAAGGCACAGTTAATTACTGAAGAATGAGTTTATTAAATGCAGGATATAGAATTTGTGGGAAAATCCTTAATCAAAGACTACAAACTATCGCTGATGCAATCAGACTTCAGGAAGTAATGAGACAAATTATGAAAAAAACGTCGAGATTTGGCTTAAAGACTCATTTACCATTTATTTTCTTAGAGAAATCCTATAATGTAATAAGACCACTTTTGTGGAAAATATTGGAAATAAAAGCTTTTCCCAAACATCTTATTAATACCGTAAAGAGTTTATACGTAAATACGAAAACAGTTATGAGTTCAAGTTCGAAAATATCAGATGAAATTTCAAAAGTCAAAGTGTTTGAGAACGGCGCAGTCTGTCAGTTTTTATTCGATTTATATATTGACGAGCTAGTTACTAATTCATATCAGAAGCCAGCTTTCCTCAGGAGACTACATTGACTTTATGATACTCTTTCCAGTCGAATCAGCGTATGCATCCGGTACTCCGATTGCCGAAGTCTTTGTAAATTTTACATCATTATCACTACAATGACATTCCCACACAGCCCGTGAAGTTTTTTCTGTTTCCTCTTAGCCTTACTGTTTCTTCACCTTTTTTCCAGGCAGTGTACTCAAAATGCTAAAGCACTAAAATAAGCTGACGTTTCGGCCTATAGCAAGGGCATGGAAACTCAACCCGAATGACGTTTTCTTCAGTGTTCTAAGCATTTTATAAGATTACGACATAGTAGATACGCATAACATTGAAATAAGAACAGTACTGAAATCGCAAATGCAATCAAGGATTACATGTAGCAAATAACGCGACATTAGCATCTTTGGATGGCAGAAACGTCTGCAGTAACGTCCCGATAAAACAAACTGTGGAAATTATTAGACGTAATCTGCTACCCAATAATAATATCAGTACTGCAAAGTGTGAAGAAGTAATTGAATTTCTAGATTTTGTTTTAGCTTATAATTTTTTTCACCTTCACTGCAAAACATATTATCAAAGGACTGGGCTTGGAATGCATAATATTCTAGTTGGCACTTTGGCAGATATATTTGTGAACGATTTAGAATGTAAATTTTTTGCCAAGTATCAACAGCTAAAAGAAAAACGATTTATTACCAACGTTATGTTGACGACATTTTATTACTAATAGAGGGTGACACTAATGAGTTTCACGCATAGGAAACATACACCTAAAAATGACTTTTTCTACCGGACTTTTAAAAGAGAACTCCGTTAACCAATGGCTCTGAGCACTATGGGACTTAACTTTTAAGGTCATCAGTCCCCTAGAACTTAGAACTACTTAAACCTAACTAACCTAAGACATCACACACATCCTGCCCGAGGCAGGATTCGAACCTGCGACTGTAGCGGTCACGCGGTTCCAGACTGTAGCGCCTAGAACCACTCGGCCACCCCGGCAAGCTCCGTTAACCACTTTGACCCTGTTATTAAGGAAGTATACAACGAACAAAAGTTTTCGATTTTCACGAAACCTGTATGTACGGTTAGTACAATTCATTGCCTATTGATGTCATCCTCCACGATATGAGAAAAGCCTTCTTCATCTCAATGATTCACCGGCTTCTGCATCTACCTTTGGCCGGAAGGTAAATACGTAAGGAACTCAGTATTTAAAAAAAAATGGCAATAACTGATGGCTTTTCTGTAAAAGATGTCACGGGCCATTACAATAGGTACAAGCAACGTATAATAATGGTTCAAATGGCTCTGAGCACTATGGGACTCAACTGCTGTGGTCATAAGTCCCCTAGAACTTAGAACTACTTAAACCTAACTAACCTAAGGACAGCACACAACACCCAGCCATCACGAGGCAGAGAAAATCCCTGACCCCGCCGGGAATAGAACCCGGGAACCCGGGCGTGGGAAGCGAGAACGCTACCGCACGACCACGAGATGCGGGCAACGTATAATAAACAGTAGGAAAATGCACAGTCATCCAGAAAGAAGACCCAATAAAGTACGAACAAAAGCTATTCTTGTGAAATTTCACGAGAAAATGTCCCAGCAAATAGAGAAATGTTCCAGAAAATATAATTTTAGATGTGGTATTCCTGATAAGAGCACCCTAAAACTACGAGTAAAGCAGCAGCGGAAAAGAGCGTATGACAAATTTGATGGCTCTGGCGTATGCAGCATTTATTGTCATTAACTGTGATGTATGTTATATCGGTCAAACTGGCCACTCTTGTAAGGTAAGGCTTAAGGAGCATTCACAGCCACGTAACAAACCTACTTTTGGATTAATTTATCAGAAACTGGTCATCTATAAGGATCATTGATAATAATAGGAGCATTCTCCACAGGGGCGAAAAGGCCGTGCTCTCAGCTTGTTAGAAGAGTCTGAAATCTGAAACGCGAGAAATCAAGATCCAAGAAAAGGTCTCATTGGATGGAACGACTTTGGACCAAATGCCTACTTTACTTCATTTGAAAATGCTCTAATTTCATCACTGAACACCTCTCTTCTAAATACTGTGTATTACCTACGTCTCTATCTACATATTTACTTTGTTATCTTACGCTGAGCGTATAACTCCCATGTATTCTTGTCTCTTCTCTGTTTATATAATTTATAAACTACATAATCTTGTTAATGGACTGGTATGGTGCTTTATCATTCTTTTCTTCGAACGGTGTGTCGCAAGGTATGAGGGGCTTTCTGGCGGTTACGTTCCTCTAACCACTTCTCGCCTGTGCGGCATGCTGGCGGTCACAGCAATAGAGGACGCTAATTATTTGCTACAGTCTCTATTCTGTGAACTCCATATGGTTGTTGTTATGTATGTCATTTCGTCTGCATCTAAAATTCGCCACAAGGGCGTACCAAAATTATTCTCATTTAACTACTGTATCTAATTTTTAACAATCTAAATTTTGTCATCTTTTAATTTATTGCGTTTTGTTAGTGTAATGACTTATACACCTGCTAAGCCAGCAACAGTGTTTACTGATTGTATTCTTCTTTTTATTTTACATCGTGCACGCCTACAGTAGCTACATCAGTTTGTGGCTACTGTGTGGCAGTTTGTTTTGAACAGTGGCGTTGTTAACAAGATGACTCTAATATATTTTATATATATGTGACGATACTGGCGCTGATTTTGTCTTTGTACCTTAACGATGCCACAATGGGTCCATTATATTACACGTTTTTAAAACAGAAGTGACAGGTATGCTTCGTCATATTTAAGACACATACACTCCTGGAAATTGAAATAAGAACACCGTGAATTCATTGTCCCAGGAAGGGGAAACTTTATTGACACATTCCTGGGGTCAGATACATCACATGATCACACTGACAGAACCACAGGCACATAGACACAGGCAACAGAGCATGCACAATGTCGGCACTAGTACAGTGTATATCCACCTTTCGCAGCAATGCAGGCTGCTATTCTCCCATGGAGACGATCGTAGAGATGCTGGATGTAGTCCTGTGGAACGGCTTGCCATGCCATTTCCACCTGGCGCCTCAGTTGGACCAGCGCTCGTGCTGGACGTGTAGACCGCGTGAGAGGACGCTTCATCCAGTCCCAAACATGCTCAATGGGGGACAGATCCGGAGATCTTGCTGGCCAGGGTAGTTGACTTACACCTTCTAGAGCACGTTGGGTGGCACGGGATACATGCGGACGTGCATTGTCCTGTTGGAACAGCAAGTTCCCTTGCCGGTCTAGGAATGGTAGAACGATGGATTCGATGACGGTTTGGATGTACCGTGCACTATTCAGTGTCCCCTCGACGATCACCAGTGGTGTACGGCCAGTGTAGGAGATCGCTCCCCACACCATGATGCCGGGTGTTGGCCCTGTGTGCCTCGGTCGTATGCAGTCCTGATTGTGGCGCTCACCTGCACGGCACCAAACACTCATACGACCATCATTGGCACCAAGGCAGAAGCGACTCTCATTGCTGACGACGACACGTCTCCATTCGTCCCTCCATTCACGCCTGTCGCGACACCAGTGGAGGCGGGCTGCACGATGTTGGGGCGTGAGCGGAAGACGGCCTAACGGTGTGCGGGACCGTAGCCCAGCTTCATGGAGACGGTTGCGAATGGTCCTCGCCGATACACCAGGAGCAACAGTGTCCCTAATTTGCTGGGAAGTGGCGGTGCGGTCCCCTACGGCACTGCGTAGGATCCTACGGTCTTGGCGTGCATCCGTGCGTCGCTGCGGTCCGGTCCCAGGTCGACGGGCACGTGCACCTTCCGCCGACCACTGGCGACAACATCAATGTACTGTGGAGACCTCACGCCCCACGTGTTGAGCAATTCGGCGGTACGTCCACCCGGCCTCCCGCATGCCCACTATACGCCCTCGCTCAAAGTCCGTCAACTGCACATACGGTTCACGTCCACGCTGTCGCGGCATGCTACCAGTGTTAAAGACTGCGATGGAGCTCCGTATGCCACGGCAAACTGGCTGACACTGACGGCGGCGGTGCACAAATGCTGCGCAGCTAGCGCCATTCGACGGCCAACACCGCGGTTCCTGGTGTGTCCGCTGTGCCGTGCGTGTGATCATTGCTTGTACAGCCCTCTCGCAGTGTCCGGAGCAAGTATGGTGGGTCTGACACACCGGTGTCAATGTGTTCTTTTTTTCATTTCCAGGAGTGTACATTGTCCCTCTTGACAGTTACTCATTTTTGATGTGTTTTGTGAGCATGTTGCAGATGTTCAATTTCTACCGTACTTCAGATCCGGGGGATGACAAATTCGCTCCATCCGTCTCTCTTACAGTTAATACACCTCCGAATTGTTACCACACGATATTCAATACAATAGCGGCATGACTGCATCCTGAGAAACTACTGAAATCAGTCACAAGGTAATACCGTAACAAGAAATAAAAAATCTAAGAATAAGCTGCTACTGCGAGCTATTGTTTCAGACGTCAGGATACACGGTTAACCTACAGAAATTTCTCGCAGTGTGTCGCCAGAGATTTACTAGTTGATATATGCTTTGTCTGATACCGGTGCTCCTGTTACTTCACAAACAGCTAGAAACCTCATAAATGGTGAGACATTAAATCCTGTACTTCCTTGTATAAACTTCCAGTAATTCATAATCACTATCACTATGTAGTGTGGCTAGGGCCTCCTGCCGGGTAGACTGTTCGCCGGGTGCAGGTCTTTCGAATTGACGCCACTTCGGTGACCTGCGCGTCGATGGGGCTGAAATGATGATGATTAGGACAACACAACACCCAGTCCCTGGGCGGAGAAAATCTCCACACCGTCCGGTAATCGAACCTGGGCCCTTAGGATTGATATTCTGTCGCGCTGACCACTCAGTTACTGGGGGCGGACTTCATAATCACTATGGACTAGGTGTCTTTCCAGTTGGTGTTATAAATGAGTTATGAATCTGAACTCTCATTTTTCTAATTCCTCCAGCAGATCCCCATAATCGCACAAAAAGCCATTTCAGGAAACTGTACCAGTACATCAGTACCTCAAAACTGGGGACTATGATGTAGACAAAGTAAAGGAACCTTGCTGCCTCGAAAGCAAATAACACATGGAGGAAAACGGAAGAAGGATGAAAGACCCACTGGTGCAAGCGAATTTAAGTGAATCAGAATCGCGAGAAAGGCTCACACTTTAGAAGTGCTGAATTGAAAACTAAGACTATCAGTCGGCAAGCTACTCAAGGGGATGGGATTGCATAATTATCTCATATCTGACTATGTGAAAATATCGCAACCTGACTACATGACAATTACAGTGAATCTTTGTCAGAATCAAGAACCAAAACGTCCTAAATATAGGAAGATGCATTGATGAACATGAGACAGTGAAACTCATCATGAAACTCCAGCTCATCCTAATACGTCGGAACCGTAATCTTCAGTGTAATACTAGCCGAGTGGAGACACCACGCCTCACTGATATGTAGTTCTGCGCTAAGATCGGTAACCTGAGCACTCGACCATTGGACCCCAGATGGTTCCTTCAGTTAACTCTGACTGCAGAGGGCCGATCTGTTCACTTCCTAGCACCATGATGAAGCCTTTTCCCAAATTTGTAAAAATCTGCTTGCTCTCTTTATTCCTCCCACCATTCCTAACCAATGGTTTTACAGTCCGCCAACGGCATAATTGTTTCTTGAGCAAAATATCCCGCCAAGAAATGTCAACAAACCAGTTGATGGAATTTCGTCCCCTCTTCTCTAAAAACCTATGGTAAGCCTATGGTAAGCCAGACCTGTTTTTAGAAAATCTGCTGAAGTATTTCTCTTAAAATTATCCTTTCATCTTCCATCCGCTGATACTGTTCCGTCCTCCGGAAAAAATCCTTTTCCCATTCATTCACAGCGGACCTGTGTTATAAACTGCACTATGACTCCTGTGCCAGCACATTGCTCGGCAAAGCGACGTTCTTCTAGACAAGGCAAGGCGGATCCACCTGTTGCTCTCCTCCCTTATATACACAACAAAAAAAGTTGTGCATGAACTCGGTTCCGGGAGTTCTGGAAGCTGTACACAAACCTGGAATAGAGAAAAACATAAACATCGTTTGTCTTCTTTAGTGTTCATGAGAACCATACATTGCATGTTGTACACCATACAGCGAGACCTTCACAGGTGGTGGTCCAGATAACTGTACACACCCGTACCTCTAATACCCAGTAGCACGTCCTCTTGCACTGATGCATGCCTGTATTCGTCGTGGCATACTATCCACAAGTTCATCAAGGCACTGTTGGTCCAGATTGGCCCTCTCCTCAATGGCGATTCGGCGTACATTGGCTGGTGGGTCATATCGTCCATAAACAGCCATTTTCAATCTCCCCCAAGCATGTTCGATAGGTTTCATGTCTGGAGAACGTGCTGGCCACTCTAGTCGAGCGATGCCGTTATTCTGAAGGAAGTCACTCACAAGATGTGCAAGATGGGGGCGCGAATTGTCGTTCATGAAGACGATTGCCTCGACAATATGCTGCCAAAACGGTTGCACTATCGGTCGGAGGATGGCATTTACGTATCGTACAACCGTTACAGCACCTTCCATGACCAGCAGCGGTGTACGTCGGTCCCACATAATGCCACCACAAAACAGCAGGGAACCTCCATCTTGCTGCACTCGCTGGACAGTGTGTATAAAGCGTTCAGCCTGACGGGTTGCCTACAAACAGGTCTCCGACGATTGTCTGGTTGAAGGCATACGCGACACTCATCGGCGAAGAGAACTTGATGCCAATCCTGAACGGGCGACATTAAAAATCCCTAAATGCTCTCGACTAAAAGAGTATTCCAAGAGGAAGCGGAAATAATTGTTGAAGCCATGAAAGAGACTGTTTACAGGAAAATAATTAGATACTTTTTAGAGCATGACAGCATACCTTCTTCATGTGTGCCAAATTACTGGCTAGAAAAGGGATTGGATTATTATACTGTAGATTTAAATAATGAGTTGGAAGTTATTAAAACTACAACCAACAAAACACAAAGAAGAGTTGTAGGTACCCAACATTGTCAGTGTAGAAACAGCGATGTGTTATACTGATGAAAGTTACTTTTTAGTAACATATTTATTACCCAAGTCGCTTATAGCGAAATAGATGTCTATGTCACTGTGAATGCACGACATCAATGCTTCTCTGTACTTACTATGTACTCGTGTTACAAGCACGAGTTCGAAGTTAACATTCCCTAGTATTGTTAGCAGCTACTAGACGAAGTGTCCTTTTAGCTTAGACACAGCTTTTATATTCTTATCTGAAGGTGATCGAAGGTGATCGAAGCTAGTTATCTGTTTTCCTGTTTGCGATCTTGGCTACTAACGATTTTACAAAAAACCAACATTCACTGAAAGAAAGAACTGTTTTATATGTGTAAACGTATATACAAAAATTTTCTGACTTTTTGTACAAGAATAGTTGTTTCCTTATCTGTTACTTTGCCAAAAATCCTAACAACTCTCCTACTCACGAGTGTCATTGCGTCATTCCGATCATGACATTGTAAGGTAGCTGAAAGTGGATAGATATTTCAGCTGAAATGCTGTTGATATCATGTAGTTGACAACAAAGAAACTGTCTTCATAGAACATGCGTTATCTCTCTCTTACCGGAACCGGTTGTGCTGTTTGTGTGGTATCAGACACATCAGACGCCGGAAGATAACTCTCGCACTGGTCTCTACGAGATCAGATTCTCCCAACAAGCGATGGCACTAACAAGCAAAGCATGTTGCATAGTTCGTGTGTTTGTGTGTGTGTGTGTGTGTGTGTGTGTGTGTGTGTGTGTGTGTGTGTGTGCAAGCACGCAAAGAAACAAAGCTTCCTACACACAATTACTGCATAACGTTGTAAGAGAGATAACATGTGCAAATGCATCCCTTGCACATGTTATCTCTCATTTGAAATATGAAATGCAGAGGTGCGTTTGTATGAACACAATTCAGAAGCAAATAATTTACGTAAAAATCTTCGAATTTCACATAAATAAAGAATGTGGGCGCCATTTTCACGCGTCATTCCAAAACAAAGCTGAAAATTACTTGCGAGGATTGGAGGAGAGGGGGTACCAAGCAGAACTGATCTAGTCCGCAATCTTGGATTTTTAAAATTAATATTATTTATTTATTTATTTACTGAAACTACATCATGATTGGCTGGTTCAGTTTAATGCTACACTCTGATTGGCTTAAGAAGAACAGGAAAGTTGTACAAGGGACAACAGGGCCAATTCCCTCATGGATAGGTCAGCGACCTTGGTTACAAGATGTCACAAATGTAAAAAAAAAAAAAAAAAAAAAAAAAAAAGCACCTGAATATAGAGAACCAATACTATTCTCATGAGAAAGAAGTGGCCAGAACTATTGTATAATCCCATTACGTATTCATCACCAAAATTACATCAGACAAAGTTTCCAGACCAAATGTGAAGCTAGTGTTCACTATAACTGTGTAACACCAAGAGGTATCCATCGCCAACACATAATTAGACTAAGATTGCAGACCACCTGAGGAGCAGGTGTCGGATCCACTGTGTAATTCCATAAGGCATTTGTCACCAACACATAATAAGGTCACGATTCAGTACTACATGAGGAGCCTGTGGTCTGCACCACGGTGTACTATTATAAGGTAGTCATCAGCAACACAACGGCTCTGAGCACTCTGATAGTTTCCGTCAATCTCCAAGTGTCTGCCTGTTCAGTTCTTCCATTATCTCAGTGACTCTCTCCTGCGGGGCAAACAAACCTGTCGACATTCTCGCTGCCCCTCTCTGTATATATTCATTACCCCTGCCAGTCCTATTTACTACAGGTCCCACAAACTTGGGCAATATTCTAGGTTGGTTTTCACGAGTGATTTATAAGCAATCTCCTACTCAGACTGATGTATTTCCACAGCATTCTACCAATCAACCGAAGTCGACTACTTGTTTTCCCCCGACTGAGCCTATCTGATCGTTTCACTTCATATCCCTACTAAGTTTTTCATCCAAATAATTGTATGAGATAACAGCTGTGATTCCAGCGGTGACTCACTAATACACACATCAGAAAAAGGTTTGTACCACTTCGATTTCGAGAGTTTCGGAACCTCTACAGAAAATTCGAATAGAGATAGACATAAACATCATTTCCGCCCTTTTTATTGCTCATGGAAACCACACATTGCATGTTATACCACCCTCCAGTCAGGCCCTCAGGGGTGGTGGTCCAGATTACTGTACAAACCGGTAACTTTAATACTCAGTAGCACGTCCTCTTGCATTGATGCATGCCTGTATTCGTCGTGGCACACTATCCACAAGTTCATCAAGGCACTATTGGTCCAGATTGTCTCACTCCTCAAAGGCGATTCGGTGTAGATCCCTCAGAGTGGTTGGTGGGTCACATCGTCGAGCCCTTTTCAATCCATCCCAGGCATGTTCGATAGTGTTCATGTCTGGAGAACATGCTCGCCACTCTAGTCGAGTGATGTCACTATCCCGAAAGAAGTCATTCATAAGATGTGCACGATGGGGGCGCGAATTGTCGTCCATGAAGACGATTGCCTCGCCAATATGCTGTCGATATGGTTGCACTATACGTCCGAGGATGGCATTCAAGTATCGCGTTAACGGCGCCTTCCATGACAATCAGTGGTGTACGTCGGCGCCACGTAATGTCACCCCAAATCAGGGAACCTTCACCTTGCTGCAATCGCTGGACAGCGTGTCTAAGGCGTTCAACCTGACCGGTTTACATCCAAACACGTCTCCGACGATTGTCTGATTGAAGGCATATGCGACACTCATTGGTGAAGAGAACTTGATGCCAATCCTGAGCGGTCCATTCTGCGTGTTGTTGGGCCCATCTGTACCGCGCTACATGGTGCAGTGGTTGCAAAGATGGACCTCGCCAAGGACGTCGGTTTTCGCCTCGTGCAGCCTATTGCTCACAGTTTGAGTCGAAACACGACTTCCTGTGGCTGCACGAAAAGCATTATTCAACATGGAGGAGTTTCTGTCAGGGTTCCTCCGAGCTCTAATCCATAGGTAGCGGTCATCCACTGCAGTATTAGCCCTTGGGCGGCCTGAGCGAGGCATGTGTATTGACAGTTCCTGTCCGAAAGTCATCGCTTTGGTTCACTCCGAGAGGCCTGGTTACTTCCCTTCTTGAGGGCCCTTCCTGGCACAAAGTAACAATGTGGACGCGTTCGAACCGCGGTATTGACCATCTAGGCATGGTTGAACTACAGTCAACTCGAGCCGTGTACCTCCTTCCTGATCGAATAACTGGAACTGATCGGCTGTCGGACCCCCTTCGTCTGATAGGCGCTCGTGAATGGTTGTTCACACCTTTCGGCGGGTTTAGTTACATCTCTGAACATTCAAAGGAACGTTCAAAGGATGAGTGTCTATGATACAATATCTACAGCTAACGTCTATCTTCAGGAGTTCTGGGAACCGAGTTGATCCAAAGCTTTTTTTTTTATGTGTTTGTTATACTCAGAGGGTACTATGTTTTTTGTTTTCGTTTTGTGAAATGCACAGTTTTACATTTTCGAACATTTAAGGCATGCTTCCAATCACTGCAGCAATTTTAAATCTTATCAAGGCCCGATTATTTCTGCATCTACGTTCAGATTGTATTTCATTGTAGACAACTGCATCACCCTCGAAATGTCTGAGGCTGTTACGTATTACTGTTATTCGCAAGATCGTTAATATGCAACATTAACACCCAGGGCCCCAACACCCTTCCCTGGGGTGTACTCGAAGTTACTTCTAGATCTGTCGATTGCTCTCCATCCAAGATAATATGCTTCGTCCTTCCTACCAAGAAATCCTCAATCCAGTCACATACTTTGTTTGATACTCCATATGGTCGTACATTTGATAGTAAGCATAAATGTGGTACTGAGTCAAAGCGTGGCACTGAGTCAAATTCTTCCCGGACGTCGAGAAATATTGCATCTACCCAACATTCTTGTTCCACGGCCTTCGGAATGTCATGTGAGAAAAGTGAGACTCGGATTACATGTGATCTATGTTTTCAAAATCCATGTTGCTTGGCTTGGAGGAGGTCGTTCTGTTCGAGGTATCTCATTATGCTCCAGAATGAGATTTTCACTCTGCAGCGGAGTGTGCGCTGATATGAAACTTCCTGACAGATTAAAACTGTGTGACCGACCGAGACTCGAACCGATGTGCTTCGGTAGCTCAGATGGTAGATCACTTGCCCGCGAAAGGCAAAGGTCCCGAGTTCGAATCTCGGTCGGGCACACAGTTTTAATCTGCCAGGAAGTTTTTTATGTCATTATGTTTGGGCACAGAATATATTCTAAGATTCTACAGAAAATTGATGCCAGGGACATTAGGCACTAGTTTTCTGAATCACTTTTGCTAACCTTCTTGTAGACAGGTGTGACTTGTCCTTTATTCCAACAACTGGACACAGTTTTTTGTTCGAGAGATCTGCGATATATTGTATTTAACAGAGGGGCTAACTCATCCGCAAATTGGATACAAAATCTGACAGGGGTTCCATCGACCCCTGGCACCTTTTCCAGTTTTAATGATTTCATCTGTTTTTGAACGTCACTGACACGCATATCTATTTTACTCATTGTTCACAGCTACAAGAATTAAAACGCGAAAATACTCCTGGGTATTCCTTTGTGAAGGAATATTTGAAAACAGTTAAGCATTTCTAATTTTGCTTTGCTATCCTCGGCTTCTATTTCAGTACCGTCCATGAGGGCCAGGACACTGACTTTGGTACCACTATAGTCTGATTTAAAGAAGTTGTCACTTGACGTTTGCGCTGCAAAGTTGCGGCGTTGTCACGTCAAGCACTGGCTGGAGGCAGCCGCCCCAACGCATCGCTACCCCCGGCGATAGAAAACCGTTTTAAAGCCTGTATCTTCTACAAATAGTAAGTAAAAAATTTCAAACCCACATATGATGTATATCTCTACAATGTCTCTCAATCTGTCAAATATCTATTCTTAATTTTAATTAGGACAAGAGTTACGTTATTTTGTTTGAAACCATTTAAATTCTCGATTTCGCAAACAGCTTCTAACTTATCACGTCATTACTGAAAAACTATTGGTGTCACAGCAAAATAATTTTTTCCATTCATTACCAAAATAATGCACTCGGCAAAGAATCCTTAAAAGTTTTCGTAGTGCATTACATTTCCTGTATATGAATTTCTGAAAACAGCGTTTTTAAGCAACCCTATCAGTACTGAACTCGAAACAAGTATGACGTTTAAAATCTCTATCTCCTATAAATATTATGTAAATATTTTGAAATTTACGTACAGTGGTATCTATAAGCATATCAAATATATTTTCTTAATTTTAATTAGGGCCGTTGTTCCATTAACTATTGAAGTGTGAGAAATTTTCGCTTCCGTAAAAGTTTTCTTCTTTAGATAGAAAATCTCGAAAACTCTTACACACATTGAATAACATCTTGGTGTATATACAAAATGAAATAGAATTAAAATTCAGTCTAACTTACAGTAAGGAGATGACGAGAGCTGGCCAAACAGTATTTCTTAGTCTCACAACAAGAATAAGAATTAATCGAAATAAATTCACAAACACAATATTTAATGGCAGTAAGTACAGTACACACTAATCAGACAATGCGAAAACACCGCTTAATTCAGAGTCACGAACTATCCGTGTCGCTGCTCGTATTGACAGATATAATCAAGTCTTCGACACTTTGTTATAAGATACCTTCATTGTTCCAGTCGTCCTGTATCACTCCTTCTGCCAGTTTTCCGATGTCATAATTTCAACTGCCTCCATAAAAAGGCGTTCCACTTCGGTTGATGTGAATTTCTTATTTTCTGCAGCAATATGCCGTTTTACCTGACCCCAAAACAGCTCTATTGCGTTGAAATGGCAATGGTAAGGAGGCAATCTGAGCACTTTATGCCCGCAATCTTTTGCTACTTCATCCACAATGTAAATCGAGTTCTTTGGCTTGTGTTGCGATACAAGTTCTAATAATTCTGCCCTTGTCAAATTACTGTCGAACTGTACCTTATGTTTCTGTAACCAGCTAACAATGTCGTTTTCCCTCGTCGCCTTTGTGGGTGCTTTATCTTGTATTACTGAGTGATAAAGAGCGTTATCCATAACAATGATAGAGTTTTTTGTTAAGTTCTGGAGCACACAGTCTTCAAACCATTTCACAAAAGTATTGTGGTTCATCTCTTCGTGGTAGTCGGTGGTCTTATTTGAACTGAATAGCAGCAGACAATTTGGAATGAAACCTTTTGAATTTCCGGCATGTACTACAATTATCCTTTTTCCTCTGCCGATCGGAGCTGCCATACTACCGGTGATGGTATCGTCTGTCCAGCCTTTGTTTAAACTGTGTCCTGCATTCACCCACGTTTCATCAAGCCAAACGATATCATCAAAATTTGTCCCCACTAATTCTCTAAGAAAGCGGCATCGCCAGGCTGCAATATCTTAGCATTCTATTAGTAACTTTCTGCCAGAGATGGATTTATAGCGGAATACTAACATTTTCACGAGTCGTAACAAAGACGATTTACTACCCTGCTATAAGCCACTCAAATCTCTCACCCGCACGTCTACAACGGCTCGCTAAGGACTGGCTGTCACAATGCCTCAGTCAGCTCAGCAGAGCGAAGTGGCAACGCAGTGGCAGCCGACAGCGCCGGCTGCCATTGGTTTATTGGTAGCGGGAGCCCTGCAGCCCGTTGCCTGTCAAGTGACAACTACTTTAAATCAGACTATAAAAGCCTTTACATATGACTGGAATTTCTTTGGGTTTTGTAAAAGGTCACTTGATAGTACTCTGCTACGATAGTCATGGAAGGCTTCACGCATTTCTCGCTTGGCAGACAAACGCGTTTCATTCATCATCGCTATTCCTGTAGCCCTATGCTTTGTTTTACACCTATCATGCAGTAGTCTCTCCTTCTTTCTACAATGTCAAATAAGTTGGCCGGAGTTCCATCAGGATGCCAAAATTTGTCAGAGTACTATTCGGTCATTGTGTCTCAAGAAGCATTCTTGGCAATAAGTCTGTAACGCAGACCACTTAACACAAATATAATACTTTTCTTCAATTCTTTATCACTTTCTTTGATACAGCTTTTCCACTCAAAAATTTCAGTAACTAATGGCGTTATAATATCATTTAGGAAGTAACGGGAGCTGCAGCATAGTACTAAGAACACCCAAAATTTCAACTGTAGAAATTACTGCAAAGTGATGAGGAAAGTCATAAGACAGGCAAAAACAAAGTGGTTTGGAAACGAATAGAAAGCTTTCAGAACAAAATTAAAATCATACTGTCAAAAAATGGTTCAAATGGCTCTGAGCACTATGGGACTTAACATCTGTGGTCATTAGTCCCCTAGAACTTAGAACTACTTAAACCTAACTAACCTAAGGACATAACACACATCCATGCCCGAGGCAGGATTCGAACCTGCGACCGGAGCGTCATACTGTCAGTTTTGATAGAGGTAGGTTGGTAGGTTTCTCGATGTCCTCCCGAAGGATATTATCACAAATTCTGTCCAACTTGTGTGTTAGATCGACGAAATTACGAACTGGTTGGAGGGCTCTGACCAAAATACTCCAGACGTTCTCAATGGGGGACTGACCCACGGACCTTTCCGCCAAAGTCTGGGTTTGGCAAGCACGAAGACAAGCAGTAGAAACTCTTGGCTCAGGAAAACTAGCCATTAAGAACAACGAAACAGGGTGTAGAATATCGTCGACGTACTGCTGTGCCGTAAGAGCGCCTCGGATGGCAACCAAAATGATCCTCTTGTGAAATGAAATCGCACCCCAGAAGATAGGGTGCTCGATCAGTACGGCTGGTAACAGTGAGGTTGTTAACCGTCTGATGTCCCAGAACTCTCCAGACATCTTCGCTGGTCATCGGGGCTCAGTTCGAAGCTGATATCCTCATTGAACACAATTTTACTCCACTCAGTGAGATCCGAGGTCTTGATGGCCATCGAAAACTATTCTGGAGACTCCCCAGACAGCAGTGGGATACGAATCTGCTTCTTACCCGCCGTAAGGCCCTGACAACCAGGAGTGCTGACGTACAAAACTGGAGCCGAGGCAACCGTGGTGCACCATGGGCCGTAGATGATGGAGTGAACGACAGCTGCGGAAAGCAGTACAGACGAATAGACGTGCGACTTTTGAGCATCTGACCATCCAGATGAACCAGTGTGCTACCAACATTGCCCCCACAGTGAGAGTTCTACAAATGTCGCTGCGTTGCCAAATGTCGCTGCGTTGGGGCTGGTACGTGCACCTGTTGACTGCTGTTCATCGATGACGAGTGCTGGAATTTGTACGCCAGTACCACAGCCTGGACGTCCACTGAGTGCCGACAGGTGGCCTTTTCAGGTGAATCATGTTTTATGCTCCATCGGACAGACGACCTTTGGCGTGTTCGGTGAAAAACGTTGAAAGGGTCCTGTAGCCACCTTTCATTAGTCCGGTAGCCCATTTTCACTAGCATTTCTCTTCCTTTCCCTTGTTTCTCTTTTCTCATAACTCTCATAGTGGTGTGATTGAATGAATGTGGTTGTGTGTCACGTTGCTAGATGGTGGCGTACTCTGCTGCAGAAAGTCTGCGATAGTCATACAGATTCAGCATCAGTTGTACGGAAAAGCCAACTCTCGTAGTGGTCAAGTAGGCAAAGAGGTTTGCGCTACTTGTGAGAAATCCACCTGCGTTATTTTGGTAGCGGAAATGGCATCTTTGGGTTTTCCAAGCCACGCGGAGCGTGGAGAAGGCTGCAGATGGAAAAGGGAGGCAGTCTGCCGCCGGTACGGGAAGCGTGCTCCAGTCGAAGAAGGGTGAGTTACACAGACCGCGTGGCACGTTGTTACTTGGCAAGAGGAGAGCTGTTAGCTTTTGGTCTCGCTTTTCAACTCTGAAAGATTGCTTTGCCTTGTCGCAGCAAGAAATGCAAAACGTTGGCAGATTTTTCCTTTAGTAAATTTCTGTGGTGTCGCCGCCAGACAAATACGCTCTCATTTGCCGAGACGATAGTTAGCATAGCCTTCAGCTACGTCATTTGCTACGACCTAGCAAGGCGCCATAACCAGTTTATATTGAGATTAAATAATGTATCAACAAGAGCGATGTTCTCCAATTATGGATTAAAGTAAAGTATTCCAAGAGCTTCGTCCTTTATTTAGTAGACTCATCTCCTTTAACTGTCCCAGACCTCACGCCAGTCTGCGTGAGCTTATAGCGTGCATTTCGGCCTCCTTTAGCAACACGGTGTTGGCTCTTCTGCCAACACATCACATGGCAACGAGGATTTAGCGTTTGTCTTGCGTTTGCCCTAATTTACTTGTGTCATGGCTTCGCCACAATCTCCAGATGTACTGTCCGAATTTTATCGCTTACAGAATCAGCAGACGCAGGCCTTATTGGATGCCCTTGGACACCTCGTCCAAGGTCAATGTGCAATGCAAAACGATGCGGCAGCAGCCGCTCCACCGCTACAGCAGCCACAACACGCAGTTGCACCACCTTTTCGTCCGCTTGATGCTGCAATGGAAAGCTGGCCGGAGTGGTCACGCCAATTTGGATTTCATCTCGCCGCCTTCAGAATTCAAGGTAACGAGCGGCAGCCTCACTTATTGGCGTGCGTAGGCGTCCAAACGTACCGTGTGATAGTGAAATTATTTCCCCGACGCGACGTAGCAACTCTGTCCTACGACGAAGTTTTGTCTGCTTTAGATGCCTATTTCAAAGAATCAGTCAATGTAGTTGCGAAAAGGTATACCTTCTTTCGTACAAAACGTACGGCAGGTCAGACTAATTGGGAGTGGGTTGCAACCTTGCAAGGCCTTACAAGGGATTGTGCTTTTGAGTGTGAATGTGGACTCCCTTATTCAGATACAATGGTACGTGATGCAATTGCACAGAACGTTTCTGATGTTCGTATAAGAGAACAGATTTTGAAACTAGTCAATCCCTCCCTTCAACAAGTGATGGACATATTGGATAGGCAAGACACACTTGACTTTGTTCAGGAATCATTTGCCACTTCGCCAGCCGTGTGTCACGTTAACCGGCCCGCCGTGCGAGCTGCACGGACCTGTAAACAGCCCTTGTGCCCGTCCGCGCAGCCGCGTGTGCCGCGTAAGCAAGCAAATGCAATGATAAAATCATGCCCGCGGTGTGCTACTAGACATTCGCGTGCGAATTGCCCGTCACGCCAAGCTATTTGCTTTTTCTGTCATAAAAAAGTTCATGTTCAAAGTGTTTGCCAGAAAAAGCTCAGATCTGACAGTCACAACCATTCCAGGCCCTTTGCTTTCTCGCCGGAATGGGCATCGAACCAAGAATACTCGGGCTCGTGAACCTTCGCCCATGGACATTCATGTAGTTAATTCCACTCCGCCCAGTGCCACTCTCTCTAACAGTGACTGTGTTCGTTCCTCAAAAAGTGTGCGTCGACATCGACGGAAATCACGTCAAGTCGCACGTGATTCTGTACCAGTGTCAGTTCACGCTGCACGAGACAGTCGCTCTTGTCGTCAGCAGGACAATAAACTTTTTGTAGATTTGGTCATTCATGGCAACGTGATACAATTCCAGCTGATACCAGAGCCGCAGTTTCATTGATCAATAAAGACACGTACAAACAACTGGGCACACCTCCATTGCGTGCCGCAACTGTTAAGTTAAATAGTTATTCAGGACAAGCTATCCCTGTGTTAGGACAGTGCAGCCTTCTTGCAACATACAAGGGACAAAAAAAATCTTGTGTCATTTTACGTCCTTCGTTCTTCTTCTGCAGTGAACTTGTTTGGTTTAGATTTATTTCAGTTGTCTATCGTAAATCAGGTCGTATCGGTGAACCAGAAACTGTGCCTTCAGCCAGTGTTTCTCGTCTATGTGAAGAATTTGCAGACATTTTTGCACCGGGCCTTGGTTGCGCTAAGAACTATGCAGCACATTTGGAACTGAAAGTCGACGCGCAACCGAAATTTTTCAGAGCGCACAATGTTCCCCAGGCATTGCGTGATGAGGTCGCAAGAACATTACACGATTTGGAATCACAAGGTGTAATTGACCGTGTGCAGGCTTCTCTCTGGGCTTCACCCTTAGTAATTTTGCAAAAACCTTCCGGAAAATTGAGACTTTGTGTGGACTTCAAGGCAACAGTGAATCCACAACTAGTGGCTGCGACTTTTCCTTTACCCCGCCCGGACGATCTTTTTGACAAACTGTGCCCGGGTAAATATTTTTCAAAGTTGGACCTAGCAGATGCGTACTTGCAAATACCGATGGACGAAGAATCCCAGCGCATATTGGTGATTAACACGCATCTTGGTTTGTACCGATTCAAAAGACTGCCATTCGGGTGTGCCTCCGCCCCTGCATTGTTTCAGCAATATTTACAAACTGTTTGTGCGTCGGTCCCTATTGCTGCAAACTCTCTGGACGATATTGTGATCTCCGGAAAGACGGAAGAAGAACATTTAGCCAATCTCAGAACATTATTTCAGGTCTTGCGACAAAATGGTCTTCGCTTGCGGAAGGACAAATGTGTGTTTTTTGCTCGTGACTTACCCTATCTGGGACATGTACTCAATGCCCAAGGCATACATCCCAGTCCAGAGCACCTCCGTGCCATACAAGGCTTGCCTTCGCCGCAGAATTTGAAGCAGCTACAGAGTGTGCTGGGAAAAATCAACTATTATCATAAATATATTCCGCATGCCTCTTCCATTTCAGCTCCGCTTCATCGCTTCCGCCGTAAAGGTGTGCCGTTCGTCTGGACGACGGAATGCGAACGCGCCTTTCGTCAGTTGAAATCGGCGTTGCTTTCCACTACTTGCCTTACGCCATTCGATCCCCAGAAACCCCTTTTGTTGATGGTGGATGCCTTGGATTTCGGGATCGGTGCTGTGCTTGCGCACACAGATGGATCGCATGATCGCCCTATTGCCTTTGCGTCCAAATTGCTGTCGTCTGCGCAAAGAAATTCATTCGCTGTTCTATTTTCCTCTCGCAGTACCGCTACGATATCTTGTATCAGTCCACTGCTAAGCACGGAAACGCCGATGCATTGTCCAGTTTGCCTGTTGCTGAGGATAGAGCATTCGATTCCTCCGAACTTGCTTGCATGTTCATTGATTCGGAAACCGATGACGTGGTCGAATCGTTTCCGATTGATTTTCGTCGTGTAGCTACAGCCACAGCTGCCGACCCTGTCCTTGCTACCGTTCTGCGTTTTGTTGCTACGCAATGGCCCTTGTCAAAGTCACGGATCGAGGATCCGTTGGTTCGCAGATTTTTTGTTCACAAGGAGAGACTTTTTGTACGACGTGGTGTTTTGCTGTTGCGTTCTGATAATGATCAGTCCAGGGTCATGGTCCCACGTTCGTTACAGTCCTCTGTCTTACGGCTTCTCCACCAAGGACATTGGGGTATAGTGCGAACGAAACAACTTGCTCGTCAGCACTGTACTTGGTTCGGAATCGATGCTGCGATTACGAATATGTGCTCTTCTTGCATGGCGTGTGCCGAACAACAATCGCACCACAGCGGAAATTCTTTGCGTGGCCGAAAGCCACTTCCCCTTGGCAACGCTTACACATCGATTTTGCTCGTCCATTCTGGAATGCTCGATGGTTGGTTGTTGTCGATTCCTTCAGTAATTTTCCTTTTGTTGTCAGGATGTCTTCCACGACGTCTTCTGCCACCATCCAAGCGTTGTCCGCTATCTTTTGCATTGAAGGTCTACCACAGACTATTGTTTCCGACAATGGCCCACAATTCATGTCCGCAGAATTTCAGTCATTCTGCAAGGCCAATGGTATTCAACATCTGACATCCGCGCCGTTTTCGCCACAGTCAAACGGTGCCGCTGAACGTTTGGTCCGGACTTTCAAGTCACAGATGTTGAAGTTGACAGTCGCATTCGCGGGAGGACGCGTTATTGCTCTTTTTGTCCTCGTATCGCTCTCCGCCCCGCGATGGTAGCTCGACGGTTGAGTTGCTTCATGGTCGCCCTCATCGAACCTTAATGTCTTTGCTGCATCCGCCGCATCAGGTTCCTGTGCAGCGGCAGACATTTGCTTTTGTATACTATCGCAACTATCGAGGTTCACGGTGTTGGCTCGCAGGGCGCATTCTTCGCTGCCTCGGCCGCGCTATGTATCTGGTTTTGGGGGCCTCTGGTGAGGTGCGTCGGCATCTCAATCAGCTGCGCCTCTGTCGTCGCCTGGGTTCTGTCGCTTCCCGTCTGCTTTCAGCGACGGTGCCGTCCAGTCAGCGCCCTGGGGACCCATCTACTGGCTCGCCTCATCCCCAGGTGTTACCGACGCTGCCTTCCATTTTGCCCCATGGCGACGCGCCGCCGCCTGTTCTCCCGCCAGCGACGCCCGCAGTGGACGCGTCGCTGCAACCGCCGGACGCCTCCCTGGGTCACGCGCCACCGATCGCTTCCCGTGACCAGTTGTCCTCCGCCATGGAACTCTTGCCCGCTCCGGACAATCTGTCGTCTTCGCCAGTCGGGTGCTCCGACTCGATGGAGGTCGACCCTTCGGCCCCTCCTGCCTATCTACGGGCGCATACACCGCATGTTTGCGTGCTCCGTGGACTAGGTTTTCAGGCGTTTCCTAGCTCCCCTCGGACCGAATGGCCGGGTGCGGGTGGCACAGCCTCGCCTGTTGTTAGGCTCCCCACCTCGTCGCATACGTCAACATGGGGTCCTCCCCACGGCGGGCGGAAGCCTTATAACACAACCGTTCGCCGATTTGCGGGGGAGGAATGTGGTGTCGCCGCCGGACACCACACTTGCTAGGTGGTAGCCTTTAAATCGGCCGCGGTCCGCTAGTATACGTCGGACCTGCGTGTCGCCACTGTCAGTGATTGCAGACCGAGCGCCGCCATACGGCAGGTCTAGAGAGACGTCCTAGCACTCGCCCCAGTTGTACAGCCGACTTTGCTAGCGAAGCTACACTGACAAATACGCTCTCATTTGCCGAGACGATAGTTAGCATAGCCTTCAGCTACGTCATTTGCTACGACCTAGCAAGGCGCCACAGCATTTGATAATTAATATTGTGAAGCCTCCTCGTTCCTTTACAGTATAGTGAGAATGCAGCCAGCTTGTCCTCCTCCACCGGTTCACGAGACTTTTTGCAATGTTCCCTTGCTGTACTCATTCTCTCTGGGCAGCCGTGTAGGTGGCTGTCATCATAAATAATCTTTACTTTGTGCACTAACATGCTCAGGACCGCTTTCTTGTGTGCATTTAGGTGAAAAGTATTTCCCTTCAAGTATAATCCTTTAGCGTTCGTTACCTGTGCACTGTAAGACTTCCCGCCTTCTGGTCAACTAAAACATTAAAAAACGATAACTTCCCAGTCTTCCCAATCACGATAGTAAATCAAATACAGATATATGGTGTCTGTTCTTTGTGACTTGTCCAAAAGAACCAATATCATTTTGATCCTGCAGACACTACGAATCAAGGCACAAAGGAATTAAAGATATTAGTTGCAAGTGAGCACTATTTTTTATCAATTGGGAAAGTTGGAAATTTGTGCCGGACCGGGATTCGAATCCGGTAGATGCGCTGATCAGTTCGTCATCCGACACAGGGTCACCAGAACCGCACGGGCTCCCCTAGCACGTCCCTTATCAATCTCAAATTCTGAAATTTTACCACACGCCACTGATGTAGTGACCCTGCTCGTTATCCTCTTTACCTGTAACATCTCGCCGTCAAGCTGAAGGCTTCATTGGCCGTCATCTACTTAATTACGTATGTGATGTCTGCTCTTTCAGACATGTCCGGAAGAGCAGACACCATTTTGATCCTGCAGCTACTGTGAATCAAAACACAAAAGAAATAAAGATATTAGCAGGCAGTGGGCATTGAATTACACAGAAGAGCCGAAGAAACTGGTTCACAAGCCTAACATCGTCCAGAGCCCCCGCGAGCACTCAGAAGTGCCGCAACAGGGTGTGGCATGGACTCGGCTAATGTCTGAAGTAGCGCTGCAGGAAATTGACACCATGAATCCTGCAGGGCTGTACGAGGCGTGGAGACCTCTTCTGAACAGCATGTTGCAAGGCATCCCAGATATGCTCAATAATGTTCGTGTCTGGCAGAAGCCACTCTGTAGCAATCCTGGGCGAGGAAAGTGTCGTATAGTCCTGCTGGAATTGCCCAAGTCCGTCGGAATGCACAATGGAAAAGATGCAGGTGATCAGACAGGATACTTACGTACGTGTCACCTGTCAGAGTCATATCTAGATGTATCAGGGATTCCATATCACTCCCACTACACACGCCCCATACCATTAGAGAGCCTCCACCAGTCTGAACAGTCCCCTGCTAACATGAAGGGTCCATGTATTCATGAGGTTGTCTCCATACCAGTACACGTCCATCCGTCGATACAATTTGAAACGAGACTCGTCTGTCCAAACAACGTGTTTCTAGCCATCAACAGTCCAGTGTCGGTGATGGCGGGCTCAGGCGAGGCGTAAAGCTTTGTGTTATGCAGTAATCGGCTCCGAAAGCCCATATCGATGATGTTTCGTTGAATGATTTGCACGCTGACACTGTTTGATGGCCCAGCATTGAAATCTGCGGAAATCTGCGTAAGGGTTGCACTTCTGTGACGTTGAACGATTATGTTTTGATGTCGTTGATGCAGTTCTTGCAGGAACTTTTTCCGGCATCAGTGATGTCGGAGATTTCATGTTTTGCCGAATTGCTGATATTCATGGTACACCCGGGAAATGGTCGTACGGGAAAATCCCCACCTCATCGGTACCTCGGAGATGCTGTGTCCCTATGTTCGTGTGCCGACTATAGCTTCATTTAAATCTTGATAACCTGCCACTGTCGCAGCAGCAACCGATTTAACAACTGCGCCAGGTACTTGTCGTCTTAAATAGGCGTTGCCGACCGCAGCACCGTATTCTGCCCGTTTACATATCTCTGTATTTGAATACGTATGCCTATACCAGTTTTTTTGGCGCTTCAGCGTATATCAATGGGACGAATTGAATAATATTTGTGCTATGTTGCAATTCGAATCTGGGTCTGCTACTTATTAGGCAGACGAGCTGACCGCTACACCATTTGGACAAAGTGTTTAATGCAACCACACTGACTACCCTAGCACGCCTCCAGTCAGAACCAAATTATATCAACTTATTCCACCCACTATTGATATAGTGCACCTGCTCATTAACATCATTACTAGCGGCATCTCGCCAGTATCTGTAAGAGTATGAGCTTGGTGTGCATCTTCGCAGAAGGGATAATTGGCCATCTTCACCTTAATTATACCTATTTGTTGTCTTTACTTCCGGAAATGTCTGACTGAGGCTAATGCGCAGGGCCAGTACATCAGTTTTGGTAACCATTGTGTTTGGATGGTTTAGTGCTCAGAGCATCAGCGTAATAAGCAGAAAACACCAGTTCGAATCCCAACCTGGTATGAATTTTTAACTTAGCCTGCTGATGTAAATCAATGCCCATTGGCAACTAATGTCTTTAATACCTTTGCGTCTTTAGAAAATATAATGTTGAGTGGACACTGTTCATGACATCAAGGAACTGCGGTTCCTTCCTGTAGGTGAGAATTTGACTCTGTATTGTTGGGTGTTGTGTGCTGTCCTTAGGTTAGTTAGGTTTAAGTAGTTCTAAGTTCTAGGGGACTTATGACCACAGCAGTTGAGTCCATAGTGCTCAGAGCCATTTTTGAACTCTGTATTGTTACAACGTCGAATATGGCTGACGCTCAGCAACCTTATTAAGTATTTGATGAAGAATAAAAACAGACAACCGATTGTCGAAGCCAGGTCAACGCAATGAAATCTGTGCAGGCAGTGAGCTGCTTTAACTTTCATTAAAAATTCTGTCATGTTTAACTTTATCGCACACTCTCTCACTGTTTCTTCGCGTTTAATTAATTCTGTAATTCTTTAGCTCACATTGTCCGAAGGAATCTGATAAGTAAACGAATAAAGAAAGTTAAAAATGAACAAACAAGTGGACCCCCCCATACTGTAAATCACGGCTTTTGACGCGCTTCGAGTTTGTTGTAGAGGCACTTATCCTGAGTACCTGGCTATCCGATGTTTTTGGGGACGGGCCTTAGTTTTTGAGAAAATCGATTTTGAAGTTCATTGTGTGTTTCGTATACCTGTAATATTACACACGTTTCTAGCAAGTCAGCGTAGCGCAGCAGTTAAGGTTCACGGCTACAGCGCTGGAGGTACTGTGCTCGAATCCTGTTCGTGCACTTCTTTTTTTCAAAGTCGATCGAATTTTTCAGTTTTATTTCAAAGACTATCAAAAAACATTGCAAGGCGTGCGAAATTATAAAAAAATATTTAGTTATTAATTTTTTCAGATATTCATTCCGTTTATGGTTTGCATCATATACTTCCGTGAAATCTATCAATTCATCATCAATAATGATCTGTCTTTCGACCAAGAGATCCTATATTGCGATACACATCTCATCGTCAATTGCAACGGAATTGGCAGAGATCGCGCTAGGCGATGTATTCGTAACAAGACTCAAATCGCGGAGTAGATTTTTGGCGTATTTAATGGCATTTGTGATTTCGCCTTTTGATTCTTCGTTCAACTCCTCTACTTGTGGATCTTTTTCTGGCAGCACTACTGCAGAAACACTAGGTTCTTCCATCTCACAGCGGGGTCAGGGATTTTCTCTGCCTCGTGATGGCTGGGTGTTGTGTGCTGTCCTTAGGTTAGTTAGGTTTAAGTAGTTCTAAGTTCTATGGGACTGATGACCATAGCTGTTAAGTCCCATAGTGCTCAGAGCCATTTGAACCATTTGAACTTCCATCTCACAGAATTTTTCCAACACACAACACTAGAGAGGCTTTGCGAGCAATTGACGCTGTAGTTAGATGCGAACATAAAGGAATGCAACTCGCATCCTCATTGGCCTAGGAGCTGGGGCTAACGGTGTTCACGGGAGAGGGGACGATAATGGGCGGAGATCGGTTTCAGGTAATACAAGCAGCGACTGTTATACGAACATTTGGAACTCCAACTGCGAACCACAAACGGAATGAATATTTTAAGAACTTTATAACTGAATATACCGAGTGATCAAAAAGTCAGTATAAATTTGAAAACTGAATAAATCACGGAATAATGCAGATAGAGAGGTACAATTTGACACACATGCTTGAAATGACATGGGGTTTTATTAGAACCAAGAAAATACAGAAGTTCAAAAAATGTCCGACAGATGGCGCTTCATCCAATCAGAATAGCAATAAGTAGCATAACAAAGTAAGGCAAAGCAAAGATGATGTTCTTTACAGGAAATGCTCAATATGTCCACCACCATTCCTCAACAGTACCTGTAGTCGAGGAATAATGTTGCGAACAGTACTGTAAAGCATGTCCGGAGTTATGGTGAGGCATTGGCGTCGGATGTTCTCTTTCAGCATCCCTAGAGATGTCGGTCGATCACGATACACTTGCGACTCCAGGTAACCGCAAAGTCAATAATCGCAAGGACTAAGATCTGGGGACCTGGGAGGCCAAGCATAACGAAAGTGGCCGCTGAGCACACGATCATCACCAAACGACGCTCGCAAGAGATCTTTCACGCGTCTAGCGATATGGGGTGGAGCGACATCCTGCATAAACATCGTACGTTCCAGCAGGTGTTTATCAGCCAGGCTGGGGACGATGCGATTCTGTAACATATCGGCGTACCTCTCACCCGTCACGGTAGCGGTTTTGCTGTCCAGCGCCACATGTCACACATTTTGTGAACTTTGTTTTTTTTTTTAGTTCTAACAAAACCCCATGTCATTCCAAACATGTGTGTCAATTTTTACCTCTCTATCTACATTATTCCATGGATTATTAAGTTTTCAAATTTATACTGACTTTTTGATCACCCGGTATCTTTATAATTCCGCACACCTTACACTGTTGATGTTCTTTGAAATAAAATTGAAAAATTCGGTCGATTTTGAAATAAAAAAAAAGTGCACGACCAGGATTCGAGCTCGGTACCTACAACGCGGTAACCGTGAACTTTAACCGCTGCGCTACGCTGACTTGCTCGATACGTGTGCAATGTTACAGGTATACAAAAAGCGCAATGAACTACAAAATCGATTTTCTCAAAAACTAAGGCCCATCGCTAAAGAACCGGATAGCCAGGTACTCAGGATAAAAGCCTCTACAACATACTTGAAGCGCATCAAAATCCATGATTTACAGTATGGAGGCTGCCCTTGTAAGTTGATGGTACTCGAGCGTGATGCACACGCACAGAACGTTTGAGCAGAGCTCGATCTGCACAGAGGTAGAAAGCGGCGAGTGCTGAGACCCCGGCGCTGGTCGCCGGACGCCTTGAGACAAGGGAGCGCGCGCGGCCATTCACGCCTGCAGAGAGCGGCACAAAGCGGCCTTTTCTCCGGCCAGTGGCGGCGGCGGCGGCGGCGGCAGCGCGAGGTGTCGGGCTGAGGCGCGCACAATGGCGGCCCGACGAGGGCCCACCGCCGCCGCCGCCGCGGCGCTTCCGCCAGCGAGGCCCGCCTCGGCCGCTGAGTGGCGCTTACCCTCGAGGTGTCGAGTCGTCTTCGCCGTCCCAGGGCCCAGCCAGCTGCCTGCTGCGAGAGGCGGCAAGACTGGAGTCCACATCGAGACTGTCACAACCAAAGACCTTATAAAAATAACTACACCCTCCGAGGGGTCTGCAGTCGCGTGATATTCTGAACTTTTGACTGGACGCCATTGTGGAAGCAAAGAGTCTGGTAAGCAGAAGCGTGTTGTTGCTTGTGACGACAGAGTTCGGACGCTGTACAGAGACGTCTATTGATCGTGACCGGGCCAAATATCTCACGAAATAAGCGTCAAACGAAAAAACTACAAAGAACGAAACTCGTCTAGCTTGAAGGGGGGAAACCATACGGCGCTATGGTTGGCCCGCTAGATGGCGCTCCCATAGGTCAAACGGATATCAACTGCGTTTTTTTTAGATAGGAACCCCCATTTTTTATTACATATTCGTGTAGTACGTAAAGAGATATGAATGTTTTAGTTGGACCACTTTTTTCGCTTTGTGATGCATGGCGCCGTAATAATCACAAACATATGGCTCACAATTTTAGACGAATAGTTGGTAACAGGTAGGTTTTTTAAATTAAAGTACAGAATGTAGGTAGTTTGAACATTTTATTTCGGCTGTTCCTATGTGATACATGTACCTTTGTGAACTTATCATTTCTGAGAACGCACGCTGCTACAGCGTGATTACCTGTAAATACCACCTTAATGCAATAAATGCTCAAAATTATGACGTCAAACTCAGTGCATTTGGCAGTACGTGTAGCGACATTCATCTCAACGGCCAGTAGTTCGCCTTCCGTAATGTTCGCACATGTATTGACATTGCGCTGACGCATGTCGTTAGGCGTTGTCGGTGGATCACGATAGCAAACATCCTTCAACTTTCCCCTCAGAAAGAAATCAGGGGACGTCAGATCCGCTTCAACCGCACACGAGCTATGTGCCGGACATTCATCATGTTGGAAGTACATCGCCATTCTGTAATGCAGTGAAACATCTTGTAGAACATTACGTAGGAAATCAGCATACATTGCACCATTTGGATTGCCATCGATAAAATGGGGGCCACATATCCTTCCTCCCATTATTCCGCACCACCATATTAGCCCGCCAAGGTCGCTGATGTTCCACTTGTCGCAGCCATAGTGGATTTTCCGTTGCCAAATAGTGCATATTATGCCGGTTTACGATAACGCTGTTGGTGAATGACGCTTCGTCGCTAAATACAACGCGTGCAAAAAATCTGTCATCGTCCCGTAATTTCTCTTGTGCCCAGTGGCAGAACTGTACACGACGTTCAAAGTCGTCGCCATGCAATTCCTTGTGCATAGAAATATGGTACGGGTGCAATCGATGTTGATGTAGTTTTCTCAACTCCGACGTTTTAGAGATTCCCGATTCTCGCCCAATTTTTCTGCTACTGATGTGCGGATTAGCTTCGACAGTAGCTAAAACACCTACTTGGGCATCATCATTTGTTACAGGTCGTGGTTGACGTTTCACATGTGGCTGAACACTTCCTGTTTCCTTTAATAACGTAACTATCCTGTGAACGGTCCCGACACTTCGATGATGTCGTCCAGGATACCGAGCAGCATACATAGCACACGCCCGATGGGTATTTTGATCACAATAGCCATACATCATCACGATATCGACCTTTTCCGCACTTGGTAAACGGTCCATTTTAACACGGGTAATGAATCACGATGCAAATACCGTAGACACTGGCGTAATGTTACGTGATACCACGTACTTATACGTTTGTGACTATTACAGCGCCATCCATGACACACATCCATGTAACACATTGGAACAACCGAGATAAAGTGTTCAAACTTACCTGCGTTCTGTATTTTAATTTAAAAAACCTTCCTGTTACCAACTGTTCGTCTAAAATTGTAAGCCATATGTTTGTGCTATTACAGCGCTGTCTATCACAAAGCGAAAAAAGTGGTCCAACTAAAACATTCATATTTCTTTACGTACTACACGAATATGTAATAAAAAATGGGGGTTCCTATTTAAAAAAAACAGTTGATATCCGATTGACCTATGGCAGCGCCATCTAGTGGGCCAACCATAGTGCCCTATAGTTTCCCCCTTCAAGCTAGGCGAGTTTCGTTCTTTGTAGTTTTTACGTTTGATGCTTGTTTCATGAGATATTTGGCCCGGTCACTATTAATGGACCAACCTGTATATTTGTTGCGGCACATTTACAAAAATCATGCGTCGTTAAGCTGGCTAAGTCGCACATAAAGTCAGAGTGACGCGTTTCGGAATTATTTCCGTCCTCAGAATGACAAATGTAAAGGTAGCCCAAGGATTTTTGGTGTGACGTCACAAGTGTTGAACTGCTGTTCAAATCACTCGCCAATATTTTATGAAGTTCCAGGTGCCGGATACTTATTTCAGCGGTTATTGGTGGTAATATTTGCTGTAAAGGGTAATTTATCAGTGGATTTTAGTCTCCGTCTTCCTTGTTCTGTCATTGATGCAAGTGGTTTCTTATTCGTTGGTGTGCGTACGTCGTTCACCGAAGTCTCAGCACTGTGTTTACATCTCGTGGGGTGTAGTTGCAACTGTAACGGTTCTAAAGTGATGATTTGATTTGATTAGTTTTTCGTTCCGTAGATCCGAGCTGAGGAGATCCTCGTAAATGTGGAACATGTCATTTATTTTTTTAAACTGAAATAACAATAATAATAATATGAATACATACAACACATCATTTGTTTCTATTAAAAAATTCGTCAATGGAGTAGAAGGAGTTGGCCACTAGTAAATCTTTCAGTCTCCTCTTAAACTGATCTTTATTTGTAACTAAATTTTTTATATTTGCTGGCAAATTACTGAAGATGAGTGTTCCTGAGTAGTGGACCCCATTTTGAACTAAAGTAAGTGCTTTTAAGTCCTTGTGCAGATCATTTTAGTTCCTGTTATTGTATGTATGAACTGAGTGTTTGTTGGAAAAAGAGATATATTATTTAGGACAAAATTCATTAAGAAGTAAACATGCCGTCTGGTGTGGCCGAGCGGTTCTAGGCGTTTCAGTCTGGAACCGCACGACCCCTACGGTCGCAGGTTCGAATCCTGCCTCGGGCATGGATGTGTGTGATGTCCTTAGGTTAGTTAGGTTTAAGTAGTTCTAAGTTCTAGGGGACTGATGACCTCAGATGTCAAGTCCCATAGTGCTCAGAGCCATTTGAACCATTATTGGAGTAAATATAATGAGAGGCAGTAGTTAGTATACCCAGTTCATTGAAGAGGTTTCTACAGGACTTCCGGGAATTTACTCCACAAATAATACGTATGCTTTTGGACTCTGGAAACTTTTGTTTGACTTGAAGAGTTACCCCAAAATATTATACCATATGGCATTATGGAATGAAAGTAAGCAAATTATGCAAGCTTTTTCATTTTTATGTCGCCTATGTCCGCTAACACTCGAATTGCAAATACAGATTCGTTAAGGCGTTTCTGCAGTTCTGTGGTGTGCTCCTCTCAACTGAATTTATTATCAAGTTGTAATCCCACGAATTTAAGACTGTCAACCTCTTCTATCTGCTCTTCTTCATACTTTATGCATATGCTGGGTGGAAACCTCTTACAGGTTCTGAATTGGATATAGTGAGTCTTTTAGAAGTTTAATGTCAGTGAGTTGGCTTTAAAACATTTATTAATATCCATGAAAATATTATTAGTAGATCTTTCTAGAACTACACCCGACATACTATTTATTGCAGTACTTGTGTCATCTGAAAACAAAACGAGCTCTGCTTCTGGCAGTGTAACTGATGAGAGATCATTAATGTACGCAAGAAAAAGTAATGGCCCTAAGATGGATCCTTGTTGGACACCACATGTAATTTCTTCCCATTCTGATGATGACTGATGACTTAATTCACTAGTCCCTTGCGCTGACACCCTTTGTTTCCTGTTAGCGAGGTATGACTTGAACCATTTCGCAGCACTGCCCATGACATCATAGAATTCTGATTTATAAAGGATGTTGTGGTTCACACAATGAAATGCCTTTGACAAATCACAAAAAATACCTGCTGCTTGTAATTGCTTATTTAATGAATTAAGTACATTTTCACTGTAGGTGTAAATAGCCTTTTCGATATCAGAACCCTTCAGAAATCCAAATTGTGTTCTTGATAATATGTTATTTGTGGTCAGATGGTTGAGAAGCTGCCTGTACATTACTTTTTCAAAAATTTTTGAGAATGCTGGCAAAAGTGATATCGGTCTGTAGTTTGATGGTATCTCTTTATCCCATTTCTTGAATAGAGGCTTAACATTTGCATATTTTAGCCAGTCAGGAAATGTCCCAGTTATAATTGACTGGTTACACAAGTAACTTAGAATTGTACTAAACTCACAATAACATGAATTAATTAGCTTTGTTGATATTTCATCGTAACCACTAGAATGCTTTGTTTTTAAAGATTTTATTATGGAAGTTATTTCTTTTGGTGAAGTGAGTGACATATTCATTTAACTGAAGTTATTTGTAAAGGCTAGTTTCAGATATTCAAGGGCATTATTTACTTATCCTGACAATCCTATTGTATCAGTAACAGATATAAAGTACTTGTTAAATAGATTTGCCACATTATGCCCATCGGTTACTAATGTGTCATCCACCCTTAATGCTATTTGCTCCTGTTCCTTTCTGGTTCTACTATAAGTAGGCTGTTTAGGTTTTTATATTGGTAACGCCACGTAGCGCTCTGTATGAAAATCACTGGCTGTGCTGTGTGCAGTCTGTGGCTGGTTTTCATTGTAGGAATATTTGCCATTGTAGTGTTGGGCAGTTGGATGTGAACAGCGCGTAGCACAGCACAGTTGGAGGTGAGCCGCCAGCAGTGTTGGTTGTGGGGAGAGAGATGGCAGAGTTTTGTGAGCGGATGATCTGGACGTGTGTCCATCAGAAAGTGTAAATTTGTAAGACTGGAAGTCATTATATATATATATATATATATATATATATATATATATATATATATATATATATATATATATAATGACTTTTGAACACCATTAACCCTTTCACTGCGCATTTACTCTCAGCGGCTCCCGCCCTGTGCGCGTTACTTTCACCCGGTGAGTATATATACGACTGTAGCAGTCTACCGTTATTATTGAGATGAAAATGAATCGCAAAATCCAGTATTGTCAGTGTAAATCGTTTCCTTTTTTTAAATATTAGTTCGGAAAATCTTATTTTGTTCAAAAAACGTACTTTCTTAGGAGAAAAAAATACAAAATGTATTACATTAGTAATACTTCAAAGTGTGATATCTCTCGAAACAAAAATTCAAACTTAAAGGCACAACACATTTTACACAACTGTATCTTGTGTCACTTCGTTTATCATGTTTTGCACATTCAATACACCTTTTCTGGCGGCCTTCTTCTTTGAAGTTCCTGGGATTAGCGAGATAAAGTGGCGCTCAGTTAGGCGTAAGGGACTGTCACCATCAGCTGATCTCCTTCCACGACGTCCCTCTGTTTGCGGTTGGTGGGGAATCTCTAGGATCTCCTTGATAAGTTTCTGGTGAAAATCAGATACTGAAATATTTCGTCCCATTTGAGTTTTATATAATGCATGGGAATTGAGCAGAGACATCGACCAAATGAAAAAATACATTTTTATACCATTTTACAGTTTTTTGCACACATTCAGCTGAACTTAGCATCATGTCGCTCCTGTTGATGGCTCCCATATTTTCAGTGTAGCTTACGATGCAAGCTGGTTTTGTTTTTGGTTCATTCGTGGTTCTGTCAATTTTGTCAGTCGCTGTAATTTCGCTTGTATGAAGAGTTGAAAGCATCCTTACTTCCCGCTTGTCCTGCCACTTCAGAGCAAGAAGTTTATCTGTTGACATAAACTCGATCTCGCCTTTCCTAAGTTTTTTTGGTAAAGCAGGCATGCCTTTGCGGTTTGTTCTCACAGTTCCACAGCTTAGTCACTCTGTCATGCAAATAAAAGAATAACGTTGGGCTAGTGTACCAACTGTCAACATATAATGTGAGGCCTTTACCAAGGTAACGTTCAAGTAAAGTGAGAACAATGCTTCCAGGTATTCCAACATTTACACAAAAGACAGTTTCTTTTTTTACGTCTGTTGCTGCATCCACATAAAAAATTAAGTCAAGAATATAACCAGTTTCACAATCACATAACACAAACATTTTTACACCAAATCTGTGGCGTTTGGAGGGAATGTACTGCTTGAAGAAGACGCGATCTTTGAAGAGAACTAAACTTTTGTCAATGCACAAATTTTTAAAAGGATAGAAAGCACCTGGAAATGCTTTTCTTAAGTGATCCACAATTCGATGTAATTTCCAGATTTTGTCATCTCCAGGGTCCTTACTGTTATCAGCAAAATGTAACAGTCTAAGTAACAAAAGATATCTATCTCCCGGCATAATTTGAGCAAAAATTGGAGTGGATCATTGGTCCAATAACTGCTTACTTCATTTTTTCTCACTTGAGCCATCAGAAAAATTAACAGCAAGGAAACAGTAAACTTCGTCACTGTTTGTGTTTTTCCAACGTTGCAGTCTTGATTTTTCACTGACATCATTGCAATGGTGTTCATAATATAAATTACATTGCTCAGCTATGTAGCTCACAATTTCTTGGCTAAAAAAAAACTTGGAAGCAGTCGTATACCGTACATAAATCATCTACATTAACGATTTTGCATTGTTATCAAAATTATACACTTTAGGGTCCAAATCAGAGTCTTTCCATCTAAAATCAACTGTTTTGTGTCTCTTAGGAGATTTTTCAGGCAGATGCTCAGGCTCTTCTTCGGAATCGGACAAATAATCGACGATAACATAAAAATCTGGATCTGCATTTACTGGTTCAATGTTTGTTGTTTCACAAATATTATTTATATTTGTGGTGACAGATTTATCTGCCAGCTCGTCGTCGTCATTATCTGACCACCCATAATCAGCTGGATTGGGCATGATGATGTCCTCGTCGTCACTTTGCTTTAGAATACTCAGCAGGTCATCATCTGTAACGTCGCGTCACTTTATTCGGTAACGCGGAAACGGCCGCACAAAAATTAGGTAATATAGCAATACGAATGAACTCAGCAGAAAGAGAGTTCAACATTCAATAGTCGTTCAGGTATTTCCTAGTATTCCTGCAATTAAACTGCATACTTGAGTAACAATTACCTCCGACTCGCTGGCCCGATTGTCAGCGTTATACGTAACTATACGACTGTAGCAGGGAACCGCTGTAAGTATTTTTTATAGCAAATAGTATATATACTTCTGGAGCACTGAAACAATTAGCGTATATTTACGCCTGGAGCAGTGAAAGGGTTAAGGTAAATACATTGTTTGTTCTCTATTAAAATCTTTCATTTGCTAAATATGCCTATCAGTAGTTAGTGACTTCAGTAGTTAGAATCTTTTATTTAGCTGGCAGTATTCGCGCTCGCTGTATTGCAGTAGTTCGAGTAACGAAGATTTTTGTGAGGTAAGTGATTTATGAAAGGTATAGGTTATTGTTAGTCAGGGCCATTCTTCTGTAGGGTTTATTGAAAGTCAGATTGCGTTGTGCTAAAAATATTGTGTGTCAGTTTATTGATGATCTGAATAAGTAAAGAGAGAAATGTCTGTGCACGTTCAGTTTTGTTCAGCTGTTTGAAAATCAAATAACGTAAGGGGTTTATCAGCACAGTAATTCATAAATTTTTCTAAGGGGAAGTTTCACTACCAGTCTCCTCTTTCACTATATCCCATATTGTTTTTATTTTGTTCCCTGACATTGCTATCTTCTTCTCATAGTGCATTTGTTTAGATGTCTGAATTACCTTTTTTAATATTTTACAGTATTCCTTGTATTTACCTAAATCATCAGCATTGGAGCTATTCTTGGTCGACAGATACATTTTCCTTTTTGTCTTACAAGAAATCTTTATTCCTTGTGTAGTCCATGTTTTTATTATAGACTTCTGTTTAATTTGATTAACTTTTAGAGGAAAATAGTTTTCAAACATGGTACTGACATTGTTCATGAATGTGTTATATTTTTCATTCATGTCATGAGCACTATAAACATCTTTCCAGTTCATATCTTCTAGCAGTTTTCTAAAACACTCAATTTTTGATTGATTGACTACTCTCTTGTTCTCAGATTTAGCAGTCTTGATAATCTGCTTAGAATTTACATGTAAAACAATGAGCTGTATGTCATGATCTGATAGTCCATTTATTACAGGTTTTATGATATGATTTTGTTGCTTTGATTTGTCTATAAAAATGTTATCAATGGCTGTCCTTGAGGATTTAGTGATCCTAGTTGGAAAGTTTACAGTGTCAGTTAGATTGAAAGACAACATTACTAACTGCAGTAAATGTTTACTGGAAGATTGCATTGGAACTTCTGTATTAAAGTCACCAGCATCAAAATTTCTTTGTTTCTTCCTGTTAAATAACCCAGAAGAGCTTCTAGATGATTTATGAATAGATTATAATTTCCTGCAGGTGCTCGGTAAATTGTTACTATTATATAGGGTCTGTTATGGAACTCTACTTCTGTTGCACATGCTTCTAGATGTTGCTCTAAACAGAATTTATTAATGTCAGTGTTCTTGAATTTATGGCAGCTTTTAATAAATGTGGCAACTTCTCCTCCATCCATATCTACTCTGCAGAAGTAGGAAGCTAGCTTAAATCCTGAAATATCTAAATTATCTATACCAGTGCTCACTTGATGTTCAGAGAGGCAGATCATGTCAATTTGGTTAGATGAATTTATTTCATCAATACAAATGAGTAGATCATCAACTTTATTTCTGAGTCCCGGAATGTTCTGGTGTAATAAAGGTAACTGATACCGCATGCTAATGGGATTATAACAGCTTTGGCTTTGATATTCTGACAAAGCTCCCAGAACAAAATTTTCACTGATATTAAACTTTCTGGCAGATTAAAACAGAGACGCGAACTCGGAAGCTCTCCTTTTCGCTGGCAAGTGCTCTACCAACTGAGCTACCCAAGCACGACTCATGACCCCTCAACACAACTTCACTCCCGTCAGTACCTGGTCACCTGCCTTAAACTTCACAGAAGCGCACACTCCGCTTCAGAGTGAAAATTTCATTCTAGAAACATCCCCCAGGCTGTGGCTAAGCCGTATCTCCGCAATATCCTTCCTTCCAGGAGTTCTAGTTCTGCAAGGTACGCAGGAGAGCTTCTGAGAAGATAAACTTTCGGAAACTTCGCCTAAAACGGTTTCTGCAGTCATTTATTAAATTCGGTACGGTAGTTTTCAGCCGGTGTTTCCTGCTGCTTCTAATGAAATGTTTCAATAAAATCTCTCGCTCATTGTACTTAGTTTCATTGAATATCCCAGTGAACGCTTGAATTTTGGTTTTAAACAAGGAATTATGTGACGTTTTCTTGGTATTGGTATTAGTTGTAGTTCAGCTCTATTAAAAGGAGTGGTTGCTTTCTTAGTAGAGAGCGAAATTCGAGGTAACTATTGTTAGCTCTTTAATTTGAACTTAGGTAACGTAGACGTTTGGTTTTTTCATTAATTATTAACATTTTGTCATGAGTGAGAATTGCGGTCTTTGTCGAAGATTTGTTCAAAGCATTGTCGTTAGGGTGAATGCAGTGAGGAAGCGAGGGGGCTTTCTAGCGAGATCCTCTCCTGGAAATGCAGAATTTGTAGCAGAAATAAGTGAACAGAGGAGCAGGAGCATAAGATCTGTGCCTTTGACATGGAGTTACGAAACGCAAAGGAGGAACTACATAGGATGAGGAGCGAGAATGGCGCTGAGGAATGGAAACTGGTAGTTGGTAAGAAGGTAGCTAGGAGGAGGTGATAGGCTTTTGTACCTTGCGTACCACCAACAGAGTTGACCAACTGTCAGTTTATAGGAGAAGAGCTTCTTGTAGCTGTAGACTTACCAAACATGCAGCAGGCATCAGTAGTCATGGACCTTAAGACAACTGCAGTTTCAAATAGAAAGAAGAGGATTCTGCTGATCGATAGTACACATTGCAAAGGCGAAGGCCATCAGTTGCAGGAAGTGTTGAGGTGTGAGTAGCAGGTCAACAGCATTGTGAAGCCAAGTGCAAGTTTGGCTCAGAAGGCTAATCTGGGGTAGTTACGTAGGAATTTTGTGAAAGAGGATCAGGTAGTGATTATGGATTCAGCTGGGAATGGTCTTGATAGGGAAGGGGAGAGTGATGTAGGTGGTGACCTGGGAAGGAAAGTTACTCACTTCACACAACTGTTTCAGCGGCCTCATTTTAATGCCACCATTAGGCGCGTTAACTTGTGGCTTGAGAAGACATTGACGGCGGAGGGCATGGCTCACACTGCAGTGGTGACAGATCCCTCCATCAATAGATCGGGTTTTAGTAGGCATGTCCTGCACCTCAATAGGTATGGGAAGAGGAAGATGGCAAAGCTTATAGATGGCAGTGTAGAGGGAGGAGATGGGATCACTCATGGGGAAACTACTGCAGTTGTTGGTCTTAGAGCCATATCTTTTTTAGACTGAAGTCAGCTGATAGATATCTCTGCTGAAATGAAGTCTGTCTAACAAATGAATTACATTCAAGGAGGGTCAGATACCAAAGAAGTTGAAAATTAGCACATTTAATCAGAATCTAAGAGGTATTATAGCTGAAGTTAGTGAATTGCTTATAGATGTAGACTCTGACATTGGCATCACTTAAATAATGTGACAATTCAGAGGCTTCCTTTAACAGGATACACATTAGTCGGCTGTTTTTCAAGGAGTTCCTTGCGGAGTGGGAGAGTGGACATGTACGCAAAAAAACAGGATTCCATTTGAGTCTGTAAGTGTGGCAAATCACTGCAATGAACATGCATTTGGATGTTGTGCAGGGTAGTTGAATTTAATGAAATGTTGTTTTTTTATAGTTCCCTAACATGTGGTCATGGGGTAGAGTTTTTATTTAGAAATCAAAACGTCCTCGGTCTCGAGTTGGAACCCTACCACCGCGAACATTTTGAGTAAAAATCGTCAGCATTGGCAGTACAAGGCTTCCTGGACAAGCAATCACCCTCATTCTGCCAACAGCCTTGTCAACAACGACGGATGAGGGGACAGAGGTTCAGGGCACTCTCTTACCCTTGGGACTGGGAAGAGACAGCAATGATCAACGGCATGAGGATGAAGAAGGCAATGGAAACCACTGATTTTAAGACACGTTATGTGAATCCACAGGACATGTGACCTGTACTTGAAGAAGTGTCATACTGATCTTTTCATTGACAAAAGAATCCGGATCATTTCCCCATTAGGATCTTTGGGAGGGAACTCCCAAGCGAGAACTGACATGAGAAAAAGACTGAATAACCAGCGAAATGATTACGTTCTACGAATTGGAGAGTGGATTATTAGAAGTTTGAACTCGTTAGGGAAGCTAGAACATCTGACAAATCAAATGGTAAGGTTCAATTTATAGTGGGCGTCAGTGAACTAAAATGGAAAGAAGACAAGTATTTCTAGTCAGATTAACATAGGGTAATATTAACAGGAGCAGAAAACGGTGTAACGGGACTTGGATTCGTTATGAATTCGACGACAGGGCAAATAGTGTGTTGCTGTGAACTTCAGTGATAGGATTGTTCTCATCAGAATCGACAACAAACCAGCGCGGACAACTATAGTTCAGTTATACATGCCGACGTCGCAAGTTGAAGATGAAGAGACAGAGAAAGTATATGAGGAAATTGAAAGGGTAGTACAGTATGTACAGGTAGTTGAAAATCTAATAGTCATGGGGAACTGGAATGCAGTTGAAGGGGAAGAAGTAGAGGACAAGGTTAAAGGAGAACATGGGCTTGGGACAAGGAATGAGAGGAGAGAGACTAATTGAGTTCTGTAACAAATTTCAGCTACTAATAGCGAATACCCGGTTCAAGAACCGTTAGAGGACGAGGTACACTTGCAAAAGACCGGGTGATACGGGAAGATTTCAGTTCGATTACATTATGGTGAGACAGAGATTTCGAAATAAGATACTGTATTTGTAGGCGTACCCAGAAGCAGATAAAGACTCAGATCACAACGTAGTAGTGATGAAGACAAGACTGAAGTTCAAGAGATCAGTCAGGAAGAATAAATACGCAAAGAAGTGGGACACGGAATCATGAAGAAATGACGATATACGCTAGAAGTTCTCTAAGGCTATAGATACTGCAATAAGGAACAACTCAGTAGGCAGTTCAGTTGAAGAGAAAACGACATCTTCTAAAAGAGCAATCACACAGGTTGGAAAGAGAAACATAGGCGCAAAGAAGGCAACTGCGAAGAAACCATAGGTAACAGAAGAAATACTTCAGTTTACCGATGAAAGAAGGAAGTACAAAATGTTGAGGGAAATGCAGGAATATAGAAATACAAGTCATCGAGAAATGAAGTAAGTAGGAAGTGCACGGAGCTAAGATGAAACGGCTGAGTGAAAAATCTGAAGAAATTGAAACAGAAATAAGTGTCGGGAGAACTGATTCGGTATATAGGAAGTCAAAACGACCTTCGGTGAAATTAAAAGCAATGGTGGTAACACTGAGAGTGCATCGGTAATTACACTGTTAAGTGCAGAGGAGAGAGCGGGTAGATGGAAAGAGTACATTGAAGACACCTATGAAGGGGAAGACTTGTGACGGAAGAAGAAACAGGAGTCGATTTAGAAGACATATGGGATCCAGTATTGGCACCCGAATTTAAGAGAGCTTTGACAAACTTAAGATCAAGTAAGGCAGAAGGGATAGATAACGTTCCATCAGAATTTCTAAAATCATTGGGTGAAGTGGCAACAAAACGTCTGTTCTCGTTAGTGTGTAGTATGAATGAATGTGGCGACATACCATCGACTTTTGGAGAGATATCATCCGCAGAGGTCGGAAGACTGCAAGAACTGACAAGTGTAGAATTATCGTACAATTAGCTTAACTGCTCATGCATTCAAGTTGCTGACACGAATAACACACAAAAGAATGGAGAAGAAAATTGTAGATGTCTTAGACGACGATCCGTTTGGCATCATAGTTAGTACCAAAAATTGGTTCTATGTGGTGACATCAATATTAATTTTCTATGTGATTGGGCAAGGAAAAGGAATCTGGAAGATCTCCTAAATTTAAATGATCTGATGCAAGACGTATCTTTTCGAACGAGGGTGCAGTGGAGCAGTAACACAACCACAGACAATTTCTTTATTCATTCTTCTTTATTAGACGGGTATTCGGTTAGTAAAAGGGTAAATGGCCTTTCACTACACGATGCAAAATTTTGACATCAAAAGGTTTTTCTGCTCAAGCAAATGTTATATATAATTACAAACTACGTAGAAAAGCTAATCCAACGGCAATAGAAAGCTTTTTAAACCTCATTAAAGAACAAGAATGGCAGGATGTTTATAGTGATGGCAAAATGTAATGCTTCCCTTAACACATTTCTCATGCTCAGTATAAGGCAGCCTCGGTGGCTGACTAGTGGGATATGGAAATCGTGGAGAACAAAGTCAAAATTACATCAAAATGTAGTAATAGTTAAGGTACAGTAGCCCGTTACAGACAGTACTGCAGGATTCTTAAAAATATTTTAGGAAGGCGAAGAGTATGTGGACACAAATAGAATAGCTAACCACAGGTTATAATTAAAGCCGTATGAGCAGACGTGAAGGAAGTGTCTGGTCAGCATCAGAATGTCGAGGATGTTAAGTCAGTACGTAGGAAAAATTTTTTTCTTACTGATAATCCAGATACATGTACAGTATTTAACTTCCATGCCCTGAACATAGCTCGTGAATTAAATAAAAATTAATTAAAAACTTAGTTTCCACAGCCGATGATAAACGTTCTTGGAAATTACTTTCCGGGACTGATATCTGAAATACTCCTCCGTGAGACTGAGTCAGTCAATAATTAAATCACTGAACCGAAGAACTCATGGATATGATGGAGTATTTAGCAGATTACTAAAGTACTGTGCTGTACATCTTAGCCTTGCGCTCAGCCATATTTATAATTTTTGCTGTAGGAATGTTCAGTTTCCCAAGGAATTTAAGTACTCAGTAGTATAGCCGCTTTATAAAAAGGTAGAAAGGGGCAATGTAGACCATTTTAGACTTGTTTTTATGCCATCAGTGTTTGCTAAAGCTACTGAAAAGACTGTATGTAAGGCTAATTGATAATTTCAGTTCACATAATTTGCTGCCAAATGCACAGTTTGGATTTAGAAATGATTTAACAATGAAAATGCTATATTCTCCTTTCTCTGAGGTACTCAATGGATAAATGGAAATGCCGTGTGGCTAGGGCCTCCCGTCGGGTAGACTGTTCGCCTGGTGCAAGTCTTTCGAGTTGACGCCACTTCAGCGACTTGGGTGTCGATGGGGATGAAATGTAAGGACAACACAACACACAGTCCCTGAGAGGAGAAAATATCCGACCCATCCGGTCGAATCAGGGCCGTAAGGTATGGCATTCTGACCACTCAGCTACCAGGGGCGGACACTCAATGGATTAAACGAAAGGTTTCGATCACTGGGAATCTATTTCGATTTAAATAAGGCATATTTCTCAAGAAGTTGGACCATTATGGAATACGGAGCGGGGACTAGTTCACAATTGGTTCACCTCTTACTTTAAGAACGGCCAGCAAAAGTTATTCTCCACACTATAGAGAATGACTATGATATAGGGTCCGAGTGGGGCACAGTTAAATGAGAAGGATCATTGTTGGGGCCACTTCTGTGCCTTTTTTATGTAAATAATATTTCTTCTAGAATGGGATTTTCACTCTGCAGCGGAGTGTGCACTGATATGAAACTTCCTGGCAGATTAAAACTGTGTGCCCGACCGAGACTCGAACTCGGGAGCTTTCCCTCTCGCGGGCAAGTGCTCTACCAACTCTTTTTTTTAAATTTTTTTTTTAATCTCATTTTGTTCACTTTTGTTCGTTGCAACTGCTCGGGCCGGACGCGTCGTAAGACATCCGTTTAAGTTCGTTGTTGATTGATTAACTCAGTTTTTTTTATTACAGAGGGCAGTTAACCCTCTGTCCGAACACGCTGAGCTACCGTGCCGGCGCCAACTGAGCTACCGAAGTACGACTCAGGCCCGGTCCTCACAGCTTTACTTCTGCCAGTAGTAGAGTTCGAGTCTCGGTCGGGCACACAGTTTTAATCTGCCAAGGAAGTTTAATATTTCTTCTAGTATTACAGGTGATTTTAAAATATTTCCGTTTGCTGATGACACTATCTGGATATTAAGGGATGATTTTTCAACGTTGGCACCGTTTCAAATAGTGCAGTTGAAGAAGTAAGTTCATGGCTAGTGGAAAACAAGCCAACGCTACACCACAATAAGACTCAGTTTTTTACAGTTTCTAACACAAAATTCAAAAAAATCAGGTATTTAAATTACACAGAATGGGCATATGATTAGTGAGGCGGAACGGTTCAAATTTCTAGGCTTTCAGATAGACAGTAAACTGTCGCGGAAAGCCCATTTTCAGATCTTGTTCAAAGACTTAATGCTGCTATTTCACTGTTAGAACAGTATCTGAAGTAAGTGATAGCTCGACACGAAACGTAGTCTGCTTCGCTTATTTTTATTTACCTGTGACGTTTGATATTATATTTTGGGGCAACTCTTCCCATTCTCAGTGGGTACTTTTGGCCCAGAAACTGGCGGTTCTGGCAATAAGTGGTATACGTTCGCTAATCTCTTGACGAGCCCTGTTCGCTAGCCTGGGTATTCTGACACTGGACTCCCAATACATATATTCTTCACTGTAGTTTCTTGTTAACAATGTCATTCTCAAGAATTAGCAGCTTTCACTCAGTTAACACTAGGCAGAAATCCAATTTGCATTTGGATCGCACTTCGTTGACTCTTGTGCAGAAAGCTACCAGAGGAATTCAACTGTCTTAGTAGTAACCAGGTTTCTTGAAAAATTAATCTGATTCCTGTTCTATGTTGTTCTTCGCTTTTATATAAACTTATAGCTTGTCTTTCTAAGATTCATTAACATTTTATTTTATCTGTTATTACTTTTCTGTTGTAAATTCATGTTGTGACACATCCCATGACCATGGAGATTTGCTCCTCAGTTCGGTGCTACGGAAGTAGACCCGCAAAAGAGGCGTCTCGGAAGCTGCAGTGGATGAACACAAGTATGCATCTATTCTTCTGACCTATATCCACCGCTAAATTTGTTTATTTTCGCCACAATGATATGTACCAGCAGGACAATGCAACCTGCTATGGAGCTTGCTGTGTACGTGCGTGGTTCGAAGAGCACCAGGATGAATTTACCGTACTCCCCTGGCCACCAAACTCCCCAGATATCAACCCAACAGAGAGAATCTCTGGGACCACCTCGATCGGGCTGCTCGCGCTGCGGTTCATCAACCGAGAAACGTAGCGCAGCTGGCTCCACATCCTTGTTGGCACCTCCCAGATCGTCTCTGACTCTTGCTGTACGTCTCGCAGCTGTCCGAGCTGTAAAAATTGGTTGTCCAGCCTTTTATCAGGTCGCCACATCTATGTGACTGGACTGTGTACGATTAAAGTGCAGGTTCAATGACCGTAAACTAAGCACAAAATCTCAACTATGATCTGTCCAGTTTGTGGCAAGAAATCTCAAGATTTGCACGGTCCATTCAAACTAGAGGTAAGCTGGAGGCCTTTATGAACATGTGTAAAAATAATTAAAGTTTTCGTTACTGGCTCAGGAGTTCACTCTGCAGCCAATCTAAGGTACTTACGTAGTCTCCCCTCACACCAGGACGACCAGCAGAAAAGCGCACGTTCGCACAAAGATATTACCTGCGAAAACAGTTGAATGGAAACTGACATCACGGTACTCACTTGTACACAAAGCTAAACGGGCCGCGTGCTTAACTCAGGTACCAAAGACATCCTAGTTCTACAGAGATCGATTGAGAGAGAGGCAAAGGCGTGTTTTATCTCTGGGCAATAATAGAGTGACCGTATGCTGTAAACATAGGATATGTGGTCGTTCACAAGCCGGTGCGAGGTGCAGTTTCCATCGACGTAGCGACAGCAAAGTAGTCTCGTAATGGCATAGAGACGCTTGTCACATACACGAGGATTGGAACTTTAATAGTTAGCAGGAATACTCTCTCTTCCGTGCGCTGTAGTCGACTGACGTCATGTGTTTCGATGTTTGTTTAGGTGTAGCGTCCCCATACTACGGCGCAGTTACCTCGCATCGGACGGACGGACGGACAGATAATAACTGTCTGAAAATAAAAAATTGAACTTTTCACTCGAGAGAAGATTTGAAACAAGAACCTCTCGTGACGCAGCTGCTTACGCTAACCAGGGGACACGGAGCTGCTGAGCTCACCCTATCCTTGATGTTGCCTATCTTGACCTTGGACTACTCAGTTCGCATATTTTGCTTATTTTTTTCATAGTTCCCACAACTTCTTCCTGTTTTCTCTATTGATCTGTGTTCTGTTTTTCAAGACCTATCCACTGTGCCAACTTATAACTAAATCTGAGAGGGGGTGCGATGGGCAGGTTCCCTTGTAAGTGCTATACCATCTACTGCACTCCCCTGACTTAAGCCCTCGTGAGTTCAGCTCGATTTCTAAACTGAAGGAAACGCTTCACGGTATTCGCTTCAGAACTGCTACAAATTCGTTAGGCAATACACCGTGCCGCTCGAACTGTCAACACAACTGGCACTGTTAAGAGTATCCTACGACTTCCACATCGCTGTTAACGGGTTATACACAATGCTGGTGACTACTTTGAAGGTCAGTAAACTTTAAAACACGTATCTATTTTGTACGAGCTGTAAATAAATAGTTGCCACTATTAAAGGTCCAACACTCGTACCTAGCATAAGAGGTAGAGATCAGAGTGGAAGAAAATATTCAAAAAATGAAAACTGCAGTTTACGCAGCACCTAGAGAGAGGTATTGACGTATTTGGCTCGCATCGCTAACATCAATGTCATAATTTCGCGTTCCTCACTTAATAATCTGGGATATGTTCTCGTCGTTGATTCTAGTGCCCCCCCCCCCCCCCCCCAAAGTTCCTGTTATTGGATACGAAATTAATATAATACACATGAATGATAGAGCATAGCACCGAGTAGGAAAGAGGTGTCTCTCTCTAGAAAACGTAGCAGCTAACACTTTTTCAGTTCGACATAAATAAATCTCCTTCACAGACGTCAGCCGATGTCCAGTTATTAAACTCAAAATTCCACAAACCATATATAGACAACTGAGCAGGAGGAGGAGGTTAGTGTTTAACGTCCCGTCGACAACGAGGTCATTAGAGACGGAGCGCTAGCTCGGGTTAGGGAAGGATGGGGAAGGAAATCGGCCATGCCCTTTCAAAGGAACCATCCCGGAATTTGCCTGAAACGATTTAGGGAAATCACGGAAAACCTAAATCAGGATGGCTGGAGACGGGATTGAACCGTCGTCCTTCCGAATGCGAGTCCAGTGTGCTAACCACTGCGCCACCTCGCTCGGTATAGACAACTGAATGCGCTGCTATGCCCGAGAACGTAAACTCCGTAAACCGGCAAAGAAGAAACTTAGCGCACAAAGCGCTTTCTGACATTTTTTGTTAAATTTGCAGTTCACTTTCCTTTACGCATGAAGTAATATGGTTATTGGTCAATTACTGCGCTGGATAATATGGAGCGGACACGAAAGATAACAAGTTCTTACTTCGAGAAATACACGTGCAGCTGAAGCAGCGATTTTCGAATTTTGAAAAAGCATAACCCTCACAGAAAACCTCGTAGACGTTTTTATGATAACTGAAATAGTCATAGGGACAGGTCACAAGGGTCAGCACACAAGGCTGTGGAGTGAGAGGGCTATCCCAGCAACGACATCACCATTCACATTCATGTTGGAAATTTATTTGTTGGAGTTAAACCAGTGAGTGCATGGACACAATTAAGCAAATTTCTTCCTGTACTACAGCCCTCCTATCTCTCCAGCTAATTATGCTTTTCTATATGACCGTGTACCTAAAATCCCTAATCTGTGGGCAAAAAATATCTACTGCTAAGAACAATGCAAAACCGAGAGAAGTAGGTGAAGTTATAACCGAATCACCATGGCTCAGTATTTTAATAATGACGATTAGAAAGAAAGTTCGGTTGAAATTAATTTTTAATGACCTGTAGTTCGTGGAAAATTTAGAAAAATATATCATTAATGAAAAGAACCAACGATCGCCAGTTTCTCACCGTAACAAGAATAATTGAATTGAAACTGAACTTTATACTCTTAAGCAATCTAACCTAAGAATAGCTACTGTCGTCATAACGTGGGAACAGTACCTAACTCACACTTTCAAGTACTTCACACCACACATGTCACAATAGTCAGATAATAATCGAATAGCAAACACATACAACATATTATATTAATTTTTAAAGATCAATTAAAGTAAGATTGTTCAATGGTTGTGGACAGAAACCTCTTGTTGCGTTACTCACCGTAATACTGATTGTCGTAATTGTAGCAAGCAGAAAGATTGTTTGAATTTACTCATTGGTAAGGACTGTCATTTACCTAGCAGTTACTCTGAAATTTCTTTGTAATAAAGGTTATAAATCATGCCACAAGCTACAAATAAGAAACTGTGCTTTGACGGTGAATTTCAGTGCCCAAGTTACGTAAAGTTTTACTACCAAGTTCTTGTTATGAAAGTTACTCTATTTTTAGAAAATGAATTAATACTGGCTTTTGCATCATTGTATTTTTGACATTATTCATACTACAGCCAAAGATTCCTTATTAAGTAATTGTCCAAAAGTTGGAAAAACTATCTTTCGATAATCTAATAAATTAATGTTCATTTTCTGATTACCTCGGTTTGTACAAAGGCACAGGATGGATACTACTCAGACAATGACTTAGGAAAATTGTTTACCTGACAATATGCACGATAACAATGTTATATAAACAAAAAAATCCAACTACGCTGGTCAGCCTATTACAAATATAGTTATAAAAAGTCTACATCTTACTTCACTTCATGATGCCGTTGGTTTGTTGAGCGGCTTCATTTAGCGGTAAAATAGGGTACAAGTTGATCTTCTTGCCACACCATAGCCAATAACAAGGGCCCACAGTAGTCTTGGTGTTATGTGAATTACTCTTGCTGCATTTGTGCTGTGCCCAATAAATGCCATACACATAGTTTGCCGGGTCTAGTGAAGCAGGGGATACAACCCGTCGGCTTAGACCAATGACGTCATACATTACTCACAGATAGTAATGTCTTCACTTTCAGCCATAGATAATAAAACAGTTCTGTGTTCCGGATAAGCGCTATCATTGTACATTAAAATAACTGAATGTGATTTTGAAACAGAGGCCTAGTGAAGCAGTGGATACAACCTGTAGTGTTTAAAGTAGTACCCAATCGAAGGAAGGAGGTTTTGGTCAGGTTAATTGAAGATCACGTTGCAGAGGGTTCCATTGTAATTTCAGATGATTTTTCTTCATATAGGGATCTAGGTGAAAGGGGTTATCAGCATATCGTAGTTAATCACATAATTGAGTTCATATCATTATCCACAGGTGCTTGCACAAATAGCATAGAGGGTTACTGGTCAGCTGTGAAATCTCTTGTAGGGAAACGGAAACGCCTGATTTCTACATTTCAAAGTCACTTGGACGAATATTCATGGAGGCGTAGTATTCCCCAAAGATACTGCCAGTGTAAATGTTTTGTCATACATGTTGGGTAAATGGACCGTCCGAAATTGTTAGCTAATTTCACATTAGGACGGGAGGTCGGGGGGGGGGGGGGGATGAATGTGTGTGTCTGTGCGTGTATGTGTGTGTGTGCGTGTGTGTGTGTGTGTGTGTGTGTGTGTGTGCGGTGTGTTTTCGTAATGTTTTGTTTGTTGCGTATGTGGGTATGTGATTTTTGTTGATGTCTTTCTAGGCGAGCATCGGTTCTTTTGGGAAGTTCCCGTGTGGTAAGTTCATTTTTCTGTTTCTTTCTTCCACTGCATTTGACTATTTTGATTTATTTCATTGTTGTATTACTCCATTACGTATGTCTTCGTGTGCTCCAGTACGTAATAGAAATTTCGCAGCTGTCGTTCTTCTTTCGTTTCCCAGCACTACCATCAGTACGATTTTCACGAATCTGTACTAGCAATATTAAAGGCGAAACTCCCGCCATAACTAAAATTCGTATCCCGTCCTTCAGTTGACCTTTACACTGACACTACCTATTCGAAAAGGAGGACATATGCAACATTGATGAAATTTACCTATATATGTCAACTGGAGAGCATGATGGAAATGTTATGTATAGATATATAGCTCCACTATAGAATGGGATACTGCTGTCACTGCTGTGATAAAAACTATAACTTTCTGCCAATAGTATTAGCATTAGGGAGACGAAAATTTAATGTCATGTGTGACTGGAATTCGACAGTAGAAAAAGGAAGAGAAGGAAACGTAGTAGGTGAATATGGATTGGGGCTAAGAAATGAAAGAGGCAACCGCTTGGTAGAATTTTGCACCTAATCATAGCTAACACTTGGTTGAAGAATCATGAAAGAAGGTTGTATACATGGAAGAACCCTAGAGTTACTAAAAGCTTTCAGATGGATTATATAATGGTAAGACAGAGATTTAGGAACCAGGTTTTAAATTGTAAGACATTTCCAGAGGCACATGTGGACTCTGACCACAATCTATTGGTTATGAACTGTAGATTAAAACTGAAGAAACTGCAAAAAAGGTGGGAATTTAAGGAGATGGAACCTGGATAAAATGAAAGAACCAGAGGTTGTACAGAGTTTCAGGGAGAGCATAAGGGAACAATTGACAGGAATGGGGGAAGGAAATACAGTAGAAGAAGAATGGGTAGCTTTGAGGAATGAAATAGTGAAGGCAGCAGAGGATCAAGTAGGTAAAAAGACGACGGCTAGTAGAAATCCTTGGGTAACAGAAGAGATACTGAATTTAATTGATGAAAGGAGAAAATACAAAAATGCAGTAAGGGAAGCAGGCAAAAAGGAATACAAACGTCTCAAAAATGAGATCGACAGGAAGTGCAAAATGGCTAAGCAGAGATGGCTAGAGGACAAATGTAAGGATGTAGAGGCTTATCCCACGAGGGGTAAGATAGATACTGCCTACAGAAAAATTAAAGAGACCATTGGAGAAAAGAGAACCACTTGCATGAATATCAAGAGCTCCGATGGAAACCCAGTTCTAAGCAAAGAAGGGAAAGCAGAAAGGTGGAAGGAGTATATAGAGGGTCTATACAGAGGCGATGTTCTTGAGGACAATATTATGGAAATGGAAGAGGATGTAGATGAACATGAAATGGGAGATATGATACTGCGCGAAGAGTTTGACAGAGAACTGAAAGACCTAAGTCGAAACAAGGCCCCGGGAGTAGACAACACTCGATTAGAACTACTGACAGCCTTGGGAGAGCCAGTCCTGACAAAACTCTACCATCTGGTGAGCAAGATGTATGAGACAGGCGAAATTCCCTCAAACTTCAAGAAGAATATAATAATTCCAATCCCAAAGAAAGTAGGTGTTGACAGATGTGAAAATTACCGAACTATCAGTTTAATAAGTCGCAGCTGCAACATACTAACGGGAATTCTTTACAGACGAATGGAAAAACTGGTAGAAGCCGACCTCGGGGAAGATCAGTTTGGATTTCGTAGAAATGTTGGAACACGTGAGGTAATACTGACCCTACCATTTATCTTAGAAGAAAAATTAAGGAAAGGCAAACATACGTTTCTAGCCTTTCTAGACTTAAAGAAAGCTTTCGACAATGTTGACTGGAATACTATCTTTCAAATTCTGAAGGTCGCAGGGGTAAAATACAGGGAGCGAAAGGCTATTTACAATTTGTACAGAAACCAGATGACAGTTATAAGAGTCGAGGGACATGAAAGGGAAGCAGTGATCGGGAAGGGAGTGAGACAGGGTTGTAGCCTCTCCCTGATGCTATTCAATCTGCATATTGAGCAAGCAGTAAAGGAAACATAAGAAAAGTTCGGAGTAGGTATTAAATTCCATGGAGAAGAAATAAAAACTTGGAGGTTCGCCGATGACATTGTAATTCTGTTAGAAACAGCAAAGGACTTGGAAAAGCAGTTAAACGGAATGGACAGTGTCTTGAAAGGAGGGTATAAGATGAACATCAATAAAAGCAAAACAAGGATAATGGAAGTACTCGAATTAAGCCGGGTGATGCTGAGGGAATTAGATTAGAAAATGAGACACTTAAAGTAGTAAAGGAGTTTTGCTATTTGGGGAGGAAAATAACTGATGATGGTCGAAGTAGAGAGGATATAAAATGTAGACTGGCAATGGTAAGGAAAGCGTTTATGAAGAAGTGAATTTTGTTAACATCGAGTATTGATTTAAGTGTTAGGAAGTCGTTTCTGAAAGTAGTTGTATGGAGTGTAGCCATGTATGGAAGTGAAACGTGGACGATAAATAGTTTAGACAAGAAGAGAATAGAAGCTTCCGAAATGTGGTGCTACCGAACAATGCTGAAGATTAGATGGGTAGATCATATAACTAATGAGGAGGTATTGAATAGAATTGGGGAGGAGTTTGTGGACTACTTTACTAGAAGAAGGGATCGGTTGGTAGGACATGTTCTGAGGCATCACCAATTTAGTATTGGAGGAAGCGTGGAGGGTAAAAATCGTAGAGGGAGACCAAGAGATGATTATACTAAGCAGATTCAGAAGGATGTAGGCTGCAGTAGGTACTGGGAGATGAAGAAGCTTGCACAGGATAGAGTAGCATGGAGAGCTGCTTCAAACCAGTCTCAGGACTGAAGACCACAACAACAACAACAACAACAACATTAGCATCGAAGGCGAAAAAAAAATACTGTATCCTATAGTGAAGTACGGGATACAAACTGTATATGTGTCGGCTTATTGCCTCTTCGCGTAGTTCAACTGAGTTACAGGTGGCAAATGTAACGTACGTCCATTTCCACATATTCGTTAGCAGCGTACATATACATAGGTCAACGGAAGTATGGGATACAAATACTACGTACGAAGCTCTATCTGCCAAGGGTAGTACTAGTATCTACGTAAGAACAGTGGTAGCGGAGCCGCGGTTTAGGCGCCGCAGTCCGGAACTGCGCGACTGCTACGGACGCAGGTTCGAATCCTGCCTCGGGCATGGATGTGTGTGATGTCCTTAGGTTAGTTAGGTTTAAGTAGTCCTAAGTTCTAGGGGACTGATGACCTGAGATGTTAAGTCCCATAGTGCTCAGAGCCATTTGAACCATTTGGTAGCGGAGGCGAAAGAAACAACACATGTAAAATTTGTATCCCGTGCTTCAGTTGACCTATATAGTTCAACTGAACAACAGGATATTAATACTACCGAAGAAATCGATGTACGCTAAACTTGTATCCCGTACTGCAGTTAACCAATGCAGTTCGAACGATGTTCGAGATACAGCCCATATAAATGTGACGTGAAGTATTCTATGCTACCAATATTTCCATCCATTTTTCCCCCTTCAATTTTTACATAACAATACAATACAAACAAGCGGTATCCTTGACGTGAAAATACTACTTACCTTGATATATGCGAAAGAAACAACACATGTAAAGTTTGTATCCCGTGCTTCAGTTGACCTATATAGTTCAACTGAACAACAGGATATTAATACTACCGAAGAAATCGATGTACGCTAAACTTGTATCGCGTACTGCAGTTAACCAATACAGTTCGAACGATGTTCGAGATACAGCCCATATAAATGTGACGTGAAGTACTTTATGCTACCAATATTTCCATCCATTTTTCCCCCTTCAATTTTTACATAACAATACAATACAAACACGCGGTATCCTTGACGTGAAAATACTACTTACCTTGATATATGTCAACTATATTTTTCGTCTCTCGTATTCCTTTGTTTCTGAACAGTCTTGTCAGCTTTTGTATTTGTGTAATAAATACTCTCTGGCCAATTCTGACGTCATTGGCCAAAGCTGACGGGTTGTATCCCCTGCTTCACTAGACCCAGCTCGCCCATATTAAACATCCGCCAAAAAACCATTTCAGTTTTCACTGCTCCGCATTTCGGAAACAGACTTTTTAATCTCCTCACTTTTGCATAGCCACACTCGTGAATACACACAGCCAACGACACCAATCGTCTCTTCGCGACCCGGAACTGCTACTCTTTTGGTGCACATTTACATTTTATTACCCTATTTGACAACAGCTTTTCCCTGTCTAGACCAGCGTGTCTACTTACAAAATGTTGACATTCATGTGTATTCTCTTCCCTAAATAACAAATAGAAATTTTAACTTGACAACGTATTTACAAGAATAATATTCAGCACAACAAATAAAACAAATTTCGTAAAATACGTAGAAAATGTATGATCATCCACAGAGTTGTGGTGTTACAGTACCAAATACTCCAATAGAATACCGTTTACACAGCAAAAAATTTGTATCCGAGAAAAATACGTCAGAATACTCAGTATAGCAGCTGTTCATACGACTTTCAATAAATTTTCAATTTAAGAAAATATGCGCCTAGCCCATACTAAACTCTCTCTCAATAGCAATTTCTCTTTTCAAAACCATCTAAACGGAATTTGCCGTGTTAGAGAAACATACACTGGGCACTTACTAAATCATCTGTCAATAACAATTTATCTTTTCAAAACAATTTGAATAATATTTACAATTTTAGAAAAATGAGTGCTTGGGGCTTACCAAACACTGCTAATAACCTTCCAACTGACAACCATAATTAAGAAACGTGCATCACCACAGTCACTAAGTCTTTAAATGATAGCATTCAGATCACAAGATATTTACAATAAAAGCGCGCCACGGCGCGCAACAAAGAATTAATTGAATACGAACATGTCAGTGTGAAATAAGCTCCGAACTCAAATGTTAACACCCATCAGATGTTTTTAAGAAAGTAAGATACATACAAGAAAATTGTTACTGTTGTATAGCTTCGGCCTCGAACCGTCAGCAGACCGACGTGTGATGGCTCAGCCTCTTCCGACACCGGTACGTCGGGCGCCCAGGTCGGTCGGTCGCTAAGAGAGCGGCGCCAGACTGGTGGCCGACCAGGGCAGCGGAAGCCTGCCCTGAGCTCTCGCCCGTTAACTGGGGAAGTGACACAGGCGCACGAATGGACTCAACTACAACAGACAAAACCAACAGATTCTAACACAAGGATGAACGACTACAAATGGGGAACAGACCAACTCCACTTAATGTATGTGAGAGTGACGTCCCTACATTGGTCCGCACAAAGAGTGTCTATATATAGGGTGTTTCAAAAATGACCGGTATATTTGAAACGGTAATAAAAACTAAACGAGCAGCGATAGAAATACACAGTTTGTTGCAATATGCTTGGGACAACAGTACATTTTCAGGCAGACAAACTTTCGAAATTACAGTAGTTACAATTGTCAACAACAGATGGCGCTGCGGTCTGGGAAACTCTATAGTACGATATTTTCCACATATCCACCATGCGTAGCAATAATATGGCGTAGTCTCTGAATGAAATTACCCGAAACCTTTGACAACGTGTCTGGCGGAATGGCTTCACATGCAGATGAGATGTACTGCTTCAGCTGTTCAATTGTTTCTGGATTCTGGCGGTACACCTGGTCTTTCAAGTGTCCCCACAGAAAGAAGTCACAGGGGTTCATGTCTGGCGAATAGGGAGGCCAATCCACGCCGCCTCCTGTATGTTTCGGATAGCCCAAAGCAATCACACGATCATCGAAATATTCATTCAGGAAATTAAAGACGTCGGCCGTGCCATGTGGCCGGGCACCATCTTGCATAAACCACGAGGTGTTCGCAGTGTCGTCTAAGGCAGTTTGTACCGCCACAAATTCACGAAGAATGTCCAGATAGCGTGATGCAGTAATCGTTTCGGACCTGAAAAATGGGCCAATGATTCCTTTGGAAGAAATGGCGGCCCAGACCAGTAATTTTTGAGGATGCAGGGACGATGGGACTGCAACATGGGGCTTTTCGGTTCCCCATATGCGCCAGTTCTGTTTATTGATGAAGCCGTCCAGGTAAAAATAAGCTTCGTCAGTAAACCAAATGCTGCCCACATGCATATCGCCGTCATCAATCCTGTGCACTATATCGTTAGCGAATGTCTCTCATGCAGCAATGGTAGCGGCGCTGAGGGGTTGCCGCGTTTCAATTTTGTATGGATAGAGGTGTAAACTCTGGCGCATGAGACGATACGTGGACGTTGGCGTCATTTGGACCGCAGCTGCAACACGGCGAACGGAAACCTGAGGCCGCTGTTGGATCACCTGCTGCACTAGCTGCGCGTTGCCCTCTGTGGTTGCCGTACGCGGTCGCCCGACCTTTCCAGCACGTTCATCCGTCACGTTCCCAGTCCGGTGAAATTTTTCAAACAGATCCTTTATTGTATCGCTTTTCGGTCCTTTGGTTACATTAAACCTCCGTTGAAAACTTCGTCTTGTTGCAACAACACTGTGTTCTAGGCGGTGGAATTCCAACACCAGAAAAATCCTCTGTTATAAGGAATAAACCATGTTGTCCACAGCACACTTGCACGTTGTGAACAGCACACGCTTACAGCAGAAAGACGACGTACAGAATGGCGCACCCACAGACTGCGTTGTCTTCTATATCTTTCACATCACTTGCAGCGCCATCTGTTCTTGAAAATTGTAACTACTGTCATTTCGAAAGTTTGTCCACCTGAAAATGTACTGTTGTCCCAAGCATATTGCAACAAACGGTGTATTTCTATCGCTGCTCGTTTAGTTTTTATTGCCGTTTCAAATATACCGGTCATTTTTGAAACACCCTGTACATTCAAGCTACAAGAAATTGGGAACTTATCCACAATTCAGCCAACTTATATTGCTCCCGGAACATCAATAACGGCCACCAAAGTCAAAGTAGAATATTAGTCCCTCAAGGGCAAAGGTATCTGTCTAACAGTGGCAAATCTTAACATTTTGACGATCATTTATTATACTGCTTCGGAACATTTGCTGTCTCAAATAGCGGACATCGCGCATCAAAAAATGCCAGAATTATTGTCCATAAGCTCCAGAGGAATGGACATATCTAAAAAGGCCCATCGCAAAAGTTGGGAAGAGAAACATAGGTACAAAGAAGGTAACTGCGAAGAAACTATGGGTACAGAAGAAATAATTCAATTGATCGATCTAAGAAGGAAGTACAAAAATGTTCTGGGAAAATCTGGAATAGAGAAATACAAGGCGCTGAGGAATGAAATCAACAGGAAGTGCAGGGAAGCTAAGACGAAATGGCTGCAGGAAAAATGTGAAGACATTGAAAAAGAAATGTTTATTGGAAGGACTGACTCAACATACCGGAAAGTGAAAACAACCTCCGGTGACATTAAAATCAAGGGTGATTACATTAAGAGTGCAACGGGAATTCCACTATTAAACGCAGAGGAGAGAGCGGATAGGTGGAAAGAATACATTGAAAGCCTCTATGAGGGGGAAGATTTGTTTGACGTGCTAGAAGAAGAAAGAGGAGTCGATTTAGAAGAGATAAAGGACCCAGTATTAGAATCAAAATTTAAAAGAGCTTTGGAGGACTTCAGATCAAATAAGACAGAAGGGATAGATAACATTGCATCAGAATTTTTAAAATCATTAGGGAAAGTGTGTCATACAGACACTTGGAAGTAGTGGAGAGATTGCAGAACGCATGGTCGATATGGACTCAGGACAGCAGTGTGGCAGTAAGAGTAGTTATGAGTTCTTGCTGATGGGTTCCATCATGAGAGGATTGTGATATGGGTCGACTGGTTCTGACAAATATACGGCTGATTACAGCTGAAATCCTGACAGAGGTTACAGTACCTCATCACGAACCTCCGATGACAGATTAATGTGATCTGTGATTACAACCCGAGTTGCCATGGCTGTTCACCGTTGACACCATGTCACAGACAACAGTTTATCCAAATAGCAAATGCTGCCGGCACCGAGCTGATAGAGGACCCCAGTTTTTCCGACAGCTTCTATGCCGTAACAAATACAGGAGTGTATTCTGAAGCGATGCAAAACTGATGTTGATGATGGACATCAGTTCCAAATCGAATGAAAGTTGCCATGCTTATGAGATGAACATCTCCACAAACGTTGATAAATAATGGACTGATGTTCATGTTGTATCACTTAACATAATGTATCATACTTTTAGATGAGACATCAGACAGTGGTTTTCATAGTAAAAATTTTTTGTGTTTAATGTGTCAGGTGCAAATTACTGTGAAAGTTCTAGAAGTTATTGTATAGTTTTCAATGTTTTAATATATCTTAAAATTTTTGTCTTAAGTCTCTTAGTCACACACGAAGATGCTTATGTGTCACACTAAATTGAAAGACAATGTTTCTGTTTGTTTTCTGTATCTAAAAATGGTGGTTGGTTGACCAAAGCTGGATATCTAGCTATTATTGGACTGTATTGTGATCAAGACTATTGCAATTAGTAATGATTATTTTGTGTTGTTTCTCTCTAATACTTTAGGAGGCTCTCCGATTTTCCTTGAGTATAATATCTTAGAGACCGACATTCTCCCTGAACTGCGCTCTGCCACTTTCTTGCCTTTCTCGATCTACTCAAGGACTCTCCTTATTGCGGGTGGAAAGTGTAGCAGAGCGTGTAAGGTGTTTCGCTCCCTACAGTTCTTTGTCTATAGAACCGATGAGAAACGAACGTGCATCTCTTTCAGACTGTGTAACCAAAGTAGCCTACATGTCTGTACCATTTAGTTTCTCTGTCACTTTAAAAGAAAGTGGAGGCTAATACCTGATTACCACATCAAATGCCGCACGTGTAGCCGCGCGGTCTATGGGTGCCTTGCCACGGTTCTCGCGGCTTCCCTCGTCGGAGGTTCGAGTCCTCCCTCGGGCACAGGTGTGTGTGTTGTTGTCCCTAGCGCAACTTAGTAAGGTAGGTTAAGTAGAGTGTAAGCATAGGGAGCGATGACCTCAGCAGTTTGGTCCCATAGCAACTTACCACCACCACCACGCTAAATGGCTATCTCAATTTGTGTCTTGGTTAAAAAAAAAATATTTTTAAGCTTACATAAACTTCGGAAATCATAGACTTTTAGGTGCCAATTACCTCAAAATAGTGTCGATGTGGATACATTTTATTCTTTTCTGATGACTCGTTTGAAAGGCTGCTATTTTATTCAACGATCACTTAACTCGGCACAGCGAGAATATTTCTAAAATTTTTTTTAATAAAGAACTGCCGAAAGTTAAAAGAAAATTTTGCACGTTCAAAGCACCCACGTTATCGCAATAAGGTTTTATTGTGTTAATTAGTCATTAAGGTATGCAAAACTCGCTATTAGTTTGGCTCACTTAAAGAAAGCAACACAGACGACTTGGTAAGCGGCCGAAGTCATATAAATTTTTCCGTAAATACTCTTGATTTTTCTAGCGGTTTCATAATAATTTTTATTTTATGCTTTCAGCAAGATGAAAAGTTGTTTCCAGTGTATGTGAACCATTATGGCTGTTTAATGTTAACAACAGGAGCTACGATCTAAACTCGCTTCATAATACGTTCGGCCTTACATGAAACGTCTTCGTTTCTTTACACGTCTGTTTTGTAGAAGCGGCGTGGCACAGACAGATGTAAGTATTGATCTCGCTGCGGTACAGGATATTAATTAAACGGCTATCGAGACTGAGGCGACAAATCCCAATAGAAGATCTGTTAGACAGTGCAGTCAGCATGAACATACTGGGAATACATCAATGCGACTCCCCTTATTCAAACACCGGTCAGCAGACTTTATCTAGGACAGCGATATTATACTGATTAGTGTCTCTACGCAACATTCACGATGCAGGATCGACACATTGCAGCTTATTCATAGATCTAAAATTAAAACCGCTCACTCAAACTCACATTCATATGAATGTTAGCTCAAACATTCCATACATGTACTCTCACACATACAAGAACCACTATGACCATTCAGTTCACTAGAATATCCCTTTAAACATATAATTATGCAATATGCCACTGTGGTGCCACGTGGCACTTTTAATTATAGTCACACTGTACAAAGAGTATTCAAGTGCAACGCAGCAACAATAATTGGAGGAATACGTTCATAATCTGGTCTGAAATCATAATAAAGTACCATTACAGCTGTTAATAATTATGGGGAATAATAAACATTATATTAGAAAGCTGTCACACGAACTTTCCACATATATAGTAATGATGAAGAGAAACAATGAGCTTTCTGAGCGCCGTTGACAAAATGCCACTTGTACTGTTCCCATTATTCTAGTTGCATCTGAGAAATACAAAAATGAAGAGAATAATATTGACAAAACCATAACAATTTTACAAAAAAAAATGAATACAGCAAATATTTGAAATAGTTTTCATTAGTTTTTGGCCACCTACTTCGAAGCAATCATGTTGTTGTAGATCGGATGCCATCCATTCAAAACAAATTAATCTTCTAGAATCGAAATAAACAAACAACTAAGATAAAAGGTGGCAACAGCAACTACAAAACATGGTTTAGGCTAATCACTACTACTATTGTTCAAGTATTTAGTTTTTTCGTAGATTTTACCCACAGGTGAAACGTGCTTTACTTATGTGTAGCTTTTTCTTTTTGCTTACAAATCATATATGCTGGAACCCATTCTCACAACTACAAAGCGTTGCCTTTTTTTTTAACGTTGGATTTGTTTTCGGAAAATTACTTTCAGTAAAAGTCATGGACCTTTCCTTTCAACCACTTTCTACATGTTTCACTAGCCAGTGATTTCTACGTCTTCTTAAGCCTTCCTTCGCTATGCTGATTGCTGATTGATACTATATGGTGAAGCCCCACAACTGTCGTCTGACGAAGGGTAACAGCATGTAAATCTCTGTTGATATGTATGTTAAGCAATAGAGACATCGAAGGGGGGCGCGTTATACGTCACATGAGATTTTGAGAGATGGCGACCGTTTTTCAAACGGAATTTAGCCAGGCAGGTGCATGCAGTATGTATCTCTATTTCTGTCGACTCTGTGGATAACCAGCGTGATACTTAAAAAGCTGTTAGGTATAATCGAACAATACCGGCATTCTGACAGCAGAGGTAATAGCTAATCAAAATATCCCCTTTGTTGATTCAACCCGGCCGCGGCACAGCAACATGCAGTTTCCTTTGCGCCTGCGGAGGTAAAAATCTGATAGTAGTTGATACTGCTACATAATCATACGCTCGTCACGTTCCATCCACGAAAGGAAATGGAAAAAAATCTCTTTTCCTTTGTTTCTGCTTTGAAGTACTTTGTCTAATTTGAAGCTGTACTTTTTGTGGTTTATAATGGCTGCACTCAATCTGGTCCATAGTTTATATTAGTTACTGTACTGTACTGCTTTTATAACTTTTCGCTCTACAAATCGCTGCATTGCCAACATCTGTGAGCGCCTGAACAGATATCACAGTAATCCCTTCCTTCATCTGACGAGGAATTTCCACACACTTCTGTCCTGTTCTAATCTTGATGTTTGGTGCAATGAAATATTCCCAGTGTCAAATACTTTAAAAGATTTAAATCGTATACTACTCTACGCAGGCCTACATTTTTACATGTAGAGTTTAAAGAGCCTGAAAAAAATCAGATGTTTGTCTTATTGAACACAGTGGGTACTCATCGGAGCAGCACAGTTATAAAATTACTAAAGAGCACACTACAAGCAAATTGACTGGCTGTTCTCAGTATTATTGCGAAAATTTGACCACAACCTAACATGTGTAATAGACAAGGCACTGTAGGCGACACGAAATCCCCCCACAGTGTTAATTAGAACATAGTTAATGATTACACAACGCATTTCAGTCATGATGTCCCCAATACGTGTTTTAAAATACGAGCTCGTTAGTGACAACACAAAATCGGTAACATTTGTTCGTTCTGAAATAGAGATGATAATGAAACTGGGACACAGCGTTACATACGCAAATATATAGAGTACTGCTACTGTTCATTCCAAAGTTTAATAGTGTATCTAGTATTTCTTTTGCATTCAGTATGCATAGCAATTATCTTCTGCATAGCATGATAGTAATCAGGATATGAGCGCAACATTGTCGTTAAAGTTCTACAGGTCCATATCTATAATTGCGTTACACATTCGTAAACCAGTTTTCGTTTGTTATGTGTAATGTGAAATGCAGTAGATCAGAAAAACAAACAACATACCTACGAAACACGGTGTTAAATGTGATAGATATTGTTCTCTGCACAGTACCCCAAGTATTCTCCTCTCCTCTCGAAATACTCTTACTCCCTTCCCAGTCACAGCCAATCAACTATAAATATCGATCATGCTTCACTGCTGAGAGTCGCCGATTTTAGCTAGCACCTTGTTTTAGTAAGCATATTCCCAGAGAAAGTGGCAGTGCGGTTGTCTCTGAACCGAACCATCCTCAATGAACTGACATCCTAGAGACGATAATGAGAAAATTTTACTCAAGCTACCGTGTTGAAGTGATTAAACTTCTTCTCGGTATTACGCCGCGCCATTGCTAAAAACTAACAACAATAATTAACTAAAACCGACGTTTCGGCCGAATTGCAACGGCCTTCCTCAGGGCAAGACGGGTTTTGCATGGGGATAGGTGCTTCTATTTATTACAGACTATCGATGTCTGACGTCACTGTTGTAAAACTTTTAATTGGCCCTCTAATATGATTGGCTAGTCATGACGTAAGGGAAGATGGAAGGAAAGAGGCTATTCGTGGATATCCACGTCGTCAACGATTGGTAGCTGTCCGCCAATCAGCGTTCAGTGTCTGGTCGGCAAGTTTTCCTCCTGGTGTGCGCGGAAGAGCACTGGCAGTTGCTCTACAGCTGTTTGTGCAGATACGTCCGTGTCCCGTGTAGCTTCTGCCCCGCGACCGCTCGCGGCCCGTTGGACTGGGATGGCCGGCAGCCAGGACGCCGGGAGTTTGTAGCCATCTTCTCTGTTGATGTTGTCAGGCTGCTTAATAATTTTTGCGTTCTCGCATCCACGATTCTTTCGCCAGTACTCGGGCTTCCTGGAACCTGATTGGTTGTCCACCATCACGGTGGTGTTCCGCTATCACCGATTTATTTTGTTGTAATCGTACATAGCGTTCATGTTCTGCTACTCGTAAGCTGACAGGGCTCCCTGTTTCTCCAATGTAGGCAGCTCCGCACTCACGCCGTAGTTCGTAAACACCTGCAGTGTTAAGATTGTTGACTACATCCATGGTGGAACTTATAATTTCAGGGATCCTGTGACTGCTTCGAAAAATCGGTCTTCCCCCGCCCGGGTTCCCGGGTTCGATTCCCGGCGGGGACAGGGATTTTCTCTGCCTCGTGATGGCTGGGTGTTGTGTGCTGTCCTTAGGTTAGTTAGGTTTAAGTAGTTCTAAGTTCTAGGGGACTGATGACCATAGATGTTAAGTCCCATAGTGCTCAGAGCCATTTGAACCATTTTTAAAAATCGGTCTGGAACTTCGTCGGCGGAGGACGTTGCCTAGCCGTTCACTGACGCTTTTTACATATGGTAAGTGTACCAGCGGAAGCTTCTCTTCTTTGCCTTCTTCTGGTGTTCTGCTCCCTTTAGTTTTAGCTATCTTTCTTATGATATGGTCATCATACCCGTTGGAACGAGACCTGTGTGTTGTAGCTCCTTTAATTCTTCTTTGATGTTATTTACATCGCTTATCCGTTAGGCTCGGGCAGTTATGCAGAACAGAATACTTTTCAGCTAAGTGGTGGTGGCTCTCCGCGTGCACGTACCGATTAGTGTACTTTGGTTTCCGGTACACTTTGTGTCCCTGTTTACCTTCGGCAGCTCTGTATACTTCCACATCCAGAAATGGCAAGGTACCATTGTTTTCAGTCTCATGTGTGAACTTTATATTTTTGTGCAGGCTGTTTAAGTGCTGGAAGAAGTTTCCTAATTCCGCTTCACCGTGAGGCCAAATAAGGAATGTGTCGTCCACATATCGTAGCCAACAACTGAGACGTAACGGAGCAGTAGCTAGGGACGTTTGCTCAAAGGCTTCCATGAAGATGTCCGCAGCTACAGGGGAGAGCGGGGAACTCATTGCCACTCCATCTAACTGTTCGTAATGTTTTCCCCGCCAGGTGAAGTACGTAGATGACAGGCATAAGCGCACCAGATCGCAGATATCTGGTGGGATCCGATCCTGTAGAATGCGCATAGTCTCCTCAATAGGTACGTTAGTCAAGAGAGACTTGATGTCAAAACTGACCATAATGTCTGAAGGCTGTTCCCTAGTAAGTTGTGTGAAGTGGGAAGAGTCTTTCACGTAGGAGTCTGTTTGTCCCACATGACGGCGTAACTTAGGTGCCAGATGTTTCGCAACATAATAAGTAGGTGAATCTATTCCGTTCACTATGGGCTTCAGTGGATAACCCTCCTTATGCAGTTTTGGTACTCCGTAGATTCTTAGAGGAACAGGCACCTTGGTGATTAGTTTCTTGGCTCTGTCAGGGTCAATTTTCGAGTCTTTTACGAGGGCTAGTTAAAAGTATTACAACACTGACGTCAGACATCGATAGTCTGTAATAAATAGAAGCACCTATCCCCATGCGAAACCAGTCGTGCCCTGAGGAAGGCCGTTGTAATTCGGCCGAAACGTCAGTTTTAGTCAATTATTGTTGTTAATTTTTAGCAATGACGCGGGATAATACCCAGAAGAATTTTAATCACTATGACACCGGCCACGGAAGCCTATGTTCTTATATAAAACCGTGTTGAAGTTACAGAAGCGGGCATTTCAATTTCGGTTGTCACGCTGCATCCATTACTTTCTCCCACGTAAATCCAACTTACTGACCTTGTCTCAAGCACGACCCGTCTGTAACAGGAAGGTGAAATAACATGTACAAACGTCGATAACAATAAAGAAGTGAACCGTTCCAAAAGAGATTTAATCAGAATCATTCACACCTCCTTCCACATTTAATAGATTTAATTCACAAAGTATTAAGAAAGGCCTAGGATTTGCAGTTTTAAATTTATCGTTTAAGCTGCAGTTCATGCTACGAGTTACTGATCCAGGGTCACACACCAGCCCTCATGACTCGTAATCTGGCAAGAATTCTTACAGAAGATATTGTCCTTCCTCCGTACTGTGTGAAGCTGGGAAGAAGCCGTGAAAAATTTCTGCCTTCAATTTCTGCTATGTTCATCACACTAATTGGAGAAATTAAGACTTATTTATTACAAAAGAAACGATAAATCCTAAATTTACATAAGAGTAATAATGCAGTGAGCGCGTTAGTATCTATCCTGAGTGACGAGTGAAATATTCTTTTTTTTTTAAGTCCAGAACTCGAACACGTATCTCTAGCTCTTCGCGAGTAGTCGACCTAACTGTCTGTTAAATAAGCACGCCTCTTTTCTGTCTCAACCTCAAAATCTCAGTGTTACTGAGGCTGATGAACATCTAGTCTCACGTAAATATTTATTTAATGTTTAATTTATAGCAACCCGTGATGGAGTAAAATCGAGCAAGGTCCCTGCCCTTGCACCTTTGCAGTGATTCAACTCCAGTAATGGAAGATACTCTGCATATAAATTATCCTCGTTTACGGAATAACAGCAATAGATGTTGACAAATAGAGTAACCAAATAGTTCAAATGGCTCTGAGCACTATGGGACTTAACATCTATGGTCATCAGTCCCCTAGAACTTAGAACTACTTAAACCTAACTAACCTAAGGACAGCACACAACACCCAGCCATCACGAGGCAGAGAAAATCCCTGACCCCGCCGGGAATCGAACCCGGGAACCCGGGCGTGGGATGCGAGAACGCTACCGCACGACCACGAGATGCGGGCAATAGAGTAACCAAGAAGCAATTTACATAACCTGGTGGTTACTAAAAAGAAGAGGTCCAAGTCTGAGAACATTTCCTGGCAAAAATTTCGATTTTCCTCAACGCAGACAGTAATATGTATTAGAAATGCTAGCACGGTCCTAACTATCTTCATCCTGTGGCTCATCTGACTAACTCAGGCTAGTCCTGCTACTACCGTTACTGTGTTAGCACAGTTTTACAAAATTTTAATTATAAACTCGCAGAGATAAACCATAACGTGTTGTACTGTAACTGGTAACTATGAACGAACCAAATACTCTTATCCCACGCTGTTTACAATGAACCAACAGCAGGACTTGATGAAACGTCCCCTTTCAACAATTATACATGACTGTGCTTAAACTGACACACAATATTTTTTAGCGCAACGCAATCTGACTTTGAGAAATCCCTACAAAGGAATGGCCCTGACTAACATTAACCTGTACCTTTCACAAATCACTTACCTCACAAAAATATTCGTTACTCAAGCTACTGCAATACAGCGAGCGCCACTACTGCCAGCTAAATAAAAGATTCAAATTACAAATGACTCTGAGCACTATGGGACTTAACATCTATGGTCATCAGTCCCCCTAGAACTTAGAACTACTTAAACCTAACTAACCTAAGGGCAGCACACAACACCCAGTCATCACGAGGCAGAGAAAGTCCCTGACCCCGCCGGGAATCGAACCCTGGAACCCGGTCGTGGGAAGCGAGAAAGCTACCGCACGACCACGAGCTGCGGACGATTCAAATTACAGAAGGCACTAACTACTGATAGGCATAGTTAGCAATTGAAAGATGTTAATAGAGAACAAACAATGTATTTACCTTAACAGTCATAATATATATAGTAGTTCATGACATCCAGTATTACAAATTTCAAAACTCCGCCATCTCTCTCCCCACATCCACCACTGCTGGCGGCTCACCTCCAACTGCGCAACGCTATGCGCTGTTAACATCCAGCTGCCCAACACTACAATGGCAGACAACAATGCAAACTAGCCACAGACTGCACACAGCACAGCCAGTGATTTTCATACAGAGCGCTACGTAACGTTGCCAATAAGAAAACATAAACAGCCTACCTACAACTTCACTATGCCGTCAACATTACTTAATATCTCAGTGCTCAACTTCGTTGCAACGACACCTTCCTGACCAAGTTTAGCGTGAAGCATCATTCTCCTTTGTCAGATTCGGCTTAACATAGAACGCTTCAAATCTGACGAGAAAAATCCTTCAAATCGTCTTGTGACCATCTTTCCTATCATACTTGATTGAGATAAGCAAGGCAACTCATTCAGGCATTCACTCACACTCGCATAAAACAGTACATGCAAATACGTAGTTAAAATGTATGTAAATCAGGAGGTGTATTCTATTGTTGATTACTGAGAAGGTAACTGTTTGCTGTGGTTAGTGGATATATGGAATTCAATTATCACGCAAAAGGCAAGTGTGCATAAATGATCTACTCACATGTATTAGCCATTCGGCGCGACGTAAGATACTCAGGACGAACACAATAGCAAAATGTTCACAACTGTAAATACCGGTCGCATTTCAGTGTGCGAAGCCTAACCAGACTTAATTTATCGTGTTACAGGAAGACACTTAGTGCAGTGAACGACAACAGCTTGTCCGTTTGAATTTAAAGTCAAGATGATGCCACACGAATGTAACCTTTATCAAATTTCACAAACAAATCTTTACACTCAGATTGAAATTTTCACTCTGCAGCGGAGTATGCGCTAATATGAAACTTCCTGGCAGATTGAAACTGTGTGCCGGACTGAGTCTCGAACTCGGGACCTTTGCCTTTCGCAGGCGAGTGTTCTATCGTCTGAGCTAAGCAAGCACAAATCACGCCCCGTTCTCACAATTTTACTTTCGCCAGTACCTCGTCTCCTACCTTCCAAGCCTAACAGAAGCTCTCCCGCGATCCTCTCTTCCAGCAGTGCTAGTCCTCCAGCACCGCAGGAGAGCTTCTATGACGTTTGGAAGGTAGGAGATGAGGTACTGGCGGAAGTAAAGCTGTGAGGAAGGGGCATGAGTCACGCTTGGGTAGCTCAGACGGCACTTGCCCACAAGAGGCGAAGGTCCTGAGTTTCAGTCTCGGTCCGGCACACGGCTTTAATCTGCTGGGAAGTTTGATCTCTACACTATCTGGATATCGACATCCAGCTATCTGAAAGTGCTGGTCAAATATGCTCGTATTTCGTATTTTGCCTAATTACAACATGGCTACCAAGAAATGTCACTAAAACGCAAAATAAAAATTCTTTTAAATTCTGCTCTCACATCAGCCTATTCATCACATATTGATATGAAGTCCAAATCCAGAAACTAGTAATAAAAAGTTTTTGCCTGATTACCGGACTACGCAAATGACAATTTTGTGTAGGAAAGGTGAAGTTCCCAGCTCTGAGCCATGCAGTTCTAATTATAGTGTATAATCCCAAATTATAATTGCGAGAGAGAATTCTATTACTGTTAATGTAACTGATACGCTGCATAATAATTTTAATTGTTTTCTTACGGAAGTGCTAACACTGCTACCTTGACTTTGTTCACTTTCATTTAGTAGTGCTAATAACTAAATCACAGATATGGCTCAGATGGAGATACATTGCAGCTGAGGAAGTTCTTTGCTGCCAAAGCAATGCTGCTGTTTCTTGAATACTGCTGACCACAAAAAAATGGCAAAGTCTAGCCCTATGTTGTCAATTAGAAAATCAATTACGAAAATTCCAATATTATTTCCTTTACTCTTCCGAACATACTCTGAGATGGAATGCACACTATGAAAAGCTTTGAACTGTTTCCATATAGGATGTGGTGTGGGATATGTCGATTTAGTATATTAAGCAGACACGGATTCTGCACTTTCAATAATGATGTCCGTGTGACTTTGTTTTAAATATCAGACCGTCTTTTCATTAACTTCAGCTTGAAATGATCAGCAGCTTGGGTTCTCACACACTTTACTCACACCTTTTAAGGTAATTAACAGTTCAGTGCATATAACAATACCGATCTGTAAAATCCAATGTCTCTTTTCCATTTAACGAACACGAATAATTCGGTTTGCAGCTCGCATAATTACGTTCTCTTGAAGTGATTGCTTTATGTTCTAGGTCCTGGCGCCTTCTACGACGACCTTGAAAGAAATCTTCTCGCTTGTGATTCTTCCCATTCATTCTTGTCTTCCCTGCTTATGGTTTCCTGTTCTGCATTGATCTTTGGAATTGATTCTTCTTCTCGAAATCTTAGTAAATTACTACGACCAGAGTGAAACAATCATTTTCCAGAGGCTTCTGAGTCCCTGTAGTCTTTCATTGTAAATTACAACGTTGTCCATCGCGATACATGGTCCCTGAGCTCTTCCAGTCTTCTCCTCCTTCCACAGCTACCAAACCTGTTTTTTCTTAGATAGCCGGACGGTGTGGCCGAGCGGTTCTAGGCGCGACAGTCTGGAACCGCGCGACCACTACGGTCGCAGCTTCGAATCCTGCCTCGGACATGGATGTGTGTGATGTCCTTAGCTTAGTTACGTTTAAGTAGTTCTAAGTTCTAGGGGACTGATGACGTCAGAAGTTAAGTCCCGTAGTGCTCAGAGCCATTTTTTTCTCAGCTAAATCAACAAATTTTCCACAAATTTATTCTGCCTTCGTACCCGTGCATCCGAGCACTTACGAATTGTGCCACTAACAACTCACCCATAAACTGTCACTCTCGCCTTCAAAACTTTTTACATTTTTCTTCAAGGCCAAAGTGTCAAACGGATACAGAGGTTACACAAAATAAGAGTGAAAAGTATTACTGCAGCTTAAACGCTTTTTTCTTCACACGTCTACATACATTAAAGTCATCGAATAAATAAATAAAAAAACTGTATTCAATTTTACAAGGCATACCTATGAAATATCAAATTGGTGTGAAATCTGTTGAGTGATCATTGAAGGGGCCGATGATTATGCCTGTTACACTCGCTATTTCAGCAATGATCGCTCTATTCGTAATAATTATACACTCTAAGGGAAAAAATAAAAGAAAAGACGCACTACGGCGGCATTATCCAAATTATCCAAATCGGTTGGAAGTCGCTAGGTGTGATGTACATGTAGAAACAAACAAATGGTTACAATTTCAGAAAAATTGGATGATTTATTCAAGAGAGAAAGCTTCACAAATTGAGCAAGTCAGTTACACGTAGGACCACTTCTGACCCTTACGCAAGCAGTTATTCGGCTTATTGACATAATTGTTCGACATCCACATGAGGGACATCGTGCCAAATTCTGTCCAATTGGCGCGATTGACTGCCAGAGTCTCGAGTTGTTTGGAGGGCCCTGCCCGTGACGCTCCAAACGTTCTCAATTGGGGACAGACGCGACGACCTCCCTAGCCAAGTTAGGGTTTGGCAGGCACGAAGACAAGCAGTGGGAAAACCAACCTGACTGGCTCCCACCACACGGCCCGACAACCAGAGTTGATGTGTAGGATGTCATTTCTTTTCATAGCGGGACCACTTTGGTTGTCCAGGGCCAGCGGTGGACCAAAGAGTTATTGACTTGCTCAGTTTGTGAAGCTGTTTCTCATGAACAAAACAACGTACTACATAACTTCTAAAGCGTCTGCGAGGAGTGACGTAAAACCAGTAAAAGAAAGACGCAATAAAACCAGTACAGACATTATACTGCTGTGTGTACGATATGTACTGTTGTTATGCAATATTGCACGAATTGCACGAATGAAGACGCTTATTTCTTTGGAAAACCCTAGCCGTCTTTCTGCCAGCATCGATGTGCACAGTCCTCAACACTCCTTCCAGAATCCACATCGGCCGCCTCTAGCACTAATTTCTCAACGCTAGACACAACATGGCCGTTGCTTGAGCGCACATTGCTCTTTCCCTAAACACGCTCGGCAGAGTAATCTAATTAATCATCTACATAAGTTGTTCAATTTGGTTTACGTTCGAAAGACATTATTTCATAGCAGCAGAGCTCGTCTGGATGCGTACCACTGATTATTCTAATCGCACAATAGCCTCGAACCTCTCGTATGTAATGTTTGAAAACGTATATGGAGTACTACTCAAAGCTTAGACTGCAGCTTCGGCTGCTTCAGTGAGAGACTGAAACTTCTGTAATTGTACCGACACTCATACCTACGCTCACGAAGCAAAACATGATCTACGACCACGCGAGATTGAGTGCCATGTAGTGACGTTGAAACCATGAGTTGGTGACGAGACTTTTGTTGGCTTTCACGTCTCATCACAGAACCTGGAGACGGGAGGCTTGCCTGCTCTGTAAGCAGGATAGAGGGCGACAATCTGTGAGTTATATGACAGAGTACACTGTTAGTGGAAGCACAAGTGTCTCGAAGGTCACCGTTCAGCGCCCATTGTTGACTATTGGGCTCCGCAGCAGACGTCCCCCACATGTTCCAGTCGAGACCCAATGACATCGTCAGTTATGACTTGAATGGTCAGGAGTTCATCGAGACTGGACCGTGGGTCAATGGAAACGTGCAACCTGGACGCATGTTACACAGAAGAAAATGGTTCAAATGCCTCTGAGCACTATGGTACTTAACATCTGAAGTCATCAGTTCCCTAGATTTAGAACTACCTAAACCTAACTAACCTAAGGACATCACACACATCCATGCCCGAGGCAGGATTCGAACCTCCGACCACAGCAGCAGAGCGGTTGTGGACTGAAGCCCCTAGAACCGCTCGGCCACAGCGACCGGCCATGTTACATCAGCTCGATGACCTTGTTCCGATATACTGTCATTTAAGCGCACCACTGCTCTAAACATGCATGCCCTGGATAACAAGAGCAGGATTAAGCTATGGGGTACGTTCATCTGGGTTCTGTGGGACCTGCTGTAGTCACCAATGGCTGTGGACAAAGTGCTTTTTTTTTTTTTTTTTTTTTTTTTTTAAACCATCTGCATCCCTGCATGGATTGGTAGAGGCGGACCAATTTCATGGCCTCCACGCTCTCCTGATCTCAACACTCTTGACTTTCATTTATGGGGGCATTTGAAAGCTCTTGTCTACGCAACCCCGCTACCAAATGTAGAGACTCTTCGTGCTCGTATTGTGGACGGCTGTGATACGATACGCCATTCTCCATGGCTGCATCAGCGTATCAGGGATTCCATGCGACGGAGGGTGGATGCATGTATCCTCGCTAACGGAGGACATTTTGGACATTTCCTGTAACAAAGTGTTTGAAGTCACGCTGATACGTTCTGTTGCTGTGTGTTTCCATTCCATGATTAATGTGATTTGAAGAGAAGTAATAAAATGAGGTCTAACATGGAAATTAAGCGTTTCCGAACACATGTCCACATAACATCTTTTCTTTATATGTGTGTGAGGAATGTTTCCTGAAAGTTTTGCCGTACCTTTTTGTAACACCCTGTATATCAGTTCATGACATCCAGTCTTACAAATTTACTGTCTCTGATGACACGCGTTCAGATCATCCGCTCTCAAAACTCCGCCATCTCTCTCCCCACATCCACCACTGCTGGCGGCTCACCTCCAACTGCGCAACGCTACGCGCTGTTCACATCCAGCTGCCCAACACTACAATAACAAACAACAATGCAAACCAGCCACAGACTGCACGCAGCACATCCAGTGATTTTCATACAGAGCGCTACGTGGCGTTACCAATAAAAAAACCTAAACAGCCTACTTACACACGTGATGGTTGAGCAGGCGACTAGCACGATTGTTCCTGCGGCAGAAAACGCAATCCCTCGCTCTTTAGGGTGCCCGAGGCGTAAGGCAGTCCCTTGGTGGTCGACGGAAGTCGCTGAAGCAATTAAGGAACGTCGGCGTGCTCTACAGCTGCATAAGCGGCACCGTTTCCTGGAGCACCTCATAGCCTCTAAACTGCTCCGTGCCCGTGTTCGCTACCTTATCAAACTACAGAAGAAGGAGTTGTGGGACAGATACGTCTCCACCATTGGGTGCCACACGTCACCTTCCCAAGTGTGGGCAAAGATCAAACGTCTATTCGCGTACCAGGCCTCAACAGCTGTCCCCGATGTTACCATAAATGGCGAGTTATGTACCGACGCAAACGCGATTGCCCCTCCCCCCCCCCCCCCCCCCCCCACCGCACACTCATACGGCGGCTGGAAGGGAACGTCCTAACATCCTCTCATTCCTTACACGCTGCAGTGAATCCTATAACGCCCCATTTACTGAGTGGGAGCTCCTCAGTGCCCTTGCCCATTGCTCTGACGCAGCTCCTGGGTGTGATCGCATCCACAGCCAGATGATTAAACATCTCTCGTCTGACTACAAGCGACATCTCATCATGTTCAATCGGATCTGGTGCGATGGTGTCTTTCCATCGCAATGACGGGAAAGCACCATCATTCCGGCGCTCAAACCTGGTAAAAATCCGCATGATATGGACAGTATCGGCCCATCAACCTCCACTAACGTTCTTTGTAAGCTGCTGAAGCGTATGGTATGTCGGCGGTTGGGTCGAGTCCTGGAGTCACGTGGCTTGCTGGCTCCATGTCAGGGCGGCTTCCGCCAGGGTCGGTCTACCACTTATAATCTTGTGTCCATCGAGTCTGGCATCCGAACAACCTTTTCCAGGCGGCGACACCTGATTGCCGTCTTTTTTGTCTTACGTAAAGCATACTACACGACTTGGTGACATTATATCCTTGCCACATTGTATGTGTAGGGTCTCCAGGGACCACTCCCGATTTTTATCCAAAACTTACTGTCGCTCCGCACTTTCCGTGTCCAAGATGGTGACTCCCATAGTTCCATGCAATTTCCAGGGGAATGAAGTCCCTCAGGGTTCTGTATTGAGTGTCTGTTTTTAGTTGCCTTTAACGGTCTAGCAGCAGCTGTCGGGCCTTCCGTCTCACCTTCTCTGAATGCAGACGACTTCTGCATTTCGTATTGCTGCTCCAGTACTATTGTTGCTGAGCGGTGCCTCCAGGGAGCCATCCACAAGGCGCAGTTATGGGATCTAGCCCACGGCTTCCAGTTTTCGGTCACAAAGTCGTGTGTCATGCACCTCTGTCTGATGGTCACGTAGGCTTTGCATATGTTCATGGAGGACATATTGAGCAGCATTCCTTGCCAGTTGGATGCAATGTTTTCACTGCAGAGCTGGCGGCCATACCTCGTGCTCTTGAGTACATCCACTCATGCCCTGGCGAGTCATTTTTCCTGTGTACTGACTCATTGAGCATCCTACAAGCTTTCGACCAGTGCTACCCTCGCCACCCTCCGGTAGCGGCCATTCAGGAGTCCATCTATGCCCTGGAGAAGTCCCGCCGTTCTGTGGTGTTTGTGTGGACCCCAGAACAGGTCGGAATCCCTGGCAACGAACTTGCCGACAGGCGACGCGGAAACCGCTTCTGGAGATAGGCTCCTCCGAAGCTAACCTGCGTTCTGTCTTACACCGCAGGGTAAGACAGGTAATATTTTTACAGATTAATATTCATATTTATAGTTTCATATAATTTACGTCGTACTGATAGGTTTGCATCGCGTTTATAACTATGGATAGGCAGGACTGGGAGTTGTGGGGGTGAATTTTTAAAAAAAAATTATCTGAAAAATAACAAAAATTAAATGGACCCTTAAAAAACTTACATGCTCTTTGTAGCTGAATGAAATGGGGCTAGTATAGTAACCTTACTTTCACTCTTTTTAATCACTCTTTTATGACAATTAGAAATTACAATCTAACAATCTGTAATGAATATTCTCAAAATTTACAAATGTACTGATTTCGAATAACAAACACTCTGATCTATAACGCAGCACCTGATGCGCGTCACTATGGTATCCACAGTGGTGCTTTTACTTATTGTGTGACCAGTTATTATTACTTCATAATTTTGTCTTTGACGGCCGTTTGCTCCAGGTTACATCAGTCCATTATTGTTAAATAGTTGGTTACACGTACTTGCATTTATTGTTTCACTTGCTAACATATTTTTCCAACAATATTCAACTCATTGTTGCCATTGTTGTCATCTACAGCGAAGCAGTGCTCATATGGTCTTTTTTTGTTCACACACAGAAGTGAAATGATGGGCAGGCCAGTGTAGTTAACGCCAAAGAAGAAAGCTTGCTTATGACACAGATGGTCTCAACACAGGAGAGATACCCTCTAAGATAGGTTTTAAGCAGCTACAGTTTCGATGTTACTGAAAAGATATACGGAGAAAGTGGATGTTGATCGTGAGAAAGGAAGAAGTGGAGAAAGGGCATCTACTGTCAATCAAGATATAATATTGAAAAGACTTTCTCTCATGGGTCGACGTTTCTCACCAGCTGAACTAAAGGGAGCCTGGGAAGAAATTTCTGACTACTCAGTTACCAGTGGAACTGTTAGAAACATCGGACAACAGCAGCTGCAGTGGACAAAAGCAAATGTGACAATGACTCCAGAGATGTGGTACAGAGTAATAACTTCAGATGAGTCTAAATTTAATCTGCATGGCTCCGATGCAAAAGTGTTGATGCGTCGTAGGTTAGGTGAAGAATTTTGTCTTCGTGTATACTGCAAACAGTCAAACATCTAGCTGGATGAATGGTCTGGAGATGCATTTCTACCCACGTCGTAGCTCGTCTGGACCTCAAAAATGGAACAGTCAAAGCAAATGTACATATCAGCGTCCTTGAAAGGAAGAGACCAGTTTCGAGACCTTTCCAGGTTGATTCTGCACTTTGCCACAGACGTTTTTAAGGTAAGTCGTATGGTCATTGTTCGTATCAAGCATGAAACAGATGATGTTCCAACATTAATGTTAAACATTGCAGCATTTCTGATAAACAAATTTTGTTAGGAGAAATGGAGTTCAGATGTTAGATTGGCCGACAAAATGTTCAAACGTTAGACTGGCCAGGAAATAGTACCGATCTCAGTCATGTTGAGAACTGTTGGAAAGTTATGGGAAATTCTGTTGCAAAAAGGAAGCCACGGAATAGACAGGAATTGTTGAAGGCTCTTGTGCATGCGTGGTTCTTACGTCTTCCTTCACAAGCCGTGTGTTTTTTTAGTGATACAGGAACGAGTACCAGATGCGGTCGAAGTCCCACTCATTTACCCTTTAAGACTGCACGATACAAAGCTGTACGTCTCACCTGAGCCCGTCAACACCGACTTTGGACGGTTGCTGACTGGAAACCTGTTGCCTCGTCGGACGAGTCTCATTTCAGATTGTATTGAGCGGATGGACGTGCACGGGTATGGGGACAACCTCATGAATCCATGGACCTGCATGTCAGCAAGGAGCTGTTCAAGCTGACGGAGGCTCTGTAATGGTGTGGGACGTATGCAGTTGGAGTGATGTGGTCCCCTGATACGTCTAGTTACGACTCTGACAGGTAACACGTACGTAACCATCCTGTCTGATTACCTGCATCCATCCATGTCTATTGTGCATCCGACGGACTGTCGCAATTCGAGCATGACAATGCGACATCCCACATGTCCAGATTTGCTACAGAGTGGCTCCGGGAAGACTCTTCTGAGTTTAAGCACTTCCGCTCGCCACCAAACTCCCAAGACATGAACATTATTGACGAATATCTGGGGTGCCGTGGAACGTGCTGTTCAGAAGAGATCTCGACCACCTCGTACTCTTACGGGTTTATGGAAATTGCTGCAGGATTCATGGTGTCAATTCTCTCCAACACTACTTCAGACATTAATCGAATCCATGACACGTCGTGTCCCGGTCATTTTGCGTGCTAGCGGGCATCCTACACGATATTAGGCAGGTGTACCAGTTTCTGTGGCTCTTCAGTGTATGTTGTTAGAAAAGCAGTGGGATCAAAAGATATTGTCTGGACGAAAAGCATGGCTTATAATAATTGCAAAAGGGACTTATTATCGAGGGAAGAAGAAGTTTATTATTCTGGACGACGACATGTAAGTATGCAACGCATATGATATTAAAATACGCAACGTCCACGTCAACATGGCACCAGTCCAGCTGCGTTCCACATTATTTTGTAATGTGCAATTTCTCGATGATTCTTTTGGTCATGTTATTGACATTACAATTTAACTACGGTGTAGAGAACTTTCATTTTTATTGACTACTTTACGACCCATCATCATAAAGTTATATTGTTTTTTAGCTGAGGCTTGGCATTAAAACACGAAGTCGCTTCACAAACGTCCTTTCCAGCTATTGCAGTAAAGAAATGTATTTATCTGTTTGCATGGTTTCATTTATATTAATATCAATGTTGTTTGCTTTATAATTAGTAATGTGGATTCTCAAATGAGTATGAATGATTTGGTAACTATTTTTGTTTGTTTTTTAAAATGAAGAAACTGCATTAAAGTTGCTTGTTTGCTTAATTGATTAAGCAACTGTTGTGCAGTTTCTTCATTTTACAAAATGAAAGCGTACAGTTGCGGTTGCCGTATAAGAAGAACTCTTCCAATTATTGTGATGATATGCTACAATGTGATTTAGTGCTGCAGTATATCACCAAATTAGCAATACCTATGTCAACATTCCAATTACATACATAGTTTTCCATATTTCTAATTGCAAGTTATCAACTAGTACATGTAAAAACTAAAAACTAAATATGCTCTGTCGGAACAGGACTCGGGCCGGCCGCGGTGGTCTCGCGGTTCTAGGCGCGCAGGTTCGAATCCTGCCTCGGGCATGGATGTGTGTGATGTCCTTAGGTTAGTTAGGTTTAAGTAGTTCTAAGTTCTAGGGGACTGATGACCACAGATGTTAAGTCCCATAGTGCTCAGAGCAATTTGAACCATTTTGAACAGGATTCGGAAGTCCCAACGATGCTGATTAACCACAGCTTCGTCCTCGCCCTATAAGCGCCACTGGATGCGGATATGAAGGGGCAAAGGGTCAGTACACCCTTCTCCTGGACGTTGTCAGTTTACGAGACCGGAGACGCTACTTCTCAACCAAGTAGCTCCTCAATTGGCCACACCGGGGCTGAGTGCACCCCACTTGCCAACAGCGCTCGGTATACCGGACGGTCACCCATCCTTGCGTGCATCTAAAAGTAACACATTATCATCGTGTGTACTTAAATTATTGTTATGACACGGTATTATGGAGTCCAATGCAGTCACGGTCACATTTCTTAAATTCAAATGGCTACAAGCACTATGGGACTTATAATCTGAGATCGTCAGTCCCCTAGACTTGGAACTACTTAAACCTAACTAACCTAAGGACATCACACACATCCATGCCCGAGGCAGGATTCGAACCTGCGACCGTAGCAGCATCACATTTCTTAATTAAGCAGGACAATTAAATAGTAAATCCCGACGCCTAACTTGTAAGTGAAATATTTAAATGCGACCGACGAGGTGAAAACCTGTACTATGAGCGTCGAGTACAAACACAAGGACATATGTATACAGGAATATGTGAAATACGTTTGATAGGCGCCTATAAAGCATCCAGTTTCAAAAAAAGGATTTTTTGCTATCTATAGGATTAAACAGTGGGAGTCATCCTCGTATCTTCCGTTAACTAATGGACGTTCCTGCTTTCGTGGTGGGCGTTAGGAGGAATGAATTTTAAAAACATTTTTAATATGTTTTCATAAAATTTTGACTTCAAGTATTTGGTAAGCAAGTATTATTATGCGCTTAAACTTGCTGCATCTCTGAGCTATAAATTTTATAAAGTAACTTCCACACTTTGTGTATCACTGTTACTATGGAATCGATGGGCGATTATAGAACCTTATTCCAAAAGTGGATGGTAGATAAGTAAGGTTTACTATCCGTGGGATATAGCATAGCTAATGGTTGTTTTATATTTGTATTTTAACGATGTCTGGTGTGTATTTCGAACACTTTCAAATTGTTCCTTCTCTGAAACTGTGCAGTGGTGAGAAACACAAAAGAAACATTCTGTTCTAAAAACCTTTTCCACTCCATTATCTGGCTGGTACAACAACGAATTATTTCAGAAAGCAAACAATCTTTTTTGCAAAAAAGCGCTTTTGACCCTTTTGAGACATTATCAGATCGTGTAGTATTCTGGAAATAAGCTTTCATCAAAAAACTTGAGAGATAAGGCTGGACGTTAAACATACAAGAATTCGCAGACGTAGAAGAGCAGAAATAGGACCAAGCTTACAAACTGTATAAATGTTGTACCAACTGTGTCTACAGCAGTAGTTTCTGCATATGTATGAAGATGCTGGTGTGTTTAAGGTCCGTGTTCTGTCTCGCACGTTTTGTGATGAATGCTTATTGGCACAATACTCCATAATCTAATAATGCCCGAAAAGTGTGAAACGCATTGTGATATAATGACTACTTTGCAACGAAGACTGTTTACTTTCTGAAATTCTGTGCTAAGTTTCGACTAGCAATGTGGCTGTCGTATTTCTATCGGCTGAAGATGAATTCACATGAAATTATTTTGAATATTATGAGTTTGCGTGTATGTATGTGTGAAATCTTATGGGACTTAACTGCTAAGGTCATCATTACCTAAGCTTACACACTAGTTAACGTAAATTATCCTAAAGACAAACACACATACCCACGCCAGAGGGAGGATTCGAACCTGCGCCGGGACCAGCCGCACAGTCCATGACTGCAGCGCCATAGCCCGCATCTCGTGGTCGTGCGGTAGCGTTCTCGCTTCCCACGCCCGGGTTCCCGGATTCGATTCCCGGCGGGGTCAGGGATTTTCTCTGCCTCGTGATGGCTGGGTGTTGTGTGCTGTCCTTAGGTTAGTTAGGTTTAAGTAGTTCTAAGTTCTAGGGGACTTATGACCACAGCAGTTGAGTCCCATAGTGCTCAGAGCCATTTGAACCATTTTTTTGCAGCGCCGCAGACCGCTCGGCTAATCCCGCGCGGCCGAATATTATGAGCTCCACGGATGATTTATAGGAATAAAATGATCGTGTCGCACTGAGGGCCTGGAGTCCCCACCTGGAGAAGCCCGTCCGCCGAGTTGCAAGTCCTGTCAGTTGACGCCACACAGGGTGACTTGCGTGTTGATGATGACAGAATGACGTTGAGGACAATAGAACGTCCAGTCCTCGAGCGGAAAAAATTTCCGCCATGGCCGGGAATCGAACCCGGGCCTCTGCATAGCCGTCAGACGCGCTGGCTACTGAGCTTAGGGGGCGGTCACACTAATGTCAGTGATTAATGACTATCACCATAGCACACAATTATTGTGGAACGAGCACTTCGTTCGTCAGAAAATCATAAGGTTGCCGAATTGTACCAGTTTCGTGATTTAAGAGGTATACTTGTCTACGTAAAGTCAGACGCAAAATCTCGAAATGGCGATCATATAAACATTCCTCCCGCCGTTTGGCAGAAGCGTGGCGACCTGTAAGTGCGTGCGACACGGCATGCTGTGTACACTGTATTGGTAGTTGAATAAGAGCTGTTGCTTCGTTTATGTTAAAGCGGCAAGTCCCGATCCGATAGCTCAAAGGCCTCGCAGGCTGCCTCTCGACCCACGGGCTGGTGGTAACAGACGCCGGTGTCTGGCTGGAGGCGGCGGAGGCCGCTCCGGCGACGCATGCGCGATGCGGCCGCGCGCCGCCAGAGGCGCTGCCGCCGCCGGCCGCTACAAGAACTCGACGGGCGGCCGGCGGCTGGCCAGTTCGCGGCCGACACAGCCGACGTCGCGAGTGCAGTGGAGTGGGGTTCAGTAGCCGCAGTGCGAGCGCCGGCTGCGGACGTCTCGTAGCTCCGGGCACCTCCGCGACGCTCTCCGAAGGGGCCCGCCGCCACGCCGGGAGCTCTGTTTGCGTGTTACTGTGCTCGCCGTCTGTGTGTGATTCTGGACTCGTAAAACCGCTGGCGGACACGCCCACCGCTGGAATAACAGCGTCGCCGCCGCCTCCGGCCACGATCTCTTGTGATGACATGCGAGGAACAGCCACGTGAAGGTAAATCCAAACATCGAGAGCCTCACTTGACATTAAAGCACCTACCATACACGTGCAACTGTCGTTTCCAAGCCGATAGATACAGTGCTCTTCCAGAAGCCAGTCTCCGACATGAAGAACATTTTTACACGATTGACAATATCTACAAAATATCCCAACGGTGTCCACAAGTATCACGTATTTCGAGCCTACTGCCGCACACCATCTTGCTATCGAGAAATGACTCTCGCGTTCAAACCACGCCGTTGCTATATCCCGCAGCCTGGAAGTTAGGCAGCGCTTTTGGCACTTGTGCGAAGTGGCGTGCATACAGTTTCGTGCCGCCAGGCACTGTGAGAAATGACACTTACTAGCTTCTCGTTTTTTTCCGAAAACTGAACAAACTCGTTGCCGAGTCACGAAAATCCTGCGGAATGCAAAACTTCCCACGGCAGTATGTGTTGTTGGATGAGTTGTATAAGGACTAATTTAAAAATCTGTTAATGACAGTGTGTGTTATGAAGCTTACCGTTCCTTTAGTGTTTATTGTCAGCTGTCAGTAGCGTCTGAGATTACCTAGCTCTTTGAGGGAAAAGAATGCCACGCTTTCCGGGCTTCGTGTCATGGTTTAGTAACAGAGACAGTCTTTTTGTAACTACACTGGAAAGCTCATAATTACCACCTCTGTTGAATGCCTATTTTGCGTTGTCTATAGAGCTAATCGGTGCTTCCCGTACTAAATTAACATCTCAGCGAGAATGCAGAAATCAGACTTCCCTATTCCAACGCCGTTAGCAGTATTACTTTAACATTCAGTCCTTTGAAGATCGCTTCTCTCGTACTGACTGCTAATCCCGAAACGTCGACGTATAAGTTTTCCTCGAGTGACTAGTTCTGGGTAGAAGTTTTGAGTTGATGCACTGTTCTGCAGCTCCCGCTTGATTCGGGATCAGCCCGATGTTATAGACAGTAATCGATCTGCTTCATTCACGTCTCTATTACGCAGTCATGTGTGGCGTTTGATCGTACGTGTAGATGAGGATTACTGTACGCTCCATTACCTCCCAGCCATCCATCCCAGTGCTTTGTATCAAAGTCGGCCTTTTTCGCAGTTTGCAGTGGCTTGTAATCACGCTCTTCTACAACACGCGTGACGAGTTGACAGAGATGAAATGACATTCTTCCATTCATCGCTTATTTTGGAGATTGTAAAATCCACTGCTACCGCGCAAGAACATTTATTAAAGGTAAGTTTAGTCGTTGAGTCAAACGACTCTGACTTTTCACATTATGATAAATCAGTCAACACGTTCAGAACTTAACAAGTGAGTTACTGGAAGGTATAATGACAAAAATAAATTTGTGGTTTTCCACAGTAGCTACTTCAACACAAGACTTTCTCTGCAAATGTGAAATCCTGTGCGCTCGCTCTTTAAAATCTGTTGCTGTTTAAATAACAGAAACAGTCTTCAGAACTAACACATACGAAACTGATGAGCAAAACACAACGAATCCCTCTTTAATAGCCTTTTATGAAGTTCATGACGTGAAATGTACTGACTGGGGCGTCATTCGTAAACGACTTAATGCGTATTTTCACACTTTCTGCTTCTTACTTGCAGCTGAAACAAAGCAGTTGGTGAATAAGCCTACAGCACTTGCTGGCATGTATTTATAGCCACCTTCAGCAACGAAAGTATCAGCACTGAGTGTCTAAAGCTGAAAGGTTTGTAAGACCTTCAGCAATGGAAGTATCAGAACTGAGTGTCTAAAGCTGAAAGGTTTGTGAGAACAACAGCAACAAAAACAAAGAGTCGTTTGCAGCGTATGTTCAGCAATTTTCGACGACTGGAGGAAAATTCCAGACGTCAGGACTAAGTTGTGGTTTTTAATAGTACATCTCCTTCAAGTGTTTCACCTTAGCCGAAGTACTTTGTCTGTACCGTATTTGTCTCAGTAATAGGTCTCTACATTCGTATTTACTTTTATGTCACTCGACGTTTTCTAACCGCCTACGTTATGTCTTTTTTTTTTATCTGATCCGATGCCGTACGGTGAAAGGAATACTGGACCAAAATTGATCATAGAAGAAAAAATGGCTCAAATGGCTCTGAGCACTATGGGACTTAACATCTGAGGTCATCAGTTCCCTAGAACTTAGAACTACTTAAACCTAACTAACCTAAGGACATCACACACATCCATGCCCGAGGCAGGATTCGAGCCTGCGACTGTAGCGGTCGCGCGGTTCCAGACTGAAGCGCCTAGAACCGCTAGACCACACCGGCCGGCGATCCTAGGGGAAAATAAATGAATAAATACACTGTAAAAGAATGCCGAGATGTGGTTACGTGGTCAAATCACATTCAACAGACGGTCAAGTAGTTGCCACGCTGTCCACAGGCAATCAACATACCGTTCCAGTTACTACGCTCGCTGTTAAATACCCGGCGAATATTTTTTTCAACTAGATAAATTTTTGAATAATTTGATGTTCTGTCTCGTTGTAATCTCTTTGTACTCTACTTGCCACACTATTAGTCTTCGTACTTCGGTTTACGTATTCTGTCGATGTTTGCCTTTACAAATATTGCCCTCTAAATCTCTTTCCACTACCAACTGTGATTCTGAATGTCTTAACAAATGTGTCTGTGTTCTATCTATTTATCAGATAGGGTCTTCTCCACATCTTTCCTCGTGTATTCTTGCTACTACCTTTTCGTTGACAATGTTATCTAAATTTAGCCAAAAATGAATTACTTCTGCGTTTGAGGAGGAAGTATTTAGTTGCTTTTATTAAACATACCAGTTGTCGCTTACGGCTGTAAAATGTTTATTTATTACGACAGCTCTTTAGAATATTCCCCATTTTTAAGGAAAAATCTGAAATGCGAATGTGCACACAGGCATAAAGGCAACAGACACTCTAAACTTCAAGTGAGAATGAATGTTGTCCAGGTCATACAACAAACAATATACACGAAACCATAAGAAAAGCGTGGCAGTAATAAATTTGTGGTTCAGAGTTCCTGTTGTGACACTTGACAGTTGAATTACAAATGTGGCTGATGGACCCTGTAAACAGTACTTTTATTTGCTGTGTTTTACTGTAGTATCAAGTTCGTGTTAAACTAAAGAAATTTATAAAAACGCTATAGAGAAACAGAGTGTACGCCACATGGGACATACCAATTTGTACATAAAAAAGGAAACATCCTGACTGTCTGGCTCAACATCTCCCAGCGCTAACCGTTAAGGACTGAAACTTTAAATCTGACGACGATGTAGATCTTACACTGTAGGCATGGTTAAAGAAGGAAGTTTTGTAAATTTCACTGCTAAGGGGGTGAAATAGAGGATGAAATTTGAAAATGCGTCGCTATTAAGGCAATTTTCAAGCTAGACATAGGTAGATTGACACTTGGTTTCTCGGTTGGAAATTAAAAAAAAAAAAAAAAAAAAGAAAATGCCTTTCAGTATTTTTGGAAATTCGATCACTATGGGGAAGCAATAGTGAGAGACACTTTTTTAAAAATAATTGATTGTTAGCGAACTTATAGAGCATTTTAGAGCTACATGTATGAAACTGGTGTTTGATTTCTCGCTTAGAAATGAAAAAAAATCATGTTTCAGTGTTTTTGGAAAATCAACCGCTAAGGCGGTGAAATCGCGGATGAAATGTTTTATGAAAATATTTCATTATGAGGCATTTTTAAAGCTAAATTTATGAAAATTACATTTTTTTTGTTCTCGGATGGAAATGAATAAATGCTTGTTAGGGGATGAAAGGTTCTGTGGAAATATCAGCACAAGAACTGAAAAGGTACGATTAACAAAAAACTCCAACTACAGCTACCAGTGTCGCATTTCGGTCAAAAGTACATTCGTCAGCATGGAAGGCTTAAAAGGTTTGTAAACCAAATCAAAGATAGCAATTTCACAGTCACTGTGAGATATCGGCTTTGTCAGAATTGCATAGAAAAAGAAACTTCTCTTCAGCACAGTTTTTCAGTAGGCCTAATATGTGCCCGAAAAATTTGTTTTGTTGCAGTACTGAGCAAATGCGAGCGAAGCAGCGGGCTCTGAGCCAGTACTAATTATTTCTTTCGATGTAAAGGGAGAAAAGGGAAATCGTCGCACCTGTACTATTCTGACACACCGTCTGTTAAGCTGCATACCGCCTTGCTCTAAAGGTCGTTAATTAGGGGAGCTCGTCTTGATAGGTTTACTGCCACGTGCGAAGTGCTCACTCGTCGCCCCGCGCAACGCAGAAACAATCGCCTCGCTTTGCGGTAGTGCGGCTTAGCGCGTTGCCACGTGTGCGTGTGCGTGTGTGTGTTTTACGTACGTAGCAGGCGGCAGTTCCCACTCGGCGCCGGTGCGACGGGGGCAGGCACGCGCGGCGCGACCTTGCGGCCGACTCGCCTAATTTAGCCCGCCGCGGCCACTGGATCAGATAATGAGCAGATCGCCGCCGGCTGCCGAAGCTGCTGCTGCTGCTGCCGCCGCCACCGCTGCGCAAACAGCCGCGATCGGTGGCTGCAGCGCACGCCGCGCTAATTCCGGGGTCTGGCTAGCCAGGTTCTCTGCCGGCCGGCCGCTCGCGAGGCCACACCGCCAGCCACCACCGGCTGCGCCAACGAAAGCCTATGCCAGACAGCGCTAGTGCCGCAGACACGATTTTTGACGATCCAAACTCGTACATTTACACTACCTTATTGAAAATAGACCTCATTAATATGAAGCGTGTCCACCCTTCACTTGAACTCTGCTGGACACAATTTCAATGAGGTATCTGAATAACTGTGGAGTCGAAACCAGAGATGATACACTGCTGGAAAAAAATTAATACACTACTGGCCATTGGAATTGCTACACCAAGAAGAAATGCAGATAATAAACGGGTATTCATTGGAGAAATATATTATACCAGAACTGAAATGTGATTACATTTTCACGCAATTTGGGTGCATAGATCCTGAGAAATCAGTACCCAGAACAACCACCTCTGGCCGTAATAACGGCCTTGATACGCCTGGACATTGAGTCAAACAGAGCTTGGATGGCGTGTACAGGTACAGCTGCCCATGCAGCTTCAACACGATACCACAGTTCATCAAGAGTAGTGACTGGCGTATTGCGACGAGCCAGTTGCTCGGCCACCATTGACCAGACGTTTTCAATTGGTGAAAGATCTGGAGAATGTGCTGGCCAGGGCAGCAGTAGAACATTCTCTGTATCCAGAAAGGCCCGTACAGGACCTGCAACACGTGGTCGTGCATTATCCTGCTGAAATTTAGGATTTTGCAGGGATCGAATGAAGGCTAGAGCCACGGGGTCGTAACACATCTGAAATGTAACGTCCACTGTTAAAAGTGCCGTCAATACGAACAAGAGGTGACAGAGGTCTAACCAATGGCACCCCATACCATCACGCCGGGTGATACGCCAGTATGGCGATAACGAATACACGCTTCCAATGTGCGTTCATCTACATCTACATCTACATCTATACTCCGCGAGCCACCTTACGGTGTGTGGCGGAGGGTACTTACTGTACCACTATCTGATCCCCCCTTCCCTGTTCCCCTTCCCTGTTCCATTCACGAATTGTGCGTGGGAAGAACGACTGCTTGTAAGTCTCCGTATTTGCTCTAATTTCTCGGATCTTTTCGTTGTGATCATTACGCGAGATATATGTGGGCGGTAGTAATATGTTGCCCATCTCTTCCCGGAATGTGCTCTCTCGTAATTTCGATAATAAACCTCTCCGTATTGCGTAACGCCTTTCTTGAAGTGTCCGCCACTGGAGCTTGTTCAGCATCTCCGTAACGCTCTCGCGCTGACTAAATGTCCCCATGACGAATCGCGCTGCTTTTCGCTGGATCATGTCTATCTCTTCTATTAATCCAACCTGGTAAGGGTCCCATACTGATGAGCAATACTCAAGAATCGGACGAACAAGCGTTTTGTAAGCTACTTCTTTCGTCGATGAGTCACATTTTCTTAGAATTCTTCCTATGAATCTCAACCTGGCGCCTGCTTTTCCCACTATTTGTTTTATGTGATCATTCCACTTCAGATCGCTCCGGATAGTAACTCCTAAGTATTTTACGGTCGTTACCGCTTCCAATGATTTACCACCTATGGCATAATCGTACTGGAATGGATTTCTGCCCCTATGTATGCGCATTATATTACATTTATCTACGTTTAGGGAAAGCTGCCAGCTGTCGCACCATGCATTAATCCTCTGCAGGTCTTCCTGGAGTACGTACGAGTCTTCTGATGTTGCTACTTTCTTGTAGACAACCGTGTCATCTGCAAATAGCCTCACGGAGCTACCGATGTTGTCAACTAAGTCATTTATGTATATTGTAAACAATAAAGGTCCTATCACGCTTCCTTGCGGTACTCCCGAAATTACCTCTACATCTGCAGATTTTGAACCGTTAAGAATGACATGTTGTGTTCTTTCTTCTAGGAAATCCTGAATCCAATCACTAACCTGGTGCGATATTCCGTAAGCTCGTATTTTTTTCACTAAACGTAAGTGCGGAACCGTATCAAATGCCTTCCTGAAGTCCAGGAATACGGCATCAATCTGCTCGCCAGTGTCTACGGCACTGTGAATTTCTTGGGCAAATAGGGCGAGCTGAGTTCACCGCGATGTCGCCAAATACGGATGCGACCAACATGATGCTGTAGACAGAACCTGGATTCATCCGAAAAAATGACTTTTTGCCATTCGTGCACCCAGGTTCGTCGTTGAGTACACCATCGCAGGCGCTCCTGTCTGTGATGCAGCGTCAACGGTAACAGCAGCCATGGTCTTTGAGCTGATAGTCCATGCTGTTACAAACGTCGTCGAACTGTTCGTGCAGATGGTTGTTGTTTTGCAAACGTCCCCATCTGTTGACTCAGGGATCGAGACGTGGTTGCACGATCCGTTACAGCAGTGCGGATAAGATGCCTGTCATCTCGACTCCTAGTGATATGAGGCCGTTGGCATCCAGCACGGCGTTCCGTATTACCCTCTTGAACCCACCGATTCCATATTCTGCTAACAGTCATTGGATCTCAACCAACGCGAGCAGCAATGTCATGATATGATAAAACGAAATCGCGATAGGCTACATCCGACCTTTATCAATGTCGGAAACGTGATGGTACGCATTTCTCCTCCTTACAAGAGGCATCACAACAACATTTCACCAGGCAACGCCGGTCAACTGCTGTTTGTGTATGAGAAATCGGTTGGAAACTTTCCTCATGTCAGCACGTTGTAGGTGTAGCTACCGGCGGAAACCTTGTGTGAGTGCTCTGAATAGCTAATTATTTGCATATCACAGCATCTTCTTCCTGTTGTTTAAATTTCGCGCCTGCAGCACGTCATCTTCGTGGTGTAGCAATTTTGCCTCGGTGGCCGTGCGGTTGTAGGCGCTGCAGTTCGGAACCGCGTGACCGCTACGGTCGCCGGTTCGAATCCTGCCTCGGGCATGGATGTGTGTGATGTCCTTTGATTAGTTAGGTTTAAGTAGTTCTTAGTTCTAGGGGACTGATTACCTAAGATGTTAAGTTCCATAGTGCTCAGAGCCATTTGAACCATTTTTTGTAGCGATTTTAATGGGCAGTAGTGTATACCAGTTTAGAGGTTTTCATTTCACTCAAGATATATTGTTGCAACACTGCAGATGGAGTACATGAAATGATAACATTTGCAGATAGATATCACAGGCGGTTCTGAGGTAACAGGTATCGACCCATGCTGAAGCAGCCAAATTAGTACGTGGTGTAGCCCCGACGGGCGATTCTACAGGTGCAGACTCCGGAATCTAGTCCGTCGTACAGGTGGAGAACGCTGTCCTAGGATACTTCTATGCACAGCTGATCGCGTAGTTCTGTAAGACTTATTGGCTGACGAGTCTCACGAGTCACTTCTCATACCACCATATCCCACACGTGCTCGTTTGGGGACGGGTCTGACTGAGCAATTTGCTGCACATCTTGCAGAGCACATTGAGCTACACAGGCAGTGTGTGGACGAGCATTATTCTGTTGGAACAACATATCACTTTCATGTTGCAAGAACAGCAAAACGTCTAACAACTTTCAGCACGCTTCGAGCGCAGGTTAGCATCCCCTCCAGAAACACCAGAGGTGAATGAGAGTTGTAACTTATCGCACCTCAGACAATTAAGCCTGCAGTGGGGCCAGAGGTCTTGAACGAACCACTCTACGAGACAGCTCTCACCGCGTATGCGACACACGCGCTAACGACCATCACTTGCGTATTGGCAGAATCTGCTTTCACTGCTGAAGACCGCGACGCGCCACAACATCTTCGAAGTGACCCTCTGACGGTACCAGTCCGGCCGTGCGCTTTAATGCTGTGGAGTCAGCGGAAGACGTCCTAGACGTGTGCGTGCCTGTATTCCCACTGCTAACGACTGGTTCGCAGCAGTTCGTGTTGACACGTGAGAAATGCCTTTAATAGGTTCCACAACGAAACATTGTCTCGAAATTTGGTAGAAAATCCGAAGAAATTCTGGTCGTATGTAAAGTACACAAGCGGCAAGACGCAGTCCATACCTTCGCTGCGCAGTGCCGATGGTACTGTTACCGACGACTGTGCCGCTAAAGCGGAGTTATTGAACGCAGTTTTCCGAAATTCCTTCACCAGGGAAGACGAATGGAATATTCCAGAATTTGAAACACGAACAGCTGCTAGCATGAGTTTCTTAAAAGTAGATACCTTAGGGGTTGTGAAGCAACTCAAATCGCTTGATACGGGCAAGTCTTCAGGTCCAGATTGTATACCAATTAGGTTCCTTTCAGATTACGCTGATACAATAGCATAGCAATCATATACAACCGCTCGCTCACCGATAGATCTGTACCTACAGATTGGAAAATTGCGCAGGTCGCACCAGCGTTTAAGAAGGGTAGTAGGAGTAATCCATCGAACTACAGACCTATATCATTGTCGTCGGTTTGCAGTATGGTTTTCGAGCATATACTGTATTCAAACATTATGAATCACCTCGAAGGGAACGATCTATTGATACGTAATCAGCATGGTTTCAGAAAACATTGTTCTTGTGCAACGCAGCTAGCTCTTTATTCGCACGAAGTAATGGCCGCTATGGACAGGGGATCTCAAGTTGATTCCGTATTTCTAGATTTCCGGAAAGCTTTTTGACACCGTTCCTCACAAGCGACTTCTAATTAAGGGGTATCGTATCAGTTGTGCGACTGGATTCGTGATTTCCTGTCAGGAAGGTCGCAGTTCGTAGTAATAGACGGCAAATCATCGAGTAAAACTGAAGTGATATCAGGTGTTCCCCAGGGAAGCGTCCTGGGACCTCTGCTGTTCCTGATCTATATAAATGACTTGGGTGACAATCTGAGCAGTTCTCTTAGGTTGTTCGCAGATGGTGCTGTAATTTACTGTCTAGTAAGGTCATCCGAAGACCAGTATCAGTTGCAAAGTGATTTAGAATAGATTGCTGTGTGGTGTGGCAGGTGGCAGCTGTCGCTAAATAACGAAAAGTGTGAGGTGATCCACATGAGTTCCAAAAGAAATCCGTTGGAATTCGATTACTCCATAAATAGTACAATTCTCAAGGCTGTCAATTCAACTAAGTACCTGGGTGTAAAAATTACGAACAACTTCAGTTGGAAAGACCACATAGATAATATTGTGGGGAAGGCGAGCCAAAAGTTACGTTTCATTGGCAGGACAGTTAGAAGATGCAACATGTCCACTAAAGAGACAGCTTACACTACACTCGTTCGTCCTCTGTTAGAATATTGCTGCGCGGTATGGGATCCTTACCAGGTGGGATTGACGGTGGACATCGAAAGGGTGCAATAAAGGGCAGCTCGTTTTGCATTATCACGTAATAGGGGAGAGAGTGTGGCAGATAGGATACGCGAGCTGGGATGGAAGTCATTAAAGCAAATACGTTTTTCGTCGCGGCGAGATCTATTTACGAAATTTCAATCACCAACTTTCTCTTCCGAATGCAAAAATATTTTGTTGAGCCCAACCTACATAGGTAGGAATGATCACCAAAATAAAATAAGAGAAATCAGAGCTCGAACAGAAAGGTTTAGATGTTCGTTTTTCCCGCGTGCTTTCGGGAGTGGAATGGTAGAGAGATAGTATGATTGTGGTTCGATGAACCCTCTACCAAGCACTGAAATGTGAATTGCGGAGTAGACATGTAGATGTCTGGACTCACAAGCCCTCTTATCCTTGCTGTGGTAGCTGCACGATCTGCCGCCGCCGCTGCCCTTAGAATACGACGACCCTGGCAGGCGTCTGTTCTGAGCGGACGTCTACGGATGTGAGTATGTTCACCAGCATCGTTGTGCAACTGAGGCAGCACGTGAACTTGTGCTGCAATTCTCCAAAAGAACCAACCAGCCACTGGGAAGTTCACAACTTGACACCTTTCAGGAAGCACGAATGGGTTTCAGTGATGTGATTACCTGCTTGCTTCAGACATTGGCACCACACTGAGCCTTCTGGCTATGAGCATTCCATATTGAGGGGTAGACACAGATTGCGCTCTGGTAGCTACTTCACTAAGCTGTCTGTCGGTATATCCACTATTCTCCAGATGGCATATGCCGTCATCGGATCAAAATCAACGTCCTCTTTCCAGGTGCTCCAACTTTTTCTGGCAATGTGTATGACACTGTGGTCTGCACGAATTCCAAATTTTAGCTCATCTCAGAGGTGATCCATTGCGATCAGGTCTGGACTCGGCAGGGCAGTCCGTTTTATGATTGTTACTGCCCAAAACCCACCGATGGAAGTGGATTGTCATGCTGACAAATTTATTGTCTCCGAACTGTTTCCTGCTGTATGAATTACATAATGTTGTAAAATGTTCCACATTTACCGTTTTCTTAAGCGCAATAGAAGGACCACTCCTTCATCATTAAGAAAGCCTCTGTATCGTAACGACACTTCCTCCAGGCTTCACTGTTGGTACTGTGGTATCATAGATAGGTATCACCCTCGCGGGAGCCTTACAGCTGGCAACGGAAACGCACGTTTCCGACGATACCTGACAGTGATCGCGCGGACCTGGCAGATCGGGCGATGCACGCTCGGTGAGCCATGCCCTCAGCGGCTCTCTGCCGCTGGGAGATATGGTGGCCGCTCGCAGCTACACAATCCAGTCGCAGTCTTCGACAGTCTTAAGTCAGCTTTCGACAATTCGTTCGAGCATTGTACCGGGGACCTCACACTGCATGGAGCTATTTTGCTTCATCGTAATAGCTGGACTCTACCGCTGTTTATTCTTTAGTAAATGTTCTTCGCGACGCTTGGAGAAAGCTACAAGTTTAAGTAAAACTTATGTATACTGTATTCAAGGGTTCGCTAAGCATTTCTGCTCCTTTCCAGCTTTCCTGCGACGACAGCTCCTGCATCGCTCTGTAGCCCACTTCTCCTTACCGTTGTGTACGAAGTACAGCCGTGTACCCCAAGTCTCTAGAGGAGCGGAAGGTTCCAAATCATTGGAAAAGAGCACAGGTAGTTCCAGTTTTCAAGAAGGGTCGTCGAACAGATGCGCAAAACTATGGGCCTATATCTCTGACATCGATCTATTGTAGAATTTTAGAACATGTTTTTTGCTCGCGTATCAAGTCATTTCTGGAAACCCAGAATCTACTCTCTACGAATCAACATGGATTCTGGAAACAGCGATCGTGTGAGACCCTACTCGCTTTATTTGTTCATGAGACCCAGAAGATATTAGATACAGGCTCCCAGGTAGATGCCATTTTCCTTGACTTCCGGCAGGCGTTCGATACATTTCCGCGTTGTCGTCTGATAAACAAAATAAGAGCCTACGGAATAGCAGACCAGCTGTGTGTCTGGATTGAAGAGTTTTTATCAAACAGAACACAGCATGTCGTTCTCAATGGAGAGACGTCTGCAGACTTTAAAGTAACCTCTGGCGTGCCACAGGGGAGTGTTATGGGACCATTGCTTTTCACAATATATATAAATGACCCAGCAGATAGTGTTGGAAGTACCATGCGGCTTTCCGCGGATGATGCTGTAGTATACAGAGAAGTTGCAGCATTAGAAAAATGCAGCGAAATGCAGGAAGATCTGCAGCGGATAGGCACTTACTGCAAGGAGTGGCAACTGACCCTTAAGATAGATAATTGTTATGTATTGCGGATACATAGAAAGAAGGATCTTTTATTGTATGATTATATGATAGCGGATCAAATACTGGTAGCAGTTACTTCTGTAAATTATCTGGGAGTATGCGTACGGAACAATTTGAAGTGGAATGATCATATAAAATTAATTGTTGGTAAGGCGGGTAACAGGTTGAGATTCATTGGGAGAGTCCTTAGAAAATGTAGTCCATCAGCAAAGGAGGAGGCTTACAAAACACTCGTTCGACCTGTACTTGAGTAATGCTCATCAGTGTGGGATCTGTACCAGGTCGGGTAGACAGAGGAGATAGAGAAGATCCAAAGAAGAGCGGCGCGTTTCGTCACAGGGATATTTTGTAAGCGTGATAACGTTACGGAGGTGTTTAGCAAACTCAAGTGGCAGATTCTGCAAGAGAGGCGCTGTGCATCGCGGTGTAGCTTGCTGTCCAGGTTTCCAGAGGGTGCGTTTCTGGATGAGGTATCGAATATATTGCTTCCCCCTACTTATACCTCCAGAGGAGATCACGAATGTAAAATTAGAGAGATTCGAGCGCGCACGGAGGCTTTACGGCAGTCGTTCTTCCCGCGAACAATACGCGACTGTAACAGGAAAGGGAGGTAATGACAGTATCACGTAAAGTGCCCTCCGCCACACCCCGTTGGGTGGCTTGCGGAGTATAAATGTAGATGTAGATGTAGATGTGTATGAAGTAGTACACAACAGGCCCGACGGAAGATGGCAGGTAACGTTCTCCGGGCATTCGCCAAACCCAGACCATGCCATCGGATTGCCACAGTGTATAGCGCGATTCATGACTCCAAATATTTCGATTCCAGTCGTCCAGTGTCCAGCGGCAACGCTCCACTTCAAGCGTCGCTTAGAACTGACTACAGAAATGTTGTGGCTCATGGGGAGGTGCTACTCCCTACGCACAGTAATTTTACTAAATTTGTTGTTTGGTAGCACTTTGGAACTGGCGAGAAATTCCTTCCACTGATTTCATATGAATTGTCACGGCCATTCTCGGCAATGCTCGACTGTGCGTGTCCATTACATGAGATACGCCTGGTCTCGGTTTAGCTGTGGTGGTCCGTTCGTGTTTCCACTTCACAAACTCATCACTAACAGTGGCTTGATTGATTTATTATGCAGGTGATGTCCAATGACTTGAACACGTTAAGTGTCATTGAGCTCTGCTGACCGACCTATTCTGTCGTTATTGCTTCACCGCTGATGACAAAATACTCCTGCTTCCTGGCACAATCGCTGGTTCATGACTCAAGACATCTACGAAGGCATGCTGAAAAGTAACGCCTATGAATTTTTTTTGTATAAAAACACTGATAGCTCTTTAAATAAAACAAACTTTATTAACTTTCTACACCTTTATTCTTCATATATACAAATATATTGCTCAACATAGTCACCCTGGCGACGAACAAATTTCTCCCAACGAGAAATCATTTTGTTGATACAGCACTGTTTCATTCGGTTTATGCAGCCACAATCACAGCCCCACTTACAACGTTTCATCACTGTCAAAGTGAAATCCTCGATGGTGTTCTTTAATACTTTCGTGGCCACTTGTTGACAAACTGCCTATTGGCTTCTGTCTCGGGTTCTTCGGCCGACGTTCGTCTAATGATTTTTCTGACGTTTCGCCAGCACGAGTGGCTGCATTGTCAAAGTTTCACTCTCCATTGTTGGTGGTGGGCTGGAGCCGAGCTCGCGACCGCAAACTATATGTACCTGGCGCGCCAACGTCCGAGGGCTTCTCCGGGGTCATATCTTTAACTTTGGAAACAGAAGAAAATCTTTTTGTATAACCATCCTTGTTCCAGGAGGTCTGGGGGCTACGGCCGTTCACTGTTGTAAGAAAGTGAAACACTGCAGCCGCTCTTATGTTGTCATTTATTGCGTATCTACCAGCTTCGGCCCTTGAGTACACCATCTTCAGGCCTTAGTTGATTCCGAAGGGGATATCACGATCCATGTATACGATGCACCAGTGGCTAACAACTGGTTTACACAGACTACATGTAACTGTGATGTCGTCTCTCCAACCATAAACTAAGTGGACATCACGTTAATACATTCTAACATCGGTCAGTTCAAGGAGGAAGAGTATTCACAAGTTTCTTCAGAAATGCGATATCCAACTGAATCACCCCATTCGTGATTCACTCTCGTAGATCCGCCAAATTGCTGGGATGCTGACTGCTGCGTTTCAGCCACTGCCCCAATCGGTTCCAGAAATTTTCAGTGATATTCGGCTTACGTAATTTAGCGTGTCAATCGAGATGCGCTTGGGCTCGTGACAGCCAAACCAAATACGTAATCTTAGAGCTTTGTGAAAACGACGGTTCTCATCTGGGAAGTGTGCCCACTGTTTAGACACTCGTTATAAAGTTGTAGAACAAAGGAAGACACTCGACCTCCAGAAATGTTGAGATAAATGTCATGGATCAGGTTCTGTGATAAATTAGGTAGTCTAGGCCGTGGGCCGGCCACGGTGGCCGAGCGGTTCTAGGCGCTTCCGTCCGGAACCGCGCGACTACTGTCGCAGGTTCGAATCCTGCCTCGGACATGGATGTGTGTGATGTCCTTAGGTTAGGTTTAAGTAGTTCTAAGTTCTAGGGGCTGATGACCTCAGATGTTAAGTCCCATAGTGCTCAGAGCCATTTTTTCTAGGCCGTGGAACAAAAAAACACCCCAAAAACATTACAGAACCAACTTCGGCTTGAACTGAACCCTTCAGTTACTGCGGATTAGACGGCGCATTAGGCCTTCGGTGCACTCAATTTTCTTCATATGAAAAGACGGAAAGTCGCGATCGTCGGACCACATTGCACTCTTCCACTCAGCTACTGTCAAATATCTGTATAGCTTTAGCAACTGAACATGCGCAGCTTTATGAGTCACTGTGACCGATGGCCTTCTGTGAGGCAACTGTCATCTAATGTTGATTACTTGCAGTTCCCTCTGTAATATTCGCTAGGGAACTGGTTGAGATAGACCTGCAATCACGGGTAGTAGAAATTTCTAACGTGTTTAGAATCGATTGTCATTGAAAAGCTATGAACTTTTTACAACCATTAATCTTAGACCCTTAACATGTCTTGTGAGTGGTACACTATTCATTATAGGTACGTACGTTGGACAGTCCGCGTTGATACACCAATACATTGGACAATTACATTTACGTTGTTATCAAGGGCATGTCCAACCAAGTAGTTATGAAGGTCGGCCCATATTACTGCGGTGATTTCATAGATCTGATTACACCACTTCACTGCCATGACTTTCACATTGCCATCTGGTGCCGCTTCCATTCCATCTGTAGTGCTCTAAAACGGCCACTGTTGTCTTTTAATGAGGTAATTAATTTTTTATTCAGTGAGTTTACACGTCATCCTATTGTAAGTGCCTTCCTCCGAGCTCTGAATTGACTTACCCAGCCAATTACAGCGAGACCGACAGTGTATCGAGGACTCCGTATCACTGCGAAATGGTTCAAATGGCTGTAAGCACTATAGGACTTAACTTCTGAGGTCATCAGTCCCCTAGAACTTAGAACTACTTAAACCTAACTAACCTAAGGACATCACACACATCCATGCCCGAGGCAGGATTCGAACCTGCGACCGTAGCGGACACGCGGTTCCAAACTGAAGCGCTTAGAACCGCACGGCCACACTGGCCGGCACTGCGAAATGGTCAGTATTGTACGTTAATAACTGCCGAAAGTGAAGTAAGCTGTAAATGACAGAAAATTCCTACTAGCAACTGAAGATTGAACGCCGAAGCTATATGTATGTAGTCACTTCACTAACAGGCCACCCGTGAACACTGTATGTACGTGTCGTGAGAAATTCTTACTCGTTCACAATGGACCCAGACGCACGAAATTTCAAATATGACACATTTACAGAGCCATGTCAATTATAATAACAACGCGATTAACAATCCCGTGTTAGACGACACTTCACACCATTTAGCCACGCGGGGTAGCCGCGCGGTCTATGGTACCATGCCACGGTTCGCGCGGCTTCCCCGTCGGAGGTACGAGTCCTCCCTCGGGCATGGGTGTGTGTATCGTACTTAACGTAAGTTAGATTAAGTTACATTAGTAATTTGTAATCCTAGGGACCAATGACCTCAGCAGATTGGTCCCAAAGGCACTTACCACCACCACATCATTTAAAACTATCAGTTGCAGACTTATTTTCCGCTGTTCTCGAGCGCCTGAGACGACGATAGTTATTTCTTTGGTGATGTCGACGCCCTTTCGTTGTGTTCGGTAGAGTTCTCTATCGTATCCTCTCTGTTCGTTTTAAGCATGCCATCAGTGGCTACGTACGTAACAGATCTTCAGAATACTAACACTATTCAGTGTGACGGCGCTCACTCGAGAGACATTATCAAAGAGATATCAACCTAGCAGCACACAGTACTGAGGCTGCGCGTCTTGGCATTTGCATAAAGAACCGCCGAAAGCATTGCCGAGTTATTGTTATCCATGACCGGTAAACCGCCGTCCACAAGTGAGTAGGTGGTTGGAACGGTGTGGAAGTCGTGTACATCGGTTTCGACGCCATTAACAATGAGAACAAAACCACTGATGCCACCGCAGTTGACTTGGAGAAGATGGGGGTGCTGAGGGCATACAAGCTCGGTGCTGTTTTCATACTAATGTCATACGAAGGAGTAGTACATTTCTTCATAAGAGTACAGTTCACCTGATCCGGACGCCGCAACGGACAGTTAGACATATTATTGCACATTAAGATTTTCTATCTTTCTACAGCGAAAGACGATAAATGACTTCTTTATGGGATCGTATATCTCCACTAACAACAGAAACGGTGTGCTCTTTGTTACCTTGATGCTTAGTCTCTTGAGTTTTATCAACACACTAGTGAACTTCCACCGTCGTATTGAGATGTCTATCATGACTTGTCAGTCTACCTGACCTTCTACCACACGCCGAGCGTTCAGTAGTGGTTCCCATGCTCGAGCCTTGTGACAAGCGATTATCTGAGGTACAAGAGGGAGGGGAGATGGATTTCATCATCCACAGCGATACACTTGTTAAGCCCGTGGCCAGTAGTGGACATGATGACAACCACGGTTTGACTCCAACGCTGCAGCTATCTTTCAGTTGCTTGCGAATGTACTTTAACTTATTTCCATTATGCCTCTACGATGCTATTCCAAAAAGTTTACGCTTTACATGGTATGTGTGGTGCACAGTTTTGTGTTTATTTCTCAGGCCGTGTTCTGCTAAAAGCCCATTTTGTCTATTATTTATTCCTCAGCCAGTATGACAGTGGCACTAGTAATTAATAACCCTTGCGTTTCGATAGCAAAATGTGTGTATCATTCACTGGAAGCTACTCATTTGTCGCTCTAACGGTCAATGTCGGAGTCACAATTTCGCAGCTAAATTACTTATCAACGAAATATTGCTTTGTATTAGTGCTCGACGAAATACCTCGCAGCTGGAATAATGAATGTCGTGGCGCAGGTATGGCAGCAGCTTATCATTTGAATACTGTTTCTTACTTTTTTTTTACTTTCAATGTAATTCCTTAATTTTGTTACTAATTTTTGTTACGAAAAGTAAAGATTGGTTGACGATCGAAAGAACGCTGTGATTGAAACTGAAAAAATCCTTATTATAGGAGAAAATACAATACTCATTATTTGAAGATGGTCGTTACGTCCTGCCTTCATTTCCTCTTGCTAGGTTGTTAGACGGCAGAACTAATTTGTAAAATTGTTAAGGTCTTCGTGGCAAATTGTTGATAAATTACCTGTTGGCTTCTGTCTTGGGTTCATCGGCCGACGAATATTTGATAATTTTTCTGACGTTTCGCGAGCGAGAGTGGCATTGTCAAATCTTCACCCTCCATGTTGTTGTGGTTTTCAGTCCAGAGACTGGTTTGATGCAGCTCTCCATGCTACTCTATCCTGTGCAAGCTTCTTCATCTCCCAGTACTTACTGCAACCTACATCCTTCTGAATTTGTCTAGTGTATTCATCTCATGGTCTCCCTCTACGATTTTTACCCTCCACGCTGCCCTCCAATACTAAATTGGTGATCCCTAATGCCTCAGAATATGCCCTACCAGCCGATCCCTTCTTGTAGTCAAGTTGTGCCACAAATTTCTCTTCTCTCCAGTTCTATTCAATACCTCCTCATTAGTTATGTGATCTACCCATCTAATCTTCAGCATTCTTCTGTAGCACCACATTCACCCTCCATTGCTATCATAGTAAGAAAAATTGTTGGAGTACGTTCTCTGCTACTCAGTTCTCAATTGCTATGTTCCTTAGTGGAACAGATAGTCGCCGGCAGTGTACCCTTAGATGTGCATGTCGGCGGGCCCTTGAACCCCAACCCTTCTTTATCCTGCTTTTATGCCGGGAGTTTTGGTTCTGAAATGTGATAGGCTAACTCTACAGTCACTAAAGTGCGTGAACTTGCCATGAAATTCTCCTAAATGACCTTTGTTAGCGAGAAATAGGTGGGGATGCCTTCATCTATTCATTCTCGTAACTTCGCCTTGCATTTGTAGAATATGTACTTTGTAATTTTTGTGGAAGATAGGAATGAAAGTGTCATAGAAATATTCTCATTTCAAAGAAACCGAATGTGTTATCTAAGACGACAACTTATATTGTGTGCCGCAAGATGTCGGATGGTGCAAGTACGATACCTGATGACTTCCAGTTGACGTAGTTAAAGAGAATATGCGAAACAAAAAGATTAACTACATTTTCTGTAACGTAGAGTAAAATCAGCGTGGTTTTAAGCCTGTTCTAGTGAGACGTCCATCTGAAATAAAATCTGGTTTCGAGTAGGTATTACACATTGTTTCAGCTTCTTCCAAACGTTCAAAAGCACTCGATAAATTAGGCATTACGCAGTCCCTACTTAGGTTCGAAACTACTCACTTGCACCAGCCACATGATGAAAGAAATGCTGCTCCGGTGTTGATGGTCACTGACGTTCTTTGACATCTACATCTACATAATACTCAGCAAGTCTCCATATGATGAATGGCGGAGTGTAATTGCACCACTACTAGCCATCTTTTTGTTGTTTCACTTGCTTGTGGAGCGATGTAGATGAGGGAAAAACGACTATATGTATGCTTTCTTACGAGCCTTGATTTCCCTTGTTTCCCATGTCTTTACGCGATATGTGTGTGTGTGTGTGTTGGCGGCAGTAGGATCGATCTGCAGTCTGTCGCCATTGTAGGTTCTGCAAACTTTTTCAACGGCATTCCGCGAAAGGAACGTTTCTTCTTTCTCGGGATTCACATTTGAGTTCACGGTGGATTTCAGTAATACACGCTTGTTGATTGAACCTACATTGAACAAATCTAGCAGCACACCTCTGAACTGTTTCCCGAGCGAAGTGGCACAGTAGATTGCACGTTCGATTCGGAAGGACTACGGTTCTAATCCGCAAACGGCCGTCCAGATTTAAGTTTTCCATGATATCCCAAAATTGCTTCTGGCAAACGGTGGGACACTTCTTTGGAAAGGACATGGCCAGTTTCCTTCCCTTGTTCAAATGGTTCAAATGGCTCTGAGCACTATGCGACTTAACTTCTGAGGTCATCAGTCGCCTAGAACTGAGAACTAATTAAGCCTAACTAACCTAAGGACATCACACACATCCATGCCTGAGGCAGGATTCGAACCCGCGACCGTACGGTCGCTCGGCTCCAGACTGTAGCGCCGAGAACCGCACGGCCATTCCGGCCGGCTCCTTCCCTTGTTCTCGGGCTCTAAGGATCTCATGTCAACGTGACGTTAAACCTTAATCATCTTTCTAAACTGCTTCGATATCTTTCTTTAATTCAGCCTGGATGTGATCCCATACCCAAGCAGTAGTCGAGAATGAGTCGCACAAGTGTTCGGTACGCGGTCTCCGTTATTGATGAGTTACACTTCCCTAGAATTCATCCAATCAGCAGAAGCCCACCATTCGTCTTCCCTATAACTGACCTTTCACGCTAAATTCATTTAACGTCGCTTTGCAACGTTACGTCTAGTTACTTGATCGGCGTGACTGTATCGACCAACACACCAGTAATAGTGCATTCGAACATTTCGGGTTCATTTCTCTTATTCATTTGCATTACCTCATATTTTTCTGCACTTAGAGAGTTGCCATTCATCACATCAAATGTAAATTATATCCAGGAGATTCTCCTCCTTTCTACAGTCAGTCAAAGACGAAACTTTCCCGTACATTGCAGCTCCGTTTGCATACCGTCGTGTGTTACTGTTCACCCCATCCTCAGATCGTTTATGAACAGTATATAAAGAACAAGCGCAACCCTATCAAACTTGCCTGGAGCAACTCTGACGATATCTTTGTGTCCGATGATCACGCGCCATCGAAGACAAAGTACCAGGTTGTATTACTTAAAAAGTCTTCGAGCCATTTAGATGTCTCGGAATCCATCCCGTATGCTCGGAACCTCTGCTAACATTCTGCGGTGTGTCACTGTGTCACAGGTCTGTTGGTTTTGGCAGTGTCTCGCAGGTCTGTAGGTTTGAATAAAGTCCCAAGAAACTTCATTTGTAGTACTTCATTACAAATTTAGCAGAGGTTTCAAAAATCCCTAGCAGAAAGAGAACCAATTAGTCATTGTAAATACAAGTATTTAAATTCACAGTTAATTTACCGCATACACGCTTGCGTATGCAGACACGGCGCTTCATGCACAAACATGCATACATTACGTTATTTCACTGACGGGTGTGCTATATTGCTCTGAAACTGAGTGATTAATGGCCGCCTGTCGCTCGCATTTTACATGAATGCACAAACATTCGTGCCTCGCATAACGCCGATGGCATTTTGCCACATTAGCTGCAGCAATAACTCGCGTCAGCGTGCCAGACCTGGTGACAACAATTTCACCCGTAATCTCATAGTTATCTTTGCTATTTCTCTTGCTCTGATTCGAGCAGCAGTTACCAGCAGCAGGCCAGCAGACCAAATACTATTGATTTAGGTAGACTCTCTATTGGAATGATAAATGGCGTTGCCTCTCTAAATTGTGCAATATAGCGCGCGTGAAGGAACAATGGTTTAACGACTCACATCGTATCGTAACAGCGTTCCGACGAAGGACGAACTTCTGAGAGCTAATTTCTGTTTCTAAAACTGGCACACAGAATACCACAAAGAAATATATAGCTGCGAAGGAACGCAAGATAACAATTTTGACTTATACCAATAGTTTTTATGGATATACTGTTCAGGACAAGGTGATAAAGTCTTATTCAATCTAAGCGTCGACTTTCGTAGTGAAAGTGAAACACAGCGGGTATTTTCCTCTCCTTTTTTACTATCGACTAATACTTTTCTATCAATTGATCATTGAGAGCCGAAGCTTTTCTAGTACCCGCAGTTTGAGTTATTACTTAGAATCAAATTACAGACAGTTCATCAGTGTATCTAAGAAAGAAAGGGCGTTTGTTGTTTCACGCCGTGTCGATTGCGAGACCTTTAGAAACGTAGCAAAAACAGATTTCGTGAGAGAAGTCAGCCGTGCTCCTATCAAAGAAACCTGGTGTTTGTCTTAGTCAGTATATGGAAACCACGGCAAAAACTGAATCTGGATAGCCAGACAGAAAAATTAACCACAATTCTTGCGGATGACAGACAAGTGTGCTAACGCATGGTTTGGCCTAGAGAGAGAGGGAGAAATATACCGTGTGGAGGACGAATCTTCAAGTAAAGCACAGTCTCAATGATTGCAAGTAAACGCAACTTCAGGCGTCCCCAATGAAGTATGTTGAGATCGTTTTTCTGTTGAGAACGTCGTTCTTTGTGTTCTGTTTCGACGACCTGGAAGAAAACTTTAACAGCAATCCCCGATTTTATGTTTTTTTGTGCAGTTATCATAATAAAGTCTTATCTGTGAAAATCTGCACAAATATTTTCATTCTCGACAATATTTCGAAGTGGCGCCAAGACTGGCAAAATTGCTTTCAGTGTTCAGAAAACTGAAACTGTGTACCATGTCTTCGTCTTCTGATTGGTCTGACGCAGGCCTACACGAATCTTACTTCTGTGCAAAGATCTTAGCCTCAGAATAGCACTTACGCCCTGCGTGTTAATTATTTGTTGTAGCACTTGCACGAAACGTTGTCAATTATTTGTTGTAGCACTTGCATCCAACGTTGTCAAATATTTGTTGGATATATCCCAAAATCTGTCTTCCACTACAGTTCCATCAAGTATCACGGAAGCTGTTCCCTGATGTCTAAACATATGTCCTATCATCCTATCCCTTCTTGTTGTCAGTGTTTTCGGAATGCTCCTTTCTTCGACGATCTTGCGAACATCTTTACTCGTAGCCAGTCCACATCCGAGAGAGATGGCGCATTGGTTACACACAATAGTGGACTCGTATTCTGGAGCACGATGATCCAAACCGCCGTCTGGCCATTCAGACTTAGGTTTTCCACGATTTCGCTAAATCGTTCCACGAAAATGCCGGGATGGCTCTTTCGAAGGGGCACCTCCGATTTCCTTCCCCATCCTCCATATAATCCGAGCTTGTGCTCCGTCTCTAATGACCTCGATGTAGGCGGAACGTTAAACCCAACCTTCCTTTCTTTCCTTCATTCTGTCAGTCCAACTGATTTTCAACGTACTTCTGCAGCACTACATTTCAAAAGCTTCGATTTTGTTCCTTTAAGGTTTACCCACAGTCACTTCCGTGCTGCACTCCAGACGTAAATTCTCTGAAGTTTGTTCCTCAAACTGAGACCTTTGTTTTATACTAGTAATAGTTGGAGGAGAAAGAACCCTGTAACTTTCGAACACAGCATTAGTAGTGTGATGCTTGGCATAGTAACATCGGTGAAATATTTGGGCGTAAATTTGTGTTTGTCTGCTTCTCGTGTCATCTTTGCTTCGTCCGCAAAGTCTTATTTTCATTCCAAAGTAGCAGAATTCCTACAGTTCGTCTGCTTCGTATTTCCCAAAACTTCAGAAATCCTATGACTACATCAATACATCAAGCAGTCACAACTGAAACCAATCGACTGTTGTAAATACGTAGGGGTAACCTGTCGTGGGGGATATGAAAAGGAATAATGGCAATGCTTCAGTCATAAGTAAATCCAGGCGGAGTCTTCGACTCATCTATAGGATATGGGGAAATTGCAGGCATTCAGCAAAGAGCGTGTGGCCCAGCCGAGAAAACTGTGCAAATGCCTGGGAGACGCATTACATGTGTTTAACGATGGATATTGCTCGTATACAAAGAAGGACGGCACACATAGTCACAGGTTTGTTTGACCCACAAGAGAGAAACACAGAGTTGCAGAAGATCCTGAAGTGGCTGGTGGCATAAAGGTGTCAACTATACAGCGGAAGTCTATTTTTAAAGTTTGAGGAACCGATTTTTAGTAACGAATTTACGAATATAATACTCATATATACTCTCAAGTAACGATCCCATAGAGACAGTAAAGACAAGATTAAAGTAATTACAGCGCTCACAGAACCTTTTAAGCACTGTACGCGAATGGAAAAGTGATAAACCCTTATATGAGCTACAATGGGAAGTACCCTTTCGCCTATCCTTCCATGCACTTCGAAGTGGTTTTCAGAGTACGGCTGTAGATGCAGATGTAGATGTACACCACTTTATCAGTAATGGGTAGCAGCCGAACGCATCGCAGAGAGGCAGTGAAGAATTTACGGCAGCACCAACGTTTAAATACGGTGTCTAATTAATGAGAAGCTATACACATTTTAACCCAAGAATCCTTAAGTCGCATTAAGATGACGTAGAACGCACGGTGTATTTTCTTCGTATCAATAAACATGTAAATCCTATGTAAATTCTGGCATGTAAGCCGATCACCGACAAAGGCAACAATTACTGCCACTTTTTGTTCCTCCCTGTTCGGAAACGACTCTCTCCAACGTCGATACGGGCGGTAATTAGGTACGCTCTGCTTCGATTAAAACTGCCCAGTCCGCAGCCGGTTTATTTTGAAGCGGACGAGACAACGGCATGATAGCTGCGTCGTCTGTGTAACGTATCAGGAAAATACAATGCTCACTACTTGTGAACTGGACGTTTTCTTCTAAGTACTCCTCCCTCTGTTGGCAGTTGTTCCTGTCATGTCCCTTCGTTGCTAGTCGTTCGTCTGGCCAGATATACGATGCACTAGCAACAGTCGGATAGATACCTTATTTTCACATTCTTTGTTTTATTTTTCAGTAAAACGATATGGAAAGAAAAAATCTGTAATTATTCAAATATGGTGAATTTCATAACAGAGCATAAAGAAAACAAAATTTATACGATACAGCACAGCGGTTCTCAGCCTTTCTGAGCCCCACAATTGCAATCATACATAAGCTAGTAACCCCCATCCCCCATCTGTCACAACCATCTACAAGATTAGCACTTGACTAAACTCTACATTAAAAACTTTTGTCTTCAGAGTGACAAAACGCAAGTGATATTTAGTTTTTGTAGTTGTTTTGTTAAACCAGGCAAATGGAATTTCTTACTCTAACAACCTCTTTTTACAGAATGATGAAGCAGTTCTCACTGCATCGCGAAAACTACGTGTAACTACTCCTCACGAATAAAACTGACTATCAACATTGAGGGTAGATACTTGCTCCAAAAGATGCTTCCTATGCACCACTGCTCTCCATAGCGGCGCTTCCTTCACTCACACCTTGCGCCCCCATTTAAATCAACCAAATTAAAATGTATACTTAGGTCTACTGTTGGGAAACAATTAATTGTAAACTCCTTGCTTCTGAAATGGCAGTAATTGGAAGACCTCAGCTTGTCAATGGTTTCTGTCTGATCACTGCCACTATTAATAATAATACAATAATAATAATAATAATAATAATAATAACAATAACAATAACAATAATTGCTTAGTGCTAAGTGTGTGTGTATTGTGTAGACTATGTGAGGCAGCTGTAATCTCCACCACACCATATCATGAGTTAATGCTGTAATTTCAAATCAAAATGTAATTGTTGCTTACTTATGTAATTAGTTCCACGGTCTTACGAAATAGTGATAATGCTAATGATCTTTTACAAGTAACTCAGTTTCGTGGCCAAAACACAACTGGACCCTTTTGTTTCCACCCCTCACGAAATTACATTTTACCCCTCAGGGGGTAATTACCCCCCAGATTGGGAACCACTCATATAGTATAAGAAAGGTGTGAAAAAATGCGATCTTGATTAAGTGCCAGTGATTAGAAATTGACAAAAATATGGGAGTGAGCAGAATCCCAATATTAACTTTACGTTCATATTACAGAAAATACTCGAAAAAGAAAGAAGAGAAACATAGTTGAAGAAGTAAATTGAGACTACAAGTACTGAAACTTTACCTAGAAACAGTCAACGAAGTGTTGTAGCTACACAATTCTGAATGACTACTATAACCTGAAAAGGCAACGGAATATCTATTGTTGAGACATGGTAATGTCCACGCGAATGCTCTGGTTATTTGTGATATGTGTGTTTAATTAACTAGTTACTCTTCAAATATAATGTGATGTAAGCCAGTATCACGTTCGCATTTAACCACCGTTGTTTATTATTCAGTGCGTTCATTGGTAGTTCAGAGGAACAATGGGAGAGGTTTAAACTTCCTGGCAGACTAAAACTGTGTGCCGGATCGAGACTCGAACTCGGGACCTTTGCCTTTCGCGGGCAAGTGCTCTACCAACTGTTTGGAAGGTAGGAGACGAGGTACTGGCAGAAGTAATGCTGTGAGGACGGGGCGTGTGTCGTGCTCGGGTAGCTCAGTTGGTAGAGCACTTGCCCGCGAAAGGCAAAGGTCCCGAGTTCGAGTCTCGGTCCGGCACACAGTATTAATCTGCCAGGAAGTTTCATATCAGCGCACACTCCGCTGTAGAGTGAAAATATTTCATTCTAGAAATGGGAGAGGTTTATTCTATAAATGTAAAATATGAATAGTAGTTATTAAGTGTCCTGAGATGAAGACTCCTATGCGAAGGGTTTACTGAAAACACTACCCCCCCCCCAACCCTGCCCCACCCCTCCCCAGCAAAATATTTATTAAGGTCGGAAGACAAATGCTCACTCAGCTGGTACAACAACCGCTTCTCGTTGTAGTCTTTGGACAACGACGTCATCAATTGAAGAAATAAAATCTGAAAATGAGTCCGTGTTGATATTTTTGGAACTTTATTTTTCAGGTCAGTCTTGCTCACACAAACTTTTACACTTCACTATTACTGGTTTCGGCTATTACCGTCTTCAGATCACAAAATAATCTGATGTAGTATCAACGTCAAACTAAACATGTAGGTACATATAAGTGGAGCACTTATTATGTACCTACATGTTTAGTTTGACGTTGATACTAAATCAGATTATTTTGTGATCTGAAGACGGTAATAGCCGAAACCGGTAATAGTGACATGTAAAAGTTTGTGTGATCAAGACTGGCCTGTAAAATAAAGTGACGACGATGTATGTTTATGTAATACTGAATATCATTTATTCCTCGAACAGAAAGGACAATAAAGAATAATAGACACAGCAATAAAAGCCTTAGAAATAATTCACTCCTTTACGAAGATTGCTTCTAACAAGCCATCAAACTTTCATAAGGGGTGTTAAAAATTACATTTCCTCTAAAAGTAATCGTTGTGTGCTTATGATGCAACACACGAAAAAAATTATCAAATTACTTAACACAAAAATATGCTAGAACTCTATTAGTTCGTTAAATCATCTAATAAATGATGAGGAAATTTTACAAAGAATTATAATCATTTTTATTTGAACATTCTAGATAAGGACACTTTAGTGGGCACGATTTGTAGCGTAGATCAATTTTTGACGCAGACAAATGATAAACTGGGTCAGCTAAATAATGAGCATGTGGTATTCTTAGATATTTGTAACATGATCTGCGAAACATGAAAATAGCAGTATCCTCAGCAGTATTGATTTATAAGTGTGCGATACGAAACCATGCAAACCAGGAAGCCTATAATGAAATTCTCGTGAAAAATGAGTGCAACAGAAATGATTAAATGTTTGCGTTAAAATTGTTCCCCTCACAATAGAAAAGATTCAAAGCAAATGACATTAGATTGAGTATATTTCATCTCATGTCACTGATTACCGTTGCGTACGAGGTGAGTGAAACTCGAGTCCAGTCAGCGTATGTGGCCACGGCGGCAAGCGGCGCCTCACGCAGAGGCGGACGTAAATCTGTTCACTGGCGACTGACGCAGGGGAGTTCCGCGGCGTCGCTGCTACTTCGTGTCGTTCCACGCCCGAACGCGTCATAAATTCTCTCCGCGCACATGTGTAGCAGTGGGTCACACACGCTACGTGTCAGGACACGCCGTACGAAGATAAACTGGCGCTCCCTTCTCTCCTAATAGCTGAGCGGGCATCCGCGCCCGTCTTATACAAGTAATATGTTGTTTCAGAACTCGCAAAAAAAAAAAAAGGAATAATGTCTTGTCCTTAACTCATAGGCACGTTTTATTATGGGACACTCGTTATTTCCAGCATATCCAGTAACACAGCAGGCAAGATCGGCTATATTTTACGCGGATGTGGGAACGCGTATTAATGGGCTCTGGGCGGCGGATTGGTCGTAAATAAAAAAATATTTTTTTATATATTTTCTTTTTTCTCTGGTGCAGTGGGACCATCTGAATCAAAGCCACTCGGTCATTTGAGCAAGTCATAAAATAATACAACACAAGCTGATGAAAAAAAAACTTTTTCAAAATACAAATGGCACGAAAAGAAGCTGTTAGTTACAATATACAGGGTGGTCAGAAACAGTATCAAAAACTTTTAAGAGTGTTGCAGGGTAGGTTACGCTAAGAAATAAAGGTTGAGAGAAAAGGCGATACGGTGGGCCGTTTCCGAGTTAATTAGCCTTGAATTTAGGCCGTTGCGGGCGCGAATTCAAGAGGCCTCCCAGATACGTTATCTCTAAACGTGGTCATTCTTTGGTTTCCTAAAAATCAAACAAGAAAGCGATACAAAGTTGAACATGGGATAGAACTACGAATCGAGCACAAGCCAAAGACTGCACAGTCTCTTGTGCCATCATCTACGGTATGAGAACAACTGACACTAATCGTTTCCGAAGGCCGCTTGAATTTGCGAGTGCAACGGCCCGATTGTCTAACTGCAATGCTAATTAACTCAGCAACGACGCAACACACCCGATTTTTTTTCTTAATACACTCCTGGAAATTGAAATAAGAACACCGTGAATTCATTGTCCCAGGAAGGAGAAAATTTATTGACACATTCCTGGGGTCAGATACATTACATGATCACACTGACAGAACCACAGGCACATAGACACAGGCAACAGAGCATGCACAATGTCGGCACTAGTACAGTGTATATCCACCTTTCGCAGCAATGCAGGCTGCTTTTCTCCCATGGAGACGATCGTAGAGATGCTGGATGTAGTCCTGTGGAACGGCTTGCCATGCCATTTCCACCTGGCGCCTCAGTTGGACCAGCGTTCGTGCTGGACGTGCAGACCGAGTGAGACGACGCTTCATTCAGTCCCAAACATGCTCAATGGGGGACAGATCCGGAGATCTTGCTGGCCAGGGTAGTTGACTTACACCTTCTAGAGCACGTTGGGTGGCACGGGATACATGCGGACGTGCATTGTCCTGTTGGAACAGCAAGTTCCCTTGCCGGTCTAGGAATGGTAGAACGATGGGTTCGATGACGATTTGGATGTACCGTGCACTATTCAGTGTCCCCTCGACGATCACCAGTGGTGTACGGCCAGTGTAGGAGATCGCTCCCCACACCATGATGCCGGGTGTTGGCCCTGTGTGCGTCGGTCGTATGCAGTCCTGATTGTGGCGCTCACCTGCACGGCGCCAAACACGCATACGACCATCATTGGCACCAAGGCAGAAGCGACTCTCATCGCTGAAGACGACACGTCTCCATTCGTCCCTCCATTCACGCCTGTCGCGACACCACTGGAGGCGGGCTGCACGATGTTGGGGCGTGAGCGGAAGACGGCCTAACGGTGTGCGGGACCGTAGCCCAGCTTCATGGAGACGGTTGCGAATGGTCCTCGCCGATACCCCAGGAGCAACAGTGTCCCTAATTTGCTGGGAAGTGGCGTTGCGGTCCCCTACGGCACTGCGTAGGATCCTACGGTCTTGGCGTGCATCCGTGCGTCGCTGCGGTCCGGTCCCAGGTCGACGGGCACGTGCACCTTCCGCCGACCACTGGCGACAACATCGATGTACTGTGGAGACCTCACGCCCCACGTGTTGAGCAATTCGGCGGTACGTCCACCCGGCCTCCCGCATGCCCACAATACGCCCTCGCTCAAAGTCCGTCAACTGCACATACGGTTCACGTCCACGCTGTCGCGGCATGCTACCAGTGTTAAAGACTGCGATGGAGCTCCGTATGCCACGGCAAACTGGCTGACACTGACGGCGGCGGTGCACAAATGCTGCGCAGCTAGCGCCATTCGATGGCCAACACCGCGGTTCCTGGTGTGTCCGCTGTGCCGTGCGTGTGATCATTGCTTGTACAGCCCTCTCGCAGTGTCCGGAGCAAGTATATTGGGTCTGACACACCGGTGTCAATGTGTTCTTTTTTCCATTTCCAGGAGTGTAGTTATTTCTCAGCACAACTTGCTCCTCCTCATCCTTACAAGCTTTTCAGACTGTTGCTGACCGAACGAGGTGGCGCAGTTGTTGGCACACTGGACTCACATTCGGGAGGACGACGGTTCAGTCCCTCGTCCGGCCATCCTGAATTAGGTTTTCCGTGTTTTCCCTACATCGCTCCACGCGATGCCGCGATGGTTCCTTTGCCTACTTCCTTCCCCGTCCTTCCCTAATTCGATGAGAACAATTACCTAGCTGTCTGGGCTCCTCCCCTAAACAACCCAACCCAGCAGACTGTTGCTGGCCACCGTGTACAGAAATACAACGACGAGAGAATACATTATGAACATTACCTACACCGGATTGAATGCTGCCTGGTGACAATGATAGGGTGAAGAAAGGTTATACGCGGAGCGAAGACGAATGGGGAACTAGTCTAGCGACTATAAGGATAGTCTTAGTTCATCACCTTGGCACATGCATCTCGAAAATAGAGAAGATGGTGCATACTAAGTACTGTCTTGACCATATTTGGGGCCGGCCGCGGTGGCCGAGCGGTTCCAGGCGCTTCAGTACGGAACCGCGCGACCACTACGGTCGTAGGTTCGAATCCTGCCTCGGGCATGGATGTGTGTGATGTCCTTAGGTTAGTTAGGTTTAAGTAGTTCTAGGGGACTTTTGACCTCAGATGTTAAGTCTAATAGTGCTCAGAGCCATTTGAACCATTTTTGGACCTTATTTGGGAAGTGGTTGAAGGTTGCTGAAACCACGAGTAAGCGACTAGTGTTGAACGACCTTGTCTCATCACAGGATGTCGAGTTCAGAGGCTTAATCATTCTATGGGGTGATTCTTGTTAACGCTTAGAAAACCCCGAAACGATGTAGATGACGCTAAGTAATTTAATATAAGACACATGGTCCCCAAACGTCGGAAAATACCCCAAAAGTGGATGATGTATGTTTAATATGTGACGTCACCAGATGACGTACCTCATCGAACGTGCAGCGAGTGAGCAAGTCGATCCTACTCTGGCCGGTAGAGGACACTGGTATACAGCGCTCCACAAGGGTACTCTGTCTGCGTAAATGCAAACTAACTGATTCGTCGTAGTCTTGTATCACCTCTACGGCGAGCACTACCGCATCACATCGGCTAAATCAAGAACAAAAACAGAATACCTTAGCGGAACGATGAGTAGCACTGCCCCGTACCAATTAGAGTAGGGTCGATAAGCCCACCCGTTGCACATGGGGCGAGGTACGCCGTCTGGTGACGTCACATGTTCAACTTTTGCGATCCACTTTTGGCGTATCCATCGCCATTGCGGCCTCTACTGTCTTTTATTAAGTTTCTTGTCTCGGCTTCATCTACGTAGCTTCAGGGGTCTTTAAACGTTAACAAGAAGACAGTCGACGATTTGTTGTGGATCTGACGTCAGTACCGTGGTTGTGCAGGCACAAGTATTTCAGTGCCCAAGTATTTCGGTGCACATTGTCGAACGTGAGGTGCCGCAACATACGATCTCTGCGAGTTCCCCATGTTGACCAATTAATCATGTGATAATTTTTCATAAATTGATTCTAAAGCTCTACGAATTTGTTTCTAACAAGGAATTATTTCAGTTTAGGTACAATAGTCCCAAATCCCTCATGTCCTCAGCACTACTTGAATTACATTCAAAATTACACCTGTAGTAGGTTGTACTCTTTTCTATAAAATAACCCTGGAAGAACTTCAATGAACTGGAAATGACAGTCAGCCAGTTGTAAAATAAACTGTTTCGACAGTTTTAGAACTTTCTTTTTCAGGAGGTATCGTTCCTATAACAAATATTTCAACATCGTGTGTACAACAGATATGGTATCATTACAAGAAGCAAAAATACAGGAAATGTTAAAAAATAATTTCAGTAAAGCATACTCCCGTAGATTCACAGAATTATCTATATCTAATGTGGTAGTCGTTGACTATGTCTAGTACGTGTGCGTGTCATCCACAAAGTCACCGATTAAAATACATGGTTTAAAAGTAGTAGCTCTCTCCGTAGAGCTTAGTCATAAAACTTTTTAAAATATGCACTTTTCACAATGGATTCAACAACGTGTCACTTGAAAGATTTGTATGTATATGACACTTAAATACAAAACGTGGCATCTGATCCTACAGAGCTTCATCATGCTACGTATAGAGCTAGTGAAGTGCGCCAACTGACTGAGGAGTAGAGGCACAAGCCTTAAGTCGTCTCTAGTAGGTGGCGTTCCTGCGCGCCCTGTAGCTGAAATTAGCAGTGAGTGTGGTTTCACAAGTACATATTCATTACTAGAATTAAAATTTTAACTAAAAAGTTGAAAGGGGCTGAGGGGAGGGGTGAATGTGTCATTAAAATCATATCTGGAATGTATTGTTCAAGTACACATTTGTTTATATGTCTAGTGTTTACTGCGTGAATAGGACAGTTCCTTTCGAAGAATCCATGTAGTTAATGACAAGACTCCACAGGCGAGTGTAGGTACAGCGATGGCAGGACTAGATGTTCGAGATGCTTAAACGAGTTCGCGGACTGACACCAGTTATTTTAATTTCTGTGCCCATCCGGGATACGAATACATCTCTTAATTCACGGAGTTGCTCCAAAATATGATAAGACATACCACGGCAGAAAATGTGTGAAGCGAACCAATTTTCGCGTTTCGCTGTCACTGATGTGAGATACCATTGTTTTAGTGAAGATAGCATCATCCATTTTCTGCACAAGATCCTAAATCAAATACTTGCAATGATAATTTTTGCACAACTTCAGCCATAAAAGTTTAAAAGATTCTCCTTAGCAGTTTATTTGATCGTCTTGTAAGGATATAATAACGTTTTTACGGAAGTACTTTGTCATAAAATTTATACCCTGTGTATTATTACGTGTAGGACAGTAGCTGATGTTAGTGACTTCCATGGCTGCTAAATCATTTCTTCCTGTTCCATGTCTTTCACTGTGACATCTGTGACAATTGTTTTTTTTATTTTTCATCGCCTCTCGTATTTAATGGTAAATCAGTGATGTGTCCAAAGAAAAGCAGCTTGCATTTCGTATATAACGGACGTGAAATAAACTATTGCCCGTGATGATTTCATAATACTCACGACGTGGGATGCCTTAACCTATAAACGAACCAAGGAGCAGATCTTTGACGGGCTTACACTTGAAGAACGTACATGAGAAAATCTCTCGTGAAATTGAGGTAATATCGAAAAACAAATAGAGAAAGACGTAGACGGATATTAAAGTCACCAGAATGTAAATATGGAACATAACTTACAAGAAACGTAGTTGACGGTACTTTTACAAATGCTAATCGGAAAAGAAGCACACAAAGTTGATAGAATGAGACAGATGAAAAGCTGTTTGTTGATGTACCGTTTCGGTATTAAAAAGAGACAGCAGGAGGATAAAAATTTTTATCGACAGTAGGAATCAAGGAAATATCAAACACTCAGACTTTAAAACAGGAAAATATGTCCTGTGTTAATAGCGAGGGGTGGCTGGAGTGAGGATCACTGCGGGAGAGGGAAAGCGGTTAACAAGAGCTCTACAGAACTTGAAAACTAAAAACTTTCCTTTCCGAAACATGTACGAGTTTTTTTTTTTCGAAATGTAACGGGAATTCTGTAATTTCGTCTGTTGTATTACTTCGAGTCACGTGATTTTTTCTTTGTTACATTGGGAAAAAGTGTCTGTGCAGTGTTGAGGTATCGAATATTAAATCGGTTGTCTGCTGTCAAAAAGCATCTATGCGTTTTTGTAATATCAGCCAGTATTTATTTTGTATAAAATTGTAAAAAATGTGCAGTATTAAATTTTTCTCTAAGAACGGAATAAAGCGCAACAACGTTTTAGAAATGTTAAATATTATTTTTGTTGAGTATGCTACGAATAAAAGTAGGTTTTACGAGTGGTAGAAGCATTTCGAAGAATGCCGCGAAGACGCAGAAAATAACAAGCGACTTGAACGTCTCAGCTCATTATAAACCGATGAAATCGCTGAAAAGAGAGAGAAATGATCACGAACGATCAGAGTCACTGATAGAGAAGTAGTTGGGATATCAGTAGGTTTATGCCATTCAATATTTTCCAATGTTTTAAGCATGAAAATTTGTGCCCAAATTGTTGTATTTCGAACGGAAACAGCGATGAATTCAAGTGGCTCTGGAATCGCTAAATGACGTCAACTAAGGTAAAAACTACTGAGAAGCCTCATAACTGATGATTAGACATGCATCTGGAGATATGATGTCGAAACTGACCCTCAGTCGTCCCAGAGGAAGCATTCTGTTTCGCCAAGACCGAAAAAAGCTCGACAAGTGCAATCATATGAGAAGGTTATGTTCAACCACTGTTCAATTTTAACTGCATGGAGCTCCTCGAATTCATGCCATACTGTCGAACTATAAATTAGGAGTACTACATACAGATTTAACACCGTTTGCGGAAAGCAATCCAAAAATAAACTGCAGAATTTGTGTTCGAATAATTCATGGCTTTTGCACCACTGTAACGCACTTGCTCACAATTAGTTGCTTGCTTGTCATTGTTCAAAAACCGGTACTGTAATGATGTCCTAGCTTCCACATTCACCAGATGTCGCCGTCTAAGAAACACTTCTTTTCGCAATAATAAAGAAAACCTTAAAGTGCTATTGTTTTACAAGCCATCCCAAGGACTGAGCTGCAGAAGTGTATGGTTGAGGGGAAAAAGCGCTTGCTGGGTGTAAAATATCTAATGGGGCTATTCTGAAAGCGATAACATTGATGTGGACTAGATATGCATCGATTTGCTAGTGCCGTGGGCTGAAAACCCCTTACTGTGACTACTTAGAGTGCCCCACGTTCAAAAATATCGTGGCGTGAGACAAGTTATTATTCCGATTTAGGATCTTCCTGCCCAATGCCAACTAGACTGATCTCAGAAGAACTAAGTTATCGAAGCACCAGCTCTCTCCATTTCGGGATGGAGAGAAAGATGAATATAGGAATTTAAACACTAAAAGAATGAACAGTAAGGGACGCGCCGCCGTTATATCAACGCATCCGGCTCGCGAGCTGCGGTCTGTGCATCAGTGACGTAGAAGATTAAATAAAATTATTTCCAACTATTAAATCTGTTTTTTGAAGACACCTCAAAGTTAAATGATCCGACGTATAATGTCGGAAGATCGTTGACACTGTTGCGGATGGTGGTGTTGTATATGACGTTGCTGTAACTTCGGAAAACTATAGCAAGGTCCCGAAGAGCTGTGGCGGATCGACATTTGGAACCGGATGGACAGCTGGCTCACAACTTATATGAAAATAAGATATTACTGTTCGATTACAATGTTGACGATAAAACGTTGTGTATAGTAACACTCGTAAAAAGTCTGGGAGTGATCATCCGAAGCTACCTCAGTCCAGTCTATAAAAACAGTAGGAGGAAAATTACATGTCCGACTGAGAATCAGTTAAGAATCCTTAGGAAATGTTATTCATCCTTGAAACAAGTGGATTACGAAACACTCATTTAACCGATTATTTAGCACTGTTCGTTATTATGAGACAAGGGATTTATAGGGTGAGCTGAGAAGATTCAAAGAAGAGTGGTGCGTTTCCGTATGGGGGCTAGATTGTGAGGGAGATACTATTAACAACCCAATAATTTTCTCTACATGAGGTAGCTTTGGATGTTATGGAAAGGCTGTCTGACTAGTTGCGAGAGCAGGCGTTACAAAAATACAGAGTTCCAAACAGTTGAGATATGTTCATAGACTCAGTCAGTCTTCGTGCACGAGGGTCTATCTCGCTTATAGTTCTGTAACAGGTGTAAGCGCCCGCGCAGATTTTTATTTTCCAATAGTTTATTCTGTTTCATATGAGAAAACTTGTATAATAATAACTAAAACTACTGGAAAGAGAAAGTTATTAAGCGACATTTCTCGCATGACGATAAGACAGTAAGATCATAAAGGTCTCTGTAAAAATAAAATATTTAAAAGCAAATAGCGATATGCCATTCATCTTAGCTATGGTTTTTTTCAGATCTCGTTTCGCGATTCGATACACCCTTACGAAAGCAGATCAACGTTCTTTTTAACCATAGCTGGATACCGCCGGAGAAACAGATTGCTTCATCTGTCCTATCTCTTCTCTCTTTAAACTATTCTGGAAAAATATGAACTTAATACTGTCTGTAAATTGTCAAAACGGTTCAAACGGCTCTGAGCACTATGGGACTTATACAGCTGTGGTCAACAGTCCCCTAGAACTTAGAACTACTTAAACCTAACTAACCTAAGGACATCACACACATCCATGCCCGAGGCAGGATTCGAACCTGCGACCGTAGCAGTCGCACGGTTCTGGACTGCGCGCCTAGAACCGCGAGACCACCGCGGCCGGCCGTAAATTGTCACTGTGAACACATAAAGGGACATGAATCTTACCTGGCTATACATTAAAAAACTAATCCATCATTTTGATGCTACTGCCTACCATGTACGTACAAGCTTCCGTAGCCATCGTCACTACTTCATACTCATGCAGTGGTGTTCCTCTTGGGAAAACCGATACTAATCCCACGTAGTGGACAAATCGTTTGATGCCAGCATTTTGTCATCAAGGGGAGGAGAAAATTTCATGTGATGATTCTCGTCTCTGAAATTTTAATCGGATGTCTTGAACTAAATTCCAGATGGTTTCAAAGTGTCTCATGGGGTGAGAGACATGTCACTGTCGATCCGTCCGGCAAATGGGGACGCTCAACTTTGACGGCGTCCGTGATGCTGTTCGACAATAGTAGGCCGTGTGCCGATCCCTGGTTTCATATTTTTCTTTCTCTTTCATCAACAACACAGTCAAGACGCTACTCGTGCAGTCCGTCCGCACTCGTCGCTGACATCCAAACACATTTAAGAAAACATTAACACTCCGCAAGGTAAAGGCGCCCAAGGAACGTAAATAAAGGGGGCTTCTTAAATGTTCAGTTGACTACTTTTGCGACGCAGGCCGGAGTGGTCGAGCGGTTCTAGGCGCTTCAGTATGGATCCGCGCGATCGCTACGGTCGCAGGTTCGAATCCTGCCTCGGACAAAATGGTTCAAATGGCTCTGAGCACTATGGGACTCAACATCTTAGGTCATAAGTCCCCTAGAACTTAGAACTACTTAAACCTAACTAACCTAAGGACATCACACTCCCATGCCCGAGGCAGGATTCGAACCTGCGACCGTAGCAGTCCTGCGGTTCCGGACTGCAGCGCCAGAACCGCTAGACCACCGCGGCCGGCGCCTCGGACATGGATGTGTGTGATGTCCTTAGGTTAGTTAGGTTTAAGTAGTTCTAAGCTCTAGGGGACTGATGACCTCAGAAGTTAAGTCCCATAGTGCTCAAAGCCATTTGAACCATTTTTGGAATGCCGTGTGACATTTACTTACGTATACTATATAGTTTTCCTCCTACATTAACATATCTACTCCGGAGAGTATCGGTACCATGTTCAATGAACACGTGCGAAGAATGTCATCTTATTTATTGAAAATAAGCTTTCACTCAGCATCTAGGGCGGCACCGACAAGAAAATCGGAATCAGCCTTTTGCGTAGAATGAGTCGAAGTTACTTCATTTAACCTAATGTTCTGCTAATATTGTCAGTCCGGAAGTACAGAGTGTCATTGAAGAAGCGCTATCATCTCAAACTATCATAGCATGCAAACTATGAGGGTTTATTTTAAAACGTTTACCGGCTCTCAAAGTTTTTATTTTCTGTTATGTTCCAATTTCAAATTGTGCCCCACTCATCGCTCATAGACCATCACGTGATATTCGAATTCTACCCCGGTACGAATCATTACAGCAGTATCAAAAGTTCCGATTGCTTCACTGATTCCTGCAAGAAGAGTAGCATTTCATTGACTGCTGTCGTGTATACGTGATCCTTGGCGTGACCCCAAATGAAAAGAATTCTAACGGAGTCACATAGGGCGAACGCGTAGGCCGTGCCATGGGTTGTCGCGCCCCATTCTCGTGTCAGAAATGCATTATTCAGCATAGCCCTCACGTTCGAACTTCAGTGTGGGGGTGCACCTTACTGATGGATGATGACAGACGGATGTAGCTCTTAGATCTGTGGTAGCAGAGACTGTTCGTGCATGTCTAGGTAAACGTATACCCTTTTGGTGTTCTTTGCGAAGAAAGCTGAACCTATCACTCAAAAGTACATTGGGCCACATCGAACATTAAGCTTCGGGCAGTCACAGGTCTTCAAGTGTGTTCCTTGGGCCTTCGGAGACCCAAATCCAAGTTTTTTGAGTGTTCAAGTGCCCAGTGGAATGTTGCTTTATCTGAAAATAGCCGCTTTTTAGATAGTCACTGTCAGCGTCTATGGAGGCCAGCATAGAGTGCATACCGCAGAGGCTCCAATTCTTGGGCCATGTGCGTTTTGTACACCAAAAGACGTAACTGTTTATGTCTATGAGGACAGCTGATCTTGCTTTCTGCGATTTCAATGATGCACCGCGGACATTGACATCTGGGGACGGCGGTGTTGCACCCTGCCAACAATTACCTGAGGAACAGGGGAACTTCCTCTTATTGGAAAATGTTTGACACTGCCTATCTCTTTAAAGTTTCTGAATCACCTCATTATCCTTGTTTTTCCCGTCGGTGCCCTCCCATACTCGTGTCGATAATTCCGCAGTATAGTTGTCGCGGGTTTGGATATCTGCATACCAGACCACACAATGCATCTTCTGCTGGTCTGTAACCAATCTGATGCACTACAAGCTCACTCTGCAACAAAAGACAGAGGAAAAAGCTTTGAGAGCCACAAAATATTTCTCAAAAAAGTTATATGTTCTTATTGTGAACACTAATCACGTACACATATTCTGTAAACTGGCTCGTTCCACATCATTTCTATAAAAGATAACGTTCAAATGATCTGCTGAACGCGTCACTAACTAACTAGCAACAAACCATGATTCTTTATATCTAATAGTTTCAAAATTATGATTTTTTAAAATGATAGCAGGACTGTATAGACACCCTACACTGCTTCGAAGATCCAGATGCTAATGAACCGGAAATTCCAATTGTGATCATTTAGGTTTTTTTCAAGAGGACGAAAAGTGCACAAAACACAAAACTCAGGGTGAGGAGGCAGTCTCCTACTCCATGTAGGACACACGTTGCATTCTTTACTAAAAGAAGAATAAAGGAGAGAAGTCTGTGGCGAAAGCTTTCAGGATGTCCGTAAGACATACTGGGATGACGCAGCTTGTAGCCCATTGCCCTCAAAAGACAGAGGTCCTCGTACGATTCTCGGTGGCGCGGCACACGGCTTTTGCCTTGCCGTATACAATCAAACATCTCAGTACTCGTCAGGTTTATAAGTTTGTATTTTGTTAAGTGAAATGTTACTGGTTCTTCCTTATTTTTTCATGAAGACTTATCATTTCTTTCCTCTTCACGTTTCCCTGCAATGATACTTTCTGCAAGAGAAACATATCTTGTAATTCATTTCGATAGTTTGGCCTATTTTCCAAATTCGTTTGCTTAGAACCCGCCTCAATAAACTGAGACACCAGGCTAGATGGCACATTTGTTAGCACACTGTACCCGCATTCTGGAGGACCAAGGTTCAAATCAGCATCCAGCCGTCCAGATTTACGTATTCCGTAATTTTCATAAAATGGCTCCAGGCAAATTCCGGGATGATTTTTTTGAAAGAGAACAGCCGACTTCCTTCCCCCTCCTTGAAACATCCCGTGCTTGTACGCCGTCTCTAATGACCTGGATATCGACGGTAACCCTAATCTTTCTTCCTTCCCTGTAACTTGAAACGCTGTCGAAATGCTTGTCAATCCATTATCCTCTATGGTGAATCGGAAGGAATATGAAGAAAGAAACTTAGTGAAGCCATATGTAAGTTGATGAGCTACTTTTTCGTGTGCCGGAAACAAATCCTAGTATATCGGGAAAGAAAGAGTCTAGTGCCTTAAGACATTTTCAATGAAATGGGTAGTACTTCTGTCCAACAGATCTAACAATAAATTAATTTTTCAAAAAACAGTGACGCAGGGGTTGGTTAATAAACATACAGTAATAGGGACTCAGGGAGCTTAGTTGCTAGCGAACCTTTTATTACCAGCGCTGCAAAGTAAAAATTTTAGTCTGGAATCTGATTTTATTTCGTGTCAAAGGCTTCCTTGGAATGCAGGAGAAACCTTATAGAGCCAATGAACAGGGAGAAATGTGCAGGTAGCAGACTGAAGCTGTGAGATTAACAATAATACCTGCCTGGGTAAGACGTTAAGTTCATCGGACGCTAAGTAGTACGCCCAGAGTTCTGTAAAGGCACATAGTTGAAAACTCTCAACAATTTTTATTGTAAAATATGCTCATGCTGGCAATCGCTATGGTTGTAGGTTTTTACCAGCATTGAATGATGTGACCCTTTCGATTTTTCCCACAACGAGATTATAGTAACAGCAGGCAACACATTTACATGAAGCTACGGAAATTTTATTAATGAAGAAACTGCCGTAGTTAGGAGCATCTTCGTGGAATAATACTTAACAAGTACAAAATTTTCACAATATTGTCGAGATTACAACTTACGGTTTCTTTTTTCTGATACTATAATTGTTTTATTACATGTCTAGCCAATTAAAGCAACACTGTTCACGTAGCCTGTCGAACATGATAGAAGTGTACTGCCTTCTATGCGAAGAGAGCTCGTGTTGAGCAACAGGGAACGTTGAGAAAGGGAAGTTATGGACTAGACTGATGTCTCCCGTCGCTTAAGTTCTTTGAAGCAAATGCGGGGGGAACGCTGCCGAGGATCGCGTCCTTCATGCTAATATTTCAAGTATCAGACTTTCCATCACAACTGAAATGTATCCTTTGCGGACGTATACGCCGCTGTTCATCCGAATTCCGACCACGTTTTACAGGTTTTCTGAATGAAGCAGTCACGAGAACATTTCTTGTGGACGTCACCCTTTTGGTTTTGATCTGCGCGGCCTGCCCTCAAACGCACACAATGGAACAATGGTCGGCCAGCGGGCATATCTGTACATCAATCGAAATAACGAACGTTGGCAGGCGCAGTAAGAAATTCATGAATTTCCGTCTGCCGTTCGGGCAGCGCAGTGCTCAAGAACGGACACGAGTTGTTACCGCTGGCCGCTGCACATCAGGTCGTTTGCCGTGAACTGAAACGAGCTGCTGGCCGCTTAGGGGCCAACAATGGAGCAATGAGATCATGAACATAGCAGGCGGACTCTTAAAATGAGGTGGCGCGGGGACAGCAGGAACGTGGGATGTGCGTGTCTCATGCAACTCCGTAACAGGTTCCTAACTGGTGTACCTTTCATTTAGAGAAATGTATCCTCGCGTCTTTCATTTAACTCTCTTCTCATTACGAATTCAGTTGATATTTCCGAAGTATAGCGAAAAATGAAAAGAATTCCGGGCACTCGTATTTCATGCTGCCCTAACGATGTCAACTAGTACTCATCTATCAGAAAGCCTGGTATTTCCTTGCAAAAGTCGTGCCACTCGCGCAGCGAAATACTAGTTCGTATTGCAACAGATATTCGTTTAAAACAGTACTCTTCAACAATAAAATGTCTTTCTTTCGTGACGAAGTGCTCCAAAAATTCATTCGAAGTAAAGACGCTAATGGAAATTGTCAATTCTAGTGTCGATAGACGCATAAATTGCATTTTAGAATGGCAACAGTACCTTTCCATGAAGAACGTATTGACGTCTGTTAATATAATAATAAATAAGTTTCTGTAATACCCTTCTTACATTTTACATAAATGTATCGACAAGGTCTAAAGATTAATAATATCTTAAATTTTGCGGGCTTCTGAAGACTACAAATTAATTTGGTGAATCCGGTAACAAGCAAAAAATATATATTTGCAGCTGGCGACTGTATTTTGTCCTGAAAGTTATTTATCATAGCGACAGCGAAGTGAAATTTTGAAGATATTAGATCAGGTAAAGTGACATGAATACCACACAACACTGTCTCAGACACACACATCCCTCTCTCCCTCCTTCCATACCCCTACTCCCTCTCTATCTCTCTCTCTCTCTCTCTCTCTCTCTCTCTCTCTCTCTCTCTCTCGCACACACACACACACACACACACACACACACACATATTCGCCACAAAATTATTTGAATTAGATATCAATAACAGTGAAACAAATTTTTCGTGTAGCAATGCTCAATCGGAAGTATAAAGCACGTCTTTTTTTCCAACTTAATCTACTTGTTTACTCTCTCTTCCTTAATCGATGAATGAAAGTGATTGTTGTTGTTGTCTTGCGTTCTTCAGCCCGAAGGCTGATTTGTTGCAGCTCTATGTTAGTCTCTTCCGTCCAAGTCCCTTCATCTCCACGTGACTACCGTGACGTACATTCCTTTGAATCTGCCCCCTCCCCCCCCAAAAAAATTCCTTCCATCAATAAATTGATACTTTCTTGATACATCGGAGTGTGTCCTATTAACCATCCCTTCATTTTAGTCAATTCGATTTAGTACCTACTTGTTTGCTGTTCGATCTACCCATCTAATCTTTGCCTCTCTTCTTGTCTGAACTACTTATCATTACACTCAAGACAAATAGCCTTTGAAAAGACTCCCTTACACTTAAATTGGTATTAGATGCTCAAAAACATTTTTGCTATTGTAAGTCTGTATTTTATATCCTTTCCACTTTGGCCATAGTCATTTATTCTGCTGCCCAAACAGCAGAACTCATCTACTAGTTTTAGAGTCTCATTTCCTAAAATAATTCTCTCTGCCTCGCCTGACTTAATTCGACTTCATTACATTTACCTTGCTATACTGTTACTGCAGTTCACCTTATAATCCCTTTTCCAGACACTATCCATTCCTTTAAACTGATGTTCCACGTCCTCTGCGTCTCTGACAGAATTATTGAATTCCCTTTCCCATCCGATTCTTATAACTGCAGTCTGGTTTCAGTACTATTTATAAATAACCTTTCGCCCCCAGCATTTTATCCCTGCTATCTTCAGAATTGCAGATGGTAGTACAGTCAACATTATCAATCTACAAATGCTTTAAACGTCGGTTTGCCTTTCTTCAACCTGCGCAGTGGTTAGCACACTGGACTCGCATTCGGGAGGACGACGGTTCAATCCCGTCTCCAGCCATCCTGATTTAGGTTTTCCATGATTTCCCTAAATCGTTTCAGGCAAATGCCGTGATGGTTCCTTTGAAAGGGCACGGCCGATTTCCTTCCCCATCCTTCCCTAACCCGAGCTTGCGTTCCGTCTCTAATGGCCTCGTTGTCGACGAGACGTTAAACAACACTAACCTAACCTATCTTCAACCTGATTTCTAGAGAATAACTCGTAGGGTCATCACTGCCTTGCGGGTTCCTACATTCCTGTGTAATCCAAAATGAACTTCCTCGAGTCGCTTTTAACCAATTCTTCCACTCTTCCGTAAATAATTAGTGCGTGTATTTTGCAACCGTGACTTATTAAATTGATAGCTGGATAATATTCACGCCTGTCAGCAACTGCAATTGTAATTATTGTATTCTCCTTGAGGTCTGTGGGTATTACGCTTTTCTCATATATCTTGCACATCAGGTGAAATAAACATTCGTTTTATAATTTTCTCATAGCTGGCTCTGCCAAAGATCCCAATAATCAAGAAGAAATGTAGCCCTCTACAGGGACTTTGTTTCCACTTTGATCTTTCACTGCTTTGTCAGCTCTTCGAAGTATCATATTTCCCTTCTTATCTTCACGTACAACGTTTTCTCTTTTTATGACATTGTCCGTAAACCATCCTAATATAGACCCTCTATATATGTTTTCCAACTTTCGGCTTTCCCCTCTGGGCTATGTCTGGCTGTTGATATACATGCAGCGGCTTCTCTTTCCTCGAAACATTTCTTTTTATCTTCCTGTGAGTGGAATCTATCTTTCCACTAATTATGCATACTTCAACAGAGTTCATTTGTCACCTAGCTATTTCAACCTAGCCATACTGTACTGTGAATATCATTTTATAGACTTGTATTCTCTATCATCTCTTTCATTTGCTGGAGTTTTATATTTTCTCCTCTCTTCGATTAAATTGAGTATTTATTGGGTTACCCAAAGATTTTTACTGGGCCTTGTCTATTTAGTTATGGAATCGTCTGCTACCTTTCCTATTTCCACCTTGTGTTCCATTCCTTCCCCTTTAACGAACCGTCGCGTAGTGCTCGTTCTGAAACTCTCTGGAAACTCCAGTCCGATCAAATTATCCGGTTCCCATCTCCTTAATTTCCTACCTTTGAACAACACTTTTAATCTACAGCTCATAACCAATAAATTATAGTGAAAGACAACATCTGCTCGTTGAAATGTCTTGCAGTTCAAGATCTGTTTCCGAAATGTTTGCCTTTTTGGATTGTGTTTGATAATGGGATCAAAGCCAAAATCTTAGATAGTGTAGAAGATAAATGCAGTAATACATAATCAGTCTGAAACCTTCCAGTGTCTCCAGGTCTCTTCCACATATGCATTCTTCTTTCATGATATGTAAATCAAGTCTTGGTGAAGATTAAACTGTGCTCTGAGGGAAATTCTATCAGAGGGGCTTTGCTCTTTCGTTACTCGCTCCCATTCCCCGTTCCACTGCTTTTCTTTCTCTTCTTTTCCTATTCCGGGATTCTAGTCATCCACCACAATTAAATTTTCGTTTCCCTTAACTATGGTCTGTGTTAAGTACCTGGACATACATTCTTTCAATCTGTGGAGCTAGTTGGCATACAGGGTTCTCAGGAACAGTATGAAAAGCCTGTAAGAGTGTCGCATGCTACGCTATGCTGGGAAATAATTGTTAAAAAAATTTGATTCGTTACTCCTTTTTCGATTTACTAAGAACTGAAGTTGGCCAATCACTTGCTCTTACAGCGTAGATGATAACGCACATCAGCCTTTGGCTCTGGTTAGATCCTTACTAACGTCCCATTTACAGTCTCTGTATCGCCCTTCTGTACAGTTTTAGGACATCAAACGAATCATATATCTGGCGACACAGTCTCAAGCAGACTGCGTGAATTTACGTGCACAACGGCCTGATTGTCTAATTAAGTCGGAAATGGAGCAACGTATGGAATATTTTTCGTTACAATTATTTCTCAGCATAACCTATTCTACAACACCTTTACAAACATATCAGACTGTTTCTGACCACGATGTGTGAAACTGTACTTCTACAGTGTGCTTTGGCTTCGTGTGTATCTTGGCTACAGTAATGCGTTCACTACTCTGCTCATGGGAGCTTACCCACATTCCTATTTTCTTATTCATTGTTTGGCCTACTCCTGTGTTATTCTTACTTGATTCCTTATTGACACAGCAAAGCATTGACTTGACCAGAATTCCTTTTCTTGCTACCACTGCACTTCACTAAATACTAGTAGGCCTACGTCTAAATACAACCTATCCTACTCCTGTTTTAAAACCTACCCTATACCTCTGGAAACACAATACCACACTCTTTACATCTGAAGAAGTTTAGAATTATCCATTGAATCATTAATTCCCGTAGGACCTACGACAGATGCAAGAGAAGATATTGGGAATGAACGAAAGTTCTTGATATCTGCATGAATAGTCTACGCCATGCTCCATTATTCAAGGGCTCTGTGCGGTATCGTCCAAAGATCGCAGTGTCTCACCAAAGTCAGTGGCGCGTATCGATATCGCAGACATTACCGATGTCTCGCTGCAGTCCGCAACGACGAATGGGAAGACATCCTCTCTCAGCACAACAGCGTTCTCACACGTAGTTCGGTATGGAACCAAACATGGAGAAGCTCTGCCCCAATTCGTGACCTCATTTGAAGCAGTCGTCATCATCGAGTAGGACCTGTGTTAATCTCAGACGGACATGTACTTTTGTTCCATAGAAAAATTTGTTAATTAACGCATCAAGTGATGATTTAATAGCCAATGACAGTTGTAAATTATCAAGCAGTCCTGGGGCCAAGTACTGTATCAAGTTAATTAAACCTTTTTACTTATTCATGTAATAAAGTGATATAATATTTCATATGTTGTCCAGTGAGCCCTCTTCCAGAGCATTCAGAGAAACCATAGGTATAACAAGAGATTGTAGTTTCGTCTGCTCATAACACTAAGACTGAATCTGTCTGGTGATACATTAAAAGGTTTTCAGTGTTGTTGAAAAAGTAAACCGCCATTTGACTGTGAAATACTGCATTTATCTTCTGTACTACATTATGTGACCCAAAGAATCCGGGCACCTGACTGAAAATGACTTACAAGTTCGTGGCGCCCTCTATCGGTAATGCGGGAATTCAATACGGTGTTGGCCCACCCTTAGCCTTGATGACAGATTCCACTCTCGCAAGCATACGTTCAATCAGGTGCTGGAAGGTTTCTTGGAGATGGCAGCCCATTCTTCACGGAGTGCTACACTGAGGAGAAGTATCGATATCGGTCGGTGAGTCCTGGCACGAAGTCGGCTTTCCAAAACATCCCAAAGGTGTTCTATAGGTTTCAAGTCAGGAATTTGTGCAGGCCAGTCCATTACAGGGATGTTATTGTCGTGTATCTACTCCGCCCACAGGCCGTGCATTATGAACAGTTGCTCGATCGTGCTGAAAGATACAATCGCCATCCCCGAATTGCTCTTCAACAGTGGGAAGCAAGAAGGTGCTGAAAACATCAATGTAGGCCTGTGCTGTGATAGTGCCACGCAAAACAACAAGGGGTGCAAGCCCCCTCCATGAAAAACAGGAGAACATCATAACAGCACCGCCATCCGAATATTACTGTTGGCACTACACACGCTGGCAGACGATGTTCACCGGGGATTCGCTATACCCACACCCTGCCATCGGATCACCAAACTTTGTACCGTGATTCGCCCCACCACACAACTTTTTTCCACTGTTCAATCGTCCAATGTTTACGCTCCTTACACCAAGCGAGGCGTCGTTTGGAATTTACCGGCTTGATGTGTGGCTTACGAGCAGCCGCTCGGCCATGAAATTCAAGTTTTCTCACATCCCGCCTTGCTGTCGTAGTACTTGCAGTGGATGCTGATGCAAGTTGGAATTCCTGTGTGATGGTCTGGATAGATGTCTGCCCATTACACGTTACGGCCCTCTGGAACTGTCGGCGATTTCTGTCAGGCAACAAACGAAGTCGGCCCGTACGCTTTTGTGCTGTACACGTCCCTTCACGTTTCCACTTGACTATCACATCGGAGACAGTGAATCTAGGGATGTTTAGGATTGTGGAACTCTCGCGTACAGACGTATGACACAAGTGACACCCAGTCACCTGACCAGTTCCGCGGAGCGCCCCATTCTGCTCTCTCACGATGTCTAATGAGTACTGAGCTGACTGATATGGAGTACCGGCAGTAGGTGGCAGCACAATACACTTAATATGATGAACGTATGTTATTGTGGGTGTCCGGATACGTTTGATCACATACTGTATCTAGACTTGTTTGCCATTGTCAAGTATTGTGCTATAATTTTTAGACCACTAACATGTCATATCTGTTAAAAGCAGGTAAACAAGACTAACCCTTGTCTTATATACCTGCTTTGGACTGCCTTAACAGATATGACATGTTAATGGTCCAAGAACATTTAGCATTGTATTTAATAATGGGATCAAAGCCGAAATCTTAGATAGTAATATACAGTCAAATGTGGCCGAGCGTTTCTAGGCGCTACAGTCTGGAACCGCTCGACCGCTACGGTCGCAGGTTCGAAACCTGCCTCGGGTACGGATGTGTGTGATGTCCTTAGATTGGTTAGGTTTAAGTAGTTCTAAGTTCTAGGGGACTGATGACCTCAGAAATTAATTCCCATAGTGCTCAGAGCCATTTGAACCATTTGATTACATATTGCTTCTTATTCGATTCTCACGTCGCTCGGAATGTACTTCGATAAAAACAAAGAACAATACATTCCACAGAAGGAGTAAGAGAAACTGGCCTGTGATGAACCATCTGCAGTCGACAATCCAGAGATACTAATCGTGTAGGAGAATTTCTGCGTGGAATATGCTTTGTATTCGAGTAGCTTAGAGCAGTTAGGAAATCGCAGGCCCTATGTTGTCGAGGACGAACATAAGCGGCGAGATTTCTGTATTCTGTGCTGCCCGAGTTCATAATCAAAAGCATACGTCAGCGGCGGGACAGGAGGAGAGGGCAGGTAGCGACGACAGTAAATAACGAGTGGGCTCGCCGGTTCGAGGCCGCGGTGGCCCTCCCTGACGGCAGCGGCCGCGGACAAATGCGACAGGCGATCCTTCACTGTCTGGCCGCGCATAATCCGGCTCGTTTCTGCGCGAGTGCGCGGGGTGAGCGCAGGCCCGCACGAGCGGTGCAGCGCCCCCACCGAGCAGCTGCTCGCGAATTACCTCGGCGTCTTGAGGAGGGAGCGGTGACACCGAGCGATGTGGCACAGTGGTCGAGGCCCTGCAGTCGCAGGCGAAAGGGGGCGCCGGTCACATTCCCTGTCCAGCTTGAAGCGATTCCGTCGTCACTAGAAATTTTATTTGTACTTTTTTCTCCTCGGATGTTATATTCAAAAAGTGACTACCTGAATTTCCTTGCTATTAGTCCGTCTAAAGGCGTAACTTAATACGATGAATACGGTTTCTCCGGAAAATACATATAAAAATTGAATAATGTCTTTATGTTCCAAGTTGCAGACACCGCCAGGTGGGACTAATGCTGTAATCAATACCATCAACGCTCAGCTCGAGTCGGAGCACTCTGCGTGAAGGTGGGAGTGTCCGGCAGCTTGTTGACAGTTGCCCTCTTTCACCTGCCGTCGGCATGGAGCTCTCTCTGATTGAGGAACAGCGCGTCAACATCAAGTTTCTTGAAAATTCCTGGCAGATTAAAACTGTGTGCCGGACCGAGACTCGAACTCGGGACCTTCGCCTTTCGCGGGTAATTGCTCTACCAACTGAGCTACCCAAGCACGACTCACGCCCCGTCCTCACAGCTTTACTTCTACCAGTATCTCGTCTCCTACCTTCCAAACTTTACAGAAGCTCTCCTGCGAACCCAGCAGAACTAGCACCCCTGAAAGAAAGGATATTGCGGAGACACGGCTTAGCCACAGCCTGGGGCTGAATGACATACTCACTCTGCAGCGGAGTGTGCCCTGATATGAAACTTCCTGGCAGATTAAAACTGTGTCCCGGACCGAGACTCGAACTCGGGACCTTTGCCTTTCGCGGGCACACTCCGCTGCAGAGTGAATATCTCATTCTGGAAACATCCCCCAGGCTGTGGCTAAGCTATGTCTCCGCAATATCCTTTCTTCCAGGAGTGCTAGTTTGCAGGGTTCGCAGGAGAGCTTCTGTAAAGTTAATAAGGTAGGAGACGAGATACTGGCAGAAATAAAGCTGTGAGGACGGGACTTGAGTCGTGCTTCGCTGCAGAGTGAATATCTCAATCAAGTTTCTTGCAAAGGTAGGCAAGAATGGCCGTGAGATTTTTGAGTGTTTGAAACAGGTTCACGGAGACAATTCTCTGAAGGAACCAACCGTGAAAAAGTGGTTAAAAAGGTTCCGGGATGGCCGAGAAGAAGTGAACGACGACCCTCGCCCAGGACGCCCGTCGATATCCAGTTACGATGCAAATGTTGAACGAATTCGGGCTTGTTTTCTTAAACACCGTAGATTGACAGTCAGAATGATTGCTGACGAGCTGTCAATCCTCATAACAATCGTTCACGAAATCCTGACACAAAAACTTGAAACGAAGAAATTTTGTGCGAAAATCGTACCGAAGCTCTTGACGCCAGAACAGAAAGCAAAGAGGGTTGAGTGCTGTGAGGATTGGTTGGAAGCAGAGGAACGAGGGGTTTTACGAATTCGATGCAGAGCTCAAATCTCAAAGCAAGGAATGGAAACTAGCAGGAGAACCGAGAACAAAACAAAAAAGTCGCGAAAATCAAGATCCAATGTGAAGACAATGTTGATTGTTTTCTTTGATTCTAGGGGCATTGTACACAAGCAATTTTTCCCTCCTGGCCAGAGAGTGAACGGAAATTTTTACGTTGAAGTTCTGACACATCTCAGAGCTCGTGTGGCCCGAGTTCGACCGGAGTTGGCAAAAGGGGGCAGATGGATTCTTCATCACGACAATGCGCCTGCTCGTTGTGCGCGAGTTCTTGACCCGAAGCTCAATAACCGTGACAGACCACCCGCCTTATTCACCCGATTTAGCCCCGTGTGACTTCTTCAAGTTCCCGAAATGCAAAATGATGCTTCGGGGGCGGCACTTGGGAGATGTGGAAGCCATCAAGGCGGAAACGACACGGCAACTGAACAACATCACAACTGAAGACTTTCAGCAATGTTATCAACAGTGGAAACGGCGTTGGCAGAAGTGTATCGCGTCTCAGGGCGAGTACTTTGAAGGAGACCATATTGTAATACCTGAATTATTGTAAAATAAAGTTATTATTCAACTTTTATACGTTTTTTCGGACAAACCTCGTATAACTTTTTCAAAATTTAAGAATGTTCTGCTTAAACTAAAGGGAAGATGAAACGAGGAAGAACTGGGCTACGTCCACATAAAATTTCGGATGCATGTGACCCTTAATCATGTTAGCACTCCGTCTTCAGGCCACTAGTGGCCTACCGGGACCATCCGACCGCCGTGTCATCCTCAGTGGAGGATGCGGATAGGAGGGGCGTGGGGTCACCACACCGCTCTTCCGGTCGTTATGATGGTATTCTTGACCGAAGCCGCTACTATTCGGTCGAGTAGCTCCTCAATTGGCATCACGATGCTGAGTGCACCCCGAAAAATGGCAACAGCGCACGGCGACCGGGATGGTCACCCATCCAAGGTCCGACCATGCCGACAGCGCTTAACTTCGGTGATCTCACGGGAACCGGTGTATCCACTGCAACAAGGCCGTTGGCGACCCTTAATCGTGGCGATATTTTTCTATTCCCCGAGCCATAGTTACGTAAAATTTTCGGTGAGATATATCCACTATTTGACTGTGTACAGAATATCTGCCAGGTTAGCAGAAAGCGGTAATGCACTGCTTCGTGGATTCAGGTAGGCGCGCCAGCTCCGGATCGAATCCGCCCGGCCGATTACCGACGAGGGCCGGTGTGCCGGCCAGTGTGGATGCGGTTTTTAGGCGGTTTTCCACATCCCACTAGGTGAATACTGGGCTGGTTCCCACCTTCCGCTTTAGCTACCCGACTCGCAGACATTTGAAAATGTTTGTACTATTTAATGGCTTACACTAGACGCAGGCAGCTGGGGTAACTAATTCCGTCCCAGAGGGTACAGGGTGGCAACAGGAAGGGCATCCGACCATTCCCTGACACTAACATCGCCAAATCCATAGTAACACGGCCGACCCTACCTTTAAGTGGGGCAAAGGCCCAAAGGAAATGATGATTGTGTACAGGGTGATTCAGCTGCTGAAGTCTGAGGATTTTATGCAACTCCCAGCACCTTCAAATATCACGTGCATGATTTTCATATTCTCTTGTTCACTACAAGAAAAATACTAGTCATACAGAGAAAATGAACAGGGCCTTTTTGTAGAAAATTTTCTGCAGTTAAAATTTGTACTAGGATACATTTTCGCTAGAGGCTACAGTTTTCGAATTATCCAAGAGAAACGTACAAAAGTGACCTTCAAACGCTTCTTTCTTGAATAACTCGAAAACCGTGGCCTCCTGCGAAAACATATCCCAGTACACAATTTAACTACATTACATTTTCTACAATAATGTCCTCTTCATTATTGCTATGGGACTAATAGTCGCCGGCCGGGGTGGCCGAACGGTTCTAGGCACTACAGTCTGGAACCGCGCGACCGAAACGTCGCAGGTTCGAATTCTGCCTCGGGCATGGATGTGTGTGATGTCCTTAGGTTAGTTAGGTTTAAGTAGTTCTAAGTTGTAGCGGACTGATGACCTCAGATGTTAAGTCCCATAGTGCTCAGAGCCATTTAAACCATTTTTCTTGTGTTACCTTTTTCCCACAGTCCATGTTTCACTATCAGGCAATGCTGTACTCCAGACGCACATTCTCAGAAATTTCTTCCTCAAATTAAGGCAGATATTTGATGGAAGTAGACTTCTATCGACCAGAATTGCCCTTTTTACCATTGCTAGTCTGCTTTTGATGTCCTCCTTGTTCAGTCCGCCACTGGTTGTTTTGCTGCCTAGGTGACAGAATTCATTACTTCATCTAATTCGTGACCGTCAATCCTTGTGTTTCTCGCTATTCCGTTTACTGCTACTTCTCATTACTTTCATCTTTCTTCTGTTTACTCTCAATCTATATTCTATACTCATTTTATTCTTCATTCCATTCCGCAGATCATGTAATTCTTCTTCACTTTCCCTCAGGATAGCAATGTCATCAGCGAATCGTATCACTGATATCCATTCACCTTGAATTTTAATTCCACTCCTGAACCTTTCTTTTATTTCCACCATTGCTTCTTCGATGTACAGACTGAACTGTAGGGGCGAAAGACTACATCCCTGCCTTACAGCCTTTTGAATCTGGGCTTTTTTTTCTTGGTCGTACACTCTTATTATTCCCTCTTGCCTCATGTACATACTGTATATTACCCATCTCTCGCTACCCGTATTTTTCTCAAAATTTCGAACATCTTGCACTATATTACATTCTCGAACGCTTTTCCCAAAAATGGTTCAAATGGCTCTGATTATATATCACTCCTTATTCCATTCTCGCGTCGCTCGGAATGTAAAAAATGGCTCTGAGCACTGTGGGACTTAACTTCTGAGGTCATCAGTCCCCTAGAACTTAGAACTACTTAAACCTAACTAATCTAAGGACATAACACACATCCATTCCCGAGGCAGGATTCGAACCTGCGACCGTAGCGGTCGCGCGGTTCCAGACTGTAGCGACTAGAACTGCTCGGCCACTCAGGCAGGCGCGCTTTTCCCAGGTCGAAAAAGCCTATGAGCGTGTCTTGATTTTTCTTTAGTCTTGCTTCCATTATCAGCCCAACGTCAGAATTACCTCTCCGCTGCGTTTACCTTTCCTAAAGCCAAACTGATCGTCATCTAGCACATCCTCAGTTTTATTTTCTATTCTTCCATAGGAAGCCAATAAAAATACCATTTTATTTTTCAGTTCTGTCACCGCAATTGGCATCTTTATTTCGCTGGTTACGCCCTTCCATGCGTCCTCACGCATGTATCTGTTGTGGTGGTCTCTGTTCTTCGCGATCCACGACACTTCTTCTGTTTTGTAGAACTCTGTCAGGGCAAGACAGGTATCGCTGTTCATGTTTTCCGTGCACGAACAGCAGAACTGCCTTCTCGACTGCACGACCAGAGCACTGTGAAATCTGCCGCGGAACGATCGACCACTCCAGTTTGGATCGCTGCGTGGCAAGTTAGAGCGCGGCAGCCGCCGGCTACAAAGTGGTATCGACTGCGCGAGGCACAGCTGCGAATCAGAGGTCTGCAAATAGGGCTTCTGCTCGGTCATATTCGCTCGAACCCACCGCGCTGGGGCACGGCTTGCCCGAGTACAAATGCTCGAAGCGGGCAGGCTGTGGCCGAACGAGGTGCCACGTGGACAGCGCTTGCCGCGGCAGCAGCTGTATGTGTCTGCAGGCTGGTTTTGCTTCTAACGTACGTCCACCAGCTGATGAATCTGCATTCAGATCTGTTTCGTTACGCTATTCCCATGCGTTAGTGTCTAATCGCATCACTGTGATCCATAACAGAAAACAGCTTGCTTTATGAGATAACAAACATTTTGAAACCGTTTGAAATGGCGCTGAGAAACTGCGCAACTACCAACTTTTGTAATGACGGTAACTAAAAATAAGTTTGCTGTTTTTATAACACCACCAGGTTTATTGTTCAAATGTACATATGTGAACTTGACCACCTAAGAAATTAGCAATCTAACAGAAACAAAATTGTCTCCGAATTATTCCTTGTTGCAATAATCGACTCGTTTTGGAACAAACCACTTCGTCCACCCGAAATACACTCCTGGAAATGGAAAAAAGAACACATTGACACCGGTGTGTCAGACCCACCATACTTGCTCCGGACACTGCGACAGGGCTGTACAAGCAATGATCACACGCACGGCACAGTGGACACACCAGGAACCGCGGTGTTGGCCGTCGAATGGCGCTAGCTGCGCAGCATTTGTGCACCGCCGCCGTCAGTGTCAGCCAGTTTGCCGTGGCATACGGAGCTCCATCGCAGTCTTTAACACTGGTAGCATGCCGCGACAGCGTGGACGTGAACCGTATGTGCAGTTGACGGACTTTGAGCGAGGGCGTATAGTGGGCATGTGGGAGGCCGGGTGGACGTACCGCCGAATTGCTCAACACGTGGGGCGTGAGGTCTCCACAGTACATCGATGTTGTCGCCAGTGGTCGGCGGAAGGTGCACGTGCCCGTCGACCTGGGACCGGACCGCAGCGACGCACAGATGCACGCCAAGACCGTAGGATCCTACGCAGTGCCGTAGGGGACCGCACCGCCACTTCCCAGCAAATTAGGGACACTGTTGCTCCTGGGGTATCGGCGAGGACCATTCGCAACCATCTCCATGAAGCTGGGCTACGGTCCCGCACACCGTTAGGCCGTCTTCCGCTCACGCCCCAACATCGTGCAGCCCGCCTCCAGTGGTGTCGCGACAGGCGTGAATGGAGGGACGAATGGAGACGTGTCGTCTTCAGCGATGAGAGTCGCTTCTGCCTTGGTGCCAATGATGGTCGTATGCGTGTTTGGCGCCGTGCAGGTGAGCGCCATAATCAGGACTGCATACGACCGAGGCACACAGGGCCAACACCCGGCATCATGGTGTGGGGAGCGATCTCCTACACTGGCCGTACACCACTGGTGATCGTCGAGGGGACACTGAATAGTGCACGGTACATCCAAACCGTCATCGAACCCATCGTTCTACCATTCCTAGACCGGCAAGGGAACTTGCTGTTCCAACAGGACAATGCACGTCCGCATGTATCCCGTGCCACCCAACGTGCTCTGGAAGGTGTAAGTCAACTACCCTGGCCAGCAAGATCTCCGGATCTGTCCCCCATTGAGCATGTTTGGGACTGGATGAAGCGTCGTCTCACGCGGTCTGCACGTCCAGCACGAACGCTGGTCCAACTGAGGCGCCAGGTGGAAATGGCATGGCAAGCCGTTCCACAGGACTACATCCAGCATCTCTACGATCGTCTCCATGGGAGAACAGCAGCCTGCATTGCTGCGAAAGGTGGATATACACTGTACTAGTGCCGACATTGTGCATACTCTGTTGCCTGTGTCTTATGTGCCTGTGGTTCTGTCAGTGTGATCATGTGATGTATCTGACCCCAGGAATGTGTCAATAAAGTTTCCCCTTCCTGGGACAATGAATTCACGGTGTTCTTATTTTAATTTCCAGGAGTGTAGGTTGCCATGCCGCACTGAAAATTCTTCCGCTAGTCACATTTTACGCTGGAACATAAAACATTCTTCCCTCTAAATTAGACAACTTGGGAAAGAGACTAGTGCCGACCTCGGTGGCCGTGCGGTTCTAGGAACTTCAGTCCGGAACCGCGTGACTGCTACGGTCGCAGGTTCGAATCCTGCCTCGGGCATGGATGTGTGTGATGTCCTTAGGTTAGTTAGGTTTAAGTAGTTATAAGTTATAGGGGACTGATGACCTCAGATGTTGAGTCCCATAGTGTTCAGAGCCATTTGAACCAAAGAGACTAGTGTTACGGCTTCGCCTCTCTGAAAACAGAGATTGCATTTTTTGTCTTCTGAGCTCCGCTGACATTCGTTCGACGGCCCTAAATAAATATTGACATCTATCACAAAAGCAATGTAAGATATTATTGCCACGTTAAAATTTTGTTCTAGATTATCAGGAACTGATATTTCACCACACATTTGAAGCACACTGGTTAACGTCTTAATGTTTCAGCTAACAGCCTTGCCGCAAAACAGCCTTGCCGAAATAGAAACGTCGGTTCCCGGCAGTACCGAAGTTGAACGCTGTCGGGCTTGGCTAACACTGGGGTAGGTGACTGACCGGGTCTACCAAGTGTTGTTGACAAGCGGGCTGCACTCAGCTCTTGTGAGGGCAATTGAGGAGCTACTTAAGTACTTGAGAAGTAGCGGCTCCGGTCACGAAAACTGAGAGCTGTGCGCTGATTTTATGCCACTCCTCATCCGCATCCGGTGACGTCTAAGGGCTAAGGATGAAGCGGCGGGCAGTCGATACCGTTGGTCCTTCACGGCATGTTTGGACCGTGTTTCTTACTTAACATCTCACCTCTATTTGTCAATTTCAATAGTCAGAAGGGCGACAACAGAAATATTAATATTCTGTGCAAACTGTGAATTTCGATTTTTTCCTGTGAGAGAAAGTGGACTTTTCGTCGAAAGGAAGCTTGTTTTAGGGGTTGCCGCCACGGTAACTCTGCCTGTTCGGTCAGAGGGTTAGCTGCCCTTTGTAATAAATAATTGAGTCAACGGCTCAACAGTGAACTTGAACGGGTGTCCTGGGACATCGGCACCAAACAAATGCAACGAGTAACACCGAACAAAGAAATGAGAAGAAAAAAAGAAAATAAAGAGGGTTGTGTCTTTGATTCGTGATCAAAACGTCCTCAGTCAAGGGTTAAATACCCGCCACCTCTTACATTTTGATTAATAATCAGTATTGGCAATCAAAGACTTCCGGCACAAGAAGTCACCCTCACTCTGCCAACGGCCTTGTCGAAGAGAGCGGAAGAGCGGACTGAAGTTCAGGGCAATCTCTTGTCCTTGGGGTGAGAAACTGTCCCTAAAGGCGGAAGAATCAGCAATGATTAACGGTATGAGTACTCAGAAGGCAATGGAAGCCGCTGCTTTAAAGACACATAACGTGTATCCACAGAATATGTGCTCTGCAGTAAGCTGCAAAAGGATATATTCTTTTGAATGAAGCCGGCCGGAGTGGCCGAGCTGTTCTAGGCGCTACAGTCTGGAACCGCGCGACCGCTACGGTCGCAGGTTCGAATCCTGCCTCGAGCATGGATGTGTGTGATGTCCGTAGGTTAGTTAGGTTTAAGTAGTTCTAAGTTCTAGGGGACTGATGACCACAGCAGTTAAGTCCCATAGTGATCAGAGCCATTTTTGACAAATCTATACTCGATGTCAACAAATGTATCTTCTTCAGAAACGCTTTTCTTGCCATTGTCAGCCTACGTTTTATATCCTCCCTACCTCGACCATCATCAGTTATTTTGCTCCCCAACTAGTAAAACTAATTTAAGTGCCTCATTTCGAAATCGAATTCCCTCAGCATCACTTGATTTAGACTACATTCCATTATCCTTGTCTTGCTTTTGTTGATGTTCATCTTATAGCCTCCATTCAAGACACTGTCCATTCCATTCAGCTGCTCTTCCAGGTTCTTGCTGTCTCTGACAGAATTACAATGTCATCAGCAAACATCAAAGTTTTTGTTTCTTCTCCATCGATTTTAATTTCTACTCCAAATTTTTCCTTTGTTTCCTCTACTGCTTGCTCAATGTATAGATTGAATAACATCAGGGATATGCTACAACCATGTCTCACTCCCTTCCCAACTACTGCTTCCCTTTCATGCTCCTCCACTCTTATTACTACCATCTGGTTTCTGTACAAATTGTAAACAGCCTTTCGCTCCCTGTATTTGACCCTTGCCACCTTCAAAATTTGAAAGACAGTATTCCAGTCAACATTGTCACAAGCTTTCTCTAAGTCTACAAATGCTAGAAACGTAGGTGCGGTAGCGTTCTCGCTTCCCACGCCCGGGTTCCCGGGTTCCCGGGTTCGATTCCCGGCTGGGTCAGGGATTTTCTCTGCCTCGTGATGACTGGGTATTGTGTGATGTCCTTAGGTTAGTTAGGTTTAAGTAGTTCTCAGTTCTAGGGAACTGATGACCATATATGTTAAGTCCCATAGTGTTCAGAGCCATTTGAACCATTTTTTTAGAAACGTAGGTTTGCCTTTCCTTAATTTATCTTCTAAAATAATTCGTAGAACATTTGTTTACTGCCAGTAAAATTACTGTGTTTTAACCTGTCAATTGGTAAAATAAGACTGTAATTTTGTTAACTTCTAACTAAAAAATAGTTTAAAAAGTTAAGTAGTGTGATTTGTTTACTCGTTATTTTGTTCTATCCAAACGGGCCTCCAGAGGTGCGTAAATCCGCTCCGCACCCTGGGCACATTTATGCACTCGAGTCTAGCCTATATAAAATTATTTGTCACTCTTAAATGTAACATTTAACTAGAAGTATATTACATATCAAGTTATACTTTAATGAACACGTTAGGAGACAAAACGATTTTAAACAGGTTATATCTACCTCAAAAAAATTCAAAGAATCAGAAACGAAATTCTCGTAAATTTACCCCGGTCTTCCCTACTTTGCACTTGTATTGCCCAGTTTCCCTAGCTTTTATCTCGCTTTTACACACACACACACACACACATTCACATACATACAACACTACGTCTCTTTTTCTATGGAGTTATACTCTTCCTGTAAATGATTATTAAGCTGCTTCTATGAATCCTTAAAAGTCACGATTTCTGGGTAAAGTACAGTTATGAATCGTAATCTGGCATGTGCAGTGTTCTTATAAAGCATTATTTCATCTACCGAAAAATAGTTGCGTTAGTGCGCAGAACATTCGACAGAAAAGTCCTTTTTCCATTTGACTGTAAATTCTGATATTTCATCGTTTTACTGCTGTCAGAAATTCAGCTAAAAATATATCACCAGTGAACGCGTTATTTTGGCGTGCAAACAATGGTAGGGGATGAGAATGGAACTTCCTTTTGCTACATAATGCTCCATTAAACATGTACGCTCTGCCGGACATGTTCATTGCGAAAATAGTCCCTGTCGAACGGTCGATGTTTCGCGTGTTTAAAGGCAACACGGCGGTAACTCGTCGCGCGTTGTTCGAAACTACCTGTTTGTCCTGACGTCGGACGGGACGAGTAATGCGACGCATGTCGAAACTGGCGCGCAGTCCCTCGTAAACAAGCACGTATCGACCGACAGACGAGCGCCGCTGATACCCGCTGCCTGACGCCGCGGCCGGTGTTCGGACATCGGATCTGTGCCCGGCGGAAACACCGGCGGTACCAGGCGGGACCGCGAAACCCCTTAGGGGCAGAACGCCGAAGCCCTGCAGAGGTGTGTGCGCACCGCAGCGGTCAGAGGGTAGCTGGGCGTTAAGGACCACCTGCCCGCGCAACCTGGTGTCGGCGGTAATCGCGCGGAAGGAGCGTCGCGACATGTGTAGGACCAGCAGCCAGGGCGCGTGCGCGGGTGTGCGTGCGTGCGTGTTACACCGCCGCACGGATGCGACCTGCCGCCTTGTGATCCGCCAGCACATGCTTGTCAGCGCGAAGCCGTAGCAGCTCGCCGGCATACAGAACGGCGAAAGGAAGGCGCAAGCATGCCGGCCTATCCTGCTCGTAAGAAATGAAACTTCCAGAATGTATCTGGAAAGTGGTATGGGCCCTGGTTTGAAACTTCCTGCCAGATGGAAACCGTATACCAGACTGGGATTCGAACCCAGCACTTTGCTTTTTGTGGACAATGCTCTTGCCGATTATCGAAATACGACCAATTACCCACCCCCGCAGTTTTACTTCCATTGGTAGCTCTGTCTTACCTCACAAACTACACACGATCCCACCTGCGTAACTTGGTGGATTAGGACCTCAGGAATAAATTGTTGTGACGGTTTGTCACAAATGAAATGGGTTTTAAACTGGTGATATGTGACATTACGTGCAAACTGTAAGAACTGAAGAACCAAAGAAACTGGTACACCTGCCTAATATCGTGTAGGCTCCCCGTGAGCACGCAGAACTGCCGCAACACGACGTGTCGTGGACTCGACTAATGTCTGAAGTAGTGCTGGAGGGAACTGAAACCATGAATCCTACAGGGCTCTCCGTGAATCGGCCGGCCGGAGTGGCCGAGCGGTTCTAGGCACTACAGCCTGGAAGCGCGCGACCGTTGCGGTCGCAGGTTCGAATCCTGCCTCAGGCATGGATGTAAGTGATGTCCTTAGGTTAGTTAGGTTAAGTAGTTCTAGGGGACTGATAACCTCAGAAGTTAAGTCCCATAGTTTTTTTTTGTTTTTTTTTTTTTTTCCGTGAATCCGTAACAGTAAGAGGGAGTGGAGATCACTTCTGCACAGCACGTTGTAAAGCATCCCAGATGTGCTCAATAATGTTAATGTCTGGGGCGTCTGGTGGCCAGCGGAAGTGTTCAAATTCAGAAGAGTGTTCCTGGAGCCACTCTGTAGCAATTCTGGACGTATCTGCATACACGTACACATCCATTCGTTCGATACAATTTGAAACTAGATTCGTCCGATCAGGTAGCGTGTTTCTAGTCATCAACAGCCCAATGTCGGTTTTGACGGGCTTAGGAGAGACACAAGACTTTGTATCGTGCAGTTATCAAGGGCACACGAGTGGGCCTTCGGCTCTGAAAGCCAGTATCGACGATGTTTCGTTGAATGGTTCGCACGCTGACACATGTTGATGGCCCTGCATTGAAATCTGCAAAAATTTCTGGAAGGGTTGCACTCCTGTCATGTTGAACGATTCTCATGTCATTCGTCTCATTCTTGCACGATCCTTCTCCGACCGCAGCCATGTCGGAGATTTGATGTTTTAACAGATTCTCGGCACACTCGCAAATCGTCGTAGAGGAAAATCCACACTTTATCGCTATCTCGAAGATGCTGTGTCCCATCGCTCATGCGCCGACTATAACACCACCTCAAGTCTCATTTAAATCTTGATAACCTGCCACTGTAGCAGCAGTAACTCATCTAACAGCTGCGCCAGACACTTGTCATATACAGGGTGGTCCACTGGTAGTAGCCAGTCCAAATATCTCACGAAATAAGCATCAAACGAAAAAATTACAAAGAACGAAACTGGTGTAGCTTGAAGGGGGAAACCAGATGGTGCTATGGTTGGCCCGCTAGATGGCGCTGCCATAGGTCAAACGGATATCAGTTCCGTTTTTTTTAAAATAGGAACTCCCATTTTTTATTACATATTCGTGTAGTACGTAAAGAAATATGAATGTTTTAGTTGGACCAATTTTTTCGCTTTGTCATAGATGCCGCTGTAATAGTCACAAACATATGACTCACAATTTTAGACGAACTGTTGGTAACAGGTCGCTTTTTTAAATTAAAATTCAGAACGTAGGTGCGTTTGAACATTTTATTTCGGTTGTTCCAATGTGATACATGTACCTCTGTGAACTTTCCATTTCTGAGACAGCATGCTGTTGCAGCGTGTTCCCGGTTGGGTCAGGTATTTTCTCTGCCTCGTGATGACTGGGTGTTGTGTGATGTCCCTAGGTTAGTTAGGTTTAAGTAGTTCTAAGTTCTAGGGGACTGATGACCATAGATGTTAAGTCCCACAGTGCTCAGAGCCATTTGAACCATTTTTTTAGAAACGTAGGTTTGCCTTTCCTTAATCTGTCTTCTAAAATTATTCGTAGAACATTTGTTTACTGCCAGTAAAATTACTGTGTTTTAACCTGTCAATTGGTAAAATAAGACTGTAATTTTGTTAACTTCTAACAAAAAAAGTAGTTTAAAAAGTTTTTTTTTTTTTGTTGCAGCGTGACTACCTGTAAATACATAATTCGTGAGATATTTTTCCCTGTCACGATCAATGGACCACCCCGTAAAGACGTTGCCGACCGCAGCGCCGTGTTCTACCTGTTTACATGTCTCTGTATTTGAATACACATGCCTACACCAGTTTCTTTGGCGCTTCCATGTATGACATGACGCGAAAAATGTAACAACTGAAATATATTTTCAGTCAAAACGAACAATTATCTTTTATTGTACACCTTCTTCTTTGCTGTGACTCTGGGTCCGAGAGTAGGTATTTTTATATACACTGAAAGAACCTGTCTAATATTTGTCGTTGATAATAGAACTCGCAGCACTCTTCGTTTAATGGAAATTCTTTCTCGTAGTACTGTTCAAAGGCAACATATGCAAGGACTTGCAGATTGACTTGAAGAGTCTAACTGGTTGTCCCTGTTGTCGCCGCACATGGTACTCTTGTCGCTGCTTCCTTGGACTAGCTGTCACTAGAACGTAGCCTGGAATAGAATTGTTCTCCTTGTCCATGTATCGGTGTATTTCAAGATAGGCCGCCTACGGTGGCCCAAGCGAACTTCTGTGGGTGTGTCTTGCTACATCCGTCTCATTGGTGCTCCGATAGCAAGGAGTATGTTTTTTTGCTGTCGATAGCAGACGCCACGCTACACGTATCGAATACACCACACACACGTTACTGTGATGTGAATCCCGGGCCTGTAAAGCTATAATCTGCGAGGAAATTTTGACGATGGTGATAGTATTTTGGTGTGTGCGCACGACAAGAATGTCTCTAGAGACCGAATTAAAGTTGTATAATACCAGCCTGGATAAAGGATGAAAAATTATTTAAAAAATCTGTAGCTAGAAGGAAAAAAAATAAACAACGCCCTACATACACTCACAAATACACACACACACACACACACACACACACACACACACACACACACACAAACACACACACAAAACTACGAAAAACCACGTTCGTTGTCAGACCGACAACATGGAGGGAAAATGAAAAATCAGGGGAATCGATTGAATATAGCGATAGCTGTGGCTGGCTGATCGCTGGAAGAAAAGGAGGAGCCAGCCACTCTGCACACTAAAATCTACAACCTAAAAGCATAGTGTAATGTCTCTTGCAGCGGTCGCTCCGCGATATTTTCAGAAATTTTATAAATTATATAACTCAGTACATATCTCGAAATATCTCTTCTTATCTTACCGATTATCAATGCAAAGTAGTTTCAAGCCCAATTATTCCTTGGAGCGTCCATTTACTCCATGGAATAGCTTCTCTGCTATCTACGTTTTCTCTTATGAAAAGAAGGAGAACTTCTTGCCGATGAGTCAAAAACGTGGTTCAAATGGCTCTGAGCACTATGGGACTCAACTTCTGAGGTCATTAGTCCCCTAGAACTTAGAACTACTTAAACCTAACTAACCTAAGGACATCACACACATCCATGCCCGAGGCAGGATTCGAACCTGCGACCGTAGCGGCCTCGCGGTTCCAGACTGCAGCGCCTATAACCGCACGGCCACTTCGACCGGCGCCGATGAGTCGTGAAAGAAGGATGTATATGTATGTATTGGGCTAGTCGCCATCTTGATGAAGTTCTGTATGAGAAGGAATTTAATACATGAACTAAAATAAAGTAAGTGTGTTCGCGTATTATTTAACTGTTTATTATTGACAGTGTCTGCTTACTACGCTGTGTTGCACGGGATCAGTGGGGAACGTCTGATTTACACTGGACGAACCTGCCGTTTTGTATGCTCAAGATATCCAGTTATTTAAAATAAATAGGCTAACACGGTCTTACCAGCACATCTCCGGTCTTCCCCATGTGATCACCGAAAGTTAATAATTATTACAAATGTTTCCAGGAGATCGACTGACAATTTTCGTCGCACCGAGACTTCGAAATTGCTTCACTGCCTTATGGAATTTAAGTTAAGCTTAATTTAATCAGGATAGAACAGTATTGAACTGTGTGAATGTGATAAGCCTGCTTTGTCAATGAAAATTACCTTAATATACGCATGTTTTTACTATCCTGATCAGTGAAGCTAAATCAGGCCGGTGTGTGAGAGGTTTTTAAATTTTAGATTCCACACAAAAAATATTAAATTCATAGGCTGGATCCAGTCACTACACAAAACTTTAAAACCTTTACTGCACTCTTCTCGTCTTCAGAGAGGAAAGATCCCCAAGGATATTTGCTTCCGCCCTCTCATCACAATGAAAAAACACTCTCTTAAAATGTGGCGTACAAGTTATTTGCAGACCACAAGCATCACAGACTGGGCTATAAGAAGCCATGTCGCCAGATTCATACATTCTACACACCAACGTGTATAGCCGTTTTTTTTTAACTTCCCCCAATGACTTCAGAAATTCTGATGGAATTTTATCCATCCCTTCTACCTTATTTGATCCTAAGTACTCCAAAGCTCTCTTAAATGCTGCTTGTAATACTGGATCCGCTATCGCTTCCGTATCGGCTCCTATTTCTCCTTCTATTACATCAGAGAAGTCTTCCCACTCATGAGTCTTTCCGTGTGCTCTTTCCACCCTATCCACTCTGGCATCTGCATTTAACAGAGGAATTCCCGTTGCACTCTTAATGGTATCGTCTTCGCTTCCTTTTAAAATTTCACTGAAGGTTGTTTGGACTTTTCTATATACTGAGTCATTCCTTAAGACAATTATTTCTTTTTCGTTTTCTTCACATTTTTAATGCAGCCATTTCGTGTTAGCTCCACTGAATTTCCTGTTTATTTCATTTCTCAACGACTTGTATTTCTGTATTCCTGAATTTCCTTGAAAATTTTTGTTCTTCCTGCTTTCATCGATCAACTGACTTATTTCTTCTGTTACTCACGGTTTCTTCGCAGTTACCTTCTTTGTATAAGTGTTTTTCTTTCCAATTCCTGTGACTGCCTTTCCTACAGATGTTCATTGCTCTTCAGCTGAACTGAGAAAGTTTCGTTTGCGTCCAGTCTGAAAACAGTAAAATCTTTTATTTGTGTATATGCGTTTCTTTTAAGCTACAGTAATTAAACGTGGCAGGGAAACTAGAAAAATCTGAAAAGGAACATGCAAAAGCTCAATCGTGGTATAGTAGGGTTCAGTGAAGTAAAGCGGAAAGAAGACAAGGGTTTCTGGTCATACGAGTAGGGGGATATATCAACAGCAGCAGAAAATGGTATAACGGGAGTAGGAGTCGTTATGAATAGGAAGGTAGGGCAGAGAGTGTGTTACTACGAACAGTACAGTGGTAGGGTTGTTCTTATCAGAATCGACAGCAAACCAACTCTGACCACGATATTTCAAATACACATGTCGACGCAACAATCTGAAGAATGAGGACACTGAAAGGGCAATGCAGTATGTAAAGGGATATGAAAATGTAATAGCCATGGAAGACTGTAATGCAGTTGCAGGGGAAGGAGTAGAAGGAAAGGTTACAGGAGAATATAAGTTGGGAAAATAAATTACAGAGGAGAAAGACTAATTGAGTTCTGTAACAAGTTTCAGCTAGTAATATCGAATACTCTGTTCAAGAATCACAAGAGGAGGAGGTATACTTGGAAAAGGTCGGGTGATACGGAAAGATTCAAGTTAGATTACATCAGGGTCGGTCAGAGATTCCGAAATCAGATACTGGATTGTAGGGCGTACCCAGGAGCAGACATAGACTCAGATCACAATATAGTAGTAATGAAGAGTAGGCTGAAGTTTAAGACACTAGTGAGGGAGAATCAATACGCCACGAAGTGGGATACGGAATTACTGAGGAATGACGAGATAGATTTGAAGTTCTCTAAGGCTATATATACAGCAATAAGAAATGGCTCAGTAGGCAGTACAGTTGAAGAGGAATGGTCATCTCTAACAAGGGCCATCACAGATGCTGGGAAGATAACTACGAAGAAACAATGGGTAACAGAAGAAATACTTCAATTGATCGATGAAATGGGTAAGTTCAAAAAATGTTTCGGGAAACTCAAGAATACAGAAATACAAATCGCTGAGGAATGAAGTAAATAGGAAGGACAGGGAATCTAAGATGAATTGGTTGCAGGATAATGTGAAGATATCGAAAAAGAAATGATTGTCGGAAAGACAGACTCAGCGTATAGGAAAGTCAAAACAACCTTCGGTGACATAAATAGCAAGGGTGATAACATTAAGAGTGCAACGGAAATTCCACTGTTAAATGCAGAGGAGAGAGCAGATAGTGGAAAGAATACACTGAAAGCGGGGAAGATTTGTCTGATGTGATAGAATAAGAATCAGGAGTCAATTTAGAAGATATAGGAGTTCCACTACTAGAATCAGAATTGAACAAAGCTTTGGGGGACTTAAGACCAAATAAAGCAGTAGGGATAGATAACATTCCATCAGATTTTCTAAAATCATTGGGGAAGTGTCAACGAAACGACTATTCACATTGGCGTGTAGAATGTATGACTTTCGGAAAAGCATCATCCACACAATTCCGAAGACGGAAAGAGCCGATAAATCAGCTTAACAGCTCATTCATCCAAGTTGCTGACAAGAATAATATACAGAAGAATGGAAAAGAAAATTGAGGATGCGCTAGATGACGATCAGTTTGGCTTTAGGAAACGTAAAGGCACGGGAGAGGCAACTCTGACGTTGCGGTTAATAATGGAAGCAAGACTAAAGAAAAATCAAGACGCGTTCATAGAATTTGTTGACCTGGAAAAAGCGTGCGACAATGTAAAATGGTTCAAGATGTTCGAAAATCTGAGAAAAATAGTGATAACCTATAGGGAGAGAGACAGGTCATATACAATATGTACACAAGCCAAGAGGGAATAATAAGAGTGGACGATCGAGAACAAAGTGCTCGTATTAAAAAGGGAATAATACAGGGATGTAGCCTTTCACCCCTACTGTTCAATCTGTACATCGAGGAAGCAATGTCGGAAATAAAAGAAAGGTTCAGGAGTGAAATTAAAACTCAAGGCGAAAGAATGTCAATGATGCGATTAGCTGATGACATTGCTATTGCATGAAGAAGAATTACATGATCTGCTGAACGGGATGAACAGTCTAATGAGTACAGAGTATGGATGGAGAGTAAATCGATGAAAGACTAAGGTAACGAGATGTAGTAGAAATGAGAACAGCGAGAAATTTAACATCGGGATTAATTGTCACGAAGTAGATGAAGTTAAGGAATTCTGCTACCTAGGCAGTAAAATAACCAGTGACGGACAGAACAAGCAGAACATCAAAAGCAGACTAGCTGTGGCAAATAGTGCATTGCTGGCCAAGAGAAGTCTACTAATATCAGATATCAGCCTCAATTTGAGGAAGAAATTTCTGAGAATGTACGTTTGTAGTACAGCATTGTTTGGTAGTAAAACATGGAGGGTGTGAGAAAACCGGAACAGAAGAGAATCGAAGCATCTGAGATGTGGTGCTACAGACGTATGTTGAAAATTAGGTGTACTGATAAGGTAAGGAATGAGGAGTTTCTGCGCAGAATCGGAGAGGTAAGGAATACGTGGCAAACGCTGATAAGGAGAAGGGACAGTATGATAGTACGTCTGTTAAGACAAGAGGGAATGACTTCCTTAGTACCAGAGGGAGCTGTAGAGCGCAAAAACTTTAGAGGAAGACAGAGACTGGAATACATCCAGCAAATAATTGAGGACGTTGGTTGCGAGTTCTGCTCTGAGATGAAGAGGTTAGCACAGGAGTGGTATTCGAGGCGGGCCGCATCAAACCAGTCAGACCAGATGACAAAAAAAAAAAAAATTGTTAAAATGTTTCTGAGATCAAGTTAATAAAACAGTCTAGCTTTTGCCGATGACGCACAAATTCCATTCAAGGAGTGGCCTCGCTACTCTCTCGCAAGTTAGCATGTTGCAAACTAAGATACGCAAATAGCTTCAGTTCGTTTTTTCTTAATCCATTGCATTTACCTTGGCACAACACCCATATAAATTATGCATTCGACTTTTCGCCCTCCCATATTCCTTATAAAATTGAAAACTCCATGTGAAACACCGGCCTAACCGTCTTTCCACACACACTGTTTTACAAACTGTTAGGCTCTGCCATTTTCTTCTGAAAAATGTTCATGGTACGGGTCATCTATATCAACTACAGTCATCAGCTTCATTCTTGCCAATTGTCATGTTACATCTCGTCACTCTGATAATGTAAAGATCAATTAAATATTATATTTAAAATTTGTTTCCTAAAAGCTTTCAGATATTTTTGTTAACTGTGAATGTGTACTTCGTAATATTTTAAATCCCTTCGAATCACGTGACTTAGGGAGTGGAGGTCGCTCTACCACTGGACTTGCACAACCCGAGGGGTATTTCAGCTCACCTATATGGAAGGTAGCCGAAGTTAAAATGGCCCTGAAAATACGAGGGTGTGCTAAAAAATGTCTCGGTATTCCTGATGTGAAAACTCTTACAGCTTTTTAAGTAATACAAACTACATCTTTATTCTTCATGTCTACATATTTATTTCACAACATAGTCACTCTGACGACAAACACATTTCTCGCAACGAGAGACCGGTTTGTTGATACTGTCACTGTTCAAATGGTTCAAATGGCTCTGAGCACTATGGGATTCAACATCTCAGGTCATAAGTCCCCTAGAACTTAAAACTACTTAAACCTAACTAACCTAAGGACATCACACACACCCATGCCCGAAGCAGGATTCGAACCTGCGACCTTAGCAGTCCCGCGGTTCCGGACTGCAGCGCCAGAACCGCTAGACCACCGCGGCCGGCACTGTCACTGTAGAATGCTGGCTTTGTTGGCGGAGCTACAACCTCTCGTCTGCTTCTACTTGCACCGCTTTATCGCTATCAAAGTGAAGTTCTCGAAGATGTTCTTTAACTTTTGGAAACAGATGAAAATCGGTTGCGACCAAGTCGTGAACTGTGTGGAGGATGATCGATGACAGTGAGTCGGCCGGGGTGGCCGAGCGGTTCTAAGCGCTACAGTCTAGAGCCGCGCGACCGCTACGGTCGCATGTTCGAATCCTGCCTCGGGCATGGATGTGTGTGATGTCCTTAGGTTAGTTTCAATAGTTTTAAGTTCTAGGGGACTGATGACCTCAGAAGTTAAGTCCAATTGTGCTCAGAGCCATTTTTTTTTAATGATAGTGAACCCAAGCCGTCAGACTGCTGCCGTAGCCCTCGTGTGTGGTCTGACACTGTCGTGTTGAAAGAGAGGGTACTCTATGTGTGGGCGAAGCTGGATTACATCACTCTGTTTCTCACGCACATAGTTACGTTACTCACTGCCATGTTCCGCTACAGTTCGGATCCCTCTAGGGGGAGAGGGTTGCAACTTGCATCAGCGAGGAGAAAAAGTCAGTTGAGTAATACAATAATTGGCAACCAGTGCTGTACAATCGCAGTAAAGTCATGAGATGTTCAACTGACTCTTTTATTAGAACATATTACGCGTTTCGGGATTATACCCATCTTCGGACATCACTAACTTTAATTCCTTCCTAACCAACTAGGCGTACAGCCTTCACAACTCAAAGAAAATGTTCAATAACATATGACTGTAACTGCGACACGTGCTGTTTTTAAGCAGAGACATCTAATGCCCCAACATCAGTTGAGACATCTAATGCCTCAAACGATAACTGAGAACGACAAAAAAAATTGGAGGCTTCAAATGGTTCAAATGGCTCTGAGCACTATGGGACTTAACTTCTGAGGTCATCAGTCCCCTAGAACTTAGAACTACTTAAACCGAACTAACCTAAGGACGTCACACACATCCATGCCCAAGACAGGATTCGAACCTGCGACCGTAGCGGACGCGCTGTTCCAACCAGTAGCGCCTAGAACCGCTCGGCCACTTCGGCCGGCTAAAATTGGAGGCATTACGTTTCAGAAAGCTCTCTGATTTATGACTGATGGGAAACTGTCCGTAATTGAGGAACAGTAAAACCGCTCCTGACAGAAAATGCTTCAAACCGTGATTTCTATATAGCTGTCGATTGCTGCCATACGCCTGCGCATGTGCATCTGCTGTAAACTTCAAAAATCAAATCGCTTTGAGCACTTCTGAGGTCATCAGTCCCCTAGAACTTAGAACTACTTAAACCTAACCAACCTAAGGACATCAAACACATCCATGCCCAAGGCAGGATTCGATCCTGCGACCGTATCGGTCGCGCGGTTCCAGACTGTAGCGCCTAGAACCGCACGGCCACACCGGCCGGTGCGAGTTCTTCGCTCTGTCATTACGTATGAGTGATTGAGAGGAACCAAGAGTTCGATGATAAATGAAACACAACATGGTGCTCACGATAAAACAGCGTGTGTTCGTTGTAGAGTGTTATGCGAAACATAGTTCGTGGAAAAAGTGTATGGAAGAGTTTCAACAAGAGTTTAAGGCTGGAAGGGCTTTGGCTCAAACTACAGCAAAACCTGCAACGCAAAACGTAGTGGCCAAATGCTCTATAGTGAATAAAAACTGTAACTATTCGGACAGGGTTTGAACACCGGGGAACATGCTCGAGTGGAAGATAGCTTAGAATAAAATCGAACAGAATCTCAACACTGTTTATCTACGCAAGTGGGAGCTAAGAAAATGTCGTGCCTGAACGTGAACTAAAGCATCCGGATGAACTTTCTCGTCCTGAGTACTACCTAAAGTTTCAGAGGGAAGTGGAATAAGGGCTTTTGGATCCTCAGTTTCTCATTTTTCGAGATGAAAATTTCAGCCTGTCCGAATATGTGAACTTACGAATCATGCTTCAGTATTCATCGAAAAATACACTGCAGCATTTTGAAGAGCCATTGAATAATTTCAAGACTGGTATCATGCGCAATGCCAGGTATCCACATCGCAACCCAACTCTTTAACCATACCGTTAATGCTAACCGCTATGTCCGGAAAATGTTTAATACATACGTGGATCAACGCACAGGAGACTATATGGAAGTTTTCAGGAAGACGGAAGAGAACCATACAGCGACTTCTCAATCTTGTCAGGAATGGGTTAGTCCTGTGTCTTCTGATACTATCCTAGTCAGTTTTATTTTGCCTACCCCGTAAAAGATCAGAAAATGGAAAAGCTTTTTATAATGGGCCTTTCAGAAATGTTGGTTCAAATGAGTTATATTTCCCAATACGACACTACAATGCCTGTGTTGTTAAACAGCACGATGCACTGTTCCTTTGGACACGCATGCACCAGGCAACGACCTTCAGCTAAAAATGCCCTCCTCTGTATGGGAGTTACTTAATACAATTTGTGACGCATGAACGACGACATACGGAAGTTTGGGTTTGGTTGTGAGTGGTACGCGAATAGCCACAGCGGTTCAGGCGACCGTTCGCATAAAGCGGTAAATCCGGGTTCGAGACCCGATCCGGTATGGATTTTCATTGTCGCCATTCACTTATGCTGCTGACGGTTGTTCTTATTCGCAACTACGAATACATTTCATGGCTATTTCCTAACGTTTTTCATTCGGCCTAGTTATCACCAAAGTTTCTAAAACTCCTTTACCTAACATATGTATAGAATTATATCATATCCTAGTCATCAAAAAACCATTTCATAGGATTATGGGAGAGTGTAGTTTCCTTGTGACTTTTAGTGTGTAAGTAGGCTGTTTAGGTTTTTATGTTGGTAACGCCACGTAAGCGCTCTGTATGAAAATCACTGACTGTGCTGTGTGCAGTCTGTGGCTGGTTGGCATTGTTAGAATATTATCTGTTGTAGTGTTGTGCAGTTGAAAGTGAACAGAGCGTAGCGTTGCGCAGTTGGAGATGAGCCGCCAGCAGTGGTGGATGTGGAAAGAGAGATGCCAGAGTTTTGAGAGGTTGTCATAAGCGGACGACTTGGACCTGTGTCCGGCAGAAAAAGTAAATTTGTAAAGATGAATGTTATATATATATATATATATATATATATATATATATATATATATATATATATATATATATATATATGATGACTTTTGAACAATATCCGGCCGCGGTGGTCTAGCGGTTCTGGCGCTGCAGTCCGGAACCGCGGGACTGCTACGGTCGCAGGTTCGAATCCTGCCTCGGGCATGGGTGTGTGTGCTGTCCTTAGGTTAGTTAGGTATAAGTAGTTCTAAGTTCTAGGGGACTTATGGCCTCAGATGTTGAGTCCCATAGTGCTCAGAGCCATTTGAACCATTTTTTGAACAATATTAAGGTAAATACATTGTTTGTTCTCTATGAAAATCTTTCATTTGCTAACTATGCCTATCAGTAGTTAGTGCCTTCAGTAGTTAGAATCTTTTATTTAGCTGGAAAGTATTGGCGTCGCTGTATTGCAGTAGTTCGAGTAACGAAGATTTTTGTGAGGTAAGTGACTCATGAAAGGTATAGGTTATTGTTAGTCAGGGCCATTCTTTTGTAGGGATTATTGAAAGTCAGATTGCACTGCGCTAAAAAAAATTTTTGTACGTCAGTTTAGTGATGATCAGAATAAGTAAAGAGAGAACTGTCTGAGTACGTTCAGTTTTACTCAGCTGTCTTTGTATCAAATAACGTAGAAGTTTACCAGCACAGTAATTATAATTTTTCTAAGGGGACGTTTCAAGTGTTGTGATTCCTATCATAGTTTTTTTCGTTTAGTAACCATCTTATGAACTGGTTTGATGCGGCCTGCTATGGTTCCTTATCCTCTGTCACTCTCTTCATCTCGTAGTAGCACCCATACCGGATATAACCTGTAACAAAGTCGTCTAAACATAATGGAAACTCCACAGTGTTTCACCGTTAATTCTCCCGCGTATCTAGTGAAAAGCAAATAATGAAATTTCTAGGGAAACTTAAGTTTCCACAATTCGCAATGTATTTCTCCATCCCTGTTTTATTCAAGACCTAGAAACTGTTAAAAAGTCTTCAAATAAACTTCAAATGGCTCTGTGCACTATGCGACTTAACTTCTGAGGTCATCAGTCACCTAGAACTTAGAACTAATTAAACCTAACTAACCTAAGGACATCACACACATCCATGCCCGAGGCAGGATTCGAACCTGTGACCGTAGCGGTCGCTCGGGTCCAGACTGCAGTGCCTAGAACCGCATGGCCACAAATAAACTTACTAATTTTCCTCTCCCTCTTTCAATACACTTGCTGGCATCCTGGCCAGGGGGTAACGTAACATACAGCTTGCTAAGGCTGTTATGAATACACTGTAAATTACGGTTGACTTTCAGCTGCCAGTGTTCTTTGTCCCGAAGTTGATAAACCGGTAGCGTTGCAAGAAACGGAGAAGCGGTATAGAAGCCTTTCGCTGCGGCCCACAACACACAGTAAAGCCGTAACTGTCTGACCCCTCCATGACCTGCAGGACGGGTTTACCAGCGTATAGCGTTATAGCCGAGCTGACCGCTGTCTTTTCACCCTACAAACCGAATGTGACCCTTGGCTTCAATCGGACCCGCATGACACGGCAATAGAGGGGCCAGTTTTTATGGCGCGAGTTGCTCATCCAACAGCATTGTCGCTTGGTAGAAGCAATCCTGCACGTGGAATCCCACAGCAGATGTTTGTGACGATATTTGAGGTGAAAAGGACTGCGCAGGATAAAAATGTGGATACATTTCTGTCGCACTACCCCCTTCGGGACATTCGTGCTTTATAAAAGTGATAGGTGCTATTTAAAAAGTTCTAACAGTAGCCGAACTTCAGGAATTTTGCTTCCATGGAAGGAAACAGGACACATAAACTGACGGAAAAACGAAATCACAACACCAGCAAGTAGTAGAGCGATACAAACGAAACTTGGTAGGCGTGTTTCCGCATTGGAAAGATGTTTCACTAGTGTCGCACGTCCGCCCCCGGTAGCTGACTAGTGCCGGCACAGTAGCTAAGCGTGTTCGGTCAGTGGGTTCAGCTACCCTGTGTAATAAAGAAACTGAGTGAAGGAATCAAACAACAACCTGAACGGGTCTCATCGGACGTCCGCCACGAACAAATTCAACGAAAAATGTAGAACAAAATTAGATTAAAAAAAAAAGTGGTCAGCGCGACAGAATGTCAATCTTAAGGGCCCGGTGTGGGGCGGCGAGTAAGTTACTTCACTGGTTTCAAGTTTTGATGCCGTCTTTAATCACGTGAGCCTGGCAACTAATTTGGTGGTCAGCCAGAAAGCGAAGGGAAAATACTGACCAATGTTTCCAGTCTGCACGGCCACATTCCGGTCCAGCCCACTGAAAGAATAGTGTCTATTTCCCATTTCTTTGCGGGATCAGGACAATGACTTCACTAATAGTTTAAAGTTCCAATCAAGATTTAATTTAATTAAAGTTTCTCACAAACAATACTTAAAATTGCGTTATGTTCAATTGAAAACAAGTCTTTCTAATCTAACAGCACCTTTAGCAGTTCAGAGGCAGCCTCTACGGTAAATTCCTACCAGATCGTATTTCGCCTGACTAATATCACTCAATTGAAACTTCGCAATAAATGTTCAAAAATTAATGCTCGCCATAAAAGTGGAAATAAATTCACCACTTGCCACGCGGAATCGAATTTCACACGGACGGCACACTAACAGTTATTTTACCGAATTCTAAACGATCCAGGACGGTGTACAGTGCTCGCGAGTTCACTATCCGTTTTCACTGCCAAATACGCGCTTGTCACAGCTAGGCTCTGACGTCATCCGAGGCAGAGCGCGACCAGACGTTTCACTGGCGTGAACCTCACAGTGTCTGAGAGCGAAGTGAGCCTTCCTACTAAACTTGGCCACGGTTTCTATGTTTCGATACAGTGTATCGATACGTGGAACTGCTTCAGTGTTTCGGATCGACTGTGGTTCACTGTTTCGAAATAGTGGTGTTTCATTCCGCCCCTGTCTCGGATAACAGGACCAGATTCGATCTCGAGCCAGACACAGAAACTGTATCGTTGTTTCAAAATAAGGCTGTTTCAGTCCACCTGTGCTTGGAACGGACTAATTGTACCGAAACAGTGATGTTTCGTTCCGCTCTGTGTCGGACGAGATTCGGGCTCGGCACATGTACTGAAACACAACATACCACTTCATGAAACACTTTCAAGAGTGTCCAAGTCTTTTTGACAAGCAATAGCATGAAGCTGAAGATGTCCGAAAATAAAGCTTCGTTTCTAGCTGACTGTCATATTCCGAAATGGCGTAACATCTGCTTTATAAACACTAACCAAGCAATAACACAACGCATACTATTCTCATTCAAAATAATAAATATGTGAAAATCATTCAGTTAAATTACACTTTTTTTATAACATACGCTTCTCTGTTCATGTACAGTAGTCATATTATGAAACTCAAGTAAGCCTACAACATTTTGAATAGATAAAGGCGTAGAGTGGCAGTTATTAGACATATACATAAATTTGATGTAGGTATAATTGCAAGCAATCTGTTTGACATATCACTGATAGTGTAATGGTGAACAGGAAGGTGTTCCGACACTGACAATGTTGAGTGTTTATGGAAAAAGATGAAGGCAATCGTAAAATGCGTTTTAGACAGCTACGTGCCGAGTAAAACTGTGAGGGACGGGAAAAACCCACCGTGGTTCAACAACAAAGTTAGGAAACTACTGCGAAAGCAAAGAGAGCTTCACTCCAAGTTTAAACGTAGCCAAAACCTCTCAGACAAACATAAGCTAAACGATGTCAAAGTTAGCGTAAGGAGGGCTATGCGTGAAGCGTTCAGTGAATTCGAAAGTATAATTCTATGTACCGACTTGACAGAAAATCCTAGGAAGTTCTGGTCTTACGTTAAATCAGTAAGTGGCTCGAAACAGCATATCCAGGCACTCCGGAATGATGATGGCATTGAAACAGAGGATGACACGCGTAAAGCTGAAATACTAAACACCTTTTTCCAAAGCTGTTTCACAGAGGAAGACCGCACTGCAGTTCCTTCTCTAAATCCTCGCACAAACGAAAAAATGGCTGACATCGAAATAAGTGTCCAAGAAATAGAAAAGCAACTGGAATCACTCAACAGAGGAAAGTCCACTGGACCTGACGGGATACCAATTCGATACTACACAGAGTACGCGAAAGAACTTGCCCCCTTCTAACAGCCGTGTACCGCAAGTCTCTAGAGGAACGGAAGGTTCCAAATGACTGGAAAAGAGCACAGGTAGTCCCAGTCTTCAAGAAGGGTCGTCGAGCAGATGCGCAAAACTATAGACCTATATCTCTGACGTCGATCTGTTGTAGAATTTTAGAACATGTTTTTTGCTCGCGTATCATGTCGTTTTTGGAAACCCAGAATCTACTCTGTAGGAATCAACATGGATTCCGGAAACAGCGATCGTGTGAGACCCAACTCGCTTTATTTGTTCATGAGACCCAGAAAATATTAGATACAGGCTCCCAGGTAGATGCCATTTAACTTGACTTCCGGTAGGCGTTCGATACATTTCCGCACTGTCGCCTGATAAACAAAGTAAGAGCCTACGGAATATCAGACCAGCTGTGTGGTTGGATTGAAGAGTTTTTAGCAAACAGAACACAGCATGTTGTTATCAATGGAGAGACGTCTACAGACGTTAAGGTAACCTCTGACGTGCCACAGGGGAGTGTTATGCGACCATTGCTTTTCACAATATATATAAATGACCTAGTAGATAGTATCGGAAGTTCCATGCGACTATTCGCGGATGATTCTGTAGTATACAGAGAAGTTGCAGCATTAGAAAATTGCAGCGAAATTCAGGAAGATCTGCAGCGTATAGGCACTTGGTGCAGGGAATGGCAACTGATCCTTAACATAGATAAAAGTAATATATTGCGAATACATAGAAAGAAGGATCCTTTATTGTATGATTATATGATAGCGGAACAAACACTAGTAGCAGTTACATCTGTAAAATATCTGGGAGTATGCGTGTGGAACGATTTGAAGTGGAATGATCACATAAAATTAATTGTTGGTAAGGCGGGTACCAGGTTGAGATTCATTGGGAGAGTCCTTATAAAATGTAGTCCATCAACATCGTTCGACCTATACTTGAGTATTGCTCATCAGTATGGGATCCGTACCAGATCGGGTTGAGGGAAGAGATAGAGAAGATCCAAAGAACAGCTGCGCGTTTCGTCACATGGTTATTTGGTAACCGTGATAGCGTTACGGAGATGTTTAGCAAACTCAAGTGGCAGACTCTGCAGGAGTGGCGCTCTGCATCGCGGTGTAGCTTGCTCGTCAGGTTTCGAGAGGGTGCGTTTCTGGATGAGGTATCGAATATATTGCTTCCACCTACTCATACCTCCCGAGGAGATGATGAATGTAAAATTAGAGAGATTCGAGCGCGCACGGAGGCTTTACGGCAGTCGTTCTTCCAGCGAACAATACGCGACTGGGACAGAAAAGGGAGGTAATGACAGTGGCACGTAAAGTGCCCTCCGCCACAAACCGTTGGGTGGCTTGCGGAGTATAAATGTAGATGTAGATGTAGAAGGGCTGGGACGCATGGTGAATTTATAGTAACGGTTCGAAACACCTTGAAAGAAAAAAAAAATTCTGTTATTTTGTTATTTATTCGAATTATTTGGCGTTATTTGTGAGTCTATAGTCACTGTGCCTATTATCCACAATGATACCCTTTGTGTGCATGGAAAATAGCAGGATGGGTATATTACCCATACTAACGGAATGTGGGAATCCCAGTAGCATATCCGTTGTTTCTGCAGTTTGCTCCCACCTCGAGTTCCGTTCGTGGTGGTTCTTCTGTCTTCAGCTATGGCTGTTCTCACAAGGGAACCTCCCCATCGCACCCTCATCAGATTTAGTTATAAGTTGGTATAGTGGATAGGCCTCGAAAAACTGAACACAGATCAATCGAGAAAACAGGAAGAAGTTGTGTGGAACTATGAAAAAAATTAGCAAAACATACAAACTGAGTAGTCCTTGCGCAAGATAGGCAACATCAAACATAACACGAGCTCATGAGCGCCATGGTCCCGTGGTTAGCGTGAGCAGTTGCGGAGCGAGGGTTCCTTAGTTCAAGTCTTCCCTAGAGTGATGAATTTAATTTTTTACTTTCAGACACTTATCAAAGTTCAGGCACTCACACATAATCAACTTCGCTCTCCAAATTTCCAGGACATGTTCAGATTTGCTTGGACATATGCAGGATTTGACGGTCTACACACGGAAAAATTTGAAAACGTTAAAAACATATAATTTGACAGAGCACAGGGAAAACTGTGTGGCTGTGTTGCATTCATTTGTTGCAGTTTGTGTGACAAACTCTCATGTTTTCATCACCTTTTGGGAGTGATTATCACATCCACAAGAAAACCTAAATCGGGCAAGGTAGAAGAACCTTTTTACCCATTCGCCAGGTGTACAAGTTAGGTGGGTCGACAACATATTCCTGTCATGAGACGCACATGCCGTCACCAGTGTCGTACAGAATAGATCAGACGTGTTTTTCTGTGGAGGAATCGGTTGACCTATGACCTTGCGATGAAATGTTTTCGGTTCCCACTGAAGAAACACGTCCTTTCGTCTACTAATCGCACAGTTTTGCGGTGCGATCTCAAAACACAGACACTATATTATTACAGTGAACAGAGACGACAATGAACGAACGGACAGATCATAACTTGGTAAAAAGAAAGAAAGTAAAATTTTCACTCGAGGGAAGACTTGAACCAAGGACCACTTGTTCCGCAGCTGCTCACGCTAACCACGGGACCACGGCGCTCCTGAACTTAGACTACCCTTGAAGTTGCGAATCTTGGACATGGACTACTCAGTTTGTATATTTTGCTTATTTTTTTCATAGTTCCACACAACTTCTTCCTGTTTTCTCGATTAATCTATGTTCAGTTTTTCAAGACCTACCCACTGTGTCAACTTATAACTATATATGAGGGAGGAGCGATGGGGAGGTTCCCTTGTCAGCCAATTGAAAAGTATGAAAGTCACACGACGAAATAAGTGCATTTGCTGCAAGAAATACGTAACTGCCAAGACGCCTAAGTGATAGTTTCGTACTTTGTGCGACATGATTAGCGCTTTCGCACCTCATTTGTGTTTATATGGACATACTTATACAGTCGACGTTCAAGATGATAAAATGTGTAGGTTTATTAGATTACAAAACACAAACTGTTTCGAAACAGCGTATCGAAACATAACATTGTACTGTTTCATTTGTTTCGAAACAGTTACGTGTTTCAGTTTTCCCATTTCTACTTCCTACTAGACTTGGCCACTGTTTCTATGTTTCGATGCAGTGTATCGACACGTGGAACTGTTTCAGTGTTTCGGAACGGCTGCGGTTCACTGTTTCGAAACAGTGGTGTTTTTCATTCCATCCCTGTCTCGGATAACTGGACCAGATTCGGTCTCGAGCCAGACACAGAAACTGTATCATTGTTTCAAAATAAGGCTGTTTCAGTCCATCAGTTCTTGGAACGGACTAATTGTATCGAAACAGTGATGTTTCATTCCCCTCTGTGTCGGATGAGATTCGGGCTCGGCACAGGTACTGAAACACATTTAACATACCACTTCATGAAATACTTTTAAGAGTGTCAAAATCTTTTTGACAAGCAATTGCATGAAGCTTAAGATATCCGAAAATAAAGCTTCGTTTCTAGCTGACTGTCATATTCCGAAATGGCGTAACATCTGCTTTATAAACACTAACCAAGCAATAACACAACGCATACTATTCACATTCAAAATAATAAATATGTGAAAATCTTTCAGTTAAATTACACTTTTTGATAACATACGCTTCTCTGTTCATGTACAGTAATCATATTAAGAAACGTAAGTAAGCCTACAACCTTTTGAATAAAAAAAGGCGTAGAATGGCAGTTATTAGACAAATACATAAATTTGATGTAGGTATAATTGCAAGCAATCTGTTTGACATATCACTGATAGTGTAATGGTGAACGGGAAGGACTAGGAAGCACGGTGAATTTATAGTAACGGTTCGAAACACCTTGAAAGACAAAATTTTTTTTCTGTTATATATTGTTATTTATTCGAATTATTTGGCGTTATTTGTGAGTCTGTAGTCACTGTGCCTATTATCCTCAATGATTCCCTTTGTGTGCATGGAAATTAGCGGGATGGGTATATCACCCATACTAACGGAATGTGGGAATCCCAGTAGCATATCCGTTGTTTCTGCAGTTTGCTCCCACCTCGAGTTTCGTTCGTGGTGGCTCTTCTGTCTTCAGCTACGGCTGTCCTCAGCCAATTGAAAAGTATGAAAGTCACACGACACGAAAGCAGCGCATTTGCTGCAGAAATACGAAACTGCCAAGACGCCTAAGTAAGGATTTCATACTTTCTGCGATATGATTAGCGCTCTCACACCTCATTTGTGTTTATGTGGACATACTTATACAGCAGACGGTCAAGATGATAAAATATGTAGGTTTATTACATTACAAAACACAAACTGTTTCACTGTTTCGAAACAGCGTATCGAAACATTACATTGTACTGTTTCATTTGTTTCGAAACAGTTACATGTTTCAGTTTGCCCATCTCTACTTCCTACTGCTTCAGGGGCTGTTTATATAAGGTGCCGGTGCGGACTGCCAAGAAAACATCTGTTGTCTCTGTCTATTTGCATACGGCGGCAGTCTACAAACGACCGCTATCTCGGGCACATAATCTTTAATAATATAGTTACCAATTACTTCAGAAATTTCTTAATTTTTGCTGGTATGCAGATAAGCAGTTTGAAAGCACATAGAAAGTTTCAGCTCGCTAGAATGAAAACTTTACTTAACAGAATTTATTTAGTGGAACTAATGGTAGATTGTGGGCTCTGAACCATACCTATGCTAAGACTTATATCAGTTGCTATTTATGTTACAAGTCTTAAACTTGGTGTAGCTCTATTATTTGATATATTTGATCGTCTGGTTTAACCAAAATCGTCTATCATTAAAATTTCAAGTACTTATTCTACAACACTTAGGTACATTTTAGTTACAAAATTAGTTTTTATTTAATTACTCAAAAACTATAAGAGGTAGATTAACGTGGACCCTCTGTTATTATTTTTGGGGTGTACTGAAGTACAAAACAAATTTTCAAGTTTCTAAGTCCATTATTTATCGCCTCTGATTTTTCCGAAAAACGTGGATTTTGGCGTTAATTTTTGTTTTATGGTTTTGGAAACCAGCATCACTTATTTATAACTTCTAACTGCACCTTCCGACCAAATTCTGGATTCCTAGCGTCATTATTTAGCGCCTCTGATTTTTCTCTTAAAACGGCATTTTTCCGTAAACTATTAAGTTTAGAACATCAAGACTTGGTATTTGGAACATTATTACACTAAACTATAATTTAACAAAGTTTTAAACATAAATTTTGATTTTTATTTTCATACTAAATTGTGGTGCAATACTTGTGCGCTAAATGCAGACGCCTTAAGGTGACGTGGCGCTACTAGCAGTGAACTGGGGAAAGTCCCGGCGCACTCTCTCGCCTCTATATCTCACACAGGATACAGCGCTTGGTTTGCTTCACCGGGTTTAATTCCCAGCTGGGTCGGAGATTTACTACGCTCGGTGACCGGGTTTTGTGTTGTGCTAATCATCATCACTTCATCCCCATCGACGCACAAGTCACCGAAGTGGAGTCAAAACGAAAGACTTGCACCCAGCGAACGGTCTACCCGGCGGGAGGCGCTAGTCACACGACATTTTCTTTTACATTTTACTGTCGCATAAGAATGGCGGTATTAGCGATACTGAGGGGATGTACATTAGGTTTGCTTTGAATATACGCCGTTAGTTACCTAGGAGAGTGGACGTGTTGAGTTGAACATAGTCAAGAATGCCTTTGAGGCGAAAAAGATGCCATTATCAACTCTTCGTTGAGTTTGAGCGAAATCGTGTAGTAGGGCTATGAGAAGCTTGATGTACCTTCTGCGATATTGCAGAAAGTCTTCGTAACCACTGTACACGATTGTTGGCAGCAATAGTCTCGGGATGTCCTGGCGCAAGGAGCCCGGACGGCCAAATAGCACTACCGAGAGGGAAGACCATCGTGTTTGGCGTATGGCTCTGCCGTATCGTACTGAATCTACAGCAGCATTTGACCGGCAGCTAGCAGCCCAGCGACACAACAAACTGTTACAAATCAAGAATGAAATTTTCACTCTACAGCGGAGTGTGCGCTGATATCAAACTTCCTGGCAGATTAAAACTGTGTGCCGGACCGAGACTCGAACTCGGGAACTTTGCCTTTCGCGGGCAAGTGCTCTACCAGCAGTAAGTTTGGAAAGCAGGAGTCGAGGTACTGGCGGAAGTAAAGCCGTGAGGACAGGGCGTGCGTCGTGCTTGGGTAGCTCAGTTGGCAGAGCGCTTGCCCGCGAAAGGCAAAGTTCCCGAGTTCGAGTCTCGGTCCAGCACACAGTTTTAATCTGCCAGGAAGTTACATGTTACAGATCAGTTACTTAAAGCATAACTCCAAGCTAGACGCCCTGTAGCATGCATTCTACTGACACAAAACCACCGCCGTTTGCGACTTCAGTAGTGTCAAGCGAGAGCTCGTTGGAGGGCAGGACGGAGGTCTGTGGTGTTTCCTGACGAAAGCTGGTTCTGCCTCTGTGACAGTGGTGGCCGTGTGTTGATTAGGAAGAGGCGAGTTAAGCCTGAAAACAACGTTTTCTACGTCTTAGACACGTTGGACCTACATCTGGAGTTGTAACGTTCCCTTGAAAAATTATGAATGACTGTGCTAGTGATCTTCTACGTTATTTGATACAAAGACAGCTCAGGAAAACTGAACGTACTCAGACAGTTCTCCCTTTACTTATTTTGATCATCACTAAACTGACACACAATTTTTTTTAGCGCAACGCAATCTGACTTTCAGAAATCCCTACAAAGAATACCTAATAACCTATACCTTCCGTGAATCACTTACCTCACAAAAATCTTCGTTACTCGAACTACTGCAATACAGCGAGTGCCAATACTGCCAGCTAAATAAAAGATTCTAACTACTGAAGGCACTCACTACTGATAGGCATAGTTAGCAAATGAAAGATTTTGATAGAGAACAAACAATGTATTTACCTTAATAATGTTCAAAAGTCATCATATATATATGTATCAATTCATGACATTCATCTTTACAGATATTCACCGGCCGGAGTGGCCGTGCGGTTCTAGGTGCTGCAGTCTGGAATCGAGCGACCGCTACGGTCGCAGGTTCGAATCCTGCCTCGGGCAAGGATGTGTGTGATGTCCTTAGGTTAGTTAGGTTTAAGTAGTTCTAAGTTCTAGGCGACTGATGACCTCAGAAGTTAAGTCCCATAGTGCTCAGAGCCGTTTTTTTTACAAATTTTCTTTTTCTGGTGGACACACGTCCAGATCGTCCGCTTATAGTAACCTCTAAAGACTCTGGCATCTTTCTCTCCACATCCACCACTGCTGGCGGATCACCTCTAGCTGCACAACAACGCTACGCGCTGTTCACATCCAACTGCCCAACACTCCAATAGCGAATATTTCAACAATGAGTCCAACCAGCCACAGACTGCACACAGCGCAGTCGGTAATTATCATACAGAGCGCTACGTGGCGTTACCAACATAAAAACCTAAGCAGCCTACTTACATGGTCTGTAGTGCGATTTCGTATTACAGCAGGAGCACTCTCGTGGCCTTCCAAAGCTCCATGTCTGAAAATCTGTACGTCAGTCTGGTGATTCGACCTGTTATGCTGTCATTCATGAACAGCATTCCTGGACAATGCCCGCCCACATGCCCAAAATGGTTTACAGAGTGACATGGTTCCTCTGTCTTCCCGACCACCAGATCTGTCTCCAGTCGGTCAAATGTGAAACATCATCGGACGACAACTTCTGCGTCATCCACAAACAGCGCTAACCCTTCCTGTATTGAACAACCAAGTGCAGCAGGTATGGAACTCCATCCAACAAATTGACATCCGGCACCTGAACAACACATTGCATGCATCTTTGCATGCTTGCTTTCAACATTCTGGTGACTACACCGGCTATTGATGTACCACCACTTCTCATTTGCAATGATCTACCGCGAGCTTATATTAATCTGTGATCTTACAATGTTTGGAAAATATAGGCCTTCTTCATCAGAATCAGTTTAACGCAGAATCTGCTTAGCATGGAAAACTTTGAACTGAGTTCATTCCTGCACACTTGTGTCATCGTTGTATAAAAGCAAAACACATCCGTATATAAGATGATAAAAATCTCTTGGAGGCTTCCATTGTAACCTTCATGTTACAGGGCAAGTGGTTGCAAGAGAAGTAACCATGAAACCTTTAAGAATTTTGTGTACTTCTTTATGCTGAGAACACCTTTTGTATGAGCTTTCCATGCGGTTCACTTACTTGTGCTAAGATAACTGTAATGACTGTGTATACTTTCGAATATCAGTGCTTTAGCATTTTTAGTGGTCGAGCATATGTTTTAAGTTTTAAGTTGCAGGGGTTTTATCAAGTTGTGGACTTAACGACGCATTGCGGAGTGACTCTTTCACTGAAAAATCATGGGGAAATATTTGACCGTCTCTTAAATATTATGTCTTCTGGAGAATTAGTACCCTCACTGCCGGATGACCCTAATGGAAAATTACTGTCTTTAACTAATGACGTAAGCTATATCGCAACAACGAGGCGATAAAAGCTTGTTGAGTTTAATTGTTTACTTAGTTTTATTGGTGTATGATCATCTGACTATTTTAACTTTCAAGGACCATTAAACGCTACGACCAAGAAAGTGACCGTCGTCTTCCTGTAGACAGCACCATTTCTGTAGCTTACCAGCTCTTGTCTTTCCTAAAACTGGAACCATCGTAAATAGAAGTTAGATTCAAGGACTCGGTGCTTGCGATTACAGCCGTATCGTGCAACCATGATTTATCGATGCTCCCCACACCTAATCCAGCTCTGCGATGTCCAGCCATCTCTTCCCGGGAAATAAACAGACCACCCAGAACCTAACAAACAGAACTTTCCCGCAGCATGAGAATGGAATAGACGTCTCTAGCACCAGCCGTGACGTTTTTCCACAGACCAAGTGTGATTGCCAGGTTACGTTCTGTAAGTCAGGGATATTAGTTGCTAATGAAGAAAGATTAGCACGAGCGGCAACTTAAGAGGGAGAAAATTGGCGCGTAAATTAGTTGTTAATTATCGACCATAAGAGCTCTGCTGCTGTGTTTACCGCGCCAGAACAGATATTACGTGCAATTGTCTGTGTGTGGCCAAAACAGATGTCCCTCTCAGAGATGTGACGACTCACTGTAATTATTCGTTTTATTTCCCTCCTTTTGTCATAAAAAGAAACAATAATAAAATTAAACACAAAATACTGCCTCGAAGTAATTGTCTACTTTTAATTGCCGACCCACGGAAGCAATTAATTTAAATGAAAGGCAAACACATTCCTATTTGCAGACAAGAATGCACCACAAATGCATTAGTGTTAGATCAGTTCGACTCAGGACAGCTGATGTGGTAAATGTACATAATCGACAATTTTCCTCTTAAGAGCTTATTGTAAGAAGAGGTACACAACTGTTCTTCATTTACTATTGGTCTCAGACGTCGAAGATTCACGTCCGTAGTTCAGTATCACCTAAATATTCCCACTAATTGTAGGATCCGGTATTAGGTGAGATGGTTATTCTGATACAATAATTTTTGGTGTCATAACGGCACAACGTCGATCGCATTTATTAATACAACAGAAACAGTCAGTCCAGATCGCAACAATTGTTTATTTGGTTATTCTGGTAACCAGTTTCAGTCTAAGCGATCATTTCCATAACAGTATCTCTGAAATGTGTAACAAAATGGACCAGGTAGATACAGATACTCACCTTAAGAACTAAAATACAGGCAACACAGTTGCAAAATAAAATTATGTGTACGTATACCCCAGTTATGAGACCATTGCTTTTCACAATATATATAAATCACCTAGTAGATAGTGTCATAAGTTCCATGCGGCTTTCCGCGAATGATGGTGTAGTATACAGAGAAGTTGTAGTATTACAAAAATGCAGCGAAATGCAGGAAGATCTGCAGCGGAGAGGCACTTGGTGCAGGGAGTGGCAACTGACCCTTAACATAGACAAATGTAATGTATTGCGAATACATAGAAAGAAGGATCCTTTATTGTATGATTATATGATATAGGAACAAACACTGGTAGCAGTTACTTCTGTAAAATATCTGTGAGTATGCGTACGGAACGATTTGAAGTGGAATGATCATATAAAATTAATTGTTGGTAAGGCGGGTGCCAAGTTGAGATTCATTGGGAGAGTCCTTAGAAAATGTAGTCCATCAACAAAGGAGGTGGCTTACAAACACATTAGTTCGTCCTATAATTGAGTATTGCTCATCAGTGTGGGATCCGTACCAGGTAGGGTTGACAGAAGAGATAGAGAAGATGCAAAGAAGAGCAGCGCGTTTCGTCACAGGGTTATTTGGTAAGCGTGATAGCGTTACGGAGATGTTTAGCAAAATCAAGTGGCAGACTCTGCAAAAGAGGCGCTCTGCATCGCGGTGTAGCTTGCTGTCCAGGTTTCGAGAAGGTGCGTTTCTGGATGAGGTATCGAATATACAGCTTCCCCCTACTTATACTGTTGTGTTGGCTGAAGAGCCAACACCGTGTTACTAGAAGAGGCCGAAATGCATGCGTTTTAGCTCACGCAGGCTGGTGTGAGGACGGAAGAACTATACTGACGTGAGGTCTGGAACATGACAAGGAATTGTAATTCAGAAAGCGGACATAATTAGTTTGATACTTAACTTTAATCCATTAAAGATGAACGTCGCTCTTGACAGTAGACGATTCACAATATTATCTGTTCAGAATTCATTCTAATTACTGAATATGGCGCCTTGACAGGTCGTAGCAAATGACGTAGCTGAAGGCTACGCTAAACTGTCGTCTCTGCAAATGAGAGCGTATGTAGTCAGTGAACCATCGCTAGCAAAGTCGAGTGCTAGGGAGTCTCTCTAGACTAGATCTGCCGTGTGGCGGCGCTCGGTCTGCAATCACTGATAGTGGCGACACGCGCACCGGCGTATACTAACGGACCGCGGCCGATTTAAAGGCTACCACCTAGCAAGTGTGGTGTCTGGCGGTGACACCACAGTGCTTAGAGCCATTTGAACCATTTTGAACTTGATTGTGACAAAACATGCGAAACCCATTCGTGCTGAAGTTTTGTGCCCAGCGTGTATATACAAGTACTTCATTCATTTGCTGCTTGTCTGTTACTTGTTTAAAGCCTTCTCCCTTGTCCCTAGTTAAACAATTTATTATAGCAACTCAACCACGTACATTGGGATAGAATTCCGATGCCTCCACGAACAAGGAACAGAAGATTTGCAGGGAAGATATCTATTAACTGTTAGTAAGGAATTGATAGCAAATTAGACAGCGAATTCACATAATTAATGCTACAATATTACGAGAGTTATAACTTCAATAGTGGCAACTATTTATTAACAGCTCGTACAAAATAGGTACGTGTTTCAAACTGTAGCCGGCAGCTGTGGTCGAGCAGTTCTAGGCGCTTCAGTCCGGAACCACGCGGCTGCTACGGTCGCAGGCTCGAATCCTGCTTCAGGCATGGATGTGTGTGATGTCCTTAGATAAGTTAGGTTTAAGTAGTTCCAAGTCTAGGGGACTGATGACCTCAGATGTTAAGTCCCATAATACTTAGAGCATTTTTTTTTCTTGTTTCAAAGTTTTAGTGGCATTCAAAGTAGTCATCTACATTGTGTATAACCCGTCGCCAGCGATGTGGAAGTCGAAGGATACTCTTAGCAGTGCCGGCTGTGTTGACAGTTCGAGCGGCCCTCTCTGTTGCCCGACGAATTTGTAGCAGTTCTGAAGCGAATGCCGTGAAGTGTTTCCTTCACTTTAGAAATCGAGTAGAATTCGCGAGGGCTTAAGCCAGGGGAGTGCAGTGGGTGATATAGCACTTAGCAGCCCCATCAGTGAAAGAAATCAGTAACAGCTTGCACTGTGCGTGCTTGAGCATTGGCCTGCAAAATGATGATCAGGTCCTGCAGAAAGTGTCATCACTTATGTCTCTATGCTGTTCATTTTTGGAACACAACGTACGACCAGCCCTCGTGAGTTCAACTCGATTTCTAAACTGAAGGAAACACTTCACGGCATTCCCTTCAGAACTGCTACAAATTTGTCAGACAATAGACCGCGAGCTCGAACTGTCAACACAAATGGCACTGCTAAGAGTATCCTACGACTTCGCCGGCCGGGGTGGCCGAGCGGTTCTAGGCGATACAGTCTGGAACCGCGCGACCGCTACGGTCGCAGGTTCGAATCTTGCCTCGGGCATGGATGTGTATGATGTCCTCAGGTTAGTTAGGTTTAAGTTGCTCTAAGTTCTAGGGGACTGATGACCTTAGAAGTTAAGTCCCATAGTGCTCAGAGCCATTTGAACCATTTTATCCTACGACTTCCACGTCGCTGGCAACGGGTTATACACAATGCTGGTGACTACTTTGAAGGTCAGTAAAACTTTGAACGCGTATCTATTTTGTACGAGGTGTAAATAAATAGTTGCCACTATTAAAGTTCCAACCCTCGTATAAATGATGATTCAGCATAGACGAAAGGCAGAAGAATCGGAAGGAATAGTATTACCAGAATGAGATTTTCACTCTGCAGCGGAGTGTGCGCTGATATGAAACTTCCTGGCAGATTAAAACTGTGTGCCCGACCGAGACTCGAGCTCGGGACCTTTGCCTTTCGCGGGCAAGTGCTCTACCATCTGAGCTACCGAAGCACGACTCACGCCCGGTACTCACAGCTTTACTTCTGTCAGTATCTCGTCTCCTACCTTCCAAACTTTACAGAAGCTCTCCTGCGAACCTTGCAGAACTAGCACTCGTGAAAGAAAGGATATAGCAGAGACATGGCTTAGCCACAGTCTGGGGGATGTTTCCAGAATGTTATTTTCACTCTGCAGCGGAGTGTGCGCTGATATGAAACTTCCTGGCAGATTAAAACTGTGAGCCCGACCGAGACTCGAACTCGGGACCTTTGCCTAGGTCCCGAGTTCGAGTCTCGGTCGGGCACACAGTTTTAATCTGCCAGGAAGTTTCAGGAATAGTATTAGTTTGGCAGTGTGTTCTTGTAGAACCCCATTATTGAACGGAACCCTGTGGAGCGCTCTCTTCTTCGGGATGCAGAAAGAGAAGAGCGCAGTTTCTGTATTTGTTTTCGTCGACCCAAATTAGTTCCCAGGCTGGAGCTCCGGGCAGCGAGTGGTGAGACAACAAAGGCCGGGCAGCGGCTCGACTTGACGATGTTTATGCAGCCGGCACAGTGGCGGGCCGTGTCCTCTGACCCCGCGTCCGGGGAGACCGCGGAGCGCCTACCGTTCCACGGCGGCCGCCGACGGCCGGCTAATCACCGTCAATAATTACTACGACGCTCCGTAATGAAGAGCCGTCCCACGAAAATAATTTACTGCTAATAGCTGACTCACGCTGGCTGCGGGGCCAGGCCCGTGGACCGGAGACCGCAGACCGAGGACAGGCCCGTCTGTGGAAGAGGCGGCCGGCCCCAAACTGGAGCCATCAGTCGGCGTGGCGTCCGTGGGGAGGCGGCCGAGGGAAGCGGGGCGCGAGGGGAAAATAATCGAATCATATTATGACGCGGGCTGCGGCCTGCGGAGGATGCCCGTCTTCTCCCTGGCGCTCCTCCGCCGGACGGTCACCCTGGATGGAATTTTGATTAGGCCCGCGGCGTCCGGCCGGCGCGGCGCGCGTTATTGATGCACGCGGTCCAGTTCTGTGCAGGTCCGGCGAGGTCCGAGGCCCCACCCCTGTAACACGTTGCCACCGCACGCCCGGTACGCTGCATGAATCTAATTTAAATTAGTAATTTAGGCTGTGGGAGTGGGAAAGGTTGGCGGAGCTAGCAGTTGGGGGAGGGGATGGGTGGGAAGAGTAGCGGCAGGTAGTAATGCCCCTTTGTTGCGTGGTCAGTCAAGGCATTGCGGACCAGGAGGCGGCCCTGAATACGCGTGATTTGAACTGGACAGTTCAGGTGTGATATGATGAGCATTTGGTTCCGCTTTGTGTGCGTGCATTCGGCTGCCATAAGCGAATGCCATACGTAGAAGAAGGAGCACCTGAAGGATAATTTGGAAAATATTTCGAGTAGGTTTGCCCACCATGTTACAGTTCTGGGTGGAGATTTTAATTTGCCGGATATAGACTTGGAGAATCAAACCTTAATAATGGGTGGCAGGGACAAATAATCCAGGGAATTTTTTTAAGTGCTCTATCTGAAAACTACCTTGACCAGTTAAACAGAGAACCGACTCGTGGGGATAACATATTACACCTTCTGGTGACAAACAGACCCGAACTATTTGAAACAGTTAACGCAGAACAGGGAATCAGCGATCATAAAGCGGTTACGGCATCGATGATTTCAGCCATAAATAGGAATATTAAAAAAGGTAGGAAGATTTTTCTGTTCAGCAAAAGTGACAAAAAGCAGATTTCAGAGTACCTGACGGCTCAACACAAAAGTCTTGTCTCAAGTACAGATAGTGTTGAGGATCAGTGGACAAAGTTCAAAACCATCGTACAATATTTGTTAGATGAGTATGTGCCAAGCAAGATCGTAAGAGATGGAAAAGATCCATCGTGGCACAACAACCGAGTTAGAAAACTGCTGCGGAAGCAAAGGGAACTTCACAGCAAACATAAACATAGCCAAAGCCTTGCAGACAAACAAAAACTACGCGAAGCGAAATGTAGTGTGAGGAGGGCTATGCGAGAGGCGTTCAATGAATTCGAAAGTAAAGGGTCTATGTACTGACTTGGCAGAAAATCCTAAGAAATTTTGGTCATATGTCAAAGCGGTAGGTGGATCAAAACAAAATCTCCACACACTCTGTGACCAAAATGACAGACTAAAGGCCGAAATACTAAATGTCTTTTTCCAAAGCTGTTTCACAGAGGAAGACTGCACTGTAGTTCCTTCTCTAGATTGTCGCACAGATGACAAAATGGTAGATATCGAAATAGACGACAGAGGGATAGAGAAACAATTAAAATCGCTCAAAAGAGGAAAGGTCGCTGGACCTGATGGGATACCAGTTCGATTTTATACAGAGTACGCGAAGGAACTTGCCCCCCTTCTTGCAGCGGTGTACCGTAGGTCTCTAGAAGAGCGTAGCGTTCCAGAGGATTGGAAAAGGGCACAGGTCATTCCCGTTTTCAACAAGGGACGTCGAACAGATGTGGAGAACTATAGACCTATATCTCTAACGTCCATCAGTTGTAGAATTTTGGAACACGTATTATATTCGAGTATAATGACTTTCCTGGAGACTAGAAATCTACTCTGTAGGAATCAGCATGGGTTTAGAAAAAGACGATCGTGTGAAACCCAGCTCGCGCTATTCGTCCACGACACTCAGAGGGCCATAGACACGGGTTGCCAGGTAGATGCCTGTTTCTTCACTTCCGCAAGGCGTTCGATACAATTCCCCACAGTCGTTTAATGAACAAAGTAAGAGCATATGGCCTATCAGACCAATTGTGTGATTGGATTGAAGAGTTCCTAGATAGCAGAACGCAGCATGTCATTCTCAATGGAGAGAAGTCTTCCGAAGTAAGAGTGATTTCAGGTGTGCCGCAGGGGAGTGTCGTAGGACCGTTGCTATTCACAATATACAGAAATGACCTTGTGGATGTCATCGGAAGTTCACTGAGGCATTTTGCGGATGATGCTGTGGTATATCGAGAGGTTGTAACAATGGAAAATTGTACTGAAATGCAGGAGGATCTGCAGCGAATTGACGCATGGTGCAGGGAATGGCAACTGAATCTCAATGTAGACAAGTGTAATGTGCTGCGAATACATAGAAAGAAATATCCCTTATCATTTAGCTATAATATAGCAGGTCAGCAACTGGAAGCAGTTAATTCCATAAACTATCTGGGAGTACGCATTAGGAGTGATTTAAAATGGAATGATCATATAAAGTTGATCGTTGGTAAAGCAGATGCCAGATTGAGATTCATTGGAAGAATTCTAAGGAAATGTAACCCAAAAACAAAGAAAGTAGGTTACAGTAGCTTGTTCGCCCACTGCTTGAATACTGCTCAGCAGTGTGAGGTCAGTACCAGATAGGGTTGATAGAAGAGATAGAGAAGATCCCGCGGAGAGCAGCGCGATTCGTTACCGGATCATTTAGTAATCGAGAAAGCGTTACGGAGATGATAGATAAACTTCAGTGGAAGACTCTGCAGGAGAGACGCTCAGTAGCTCGGTACGGGCTTTTGTTGAAGTTTCGAGAACATACCTTCACCGAGGAGTCAAGCAGTATGTTGCTCCCTCCTATGTATATCTCGCGAAGAGACCATAAGGATAAAATCAGAGAGATTAGAGCCCACACAGAGGCATTGCGACAATCCTTCTTTCCACGAACAATACGCGACTGGAATAGAAGGGAGAATCGATAGAGGTACTCAAGGTACGCTCCGCCACACACCGTCAGGTGGCTTGTGGAGTATGGATGTAGATGTAGATGTAGTGAACTTCACATTTTTGCGGACACAGACCATAACTGCCATTGACTCGCTGAGTACCGGGTGGCCTATAGTTACAGAGACCCAGTGTGGGTTGTAATAGTCGTACGGCATCGAAACTTGGTAGGTATTATAATGCTTGAATGTGAAACCTATTTACACTTGGGGGAAAAAGTACTTCCAATTTTGGTCACCAGCTGCAAATCTGGCGCCGTAGAGCATTTAATCGACGTGTCTGGTGCTTATATTAAACTATGTAAGTGGCTGTTAATAATATCAATATTACGTCTCTCTCTCTTATTTGACTTCTTCTGTCCACATTCCGTTCCTAATCCGTTACTTGCGGAATCATTTCTGTACTTCTTCATTTTTATTCACAGCGCCATATTTGCACCTGCTGGCCAAAATTGAAACTTATTTTATGTTCAGCGTATATCGCTTCGGCATTAAAATATTAGAATACCTACCAAATTTCGATACGTACGATAATTACACCCCATACTGGACCTATGTCAGTAACTGCACAGTGTCTGATTAATGGAACCCAGTGCATTATACTGAACGACCCTTGCTCTATGGAAACAAAATTAACATTCTGTGTTCTAAGTCTGTACCTGGCTACATATTCTGCAAGCCACTGTATAGTAGGCGAAGGGTAGGTTGTACCACGAATAGTCATTCTCTTTTATGCTTCACTCGTCTCGCAAATAGAGCAAAGGGAAACTGCTGTCTAACAAATGGGCCCGAATTTCTCTTATCTTTTCTTCGCGAGCCTTACGCAAAATGCACATTGGTGGCAGGAGAAGCGATCTGCACTTCAGGTGCAAATTCCTGTTCTATAAACATTTTCGACAGTGTTTCGCTAAAAGAACGTCTTTTCTCCAGAGATCCCCATTTTAGTTCAGGAAGCATATCCGACTTCATTGAACTTAATCAGTAACAAATCTAGCAGCACGCTTTGAATTGCGTCTATGCCTTCCTATAATCCAGTCAGTACTCAAGAATGGGGTACACGTGTGTCCTACATGCGGTCGTCTTTGCAGATTACTGCACTTCCCCGACATTATCCCAATAAACCGAAGTCGACTATTCGCCTTCCCTGTTACCATCCTAAAGTCATCTTTCCATTTTATATCGCTTTGCGACGTTACGATTGGATATTTCATCGTCGTGACTGTATCAAGCAGCACATCAGTAATATTTGAACATGAAAGGATTGCTTTTTGCTACGTGTGGTGTCGTTCGAAGTTTGGTACCTTGCAACTCCTCGACGAACGAGCGACACCGACATAGCCACAATGGAAAAGTTTTCCTACGCTGCCACAACTGCTCCTCTACTTACGGCCGAGCACAGGACCGCTCTACCGAGTCGGGGATCATAGGCTAAGAAGACAGCAACGTCTTCTAGTGCTCAGTGTCTTAGATGGAACATAACGTGAACGCTAATGTTAAATACACTGTGAGTGAGAGACATATACACTGAAGAGCCAAATCCGGCCGGGGTGGCCGAGCGGTTCTAGGTGCTACAGTCTGGAACCGTGCGACCGCTACGGTCGCAGGTTCGAATCTTGCCTCGTGCATGGATGTGTGTGATGTCCTTAGGTTAGTTCGGTTTAAGCAGTTCTAAGTTCTAGGGGACTGATGACCTCAGAAGTTAAGTCACATAGTGCTCAGAGCCATTTTTTTTTGAAGAGCCAAAGAAATTGGTACACCTGCCTAATATCGTTTAGTGTCCCCGCGAGCACACAGCAGTGCCGAAACACGACGTGCCATGGACTCGACTAATGTCTGAAGTAGAGCTGGAGGGAACTGACACTACGAATCCTGCAGGGCTGTTTATAAACCCGCAAGAGTACGAGTGGGTGGAGCTCTCTCTGAATAGCACGTTTCAAGGCATCCCTGATATGCTAAATACTGTTCGTGTCTGGGGAGTTTGGTGGCCAGTGGAAGTTATTAAACTCAGAAGAGTGTTCCTGGAGCCACTCTGTAGTAATTCTAGACGTGTAGAGTGTCATATCGTCCTGCTGGAATTGCCCAAGCCTTTCGTAATGCACAATGAATAGTTGCAGATTCGAATCCTGCCTTGGGCATGGAAGTGTGTGATGTCCTTAGGTTATTTAATTGTAAGTAGTTCTAAGTTCTAGGAGACTGATGACCTCAGATGTTAAGTCCCATAGTGCTCAGAACCATTTGAAACATTTTTTTTTACATCAGTCAGTTAAAACTGAAAAATTTTACTTATAGTTCCTGATCCCGCTAAGTAAATAGCAAGTAGGAACACTTTTTTCAGTGACCACAAAGAGAAATGTGGACTTGCAGACTGGAAACTGTGATCTGTTTGTTCTCCGTCGCTTTGTGGCTGACCACAGTCGGCCGCTGTGGCCGAGCGGTTCTTGGCGCTTCAGTCTTGAACCACGCGGCTGCTCCGGTCACAGGTTCGAATCCTGCCTCGGGCATGGGTTTGTGTGATGTCCTTAGGTTAATTAGGTTTACGTAGTTCTGAGTCTAAGGGACTGATGACCCCAGATGTTAAGTCCCATAGTGCTTAGAGCCATTTGAACCATTTTTCGCTGACCACAAAAATAGTTTTCAGGCTCTTGTAAACGGCGAAGGTAGGTGTAACGCACACACAGGAAATTTAAGTTTTTTCATGACGACATAACCGAAGCAACGACGATTTGGATCATTTACCCGCTGCCCCAAACGTGCAACACGACTCATATGCATTACCTTACATTTTTCTACATTTAGGGCAAGCTGCCACTCATGACGCCAAACACAAATTCTGTCTGCGTCATCCTTTATCCTACAGTCACTTCCCAAAAAAGTGTAATACAAGACGTGTAATACAGACTCTGATGTCCTCAATATTCTCTAAAACCATGACACCACCAAAATCTTCTGTGATATGTATTTGTTTATCGACGACCAATTTCGGTGAAGTGACAGTTTTCAGTTCACCTGAATGTTAACAGGAATGTACAACAAACAGTATAAAAATAGTACATGTCAGAATGATTACAGTGAACCTGTGTGTAACAGATACTTACCTATACTGTCAAATCAGGCTAAGCGAAAGTTCTTTAGAGTTAAGTGCATGATTATTATTAATTGGAGTGTGTAATCTAAATGTTGAAATTGATAATAATCATTACCTTTATGCCACAGAACCTACTTTTAACAAGATGTTATGGTATACGTGAGAATCCAGGAAATAGCCAACGAAAATACCGAAATAGACCTTATTCGGTTTGTCTGGGACGCGTAAATGTTAAAATAATTTAGTGGAGTGTTTTGAGCGCTCACGAAATAGGGGAATAGGCTGGCGGTCATTGTAGGGTGTATAAGTTGTGTGTCGTCATGTACGTACCATAATTTGCCTCGCACGCTGCACGTTGCTAAGAAATGGCTGTGACCACGAGAGGGACGTGGTGCGACGCTACAGAAGCTCCGAAACATAGACGAAAGGAGCGTTTCAACATAAAATTGTTATACTCTTAAGCTGTTTTGGAGACCACCAAGTGTAAGACCCTTCACACAGAAAATTCGTAGAAATATGAGGGTGCTACGGCCGCTTGTCAGGTGATCTGGTGTGATGAATGTTATTGCGCTCTTATTTTCTTATGTTGCAGTGACACAGTTAACATTGACATATACTTAAAATACATACTTTCGAAACGATCAGACACAACATAATTTTCTTTCTTTTATTTTCCAGTTTGATTCAGTAGTTCAGTTTGACCAATTTCGATGTAAATGCATATTCCAGAAATGTAATAAGTAATTCCATCTGTCAGTGGCCCAGAGAACTATTTGTTAAAAGTTTCAACATGTTTGGTCTGTCTATTATTATTAATATCAAAGGTTTTTCCGAAAATCTCAAGTAACCTACAGGAAGTTTAATGTGTATTACAACATTAAATTTATCTGTAAATGATATTGTTAATGTGTCAAAGGTAACTGCATGGTTAGGCCAAAGATTTATATTATTAAATGAGTGCGTAAATAGCAATCTGTGGCTGACAGTCTGTCTGACCGAGTTAAGCAGTGTTCATGAATAGGGTTGTATACCTTATGGTGCTTGGAGGAAAGCAGTTGTCTTTTATACTTTTTGGCTATGTGTTAGAATGTCAGAAGAAGACGTTTGCCAGTATGAGTTATTTAACATAACACCGCCACCGAAACACAGAGGAAGAAAATGTCATTCTACCACTAAATTCATGAAGTCTACGATAACAATCCGTCTAAGATGGACAGTTAATTAGAAAGAGCCGCTCCTAACGTATTTTTTACGTACTTGTTTTGTCTCTGCATAATTAAAAAAGAATGTAATGAACTTGCTTTCTCGGGTTAATGATTTTACTTAGAACCTATCATCATAAAGCAGTATTATTCATTACATGAAGTTTGCCACTAAAGTGATATTAAGTCGTTTCACGAAATTCTGTTTTTATTATATCTCAAGAGGCGTTCGGTAATATGGTTGATTTCATTAGCTGCACGAGATTACGTAGTACATGACTATCACGGTAGTTTGTAATAATGGGTGCGTAAGTACTTATTAATCATCTTTTTGCCATATTGTTATGTAATTCAGTGCTATGGCTTGTTATACCTACGTCAAAATTCCCATTATCGTAAATCTTTTCTTGTTTTAAGCCTCAGTTTCTTATATTTGTGCATAGCATACATAGTGGTAATATGGCATACTTCTGATAGATAAAAGAAGCGGTCCAAATGAAATACTCCTCAAATTAATTGAATACTTAGCTTCTATCGTCGATGCCTGCAAAAAAGAGCTGGTTGTCCAAAAGTGTGCCTTATTTGAAATGTGAATGGAGACACTGTGTTGATAATAACTTCCAGTTTATTTTCATTCATGGCTTGGCACGTTGTTAGTTCCATAATGAAGCACGTTCGAAGTACCGTCTCTGTTTTTAACGCAACAAACGTTCAAAGTATAAAAGTTTTCACAGGTTTTCACTAAACCATACTGAATGGTTACTACATGGTACCTGCCATTCAAGCTAGTCCGAACAAGTTCTTGATACTAAGAACTGTCTGTTTTTGGTGCACAGTTAAAAGATAAAACATGTAAAACATAAACGAACTGCTCGCAGAGAAGCCTAAAACCGAATCGACCACAAATTGTGTTCTGACTGTCTATGTGTGAAATGTAAATGACAAACAATGTTCTAGCCTTCTTGTGACTACTATTTATAACACGTGTAAGCCCACCAGAACATTCAAGGAAACCTCCATTTCCATATTAATTATTATGCTGACAGCTGGGTTTCCCATTAGTGAAAATTTACTCAAAATTATTAGTAAAAACAGTCAGGAACAAAATTTGGGTAGATCTGTAGTCAAGCTGGCTAGGCCGAATAGAAAGTCATACGGCAGGTGAAGAATTACTTCTCTGATGACAAAGTATGCAAGACATGTCTCAGAATTATTTCCATCTTCAGAAATACAAGAGCAAACATGGCACAAGGACAAAAGCGTTACCAGATGTGTTCGTAACATGAGATGGCAGCCCCAAAATTGGTGCCAAAAGAAATGTTCAATAATCGCGAACTAAAGTTTGAAATTTCCAGAATATGACATGTGTAAGAGATTGTTTATATTTTACAGGTAAGTAAATGTTCATTAAATAAATTTTTTTTTCGAGAAACCGACTACGTTTTCGTAAACAGAAGAATGTTGCTCAGGCAGTGAATAATACATTGAAGTTTGGAACACACGTAACAGAATTTCGTGATGGATGTGACACGTGCAGCATTTCGAACAGATTAAATGATGAAAAGTTACAATAGTGTATGACAGTAGTTACCTCCAAAAGTATGTTTCCGTTTTTACTTTTCTGTTTTGAAGTGAAGTTGACAGGATGAACACCTTTCGGAGATTTTATATTTATTACGCTCGGGAGCCAAAGAAACTGATACACCTGCCTAATATCGTGTAGGACGCCCGCGAAACAAGCAGAAGTGCCGCAACACGACGTGGCATGGACTCGACTAGTGTCTGAAGTAGTGCTGGAGAGAAATGACACCATGTATCCTGCAGAGCTGTCCATAAATCCGTAACAGTACGATGGACAGGAGATCTCTTCTGAACAGCACGTTGCAAGGAATTAAAGATATGCTCAGTAATGTTCATGTCTGTGGAGTTTTGTGACCAGCGGATGTGTTTAAACCCAGAAGAGTGTTCCAAGAGCAACTCTGTAGCAATTCTGGGCATGTGATGTCGCATTGTCTTGCTAGAATTGTTAAAGTCCGTCGGCAGGCACAGTGGATGTGGTTGGATGCAGGTGTTCATCCCGGATGGTGCCATGCTTATCACCTGTCAGAGTCGTATCTAGACGTATAAAGTGTCCCATATCACGTTAACTGCACATGCCCCACACCATTACAGATTTTCCACCAGGTTGAACACCCCCGCTAACACGCAGGATCCATGGATTCATGAGATTGTCTCCATACCCGTTACGTCGATACATTTTGGATCGAGACTCGTCCGACCAGGCAACATGTTTCCAGTCATCAACAGTCCAGTGTCGGTTTTGACTGGTCCAGGTGAGGCGTAAAGCTTTCTATCGTGCCCTGATCAAGAGTACCGAGTGGGCCATCGTTTCTGAAAGCCCATATCGATGATGCTTCGTTGAATGTTTCGCACATTGACACTTGTTGATGGCCCAGCACTGAAATCTGCAGCAATTTGTGCAAGGGTTGCACTTCTGTTACGCTGAACGATTCTCTTCAGCCATCGTTGGTCCCCTTCTTGCAGGATCTTTTTCCGGCCGCAGCGATGTCGGAGATTTGATGTTCTACCGGATTCCTGATATTCACGGTACAGTAGTGAAATGGTCATACCGGAAAATCCCCACTTCATCACTGCCTTTGAGATGCTGTGTCCCATCGCTTGTGCGCCGAATATAATACCACGTACGAGCTGCCTCACATTTCGATAACCTGCCATTATAGCAGCAGTAACCGATCTATCAACTGCGCCAGACACTTATTGTCTTATATAGACGTTGCCGACTGCAGGGCCGTATTCTACCTGTATTTGAATACTCATGCTTACACTAGTTTCTCTGGTGCTTCAGTGTAATTTAACTTGAGAAAACTTCCTCGTAATTCATGAACAAACGAAACAGATGTTGCAGCTGAAAACGCTCAAATGTGTTCAAATGGTTCAAATGGCTCTGAGCACTATGGGACTCAACTGCCGAGGTCATTAGTCCCCTAGAACTTAGAACTAGTTAAACCTAACTAACCTAAGGACATCACAAACATCCATGCCCGAGGCAGGATTCGAACCTGCGACCGTAGGGTTCTTGCGGTTCCAGACTGCAGCGCCTTTAACCGTACGGCCACTTCGGCCGGCGCTCAAATGTGTCTCCTGCTTCCAGAAAAACTAAAAGGAAAACGCTCAAATGTGTGTAGTGCTTCCAGAAAAACTAAAATGGTATCAAACACAAATTTAGAAGTTTTGTTGGACAATTCATTTTGGCTAACTGGCCTTCACCATAGATTTTTTACGACGTTCGAAACGCATGACCGTTATTCCAATTTAAAAAAGTTATACTACTGGCCATAAAAATTGCTACACCAAGAAGAAATGCAAATGATAAACGAGTATTCAATCGACAAATATATTATACTATAACTGACATGTAATTACATTTTCACGCAATTTGGGAGCATAGATCCCGAGAAATCAGTACCCAGAACAAGCACCTCCGGCCGTAATAACGGCCTTGATACGCCTGGGCATTGAGTCAATCAGAGCTAGGATAGCGTGTACAGGTACAGCTGCCCATGCAGCTTCAACACGATACCACAGTTCATCAAGAGTAGTGACTGGCGTATTGCGACGAGCCAGTTGCTCGGCCACTATTGACCAGACGTTTTCAGTTGGTCTGAGAGATCTAGAGAATTTGCTGGCCAGGGCAGCAGTCGAACATTTTCTATATCCAGAAAGGTCCATACAGGACCTGCAACATGCGATCGTGCATTATTCTGCTAAAATGTAGGATAGAGCCACGGGCCGTAACACATCTTAAATGTAACGTCCCCTGTTCAAAGTGCCGTCAATGCGAACAAGAGGTGACGGAGACGTGTAACCAATGGCACCCCATACAACCACACTGGGTGATACGCCAGTATGGTGATGACGAATACACGCTCCCAATGTGCGTTAACCGAGATGTAGCCAAACACGGAGGCGACCATCATGCTGCTGTAAACAGAACCTGGATTCATCCGAAAAAAAAAAAAAAACGACGTTTTGCCATTCGTGAACCAAGGTTCGTCGTTGAGTACACCATCGTAGGCGCTCCTACCTGTGATGCAGCGTCAAGGGTACCAGCAGCCATGGTCTCCGAGCTGGTAGTCCATGCTGCTGCAAAACGTCTTCGAAATGTTCGTGCAGATGGTTGTGGTCTTGAAAACGTCCCCATCAGGGGTCGAGACGTGGCTGCACGATCCGTTACAGCCATGCGGATAAGATGCCTGTCATCTCGACTGCTAGTGATACGAGACCTTTGGGATCCAGTACGGCGTTCCGTATTACCCTCCTAAACCCACCGATTCCATGTTCTGCTAACAGTCATTGGATCTCGACCAACGCGAGCAGCAATGTAGCGATACGATAAACCACATTCACGATAGGCTACAATCCGACCTTTATCAAAGTCGGAAACGTGATGGAACGCATTTCTTCTCCTTACACGAGGTATCACAACAACGTTTCACCAGGCAAAGCCGGTCAACTGCTGTTTGTGTATGAGAAATCGGCTGGAAACTATCCTCGTGTCAGCACGTTGTAGGTGTTGCCACCGGCGCCAACGTGCTCAGAAAAGCTAATCATTTGCATATCACAGCATCTTCTTCCTGTCGGTTAAATTTCGCGTCTGTAGCACGTCATCCTCGTGGTGTAGCAATCTTAATGGCCAGTAGAGGAACAGAAGGTTCCAAATGATTGGAAAAGAGCACAGGTAGTCCCAGTCTTCAAGAAGGGTCGTCGAGCAGATGCGCAAAACTATAGACCTATATCTCTGACGTCGATCTGTTGTAGAATTTTAGAACATGTGTTTTGCTCGAGTATCATGTCGTTTTTGGAAACTCAGAATCTACTATGTAGGAATCAACATGGATTCCGGAAACAGCGATCGTGTGAGACCCAACTCGCTTTATTTGTTCATGAGACCCAGAAAATATTAGATACAGGCTCCCAGGTAGATGCTATTTTTCTTGACTTCCGGAAGGCGTTCGATACAGTTCCGCACTGTCGCCTGATAAACAAAGTAAGAGCCTACGGAATATCAGACCAGCTGTGTGGCTGGATTGAAGAGTTTTTAGCAAACAGAACACAGCATGTTATCAACGGAGAGACGTCTACAGATATTAAAGTAACGTCTGGCGTGCCACAGGGGAGTGTTATGGGACCATTGCTTTTCACAATATATATAAATGACCTAGTAGATCGTGTCGGAAGTTCCATGCGGCTTTTCGCGGATGATGCTGTAATATACAGAGAAGTTGCAGCATTAGAAAATTGTAGCGAAATGCAGGAAGATCTGCAGCGGATAGGCACTTGGTGCAGGGAGTGGCAACTGACCCTTAACAAAAAAATGGATCAAATGGCTCTGAGCACTATGGGACTCAACTGCTGTGGTCATAAGTCCCCTAGAACTTAGAACTACTTAAACCTAACTAACCTAAGGACAGCACACAACACCCAGCCATCACGAGGCAGAGAAAATCCCTGACCCCGCCGGGAATCGAACCCGGGAACCCGGGCGTGGGAAGCGAGAACGCCACCGCACGACCACGAGATGCGGGCACCCTTAACATAGACAAATGTAATGTATTGCGAATACATAGAAAGAAGGATCCTTTATTGTATGATTATATGATAGCGGAACAAACACTGGTAGCAGTTACTTCTGTAAAATATCTGGGAGTATGCGTGCGGAACGATTTGAAGTGGAATGATCATATAAAATTAATTGTTGGTAAGGCGGGTACCAGGTTGAGATTCATTGGGAGAGCCCTTAGAAAATGTAGTCCATCAACAAAGGAGGTGGCTTACAAAACACTCGTTCGACCTATACTTGAGTATTGCTCATCAGTGTGGGATCCGTACCAGATCGGGTTGACGGAGGAGATAGAGAAGATCCAAAGAAGAGCGGCGCGTTTCGTCACAGGGTTATTTGGTAACCGTGATAGCGTTACGGAGATGTTTAACAAACTCAAGTGGCAGACTCTGCAAGAGAGGCGCTCTGCATCGCGGTGTAGCTTGCTCGCCAGGTTTCGAGAGCGTGCGTTTCTGGATGAGGTATCGAATATATTGCTTCCCCCTACTTATACCTCTCGAGGAGATCACGAATGTAAAATTAGAGAGATTAGAGCGCGCACAGAGGCTTTCAGACAGTCGTTCTTCCCGCGAACCATACGCGACTGGAACAGGAAAGGGAGGTAATGACAGTGGCACGTAAAGTGCCCTCCGCCAGACACCGTTGGGTGGCTTGCGGAGTATAAATGTAGATGTAGATGTAGTGTAGTTGAAAAGTAAATCTCAATAGTCGGATTACAGTGTCAACGTTGCGATTTTTCGTACGTTTGACCATGTGTCAGTAGAGTTGTGTGAAGTCTGCTATTTGCGGTGTGGTATCGGTAGCATAGTGCTGGCTGCGCACTTTCAGAGAGACAGTAAGCTTCCGCTCCGCGGCCGGCCGAATCGCCGCAGAGCTCGCCCGCCGGTGCCGGGGTCTCCCGCACGCCACGCCACGCCGTTCGTCCGTTTACGGCCGGCGGCTGCCGCGGCTGCGGCCCGCGTGGATACGTTTACGGCCCCGTCGGCCGGTCCTGGACGCCAGGGTCGTTACCGGCTGGCCGTAATGAGCGTCCGTCCCGCAGCCATCGGCCGCTGCGCCTGACGTTCACAGATGAGCTGCCTGCCGCCCAACTTGCCGACGGCGGCTTCGCTTCACGGGCCACTCGCAAAGGCTGTTCGCGTCCCTCTCCGCGCAATGTGTACGTCGTCTCTTTCAATAGCAGCTCTCGTTTGAAGTATTTTGACTTGCAGCTACAACACATTAGCAAGCGGCACTTAGTTTTAAAATCTTTTAACTTTCCAATTTCGAAATTTTTTTCCTCTATTTACATTTGGCCATCAGTACACAGCCACCCATTAAATCTTCATCCTAGGATTCCTAATACCAGTTCTGCTGTTCGTTTCGATACCTGAATTTTAAAAAAGAAACAAAGGTCTGAACAAATGCTTCGAGCTTGACGCTACATTGTGAAACGTCCCCTTAGAAAAATTAATGAATTGCTGTGCTGATAAACCCCTTACGTTATTTGATTTTCAAACAGCTGAGCAGAACTGAACGTACTGCCGGCCGAAGTGGCCGTGCGGTTAAAGGCGCTGCAGTCTGGAACCGCAAGACCGCTACTGTCGCAGGTTCGAATCCTGCCTCGGGCATAGATGTTTGTGATGTCCTTAGGTTAGTTAGGTTTAAGTAGTTCTAAGTTCTAGGGGACTAATGACCTCAGCAGTTGAGTTCCATAGTGCTCAGAGCCATTTGAACCATTTGAACTGAACGTACTCAGACATTTCGCTCTTTACCTATTCTGATCAACACTAAACTGACAGCCAATATTTTTAGCGCAACGCAGTCTGACTTTCAATAATCCCTAAAAGTGAATGGCCCTGACTAACATTAACCTATACGTTTCACAAATCACTTACCTCACAAAAATCTTCGTTTCTCGAACTACTTCAATACAGCGAGCGCCACTACTGCCAGCTAAATAAAAGATTCAAACTACTGAAGACACTAACTACTGATAGGCATAGTCAGCAAATGAAAGATTTTGATAGAGAACAAACAATGTATTTACCTTAATAGTGTTCAAAAGTCATTTTATATATATATATATATATATCAGTCCATGATATCCAATATTAAAAATTTACTCTTTCTGATGGACACACGTCCAGATCGTCCCCTCTCAAAATTCCGCCATCTGTCTCCCCACATCCACCACTGCTGGCGGCTCACCTCCAACTGCGCAACGCTACGCGCTGTTAACAGCCAACTGCGCAATACTACAATAGCATATACTCCAACAATGCAAACCAACCACAGCCTTCACACAGTCCGTGATTTTCATATAGAGCGCTTACCAACATAAAAACCTAATCAGCCTACTTACAATTGAACCGTCAAAGACAGTTGTATAGGCACGCTTATTCAAGTACAGAGATATGTAAACAGGAAGAATACGGCGCTGCAGTCGACAACGCCTATATAAGACAACAAGTGTCTGTCGCAGTTGTTAGATCGGTTACTACCGCTAAAGTGGCAAGTTATCAAAATTTACAAGAGTTTGAAAGTGGCGTTATAGTCGGCGCACGAACGATGGGACACAGCATCTCCGAGATAACGAAGAAGTGGAGTTTTTCCCGTACCATTGCACGAGTGTACTGTAAATATCAAAAATCCAGTATAACATCATATCTCCGACACTGCTGCGACCGGAAAAAGATCCTGCAAGAACGGGACCAACGACAACTGAAGAGGATCGTTCAGCGTGGCAGAAGTGCAACCCTTCCGCTAATTGCTGCCGATTTGAATTCTGGATTATCAAGTGTCGGAGTGCGAATCATTCAACAAAACATCACCGAAATGGTCTTTCGGAGCCGCAGGACCGCTCGTGTACTCTTGATCACTGCACGACACAAAGCTTTACGCCTCGGCTGGACCTGTCAGCACCAAATTTGGACTGCTCATGACAGCAAAAGTGTCGCCTGGTCGGACAAGTATCGTTTCAAATTGTATAGAGCGGATGGATGTGTACGGGTATGGAGACAATCTCATGATTCCATGGACCCTGCATGGCAGTAAGGAACTGTTCAAGCTGGTGGACGCCCTCTGATTGTGTCAGGCGTGTGCAGTTGGAGTGATATGGGACCTCCGATATGTCTAAATATGACTGATAGGTGATAAGCATGGAACCATCCGGTCTGGTCACCTTCATCCATTCATATCCATTGTGCATTCCGACGGACTTTGGCAGTTCCAGCAGGACAACACGACACCTCACATGTCCAGAATTGTTACAGAATAGCTCTAGGAACACTCTTCTGAGTTTAAACACTTTCGCTGCCCACCAAACACCCCAGACATGAACATTCTTGAGCGTATCTTGAATGCCTTGCAACATCCGGTTCAGAAGAGATCTCGACCACCTCGTACTCTTATGGATTTATGGACAGCCCTGCAGGATGCACTGTATCAGTTCCCTCAAGCACTACTTCAAACATTAGTCGAGTCCATGCCACGTCGTGTCGTGGCAGTTCTGCGTGCTTGTTGGAGTCCTACGTGACATTAAGGAGGCGCAACAGTTTCTTCGGCTCTTCAGCGTATATTTTGCCTTAAATAGGCATGCAACTTGTAGAATTACATCACAGAATGTCACCCTATACTTCAGTATTCCTGTGTTTTTTTTTTACTCATTTTTGTTAGGCCGAATTCTTGTCTGCCAATCTGTTTGGTACAAATTTTGCAACTGTTCGATGAGCTAGATACTTGGCACTCTAAACATAGCTCAGAAATGGATGACAATGCACTAGTAATTCCCTTTCTTGTCTGTCTGTTCGGTAGGGGTGGGGCTGAAGGTGAAAAATTTTTGTACCACCTGACATGTCTGCTGATCTGCAGGACCGCCATGTCGTGTGGGTAGTATTAGAATACGTTGAAGGAGCTACGTGAGCATATGAGCATAGCTGAGCAGATAGAGGGGGAAGAGGAGATATGTGCAATAAAAGTGATATGTGAATACATAGGTGAAGCCGTAGCTCAAAAGCAAATATACATGTAAATAACTATTTTTAATAATAAATGTAATCTCAACAAAATGTTTAAAATGCGTTGAGAAATCTGACACACGCGAAATTATAAAGGATAAATAATCATTTAAATAAAAATATATTTTAATGCAACACACTTTTTAACTACACGAAAAGTATAGAATAGTTTCTCCTAGCCGCAGTAAGGGCAGGGCCCACCAACCATCTCGGCACTTTTGAGATCTAGCTTTCCATTTGAGCGTAACTCTTCACGATATCCCTCAGGAGGACATTCAACAACTCTGTCAATCAATGCCAAGCTGAATAACTGCTTGTATAATAGCCAGAGGTGGACTAACGCGTTACTGATTTGCTGAACTTGTGAAGCTTTTTCTCTTGGTTAAACCATCCAATTCTCCTGAAATTGTTATCAGTTGTTTGTCTGTACCTGTACAACACATGTATCGATCTCCGTCCCATTCAGATAATTCCTTCGGGGTGTGACCTTCCTTTTGTCTTCGAGTGTGTTACAAGTTCTGCATGTTTAAGTGCTGTACAACATATTAAAGCCATATGGAGAACATTGTTAACTCTTCAATTACTGAGTTTCACGGTGAGTAAAATTGGGTGTATTTTTAAAACTAGTTACGGTACATAATTCTGTTGGCGCTTAAGTCGTACTTCGTCGTGGTCCATCTTGTGTCTTGAAACGGAAGAGAATATGCTGTATTGAAACACATGATATTTGCATACGAAATATTTTTCTTTAATCTCTTAACAATTTTCCCTGTCCTCTAAATGTAAATTTGTGTTAGTTTCCAGTAGCTTCTATTTCAAAATACCTTTCTTGCAACGGGTTTTTTATATTACTTCTGAAACTTCCTGGCAGATTAAAACTGTGTGCCGGACTGAGACTCGAACTCGGGACCTTCGCCTTTCGCAGGCAAGTGCTGTATGTTCTGATCTACCCAAGCACGACTCATTCCCTGTCCTCACAGCTTTACTTCCACCAGTACCTCGCCTCCAACTTTATATTACTTCTTCCTAATTTGATATCACTCACTGATTACTGGCCTGTAGCCTATCATAATGTAACACACAGACAATTAAACATAGGACTGAAAGGATATTCACAGTTGAAACACATTTAAATTTAAATATAATATTTGTTCGTAGGTATATGAGCACATTGTACCTTGTAGCAAGTTTTCATACTTGGAGAAACCTTAGTTTTGCGGATAATTTTTTGTAATTTCAGAACGAAACTTCAGAAGGCGAAACGTTCTACTCTTTATGGAATAATATAATATATTAAACTTCTATTAGTGCTGGCTAAAGGCGAAAGTCTTCAGATTATGTACTATGGCAAGGGGTGTCTGGGAAGGTTGGAAATGCAGGGTGAACATTAATAAAACCGACCAAGTGCAGTGACAGATTCATGACTGGAAATGTAAGAAAAACATCTTATGACCATGAGTCTGGAAGTGAAGGATGTGTACTGAGCTGCATCGCATCCACGTCATAGCAGATGTTCAAAGTGGCCTCCAAGGGATGCCAAGAGACTTTCCGGCCTCTCTCCGAATAGCGTCACAGGCGTAGTGAACATGCCATTGACGGGTCAGAATATCAGGAACTAGTTTAGAATATGTAACGCTTTTCAGATGCTCTCGGAGGTCCGCTGATCTAGCAGGCGATTTTACAGGGCCTCCGAGCCTTGTCCAAAGTGGAGGGAAGACGTTGTTGAAGTGTAGGCGAACTGTAATGCGGAAGCGAGGTGGTGTTCCATCATGAAGAAACCACATGACTTGTCGTACTGCAAAAGGCATATTCTCAAGCAGAGTATTCCGCAGAAAGTCCAGATATGTTCTCCGTTGAAGCGCTTTGGAAAAATAGCTGGCCGAAGTATGTGGTGGAAAAGAATCCCTGACCACACATTAATTCTCAACTGATGCTGATGAGACGTCTCAACCATTCCACGAGGATTGTCTGTAGTCCCCAGATTACGATTAAGCAGTATTGATGATGGCGGTTGTGGTAAAGTTTGATTCGTCTGCAAAGAGGACCGACGACAGAAATCCCATAATTGTGGTGGTATGATGCAAAAACCATCGACAAAATCCTTCCGATAGAGGGAAATCCGCTGCCTGCTGTTAATACTTGCACTCGTTGTAGGTGATAGGGATTGTAATGATTGTCATGCAGGATACATATAATTGTATTTTGATTTACATCACGATGGCGCGCTACTTGCCTAGATGTTGTTTTAGGTTTCGTCTCAATATCCTGCAGATCCCGATCCTCCAAATCTGATGTACGCATACTCCGACGCCTCCCTGCCCTTTCGTCTGACTGAAAAGAGGCAAGATCACACAGACGCCCAAAAAGAATGTTGTGTGACGGACTATATCTTTGAGGGTACTTATTTTGGTATAGCCGTGCTGCCCCTCAACCGTTTCCATCTGCTTGGCTGTACACAAACACCATCTCGGTTTGTTCCCGACATGAATTCCGCACCATTCTGCGGCTTACAGTACGCTGCGTCAATCACACAGCCTGCAACACACAAGGAACACATGAAACGTTGACGGAGGTGCTTTTATTCGTCAGCACGATCCACCATGGCAACGATGCATTTCTGGACAAATGTTCCATTTCCAGTCAGGCCGGCCGCGGTGGTCTAGCGGTTCTAGGCGCTCAGTCCGTAGCCGCGCGACTGCTACGGTCGCAGGTTCGAATCCTGCCTCGGGCACGGGTGTGTGTGATGTCCTTAGGTTAGTTAGGTTTAAGTAGTTCTAAGTTCTAGGGGACTGATGACCATAGATGTTAAGTCCCATAGTGCTCAGAGCCATTTGAACCAGCCATTTCCAGTCAGGAATCCGTCTCTGCAGTTTGTCGGTTTTAAAAATGTTCACCCTGTACATCGTGGAACATAAATGTTAGTAGCCTCAACATTTACCTGAAAGGCAGAACAAACCACATAGAACTAAAAAAAAAAAAGTAAAAATCTAGAGAAACATAATTAATGTGATGTTTAGCTACTCTCGGTATCATTCGGCCTTAGTCTATTGCGGAATTGAAATATATAATACGTAAACTGTTTTCAAAAGGTGTTTTATCCCAACTATTATAAAGTCATCCTTATATTCCCGCTAGCCTTCGTGTCTGCTCACTGGGCAGGACAGGATGCACCCGCTTTTCGTAGAAGCAACCATGAACAAATTTAACGCTGTAGTATGTAACACTGCCAAAGGACATATTTTGTCTACAGTAACTTCCATATAAAGAACCAACGGCCTTTCCGCAGTGGTAACACCGGTTGCCGTCAGTTCACCGAATTTAAGCGCTGTCGGACTTGGCTAGCAATTGGTTGGGTGACCATCCGGATCTACCGAGTGCTGTTGACAAGCGGGGTGCACTCATCCCTTATTAACTATATACTTGACCGAGAAGTAGGGGTTGCTGTCACGAAAACTGACAATGGCCGGGAGAGTGGTGTGCTGCCCACATGCCCCTCTGTATCCGCATCACGTGACTCCTATCGGCTGAGGATGACAAGGCGGTTGGTCAGTACCGTTGCGCCTTCCGAGGCCTGTTCTAACTGAGCTAAAGTCCATATAATTCTAGGCCGTAATCGTCTGTTGTAATTTAACATTGTCACTAACGGAATGAATTTGCAGGACAAGTTTCACGTTGTTGTGTATACGTTTACCAGCTGTAACATAACACTCAGATAGGTTTATCGATGATGTACCGTCCAGACCTGTTTTTAGAAAACAGTGAACGACGGTGGATGCTGCGTGGACTCAAGAGCATTTTACCATGATCTCGAGACGAACTTCATCTGAAGAAGATATTCTTCTCGCCATAGAAAAAATCATCAACTTCTTGCATTTTTTTGACCAAATACATCTGTGCTCGGATGCTTTCTTTTATGCAATAAAACGACAGGATTCTCAAAAAAGCAAACTAAATGAGATAGTGACTTGTGTTACAATTTTTGCTGAAATGTGTATACTATTATTTTTCACAAGTTCAAGCTGCCGAAACACAGATTATCACTGAGAGCGTAATCGTAACAGATGTATTCAATTAATTTCTGCTGAGTTTTAATATAGGTTCAAAGTTATTTTATAAAGCTCTTCAGATGGATAAAGTAGTGTATACTATGAAGGACTGTATTAGTTACACGAAGAACATTTGCAACAGGTGTGTAAGAGCTTCTTCAACACTCAATAGTGCTCTCTATAAACATGACACGTATTACAAATATGATGTGAAGGATATCTCATTTCTAGCCCTTTTCATAGAAATTTCTTGGAAGCAAGTTTTGTGAGAGTGAACACTACTTGAGAAACAAAGTGTGAAAAAAAGTTTACATCCATGTAACGAGTTTTAAGATTTATAGTTGTTGCTGCTCAAGTACAATGATTGTTAAAGCAATGGTTCATTGTTGCCGCAGGAAAAGAAAAAAGCCTTACCCTGATCGAGGGCAACGTGTTGAAGTTTGATTTTGTTAAAGCACTGTTCATTATAACTGAAAGCCGTCAGAAGTAACTTTCAAATTTTATTTTGATACAGAGTATGGGCTTTCTGATCGCTATCACGTAGTCGGTGAGAAATATCTGCGAAATATCTTGCAGTATCATACGCGTTCTCACACTCGCCCCTCCCCCCCCCCCCTCCTTAATCGCTCTCTCTCTCTCTCTCTCTCTCTCTCTCTCTCTCTTTCTCTCTCTCTTTGCTGGCGTCAACCCTGTCTTCACGTCCTCACCGAATGGAAAGAGGCCTGTCCTGCATTTGGCAATAACACACTTAGGCGGAAAGGGAATCTGTGTGTTTCATCTGTTCGTGAACAATGTATACCTCTTCTTATATGATTAATCTCATCTATTTTGATGGAGACGGATTGTCAGGTCCGCTGCTGATATTTATTGAATATGGAGACATACCTTTCTTTACAGCAGCTGTTTTATTGAGAGGTAGACCCGTTCGGAAATACACTGGGTGTTCGGGTATAGGTGCAGATATTTTCTGAGATTAACCAATGAAACTACTTCTAGTGATGTATCAGACCAAAGATTGGTAATCTGGCACCTCGATTCGATTCGTGGTAATTTTTCCGAACTAAAAATAAAGGCGTACTGCATTGTTGGCCGGGATACCCCTGGTTGGAAAGGTTTTTCCACCGTTCGCACAAAAAGACACCTTTCCTTCGTGAATCGTGAGACGTGCGTGTGTTGCAGTGTATCTGATAAGTGTAAGTGACTGTAATGGGTTTGTGTAGTGTGGTTTTTGAGTTGGATAAAGATGAGAGAATTGGTAGGCTGATACCCGGAGCCGGCATATGGCCTACCACTCTCGAATAGCACCAATGGGGTCGCCGAGTTTGACGTCTCCATCCCACGGATAAATCATCATCAACATTGATATGAGGGCGTGCTGAAAAGTGATGCCACCAAATTTTTCATTTTGTTCTCAGTATCGGTTGAGATATTCAGTCGACTTTCCTGGTTCAGTGACGCAAGTTTGCAACCCTCTGCCGCTTGGCAGCTCCGAATAGCAATGTATAACTGGTAGTGTGTAACGTATTTATGTTGGTGCGTGCTGTAATCCTTAAATAGTGTTCGTCTCATATGAAACACTATCTTTCTCAGCATAACAGTGCCGGACCACACACAAGCGCTGCGAAATGTGCAACAGTCCGACGTCTTGGGTTCATGTTCTCGGTCATCCTCCGTAAAGTCCCGAATTGGCCCCATCCCATTATTAAACTTTTCCAAAACTTAAAGGATACCTTCAAGGACATAACTTTGATAGCGGTGTAAGCGGAGTTGAAGTTGTGGCTCCGTCAACAAAATGAAACGTTCTACAGTGACGGTATCAACCGGTGTATGTTCCTCCCTGAAAAAACGATGCACAGTTATCAGCTCCGCACCTGACAACAAAAAAGCAAGTAACTTTGAGTAACATGTCAGGAACTGAATAACACCACATCCGCAGAACAGCGATCGCAGAATAGTATCCGCAGCTAGGTGCACCGTATTTCAGTTGAGTAATGGGAACCACCGCCGTGAATCACTCGAGAGAAGACTATAACGCCTGGAGCCGTTCTCGATATATGGGCACGTCTTGAGCGATGAGACGAAAATGTAGCGCAGTAAAGCGGAGGGCGGCCGGTTTGGGAGGCGGCTCACGCACCACGAACGCATCGTTACGCATATTCAGTCCGATCACGTGCGGCGTTTACGCAGTCTTTAATGCTATAAATCAAAGCTTCCAGAGGTTCGGCGAAATTTTCCTCCATCCCTGCTCTACGACTACCACGATAGTTCTATAGCCTAAGGCCGTAATTGCACCTCCTGTGCAAAAAGAAGTACATACACACTGAACGATTACACACGACATTACGCTCCGATAAAAATGTCTGCAACACGTGCCTGTCCATGAAAGGTTTGTGGAAAATCCTGTCGGTATAAAGAAGGACAAAGGAGGAGAGGAAAAAAATGCTAAAGGACTTGGGAGGGTGGATCATAAAGTAACGCCACTTCTGTCATAAAATTTTAATGATGAACATATGACTGCCGAGGAAGATCATCGCCTGAACTGTCCTCTACACAACACTACCGCTTCTATTCATTTAGGCATAGAAGCGAACATATACCTTCTCGAGAAATTTCCTTCCATGTCCAAAAACACATGCTATGTCCGTTCAGTAGGTGACAAATCAGGGGACAGATCGTACAAGGACCTGTACATTCCTCAACGCGTTTGCGGCATGAACTGCAGATTGGTGCGTTATCCTGTTGCAATATGGCATGTAAGCGCTTCTCTGAGATGACGAGATCGGCACAAAAGAGAAAGTCGTGGTGGCGCCTCATCAAACCAGTCTGAGGTCAGTCCAGAACAAATCCCCCACCCCGTCCCCAGACCATGATCTTAGGAGTTGGAGAGGTAGTAGAAGTATGTATCTCAGGAATCGCTTTATTGTGTCCTTCACCAGATCATGTACAGACTTGTTGCCGTTGATTTATCGCTGAACGTAACAGAACGCCCAGTTGATTCTGGCTGTTCATTAAAAAACTTTCTGTTGCATGTGGTTTGGTGTGATGCTAACAGTAAACGACGCAGGCTTCTCGGAAGAACCAGGAATTCATCTTCTGTGTCAATCTGTTCATTTCAGAGTTTCACAGTAGCACTTGCAACCTACTCCTGAATTATTTGCTGGATGTATTCCAATCTCTGTCTTCCTCTACAGTTTTGACCCTCTACAGCTCCGTCTAGTATCTTTCAAGTCATTCCGCGTTGTCTTAAGAGATATCCAAGCATCCGGGCGCGTCTTCTTGTCAGCGTTTTCCATCTTTCCCTTTACATTATCAGTCCACCTAATGTTCAACATTCTTCTATAGTACCACATTTCAGATGCTTCCATTCTTTCTTTTCTGGTTTTCCCGAAGTCCACGTTTCCCTACCGTACAATACCGTCTTCCAAACGATCAGTCTCAGAACTTCTTCCTCAAATAAAGGCCTATCTTTCATACTAGTACACTGCTCTTCGCCATGAATGCCATTTTTGGCGGTGCTAGTCTGCTTTTAATGTCCTCCTTCCTCTGGCCGTGGTGGATTATTTTGCTTCGTAGGTACGAAATTTCCTCAACGGCATCTCCTTCGTGATCGTCATTTATAATGTTAAGTTTCTCTCTGTTCTCATTTCTGCTACTTCTCATTACTTTCGTCTTCCTTCGATTTACTCTCAGCCCATATTCTCATTAGACTGTTCATTCCATTCAACAGATTCTGTAGTTCTTCTTCGCTATCGTTGAAGATAGCTATTTCGTCACTGAATCTTGTCATTGACATCCTTTGATCTTGAATTTAAATTCCACTCTTGAAGCATTCTTTTGTTTCGGTCATTCCTTTCAACAGATTCAGTAGCTCTTCTTCGCTGTCGTTGAGGATAGCAATTTCGTCAGTGAATTTGGTAATTGAAATCCTTTGATCTTGAATCTTAATTCCACTCTTGAACCATTCTTTTGTTTCGGTCATTGCTTCTAGGATTTATAGATTGAACAGTAGAGGCGAAAGACTACATCCCTCTCTTAAATCCTATTCGGTCCGAGCACTTCGTTCTTGGCCTTCCACTCTGATTTTTCCCTCTTGGCTCTTGTAGGTATTCTATATTACTCGTCTTTCCTTATAGCTTACCCCAATTTTTTTCAGAATTTCGAACATCTTGCACAATTTTACCTCTCCGATGATTCTTTCCAGGACGACAAATCATATGAACTTGTCCTGATTTTTCTTTATTCTGTCTTCCATTATAAATTGCAACGTCAAAACTGCCTGTCTGGTGCGTTTTCCTTTCCTAAAGCCAAATTAATCGTTGTCTAACACATCCTCAATTTTACTTTTCATGCAAAACTCTAGCACGAGATATATAAAGAAACATGTTAACAACAGATGCATGAATGTACGGGAGCAGGTTGCCAGTGGTCTCCCAGTCATGCACTAAAAGTTGGACGTCACATGTCGTGGCGTCAGAGTGGCTATAGTACCGAATGGGTCTGGCTCACAACACGAAGTCATGGAACGACGGGTCGTATTCTTCGTTACAAAATAAATAATCATCGGGAAACTGGACGAAGGACGAAGGACGAAGTGTGACCAGTGTTGCCCATGAGATTGGTACTGCTCATGGCATCGTTTCACGTGCGTGGGAGCGTTCCGAACCACAGGCATTGATGACCGAAGACAGAGGAGATGGTTGACTATGGCCAACTACAGCAGCATTATGCAATAGGCAAGAAGAGGTCCACGTCAGACAACTGGAGGAACTGCAATCACGTGTAACAGGAATGCAAGGCATGCAATTTGGCGCTCTCCAGTGGCACGGGGAGTAAATAGGGTCTCTTTGCCCGACGACCAGTATGTTGTGTTCCGTTGGCACCAGCACATCGGCGACACTTTTTGCGATGGTGCCAAAAGAACCATCGAGGAATGTATTCACGTGTCCGTGCTGTATGAAAGCGCTTTCAATCTGAGTATTGATTCTGAACGTACCCTCTTATGGTGTGACGTGGGGAATCATTGCCGAACACGATAGTTCTGGTGGTCAAGGTTCTATGATGTGGGACGCGTAATGTTGCTTGGGTATGCTGACCTCCAAATATTTGATCATGGTACGCCTACCGGTCAACTTCGTTGTCACACTGTACTCCTTCCTCACGCTAGTCTTTTCAGGGGTGCATTCAGTTCTGTCTTCGATTTTATGGATGACAATATGCGCGCGCATAGAACAGCACATATAGCTCAATTCGTTGTCACCCAGTCACATAGTCAGAACTGTCCGCCGTCGATACTGCTCTGCTTCCCAATCAAGGTCTGTGAAGAAAAAGATCTGGAGATATCAGATATTCGATCCACCTCCAGTAAATTTCAGTCGTCACCAGGATTCCAGCTGGTTGCCTCTTTGTAGAGCGCTGTTGGGTAACTAAGAGTTGTCAACATATTGTCACATTAAAATTGTATCAAGTCGTAGTATGTGACAATCCAAAATTCTGGAATCTGCAGCTACAAAATGCAGTGGCTAATGCAGTAGCTAATATTTGCCCTGAGCCTTGACAATAAAATTTCTGAAGAAACAGAACAACGGAACAAAGTCAACAAGAGATATGACACTCGAACAGAACAATAATCACACAAGTACGTTCGGTGCGATTGTCATAGCTGCAAACATGAGAGCGGCGGTGTATAAATCGCATTCGCGCTACGCACGCTCTGACCAAAGCCCTTATTATCTCCCTTTCCATTGTTCATTCTGAACGACGTGGCTTTTAATTCCAAACACCATATCAGACTGGTCGGCCCGGAATTATGCTCTTCCACTAGGTTTAAAACCGTCATCTAGTTAAGCGCTTGATAATTCAATATGGAGGTCTCATAAATCTGCTGGCGATATAAATACAATTATTTTGGGCATAACTGACACTACAAAATTCTGCTGTGAAAAGTCGAGAGAATAATATGTGGTCATTTACGGCCAGTACACATTTGCTTTGTAACTGAAATTTTCCTTCGTGCATTATAATACTGCTGTTTAGCGCTGTGTGAATATCATTGTCGTGTTCTTTTCACTGTTCGTCTCTCCGGCAATAATAATCCGATTCATTGTCTTCATTTACAGTCCCACTAATCATTTCACTTGCTCTCTATGTAGAGCGTAAGAAAGATATCTTCTTCGAACCCCACTCTCTGAACAGTGTGCGTTGAGCACAAACCGACGTTTCTTCCTGCGCTCTTCATATACGCCAGTACTTAACTGCGACTATCTAAACTGCCTTTCTGGAATACAAATGACTAAGTTACATTTCCTACTTTGAAATTTGTTTATAATTACATGACAGGTATTTTGAATTGGTCCTCATTCACAGATTGAAAAATTTTACTTATATTTTCAGTGAAATCAGTCTGAACTGGTTCTATTCCAAGAATGTAGACACAGGTATCTAGATCGGTCAACAACTTATTCCCAGTCTTAATTCTTTCCCTTGTGCAGGCATGACACGGAGATCAGCCTACCTGAAACTTGTATCCCTTCAAGCAGGAGTTGACCATTTGTGCACTGGTTAAACATATATTGTCCTAATGGACTTCCTTGATGTAAGCTAATTTTTTTCTCCTTCTGCTTCTCCGGCCTTGGAATTCGCAGAGGAAAATTCTCTTCTGAAGTTGATCTCTGATAGACGGGGTTAAGAAACAGTCTTTGGTGCCACAGACTTCTTCTAACAAAAGACGGTGATTCACAGTATCGTACGCAACTGCAAGAACTTTGAAAATGTTCTGTACTATGGTTTCCTTTATTCCCATCTTCGATGTGATGTGTCATGCTGCTTGTCTGAGATGTTTAGAAATTTGTCTTTTCTAAAGACTACTTGTTCTTAGATTTTTTCATCAACCTTTGATTGGCGTCTCCGCACATTAAACAGGTGGCACATCAAGGAAATTGGCCTATAGTTATTTGGTTGTATCTATTTGACGAGTTTTACTATGGTTGTAATCTTAGCTCTCAGCCATGTCTCTCGTATCTTCCAGTAATGTGTGAACTTACTCAGGAACTGTAGCATCGTGATGAAATGTTGTGCTTACGCAACTCTTATGGAACCAGCATTAAATGAAAAGATAAGTCCTAGTTAAATTAATAATGAAGACACTAAGGCGTGTAACGAACGGAACGCAGGAGATTCTGACGACCATAGGGTAGCAAGCATTCCTCTGGGATTAATTTCTCATACTTAGAGGCAATACTTCACTCGGATGATCTTACTATAGGAGGTATGCTCTTGCTATAGGGGGGTTACCTTGGAGAATGTAATCTAAAAAGCATGCAAAACATGTGGTAATATCAATAAGAGTTGAGAACGTAAGAAGGATGAATCATTTGAGAATCAGTGCCGACAACTAAATATTTATTGCATAGAACTCTGTCTCCACAACGAAGGCACTCTACACCTATATTCCGCAATCCATCTTGCGGTGTGTGGCGTAGGATATTTTGCGTACCACTGTCAGTGTTCCAGTCGCGTATGGCTTGCAGGAAGAGCGAATGCTGGCAAGCCTCCGTGTGGTCTCAAAACTCTCCAATCTTATTTTCATAGCCTTTTCTTGAGATATACATAGGAGGAAGCAATGTAATGGTTGACTTTTCTGAGAAACTACCCTCTCCGAACTTTAATAGTAGACCATAACGTGATGCGAAAGCCTCTCTTGCAGCGTCTGCCACTGAAATTAACTGAGCATCTCCGTGACGCTTTCGAGCCTACTGAATGTGACGAAAAGGATTGCTCTTCTTTGGATATTCTCTATTTCCTCTATCAGTCCTTTCGGGTTCAGATCCCATACTGACGAGCAATATTCAAGTACTGGTCGAAGGAGTGTATTGTAAGCTTCTTCCTTTGTTGATAGACTGCGTTTCCTAACGATCCTTCGAGTGAATCTCAGTCTGGCATCCGCCTTACGATTATTTTTATGTGGTCGTTCCACTTCAGATCACTCCTTAGCGATACTCCTAGATATTTTATGGATGTAACGGCTTCCTGTGATTATTGTGCAATTTTGTTGCATTACAATAAAGGGTCTTTCTACCTTTGTATTCGTAGAACGTTGTATTTGTTTATGTTGAGGATGAGCTGCAACTCCCCGAACCAAGCGTCGGTTCTCAGCAGATCTTCCTGCACCTCGCTACAGTTTTCTAGTGTCGCTACTTCTCTGTACATAGCAACGTACACGAAAAGTCTCGTGGAACTTCCGCCGTTATCTGCTAGGTCATTTACACAGAGTGAGTCACTAAGTACTGCCACCAAGAAATATGATAGGAGATGAAAAGTTTGTGGGACCATAGTTGCATGGGGCATCGGGGGCCATAATATGACATTGGTTTTTTGTTACTAGCTGGGGTCACTTCAGAGATATGAGAGTCAACTTTTTTTTTAATGGGATTCTATAGTTTGGTAATTATTTTCTGATAGCAGCTATCGAGAAAAATCCAATGATGTGTAACAGTAACGTCTTTTAAGGTCAAAGAAGGTGTTCGAAGTGATGACCAGTGGTATCGATGCAGTGCTGCAATCTTCTTATCATGGATTGAGGGGTATTCCTTATCACATGGGCACTTATCAAAGCACATTCTCTGACAATTATCTCTCGCATATATTCAGATGTAGTTGGGACGACTTTATAAACAATGTCTTTTACGAATCCCCACAAGAAAAAATCCGGAGGCGTCAAGTCTGGCGAACGAGCCGGCCACGAGACATCTCCTCCGCGTCCATTCCAACGATTTTGGAATTGTCTCTGCAACTCATTTCTATCCATGAGTAAAACGTGCCGGACACCCATCGTGTTGATACCACATTCTGTTCCTTGTTCCTAAAGGTATTTCTTCCAATAACAAATGTTTCTTACAGGAATGTGGTGTACTTCCTACCATTAAAATTTCCTTCGATGAAATATGGGCCTATAATTCTGTCCTCCAGTATCCCACACCATAGATTCACCGACCACGGTTTTTGGTGTGCAACTTGCCGCAGCCAACATGGATTCTCAGTTGCCCAGTAATGCATGTTATGCAAATTAACATTTCTATGGTTCGTGAATGTAGCCTCGTCAGCAAAAAAAAATAATAATAATAAATGTGTCATCACTCTGAATCTTATGTTGAGAATTCAGTGCGACGCATACAATCCGTACCACTTAATTCTTGGTGGAAACTGGTATGATAAGGATGATATTTATGGCAATGCAGGACACGAACGACACTACTCTGACTTACGCCAGATGCCCTTGAAATTTGTCGCGAACTAACACAAGGATCTGGAACCACAGAGGCAAGTGTACCAATTTCCGTTTCTCGTCAGTAATTTTCGTTTCCGGATATGTTTCCGATGCGTTAACGATCCAGTTCTTCTCAGCTTATCATACAAATATTTAAATGTGCGACGTGTGGGGTGAGTACGTTAAGGATATCTTTCAGCGTGTAAGTCTCTAGCTCTCACTGAATTTCGTTGGCATTCTCCATAAATGGAAAGCATATTAACTTGTTCTTCGAAGGAATACATCATTCACATTCGCTTGATTCGACGATACTAGTCTTGCCGTTCCTATTAGTGTTGTATTACGAAACCGTCGAATAGTGTTAACATGTCATTGTCACGTTAGATTAATACGCAATATTCGGCAAATATTTACTATTTGGACGTTATACGAGAGAGAATTGTCAGAGCATGTGCTTCGATAAGTGCGAAGTGATAAGAAATACCACTCAATCCATGATAAGAAGGTTGCAGCACCGGTCGCGGTGGCCGTGCGGTTCTAAACGCTGTAGTCCGGAACCACGGGACTGCTACGGTCGCAGGTTCGAATCCTGCCTCGGGCATGGATGTGTGTGATGTCCTTAGGTTAGTTAGGTTTAAGTAGTTCTAAGTTCTAGGGGACTGATGACCTAAGCTGTTAAGTCCCATAGTGCTCAGAGACATTTGAACCATTTTGGTTGCAGCACTGCATTGATACCAGTCGTCATCACTTCCAACACCTTTGTAAATTGACGTTCATGCCACGTTTATGACCTTCGTTGAGATTCAAAGACCTTACTATTTCACACCACTGGATTCGATCGCCGCTATCATTAAATAAGTACCGAATTGTAGCATCCCATTAAAAAAAAAAATGTTGACCTTTATATCTCGGACGCGACTCCACCTAGAAACCAAAAACCAAAGTAAGATCATGCCTCCATTGTCCCACGCAACATTTGTCCCACAAACTTTTCAGCTACTATCATACGTTCGGAGTTATTCTTGGTGGCAACAGTTAGTTGCTCACCCTGTATACACTGTGTCAAATAATGGTCCTATAACATACCAGTGTGACACGTTGGAAGTTACTTTTACGTCTCAAGACTTCCCTCCGTTCGGAATAACATTCATTGTTCTATTTGCTAGGAACTCTTCAGGTCAGACGTTACGTACGCTTCTATTTTGTTATGAGGCGGCAGTCCAGAACTGTATCGAATGCCTTCCGGAAGTCAAGGAACACAGTATATATCAGGGCGCCTGTATCTACTGCTTTCTGTGTCTCGGGGACGAATAGAGCGAGCTAGGTTTAACACGATCGTTATTTTCGGAACCCATGCTACTTCCTGTAGAGGAGAATTTCAGTCTCTAGAAATGTCACAGTACGAAAGCATAAAACATGTTCCAAAATTCTACAACATACCAACGTCTGACGGACAGACCAACAGTTTTGTCCAGTGGTCGACGACCATTCTTGGAAACGGGAATGTCCTGTGTTTCCTTCCAATCATTAGAAACGTTCCGCTCATCAAAAGACCTATGGTACATCGCTGCTAGAAGAGGGGAAGTTTGTTGGCACATTCTGTGTAGCATTGAAATGGTATCCCTTTAGGTTCTGTGGGCTTTTTTGTACTGAGCGATTTCAGATCCTTTCGTACCTCTTTGTCACTTATTTCGATATCTGTCATATTGTCGTTCGTGCGACAATTTTAAAGCGGAACTGCAGTGTGATCTTCCTCTGCGAAACAGTTTTCGAAAAAGGCATTTAGTATTTCGCCCGTTTCTGTATCATTCTTGTGCCGGCGGTGGTCGTCACAAGATCCCCCCCCCTCCCCCCCCTCTCTTCAACTCGCTGCAGTTCTGCGACGCGAGCGGGCCTGAGTGTGGAGCCGGTGGTTACAGCTGCGGCTTGCCGGAAACACCGCGGCGGCGGCTGTGTGGATGTAGTCTGCAACCTGGAAGGGTCAGCTTCGCCTCTCTGTCCCTGGGTGGTGTCTATTCATGTTTCACTAGCAGCGCCAGTATGAGGTTACAAATCAGGTTGCTTTAAATACACGCTGTAACGGTCGTGAGAGTTAGTTAGCTTTGAGATCGGACCTAGTTACTTGATGTTGGTCAAGAACGCCTCTACGACGGCGAAGATGCTGTTATCAACACCTCACTGTTTCTGAACGAGGTCCTGTAATAGAGCTCCCAGAAGCTTCAGGCAGGAATGTAGCCTCCGCACATGACTCCTAGTAGCGGTCGTCACTAGAATGCACGATCGCAAGAAGACAGAGCTCCGGACGGCCACGTGGCACAACCGAGAAGGAAGACTATCGTTTTCGGGTTATGGAATCGTACTTCATCTGCAGCAGACATCTGAGTAGCGGTTGACACCGCAGTGACACAGTGAACAGTTACAAACCGTTTACTTAAAGGACAGCCCCGAACCAGCGTTTGTGCGTTCTAGACACACTGAAAGTTCACCTGCTCTGGTGTCCCACGTACCCTGACAGCAAAACTGTAACCCAGTCTGGTGATTCGACGTGTTGTACTGCCAACAGGACAACGCTCGCCGACAGACCGCTGTTGTAATCCAAAATGCTCTACAGAGTGCCGCCATGTTGCCTTCGCCTGCTCGATCATCAGACCTGTCTCCAATCGAGCATATACGGCACGTGATTGGACGATAACCCAGCGCCATCCACAAATAGCATTGACCGTCACTCTATTGATCGACCTAGTGCAACAGGCATGGAACTCCATTCCTCAAACCGACACCCGACACCTGTGCAACACAGTGCGTGCACGCTTTCATGCTTGCATTCAATATTCTGGCAGTTACACGGGTTACCAATGTACCAGCATTTCACATTTGCAGTATTTATGCGAGGTGCCGGGGCTAGCAGTGTATTTAACACTAAATTCTTCTAGAATCTACATATGTAAATGATGCTCTAAGCCCCCCCCCCCCCCCTATTCTAACTCCGACTTTTGCTGTTGCACAAGGATTTAAAAAAATACGCCAGTGGAGTATAAGAGAGTTTGGCACCTGCAATAATTTAATTTCATAAATAAGTTAAATAAACGAAGGTTTCATTAACATAGTGAGGAATGATAGGGTTGCTCTACCGATTAACAGAATGAATGATCTGTCCAAAATAACAATATGATTTATTAAGACTAAACACAAAATAATAAACAAAAACACATGAAACATTTACAATACATCAAATTGGCTCAAATTGGATACTCAAACAAACGCTGTGAATGTGAAGTTGTCCCTAAACTAGATTGTGAGGATTATGACGAAGTGGTACGTGGAGCCAATTCCTTGTAACTCAAATCTTAAGAGAAAACACATAGCCAACCCAACATTAATTGCTGCTACCCAAGACAGAAGAAAGTTAGAAAAAGACGAACAGGCGCGCTCTGCTGAGCTCTGATTATCACCTAGGAAAATCCCTGTCTGCCGGTGCTGCGGACATACATTACCAAACTGTCTTCTTAACTGCCAGAACACGATCTGGCGTACCGGAGGCGATGGCTGGTTGCTTTGACGTCCTCGACCGAAAGGCGAGAGCCGACTACCCCGAGCACCAGTACAGGCCGAACACACAATATTCCCGCCCCCACGACAGTGGCCGTGGTTAAACGTTCCAATCAGCAACTCGAAAACCGGCGGAAAATTCCACTCTATTGCAGAAAGCGCGGGAATTTTCCCGACACAACTGCCTGGGTACACAAGTCATTCCCACGCCTCGCTGGTAGCCTGCCAGAAAGTGTTTTCGCTAAGTTTCTGCGAAGTAACGGAACCTCTAGCCCAGCCGCTACTTCAGACCCCTCCGGGCGTGTCTTTTGACAATGTCGGCGTCTGCAAAGCATTCACTCGACTTCCTCACACCCGTCGGCTTAACCCTCTCTAGATCAGCAGAGCCCGCCTGTCACCGGACCACCCGGGTGACGAGAGACGCTGCGTGGGAAGTCCGCATGTGAAGGAATAGCGACTTTTCACTGCATGCAATTAGAGAGGAAAATCGTAAGATAGAAAATGAAAGGGGGCTCATGCCACCTCTCATCTTCTCTCGCACTCGCATTAATCTGTGATCTTGCAGTGTTTATGACTTAAATATGTTACCTAGACAAATAAATTCTGAAATTTCTTATATTTCTGATTATGTGTTTCTGTATTTGACTAGTATGTTTTTATGTTATGTACACAGATTTTTTTCAGTTGGCATGTATTTTTCGATGCAGTCCGTACACGAATAAACAAAAAAATTGTTGTCTCACCAAAATTCATAAAATCGAGCTCCCATTTATCACTCAGCTCCTGTGTTGCCTGTCACTGACGTGAATGTCCGATGTAGCCGTCTTCTGCACGCCACAGATATCACGTTACAAAAGAAAGCAACGCTTTGCAGCTATAAAAGGTCATCCGTCTGACGTTCACAAATAGCGCAGGAGATCCTGCAACCGCTATGGTTCCATACCTACTCCACGTATGGCAGAGGCTAGCCGCTGTGGCTGAGAGCGGTTCTAGGCGCTTCAGCCCAGAGCGGCGCTGCTGCTACGGTCGCAGATTCGAATCCTGCCTCGGGCATGGATGTATGTGATGTGCTTAGGTTAGTTAGGTTTAGGTAGTTCTAGGTCTAGGGGACTGATGACCTCAGATGTTAAGTCCCATAGTGCTCAGAGCCATTTGAATCTTTTGTATGGCAGAGGCTTTGGAACCAGCATTATAGTGGAAGGGCTTACTTTGCTGCGTCTGGCGATCCCAAGGCTTTTGTACTTCAGCACATAAACAAGCCTGCTTTCCAGTCTCATCAAGTACACACTTCTTTCAGGGGCACCATTAGCTTGGAGATGTCGTTCTTCCTGCGCCCATTTGCATTCGCCTTCCATAGCCGGTTTCACCTATTGATGTTTAGCGCAAGAATTAAGCATTCCGATGAAGGTCTCCCTAATGAACCATTACAAAGTTAATTCTGCAATGATTTTAGTTGTTTGAGTTGACACATTTAAAGACGGCTTAATTTTTTTCCGTTTGCATACGAAGAAAAGAAATAGTGTTACTAATAATGTTTGGACTCAGTCTAGGCAGACCAGTAAAAATACTTATTTGTTACACCTTCATGTTAGTTGTTTCGGTTCAAAGACTTAAGAGCAAGGTACTGATTAGTTTTAGAAAGGGTGGCTGTGGTTTGAAATGGTAACAATAATAACGCACTTTAACTACATTCTTGCAGGTGGAACATGTAATATTTTAATCTTGTCGACTGGAAATGATTATTTTCATGAGTCTGTCTCATTGCAAAATATTGCACTGAAGAATGAGAAGTGTTCAATAAGTGATGCAACACACTTCTGTCTGGACTCATATTGGTTTTACTCAGGAATCTAATGAGTCGTACCATCCCCCACCCTTTTGGTTACAAAAACCCTGTTTTCAACGCGATTGCCTTACGGCACCTAACTGGGAAGGTCTCTATGCCCGGATGGTACAACCTTACTGGTGACTTCGGAGTCAAAGTCTTGCAGCATCAGTAACTTCCCCATCATCGACGTACTGGTTCCCGCGGAGGCCATCCTTCATTGGGTCATACAGATGCAAGTCGGAAGATGCGAAATCCAGGCTGGAGGATGGATGAGGAAGAACAGTCAGTGCTTTGTTAGCTGCTCTTGGGTGCCCAAACTTGTGTGAAGCCTTGCGTTGTCATGGAGAAGAAGAAGTAGTAGTAGTAGTAGTAGTAGTAGTAGTTGTTGTTGTTGTTATTCTTGCTGTTGTTGCTGCTGCTGCTGCTTCTTTGTGGTGACGAACTCACGGGAGGCCTTTCTTCAGTTTCCTGAAGGTAACATTGCTCACTGCAATGTTGATCGTTGCACAATGAGGGTAGACATCAAACAGAATAATCTCTTCATGGTCCCAGAAGACCGTCACCATGTATTCACCGGGTGGTGGTGCGGCTATGAACTTTTTATTTTTTTTCGAAGGAGAGGTAAAGATGGAAATGAGCGTTTGGCGCCATTGGTCGGGAGGCCCCTTGCGGGGCAGGTACGGCCGCCTTGGCGCAGGTCTTATTACATTCGACGCCACATTGGGCGACCTGCGCGCCGGATGGGGATGCAATGATGATGAAGACAGCACAACACCCAGTCCCTGAGCGGAGAAAATCCCCGACCCAGCCGGGAATCGAACCCGGGCCCGTAGGACGGCAATCCGTCACGCTGACCACTCAGCTATAGGGGTGAACGAAGGAGAGGAGGTGTGGCGCCAGTATATGGGCTGCCATTTTTCCGGTTCAAAGTGATAAACACATGTTTCATCGCCTGTGACGGCGTTCGATGAAAAATTGTCACGATTTTCCTCGCAACGAGCAAGCAATTTTGTACCGACGGTCCTTCGTTACTCTTTATGGTCTACTGTTAGGCGGCGGGGGACCAGGCGGGCATGACTGGTAGACGAATGTTCAGCACTACCGAGAGATGGGCACAGGTGCGGATGCTTAAGAATGTCCGACCTCCTCCGGCAATCTCCGAGAAGCGAGCGTTGAGGAAGTGAACAGACTGCGGATAGGTGGTGCTCGATGGAAATGTGGGTCGGACGTGCGGTGTACGGAGATAGTCCGCGCAGTTGCAGTAACTGTGTGTCCTGGATGATGCAGTGGTTAACGCATCTGCTTAGTAAGCAGGAGATCCCTGCTTGGAATCCCGGCGCAGTACATACTTTCACTCGACGCCGCTGATTCCTCATAATGGCATTATGTCCCGATGCTGCTATCACTAATCCCTCCCCTTTCCTTTTCTTTCTCCTCCCCCCCCCCCTCCCCCCCCCCCGCACCATCAGTTTACATATAATGTTTGACAGCTGCGGATTCCACGTATTGTCTGTTATGTCGAGCATGTGCGAAAGAACAGACACCACGCATTTATGTACTACCAAGACAGACGACCGTTTGAGCAACGAGGTGCCTTATTGTGATTTGCCAACCACCTCGAACTGGAGTTCAAATGGTTAAAATGGCTCTGAGCACTATGGGACTTAACTTCGATCAGTCCCGTAGAACTTAGAACTACTTAAACCTAACTAACCTAAGGACATCACACACATCCATGCCCGAGGCAGGATTCGAACCTGCGACCGTAGCGGTCACGCGGTTCTGGACTGTAGCATCTAGAACCGCTCGGCCACCTCTGATATCAAACATAGGTCTTAATTTGGGGAGGAAATTTTTATGAATGCCGAATCATTCGATGAAAGTGGATCACGGACTGTGCCAAAACCAGAGTCGGAGTGAATCAAAGTGTTTGAGATGTAGTACTATAGAAGGATGTTGAAAATTAGGTAAGGAATTGGAAGATTCTTCACAGAATCCGTGAGGGGAGGAAATGTGGAAAGAACTTACAGTAAGAAGGACGAGGATAATGAGACATGCTTTAAGACATCAGGGAGTAGCTTCCATGGTATCAAAGGCATCTATAAATCAAAAAAACCATAGGAGAGGATAGAGACTGGAATACCTTCAATGAATGATTGAGGACTGTAGCGCCTAGAACCGCTCGGCCACCCCGGCCGGGTCGAACTAGAGAGTCATCACGTTCAAACGTAGCAGGATTCACTCCTGTGTGCGGGCGGCCGGCAGGCCGGAGATCGGAAACGACTGCGCGACCGTCTTGCGATGATCGTAGAAGCCTCGCCCAACGAATCGCCGTGCTTTTGTTCACTGCTAGGTCTCCGTAGAGATTCTGAACCGCCTGTGAATATCTGCGATGCTCTGGTCTTCCACCCAAAGAAACTGAGTGACGGCTCTCTACTTGGAGCGCACCTGCCTTACAGACGCCATTTTGAAGGCTACATATAGCGCCACCAACTGCAGGAGCTTCATGAAACTGTAGGGGCTGAAGCGGACATATTCCATCACAACAAATTCCGCATTTTTAACCGAAATTGTCCGAGATAAAAAGTATTATATTACTTCCCCGCAAATTAACGCAAATGAATCCGATGGTTGAATAGCATAAGAAAGTCACCATCATAAGACACAGTTTCACATAAGGAGGCTAAGGAATTGTTCACTACCATTTCTTTACATGCCGTGAGAGAGACCCGAATGTCCTTTTCTTCCTGGACGACTTTGACGCAATAAGGTGAGTCACAAGACGTCTGACGGGTATTTGATGCTATAAGGCTACTCTCAGCGATGAAAATTGTGGCGAAGGAGATTTCCTTTAATACTAAAGGAATATGGAAATCAAGTACTTCCCAGAATTTAGTTGATGCGATTTCGCATGCGAATTGTATTCCTGCAGGCAGTTACGTAACGGAGCAGAGGGAACCACGTATTACGTCGGAACTGTAAGTCAGTGCTTTGATCGCGCACATAAGGAGCGGAAACCGCAATACTTTCTCTCGGGGCCGACGGATATCGGAGAAATCGCGTGACCGAAATGAGGGGCCCGCGACCTCAGTAGGGAGGTAGGCAGGGCGGCCATCAATAGCGGAGGGTCGGACGTGCTTGAAGACGCCCCGGGGCCGCTACTCGGCTCTCCGGCCCGGGCCCGGGCCGTTCTTTCTATAATGAGCCGCCCCCTCCCGCGGGCCGCGGCCCATCGGCTTTAACGCAAGGGAGCCGCCGCTACCCCTGCGCTGCGCATGCGCCGTGCGCTGCCTGACACTACGTCTCGGAAACCGTACTGCGTGACTTAAGCAGTTTCTTCAGCAGCGAAGACTTCGCTAAAATAACGAACTTTAGTTTCCATACACAGTTGCTTAAATTATATACGTTTACAAAAGAAATACTCTAATCTCTGTGTCTTGTACACTCCTGGAAATTGAAATAAGAACACCGTGAATTCATTGTCCCAGGAAGGGGAAACTTTATTGACACATTCCTGGGGTCAGATACATCACATGATCACACTGACAGAACCACAGGCACATAGACACAGGCAACAGAGCATGCACAATGTCGGCACTAGTACAGTGTATATCCACCTTTCGCAGAAATGCAGGCTGCTATTCTCCCATGGAGACGATCGTAGAGATGCTGGATGTAGTCCTGTGGAACGGCTTGCCATGCCATTTCCACCTGGCGCCTCGGTTGGACCAGCGTTCGTGCTGGACGTGCAGACCGCGTGAGACGACGCTTCATCCAGTCCCAAACATGCTCAATGGGGGACAGATCCGGAGATCTTGCTGGCCAGGGTAGTTGACTTACACCTTCTAGAGCACGTTGGGTGGCACGGGATACATGCGGACGTGCATTGTCCTGTTGGAACAGCAAGTTCCCTTGCCGGTCTAGGAATGGTAGAACGATGGGTTCGATGACGGTTTGGATGTACCGTGCACTATTCAGTGTCCCCTCGACGATCACCAGTGGTGTACGGTCAGTGTAGGAGATCGCTCCCCACACCATGATGCCGGGTGTTGGCCCTGTGTGCCTCGGTCGTATGCAGTCCTGATTGTGGCGCTCACCTGCACGGCGCCAAACACGCATACGACCACCATTGGCACCAAGGCAGAAGCGACTCTCATCGCTGAAGACGACACGTCTCCATTCGTTCCTCCATTCACGCCTGTCGCGACACCACTGGAGGCGGGCTGCACGATGTTGGGGCGTGAGCGGAAGACGGCCTAACGGTGTGCGGGACCGTAGCCCAGCTTCATGGAGACGGTTGCGAATGGTCCTCGCCGATACCCCAGGAGCAACAGTGTCCCTAATTTGCTGGGAAGTGGCGGTGCGGTTCCCTACGGCACTGCGTAGGATCCTACGATCTTGGCGTCCATCCGTGCGTCGCTGCGGTCCGGTCCCAGGTCGACGGGCACGTGCACCTTCCGCCGACCACTGGCGACAACATCGATGTACTGTGGAGACCTCACGCCCCACGTGTTGAGCAATTCGGCGGTACGTCCACCCGGCCTCCCGCATGCCCACTATACGCCCTCGCTCAAAGTCCGTCAACTGCACATACGGTTCACGTCCACGCTGTCGCGGCATGCTACCAGTGTTAAAGACTGCGATGGAGCTCCGTATGCCACGGCAAACTGGCTGACACTGACGGCGGCGGTTCACAAATGCTGCGCAGCTAGCGCCATTCGACGGCCAACACCGCGGTTCCTGGTGTGTCCGCTGTGCCGTGCGTGTGATCATTGCTTGTGCAGCCCTCTCGCAGTGTCCGGAGCAAGTATGGTGGGTCTTACACACCGGTGTCAATGTGTTCTTTTTTCCATTTCCAGGAGTGTATATTGACGACTTTTTCTTGTTCCAGCACTTGATCAGGCAGATCACCACTCTCGTACAGGCCTTCAGTCATCTGTCCGTTCTCCCCCTGCGTTGCCGGCCGGTGTGGCCGAGCGTTTCTAGGCGCTTCAGTCTGGAACAGCACGACCGCTACGGTCGCAGGTTCTAATCCTGCCTCGGGCGTGGATGTGTGTGATGTCCTTAGGTTAATTAGGTTTAAGTAGTTACAAGTTCTAGGGGACTGATGACCTCTGATGTTAAGTCCCATAGTGGTCAGAACCATTTGAACAACTGAGTACACAAATATTATTTCTGGACAACGCATCCATATAAGGTCTTGTAGCTCTCATTTGTATTCTGTGTTTTCCCGTGTGCACCTTTTTCCAGCAGTTTAGGATTGGCTAGGTACCTAAGAGTTGACATTTTAACATCTAAAACAGAAAGTAGCAAACCATGTTTGCGCGTGTATGACTTGGCTTCAGCCCGAAGATATTTGCATCACGGTATGTAACAAAGGGAATGCTGAGGATTATCATCTGTTGAAAGTTTGAGAAAGAATTTGCCCACATGACCTGCTGCATTGTTTTCGCACTATTGAGTTATCCCTGATCGCTTATCCCTAGTACACTTGTAAAGTGATACTTTCCTTGTCTGCCAGTCTGTTAACAGCTCCCAGTGGCTTTACATCTCCTAATTTCTTGTCTTTCATTTCTTTTTTCAATATGAGAAGCCTACCTCCCATTCACTTTTGAACATGCCCCATACATTCCAATTTTTCAATTTTAGCTTGTAAGCCATAAGAATTTCTCTCTGAAACAGTGTTAAAAACACTGGAATCTCCATCATCTAGATACTTCATATACGTAGCACTATATAGCTCAACAGGTCTTTGAAACATTAGTTTCATCCCAGCTGCTTCCGGGACAACACTTGACCCCTCGTAATTCTTGCTACACACTTTCTTGCATACCTGCTGCCACGTTTCTTCTTCACTGCCATCATTGTTTTCTGTTGTGCCACACTGAGGCCAACAGTGGCTCATTACTTGGAAGTCTCGCTTTGGCCGAGCGGTTCTAGGCGCTTCAGTCCGGAACCACGCGGCTGCTACGGTTGCAAGTTCGAATCCTGCCTCGGGCATGGTTGTTTGTGATGCCTTTAGGTTAGTCAGGTTTAAGTAGTTCTAAGTTTAGGGGACTGATGGCCTCAGCTGTTAAGTCCCATAGTGCTCAGAGCCATTTGAACCATTTGAACTTGGAAGTCTAAGATTTTCCCTGTGTCCACATTAATGACAGATACACAATGATGTATGGTCCCTCTTCATCAAGGTTCCGTCACAAGAGACACACATATCTGTCTTCATTACGCAGTGTCCTTCTTCCCCTTCATTGTTAATATCTACATCTTCCTCAAGAGCTGCTTTCGTGTCCTCCTTGCACTCAACTTTCAGAGCACTGAGGAGTGATCTGTTGTAATCACTGAATCTAGTCATTGTTGCAGGCATGTTAATCAAGCCACAAAACAAATTTGTGCCTTCTCTGCCTACACCTAAGCATCTCATAGCGTAACACAATCTTGTATCGTCTCATACGTTTTCCCATGGAAGAAGTCTTGAACTGAACAATCATACAGTCTAAGACCCTTTGACCCACAATTACCACATGCACATGAAACATTAATCACGGGTAAGTATTTCCAAGTCCGTTAACCTAAATCCAATAGAAAACTCGTCTTTGACACTGTCACAGCATAACCAATTTCTTCACCAATTTTATTCTTCTATGAACTTAGTAACTTTGTCGAAAATTGTTCTTCACACTAAGGAGCAGCATCTGTAACACTGTTATTTAAATTTCCTGTACCTTTCACAGATGGAATTCGACATTTCCTTACATTTTTGAATACGCGTCCACTGTTACGATCCATTTCGAGCAAAACAGGTTGATATATGAAAATTAAAAACTGAAATAAGTTTTTAGCGCGTACTGTTAAAAAAAACACGTTTTAAATGAAGGAACAATTAAAGATAATCTTTCTCACAGCCTTCTAGACTCCTCTGCAGTTCGTTTCGATCGTGTAAACGAAAAATTAACGCACAAAAAAATGCCAGCGCAGAGAAGATGTGGATCACAGCATAGAAAAAGAGGGCATGGCAGTCGCAGACGGCCAAACAAACTTTTTAAAAACGTATTTCTAGATAGAATAGGATTACGAAACTTTGCACTGTTATTCTTAAAGAATCACTCTGATAAATTACGGAATAAAAAAATTTGAAGTTTTTCGAAATTTTACCCTACATTTGCCCTTAAAATTCAAGATGAAGGAATATGTATGGTAAGATTTGCCACCTCAGTGAAAGGGGAGGAGGAGTGTAGATATCGTCGAATAGTATGACTAATGTAAATAGCACACAACATTCATTGAGCTTAAGGCAAAGAAACACGAAACTGTTGAGTAGCAGAAATGAGATTACCGACAAACTTATCGCTCTGAGCTGGTCACTTATGTAAATCTACTTATACCAGTACATCCCGCTCTCCGAGTCCTCAAATCAGTGCCGAGCATTTTCACAATAATTTGACGGTCTGGTACAAACTCAATAAACAACAGGGAACTTTTTTGCTGACTTCGAAACAAAGCTTATTAATTTCTTTTGGAATAAGCGTGAACTACATTGTTCTTCTGTTAAATCTCTCATCACGACGTGGCGTGAAAGAGAATTTCGTTGAAATTTACAAGTAAAAAGTATGATCTAAAAACTCTATATAAAATGAAAATGCAGAATATATTGCGAGCATGATTTACTATTTCAAATCGTTTTTTCTATGGTAAAGCTGGAAATACAGTTGCCCGCAAAACCCCACTTTGCATACACCACACTGAAACGACATATCTGCATTTGTGCTCCAGTGAACTGTAACTGATGCGCGCTCGCTGACATGAGCAAAATGACTGCAATAAATTTTCGAATGTCATCCACGGTGACTCTTTCTATCTGACACAGATCAATCGTAACAAAGAACTTGATCTGTGTCACAGTCATCAACACGATCGCTTCGATTATTTTCAGATTCTTCGGGAATGCGAAGAACCCCTGCATCACTGAATCGACTTTTTGCCAGGCATATTACCTCGAGAGCGCAATGCGCTAACAGTGGCGTCTGTCACTCAACTGACTACTTTCACTGTTTCGATTATCAACCTGCTTTGTGGTGAACAAACTCGCAGAAATGGGCATTAGGTGTATTTGCGTGCCTTCTCTTATCTGCTGGATAACTAATGTTACTTCTCGAGACGTAACAGTCGAATGAGGAACGCTGCCCGTAATATTACGGGCGTGGCTGAGCTCACTAAAAAGTAATATTACTAGCGTGCCATTCTTTGTAGTTTTGAAAAAAAAAGCAAATAAAAACGCAGCATTCTGGGCATGGCATTCTATGCAGCAGACTATGTGAAGTAATTCTGCTACCTTGGAAGAAAAATAACACATAATTGGCGAAGCAACGACAAGATGAGAAGCAAAATAACAGAGCTGAAGAGGACATTCCTCGCCAAGAAAATGATCTTTTTTAAAAAATAGTCCTTAATTTAGGGAACATGTTTCTGAGAATATACTTTTAGCGCCGCGCGGGGTAGCCGAGCGGTCAGGGGCGCTGCAGTCATGGACTGTGCGACTGGTCCCGGCGGAGGTTCGAGTCCTCCCGCGGGCATGTGTGTGTGTGTGTGTGTGTGTGTGTGTGTGTGTGTGTGTCCTTAGGATAATTTAGGTTAAGTAACGTGTAAGCTTAGGGACTGATAACCTTAGCAGTTACGTCCCATAAAATTTCACACACAATTGAACATTTATACTTTTAGCGCACAACATTGTATTTAAGTGAATCACGGAATATATTGTAAAACGGAAAAGGAGGTTTTTGTTTGTTTTCATCTCTCTTCTGACTAGTTTGATGCGGCTCGCCATGAATTACTCTTCTGCGACAGCCTCTTATGTCAGAGTAGCACTTGCAACCTACGTCCTCAGTTATTTGCTGGATGTATTCCAATCTCTGTCTTCTTCTACCATTTTTAACCTCTAGTACCACGGAAGTTATTCCCTCGTGTCTTAAAAAGATTTCCTATCAACCTGTTCCTTTTTCCTGTCAGTGTTTCCCATGTTCCTTACGGCGCCTATTCTGCGGAGAACTTCGTCATTCCTTACCTTATCCGTCAACCTGATTTTCAACACTCTTCCTCCTACCTCCATCCATTATGGTTTATTTTGCTTTCAAGGTGCCAGAATTCTTTGGCTTCGTCTACCTCGTGATCCCCAATTCTGATGTTTAGTTTCTGGCTGTTCTCATTTCTGCTACGTCTCATTGCTTTGGATTTTCGTCGATTTACTCAACAAATACATTCAGTACATATTAGAGTGTTCATTCCACTGAAAAAAATGCCGTAAATCTCTCTCACTTTCACTAAGGATATCAACATCATCAGCGAATCTTATCATTGATATCCTTTCACCTTGTATTTTAATCCCTCCCTTGTACCTTTCTCATGTTTTCCTCATTTCTTCTTGTATGTAAACACTGAACAGTAGGGGTGAAAGACTATATCCCTGTCTTACAAGCCTTTAAATGCGAGCACTTATTTCTTGGACGTCCACTCCCACTCTTAGAGTGCCCTCTTGATTTTTGTACCGATCAGCCACAATAACAACATTAAATAAAAATAAAAATGTATCCTGAATATTCACTACGTGGGAGAGTGTATATAATTCAGCGAAAAAAGTCGGTGAAACGCACTACGCTGTAGCGAACGGAAGCTCGAGAGTGGTCTTAAATAAAACTGAAATGCTGAAGGGGTCTATTCCAGCAAAATTAATTGAACATCAGTTTTAAATTAAAATGCATATATAATGTATTTACGCTGAGGAAACTGAAGTAAATTAAAATTATCTATAAACGGTAGTCGGTTCGTCGCTGAGCTAGGACAGTCTGTACGCTGGAGGCTGCAACTAGTTTCAAAAGATATTTCCTATGCTGCATAATTAAGGGATACACATCTTATTATACCAGTGAGATAGCCGTACCTGAATCAGACGTATTTAAATAGCAACGCTATTAATTAAAGCTTAAGTCCGAAGGGCAGTTTTAAAGCTCGTTATACAGAAAAATTACACCCATCTAATCTAAAAACAAACGTTCCATAAATTCTGCATTTACGCAGAAGGCACAGAATGTTAACACAATCCAGTCTGCCTACTCATATAAGAGCTGATGACTTGTCTACGAATCTAATATTTGCAAAAGTCCACTTATTCTGAAGACGCCAAGCGTTGTCGTTTCTGAAGAACATTTTTCTGTGCAAACCACCGACCTAGATTAACCTTAGTGTGCGAAACAAGTATTTTTATTATTATTATTATTACTACCATTATTGTTATTAGTTTGAAGTTGTTTTATCTCAGTACAGCCCTATTATTAACTTGCACAGCTGATACTGCTGTCCACGTGTTAGTTGTAGATACATGTCCTTTAATATCTTTATGTTAACGTCTTACCTCTAGAGAACGAATCACGAGAGCAGAACATAGAGGAAGCAGAACAAAAAAATTTCTTTGAGCACTATGGGACTCAACATCCGAGGTCATCAGTCCCCTAGAACTTACAACTACTTAAACCTAAATAACCTAAGGACATCACATACATCCATGCCCGAGGCAGGATTCGAACCGGCGACCGTAGCGGTCGCGCGGCTCCAGACTGAAGCACCTAGAACCGCTCAGTCACATCGGCCGGCAAAGCAGAACACTGGCCTCTTCTCTTAAAATTTAAAACCCTCATATCTCGTCTGTGTAGAGACTTCGCATCGTCATATAAGATATGGTATTAGACATGCGTCACTCTGAAATGACATATATGAATTACTGGTTGGCAAGAGTAAATCAGTTCTGTACGTACAAGACGACTCATAATAAATTTGTTTAAAAATCAAGAATATAAGAAAATATTTGTTTCATGTTAACGTAATCATCATCCAACGAAATTTCAGCACAAAATTATAGACAAGAAGGAAGAACTGCAGAGACTGCCTACACTAGGCTAGTCCATCCTATTGTATTGGTGTAGACTATGGGATTCTTACCAGATAAGACTGACGGAGGATATCGAAAAAGTTCAAAGAGCAGCTCTTTCTGTATTATCGCGAAGTAGGGGAGAGCGAGTTTCGCGAATACGATATGCGAGTTGTGGTGACAGTTATTCAAACAAAGCCTTTCTTCGTTTCGGTGACATCTTTTCACGAAATTTCAATCTCCAACTTGCTCCACTCGAATGCGAAAATATTTTATTGGAGCCCACCAACATAAGCAGGAATGCTCATCGTAATAAAATAAGAGAAATCAGAGCTCACAGGGAAAGATTTAAATGTCTCTGTTTCCAGTGCGCTGTTTGACAGTGGAACGACAGAGAAATAATGTGAAAGTGGTGTGATGAACCCTCCATCAGGAATTTAAGTATGAATTGCAGAGCATTTATGTAGACGGATAAGGGGCTATCGAGAAGGTTCCATTGAAAGGCCGCTCAGTCAAGAACTGGTATCCAGTCGGGCAACATCGTTGTGAACATTGAGACAATCATCCTACCGATACACCAGGTTAAGATACCTGTTTGGTAAAACACCTTTTCCTGGTGCTTGAAGATGTCCCTAATTGCCTATTGTACATCCTCGTCCCACAGGGATCATTAAGTTTCCAAGACTTTTTTAGAAGACCTAAGGTGTGATAATCGCATGGGAAGACATCAGAACTACAGGGTGCTCGAATGTCTCCCACTGGAGATGTCGTAACTTTTGCGTAATGGTGATGTGCGTTACCAGGAACCAGCAGCAGCCCTCGTCGCAGAATTTGGCGCACCATTTTAAAACGGTGGTTTTCGACAGATGTGCTGTCCCATAGACATTCTTTCTCCTATGGATGTCTACAGCTGTTTGTCCTTCCGCACACTGGAAAGTCACGAACATCACAATAATCCCTTGGCTGCATGTCATATATATACTTGAGAAGTGCTACGTTGCGTATACGATGGAGCAGCTCCCTCAATGGAAACTTTCAGATTGCCCATTACCGAGGTAAAATTAGGACTTGACATTCCCATGACGACGAATTCAAGATCTCGGACTGGACGACGAACAGTAATGCATTTTCCTCAAATGATTTTCAGAAAGCATGGAGAATCTGACTGTGGATGTCGAATGGAATTTGAACCGCACTCCTCACAAATGTGTGTTAATTGTCCTACACAGACTGTCATCTCTTTCGGAACTGCACACAATCGAGACAGTAAATTTTAGTATGCGCCGCTTAAATACAGTCGTGTACTCCAACTTTCTGGACGAGGTGAGAATGCAAGACACAAAGATACTATATCCCTTATCGAAGGTCTGACAGTACCGTACAGGAAACGTCAGGCAACTCTGGCAGCTGTACAAGGTGATCGGGAGACTTTAACGTGCTTTATCCAAAACCGTTTCAATGACGGTCAGATAGTGACAGAGAGCAATCGATGATGTAATCGCTGCAGTCACGAAGGACGCCTACTGCAGCGGCAACACTGCAGAGGGACTAGTGATGCGGGTTGCCGATTCCGCTGCGAAATCTAGTCGACGCAAGAGTGTTTACAAGCAAGTACCATAGTTGACAACAAACACTTAGGTGCGGCCAACGTCCACTAGAGGTCATCAACCAGCAGCAGAGGACGGAGACGCGAAGATCAACGAACTATTTCTTGTCGATCACATGTGTGGAAATAGTCCCGGAAATATCCTTCCGCCCGGCTCTAGATAAGCCAGCACCTTCCCGTTCAGCAGGCAGTTCTCGACTCACCACCTGCAGAGGAGATCAGCCGGTCTATTCGTGTGCCACCTCGACCATCCTCTCCTCCGCAACGATTTTGATACATCGCTTCCGTCGTGTTAAGCTATCTGTCAGCTGCTAATAGCCAACTTCGACGTGGATCAGTTGTATGGGTATAGACTCGAAGGGAACTCTGATTATGGAAATTAGTTGTTATTCGCTTGATCCGCAAAAGGGATCTTTATCCTTCTTTTTTTAATTTAGAAGAGTGTTTTACTGTTGGTGGTTTATTGTGGTTTCCTTAATAAAAAGACGTTGACAAAACGAGTTGGTTCTTGCTCTGTAGATTTAGCAGTAACAATCAAAGAGCTGAAGTATTTGAATAGTCGCCAAATACTTCGGTTTATTGTAACGAGAACTGTATTTCTTGAAACTTGCCTACAGATTAGGAGAGTGCCCCAAACAGGGAGTCAAACCTAAGTAATCTTCTTGGTTGAGATGTCGTGACACGACTCACAATTTGCACTCATAGCTTCAATTCTACGCTCCTTTCTCCTACATGTCAAGCTTCACACAAGCTGTCCCAAGAGTAATGGTTCAGAAATATATAAGGGAGCTTCTAAGATTTTGGGATGTTGGAGAGGCCTACGGCAGAGAGACTGTCATGCTTCGTGGTGAGTAAGTGATATTCTGTAGCTTTTTATGATTTACACTTCCTAAAAAGCAGCAAATCACTTAGAAGACATGTTCGGATTTCAATAAAATTTCGTACATGTTCACACCATCGGCGGGTATGTAAATGATTAGAGCTGCAATTCTCTGTGACAGGAAGATCACCTGAGCGCATTAGTGTCACCCATGTTAAGTGTTGTTAGCGGGCTTGATACGTTGTAAGGGGCGTAAACAGCGTCACACGTTGAGTGATAAGTGTGAAAGCGGCAGAGATGCTGTGTGATCGTATGAGACAGCATTTTCAGCAGTGCCGGCCGGAGTGGCCGAGCGGTTAAAGGCGCTACAGTCTGGAACCGCACGACCACTACGGTCGCAGGTTCGAATCCTGCCTCGGGCATGGATGTGTGTGATGTCCTTAGGTTAGTTAGGTTTAAGTAGTTCTAAGTTCTAGGGGACTTATGACCACAGCAGTTGAGTCCCATAGTGCTCAGAGCCATTTGAACCATTTTATTTAGCATTTTCAGCACCTTACCGAATTTGGAAGAAGATTTTTTGTCTCTATTTGACCGACTGGTCGCATCGTCCACTATCTAGATTTGGGGGGCATTCAGATATCACTGTGGTCCAATGTTTGCCTAAATGGTAACGTGAAGCCAGGCACATTAGTGGTCAAGGTTCCAGTAGACGAGCGAATCGACGTATTACACATCCAGAACATCTAAAGCCGTTCAAAGTTGTCATCCGAGAACAAACAATGGATCCCTGCAACATCCTGTATCATTCCCGCACCGTTGTCGACGACCAACAGCAGCTGGACTGGGTAACTATGGTCCCATGCGTGGGCTACCGCTAGCACCATAACACAAACGGCTGTATTTGGAAGAGCGCCGTCACCAGGTAGCATGAATGCCGTCGCAGTGTATTCGTTGATGAATCGTAGTTCTGCACTACTCTCAAGTGACCATCGTCAGCGATTACGGCGGCGACATGCGGAGAGGTCCCTTTCTTGCATTGTTTTGGAGAGGCGCAGTTGTATTATTCCTGTCAACATGGCAACGGGTAACGAATACGATGCTTAGACAATCTTCACTGCATTTAATCCAATCTTACTCACTATTTGTGGCATTATGTACACGTCGTATAATGTATAGCTACTTCAGTAGCACGATTCATAGATGTGCGCTCCTGCCCATGCCCCACTGTGCGCACTACTGGCCATCCTGGCATCGTGGGTTGAGTCAGCTTGGGAGGTATGTCTAGCAGAACAGGTAGACAGGTGAGGACAGCTGATGTTATTGCACGTACAATAGCTCACTTACCATCACTCATCATAACAAAACTACAGATATGCGAGTGCAGCCATAGATAACAGCTAATTCGAATAATCTCCATTGTCTTCTCTTTGAGAGTCATTGCCCTATCTATGGAAAGACGTTGAAGCTACCTCTTCGCAAGATGGAGATAATATTTCAAGAATGACAGCAAGCTATCCCAGCCTGTCATACAAGCACCATTACTGCAGTGTTGAGGAATATTATTTCCTTCTGCGAATTGAAACGCGAGTTCTTACAAATGTTCTCCAGTAGCATGAAATTCAGAAGCCTATAGTGTCTTCTCAACATATAATACAAGTTTTCCTGGATTTCTACTCCAAGGCAACCTAATAAACAAAACACAATATTTATTATTAGTGAAGGTGTTTTTAATCGACATTAATTATAAATAATAATAATTATTTACTATAAACTATTATTATTATTACTATTATTATTATCATTAGTTGTCACTGTTTATTTTCTCATGTATTTTTGTTTATTTATTTACGCACTGTTTTAAACCAAAAATGAATTGCGTTTTTGAAGGTCTTACTTTGAGGACCCATTCATGTCATGGCAGGTAGTGACTGAGGAAAGTCTGACGGCATTACGGTGTACCACAAACATCCTGCGTCCTCTAGTGTAGCTTTTTACGCGACGTGTCGTGACGTCATTTTTCAACAGAACAATGCACGTTCACGTATAGGGCGTGTCTCTATCTACTGTCTGAGTGATGTTGAGATACTCAAGTGGCCGAGAAGATCTCTCTATGTCTCCGCGATGAACATTTGTGGTACCAGCTCGGACGTTGTCTTAGTCTCAGTTGCCGATATCCAGGATATAAACGACCAGTTACAACGATTGGACCAGTTTGCCTTATGAGAGGATACGGCAGCTTTGTGATAATCTTTCCAAACAGTGCATGCATCCAAGCCAGACGGGGGGCAACGTCACACTGAAATGTGAGCTCATCCTTCCAGCCTCTTTCTAAATTTGACTTACTTGTGTGATTACTGAAATATCATTTCATATCCCCTCAATCCGTGGGTATCGTTTCGTTTCTCCCTCCCTTTCTCGGTGCTTTACTTGTCAGGAACCGAAGTTTTGATATTTTAGCTGTATCTATGACGTTCAGAGGGTTACGTCATAATTCTGGAAAGCATTTCGTCCCAGGACTTACTAAATTAGCTTGCGTTTAATGTAAGCGCTTTAAGCACTTAGTAGACATTTTATCAAAGTCGCCAAGTATCTTTTTTAAGTATAAAACGCTCCATAATTATTGCAAACAGATATTCACTGCTGGGTAAATGCGACGTTCGTACCAATAAGCAGCTGTGTCTTCCATACGACTTTTAAAGTAACTTTCAGTACGAGTTAAATATCAACGTGTAAGTTTATGCCTCTGTGGAGTCAGAACTTCCTCGCACTTTAATTGGACGGATATTTTAATGTATTTTCTAGTCACTGGCACCCTCTTTTAGTTCCACGTTCAACCAGTGTCATTCCTGACTTCAACTGTATTATTAATTCTTTAACACGTGGAAACGGTATGAACAGATCTTTTGGGAACTGTGTATGTTTTTTCTATTGCTGTGGCTACCGTTAAATGTCCTATGCTTTTCATTTTAACAAGATTACTACTCCATCACAAGTTCCACAGTCTTGTGAAAGTGTTCTGGCGAGGCTGTTCAGCGTCCAACAATTTTAAATCCATCCATTTATCGTTTTAACGCTGCACTCAATAATGAGATCAGTTCGTCGTCTTTATAATAAGAAAGTCAAAAGGAGAACGAAAAGGGTCCTGTTGATGATCATATTAATGATTTCTACGTTGTATCCTCTGCCTCGGCAAATGCGGGCTGGTTCCCCCTATTCCGCCTCAGCTACACTATGTCGGCGATTGCTGAGCAAACAAGTTCTCCACGTACGCGTACACCACCATTACTCTGTCACGCATACGTAGGGGTTACACTCGTCTGGTGTGAGACGTTTCCTGGGGGGTCCACCGGGGGCCGAACCGCACAATAACCCTGGGTTCGGTGTGGGCCGGCGGAGGGGTGAAGTGGACTGCGGTAGTCGTCGTGGGGTTGCGGACCACTGCGGCTGCGGTGGGGACGGAGCCTCTCCGTCGTTTCTAGGTCCCCGGTTAACATAACATAACTTTGTATCTGTCTATATACACCAGGGAATTTTTCAGTTTTCGTCTCTACACTATCCTTGAAGCATCTCTGTTTCCCTAGAATACAACAAATCTCCACTTAAAGGCACCGCATTTAATTTACATACTGCACTGTTTTACTTGTAAGCTACAAACACTTTTGGTCCTGACACTTATTTTGAGCGCGCGTTTCATTACTTACAATTTGTGTTGGTGTTACGTGGTACTGCCAACTGTAGAATGTATTATGTGATGTCCATGATGATGTACTTGGTTGTGTGCGTGTGTGTGTGTGTGTGTTTGTGTGTGTCTGTGTGTGTGTCTGTCACCTACTTCATGTTTTTGGCTAGGTCTAGCAGTGAGTCACTATTTACATTTACGTAATTGATTAGCTGCTTGCTCTCTGACATGCTGTTTTGAATATAGTAAGTCTCTTGCGTCTGGATGTGATACTTGTTGTGGTTATTTATCTGATAGTTTCCGTATCTTACTCTATATTTGGGACGCGATAGATGTGATGTTTTCAATGTCATACTTCCTACATCTGATATGTTCTTCACATCTTTGTAATTGTTTGTTTCCCATCAAAAATCTTGGTAACTATACTCCAAAAGCTTTTCTGCGATAATTTAAAGCAATAATAAATGGCGCAACACAGTTTGTTCCCATTGACGTACCGTACCGCACCGAACGCCAATTGCGCAACTTGGGAAAAGTCATTCCGCCAAACGGACAGGTCGCATAAAATACCTGGGCTATTTCCGTTTATATCGAGCCGATGAGACGAAATGATAGGATCTGAACATATATAGGACGTAGCTTGCTGCCCTTACTCCCAACATCTGTTCGAAATTGCATTCCATTCGACGGAGTTTCGCTAATTTGTTTATTCAGCCCATAAATTACTGCCAAACGCGTAGGTTCATTTATAGTCCCATAAATCACGCCATCTCATTAAACAAACATTTGCGTGCCGGCGTAACGGCGGGCCACGTGTTTCAGATTGCGGTTCATGATGTAAATTCCAGAACGGGGAATTCGCGGCCGGCGCTTGTCTCCGGGCATCCTCTCTGTCTAAATGCGCTCCTGTCGGGCACATCTAATTTACAGTTCTACTAGATTTCCGAATTCTGTGCAACCATTTTCGGTTGCTAGAGATCAGATTAGGCGCATCTATGACATTCTTTTTACGCGAGAAATCATGAGCACGGTAAAGGCGACGTGCAACAAACGTAAAATTTGCTTCAAGTGTACTACGTGCTTGGATTTGCAGCTTATTAGCATTTCACTGCAGTCGCACAAAACCAATAACCGTAACGCCATCTTACGTACTGTATACAGTATGATTTAGCTACTCCTGTCGATGTCGTTTTATGCAACATGCAACGTTGTGACTAGTCATCAAAAACCACGCAAGCGATTTTCATATTCTCTTGTTCGTTACTCGTAAGCTGTTAGTCGTATAGAAAACAATGAACAGGACCGTTTTGTAGGAAATTTAATGTAATTAAATTTTTACTGGGATACGTTTTCGCAGGGGGCACGGTTTTCGTGTCATGGAGCCACAATTACCTGCATTGTGCTAATCATCTGCAAATCCGAGCGAGTAGTAAATTTGAAGCAACTTTTACATTTGTTGCATGTCGCCTTCAGCTTGCTGATGACTTCACATATAAAATGAAGGTCGTCGCTGCACCCAATCTGTTCTCTGGCAACGGAGATCTAGGAAAACTAGTAGTGTTTGGAGGCTATTCTGTTTGTTATGATTATTTTTTGAATATTTTTGTGATATCTTCCATATCTTTACTCTTAATGTCTTTTGTAAGTTACGCTTGTGCTTATGACTTAGTATTTTGTTCACCAGACGTTGTGAAGATGGGCCGCAGCAATATAAAATTTTTTTGAGCTACGAGTCACCAGTTCATTTCTAGCGACTCATTTAGCATTGACTTAAGTGATGTAAGTTTACATCATGGTCGCAGGCCACGTGCGTGACTTTACGTCACATCTTAACCTCCTTAGCTCGATTAAGGCAGTTTCTGAAAAACTTAAATTCTGTAGATTAATCTTATATCTTCTAACCTATTACTTAGTATCGCTTATCATTGTTTCAGGTAAGCCATCGAGGGTGATTAACATTACCTCCAGCCTCGCCATCGCTCAATGATAGAATTTCGCAACAACTCAGCAACAGCGACTCAAGGTAAGATATTGTCTGCCTACGAGGGCAACCCATAGGGCAAAGCAAAGTGTTTCGTCTCGATGGCCTCAAGGCAGCGTGCCTTGAGCACACTATTCACTCTGTCAACATGTCTCTAAGCAGTAATAAAGCTCAGACCTTACGACCATTGTTACTTAACAAAAGAAGGGTTGTCTGCAGGTGAAGCTGGCTGACAAATTAGCGTACAATGCAACGAAGACATTCGTCGTTCGAAGAATCACTGAAGATGTGCCTCATTGTATACAACACTAATTGATAACCTCTACCTGGAAATTAAGCTCATAGGCGTCCCGAGGAGAACGCAACGGAAATGCTAGTTGCCTTCTGGAGACAGCTGGGACTGGTTGACCTATACTTGCTGAACCGCTCCCCAAAATCAGTTTGGTCTCTCAGCGTCCAGCACATCGTGTGCTGTGGGTGCGAGAACGGCGTTAATAAATTGCAGAATGACAGCTTAACCTGTTGTTAATTAAAACTATTATAAAAGCCATGAAGCAAAATTTAAATAATAGTCAGCCACAACAATTAAACAGTTGACAATGAGGGGCTTCTTTTATTTATTTGAAAGAACGGTCCTTCACCGTATTCACAGTCAGCCAATACTTAGGATCGATTGTAACCACTCACAAAATGTTGCGTGCACTGGATACTAGGACGATCTGCAAAATATCTCACATGAGGAATTGGCCAGGACAGAAGGTTACATTATGTAGACCTACTAATACTTCACACGTGTGACAGTAAAAGTCCTTCTACTCACATGATTATAAAAGGCTGTCAAACAGAAACGAGACAGACGGAAAAAAAGTGAGTAACCTGTTCATTATTTCAGAATTAATCGCCGTAACCGTTAGTACTTTTTTTGAGCTCTGAAGAAAGATATTCGTGGACATAGATTTGCTTCGGGTGAAGAGGTGAACACGTGGGTACAACCATTGTCTCATAGGCAACCGCAAAAATTTTTCCGTAAAGACACTGACCGTCTTGTCTCACAGTAGGACTGAGTAACAGGCATGGCAATTAATTTTGCAATGATAAACAGTTTGCTCACTTTTTCCATCTGTCTTGTTTCCATTTACCACCCCTTGTAAAATAGTTCATACCTTAACGACAAACTACAGGCTCGGAGTTTTCAAAAAAGATTGCATGCCGGTGAACGACCAAATAATACTTCATAAAATGATTAACAAATGCAGGAGAACAGTGCTTTAAACAACAGTCTCGTAGCTCAGAGTTTAACTGACACATAGATGGACGACAGCTTAAAACACCATTGCAACCTAACTTTAAAACGCGGAAGAAAACGTCATATATCACGTAACCTATCTTATATAATTAATAAGAACTGCAGGTGCTTGTTTACATTAAAGACTAATATATAATTTCCTGGCCATCCCTGTGCATCTGTTTGGACGAGTTTAATGCAGGAAGCACCAGGTTAAATGTTCGGTAAACAGACCAGTTCTTACAAATGGGCAATGTCCCATTCATGAACGGCACCCGCAGCAGCTCCAAGTTCCATTAGCAGTAACCTGAGTGCTTATGCCTATTTAGTTCCGTCAGCTGCGATCCGACCTAGTTCACCTGCTCAAGCCAAAAAACAAGGCGCTTAGAGACGAGCACTCGGAAGATACTGGCAGTTCCCGGAGCACAAGCTATGTGAAACAGAGACCACAGTTAGAAAGTCCACAGTGGAAACTTGTATTCTGTATTTCGTTGCGAATAGTGCATGTATGCACAGCAAAATCCCTCCTCGGAATTGTAGTATTCTGAAACAGAGGCGCCAAGGTTTCATTGAGATGCTTGGTTCCCAACATCCACAGCGCTGGGGGCTAATCCCAATTCCAGGACAGATGAGAAACCATCTGTCTGCTGCAGGTACCATCGTTAACAGTCAAGCCACTACGCCGCCCCACTTTATACACAGTACAGTAACACCCTGAGCCCACAATACCAGCTCCCGTAGCCAGTTAACTATCACTTCAGGTCCTTCCTCTTCATAGGTCCTCTGGCGTATATCCTCGCCCTCGGCAAAAGGAGGGCGCTACTGTACAAAGTCAAAGATAACACAGTTCGTGTCAAAGACAGTGCGTTGCGAAAAGAATTTCTTCCTCTCTTTTGAAAGGGATGCCGGAAGTACGTCACGGGCAATCAAATGAAAACGAGACCCATGGAATAAAGTAAGTAAACAGTTTATTATTTGAAAAATTATCGCTATACCTGTTAGCACATTAATCTCACTGTGAGACAAGCCTGTCAGAGCTTTCATGGAAAATGTTTGTGGTTGCTTTCGGAACCATGATTGCACACAGGAGTGCAACTATTCGTCAGAAGTGAATCGAGAGCCAATAATCCTTTCTTCAGGGCTCCAGGCATATGGAAATCACATGGGGAAAGATCGCCGCTGTATGGAGTATGTGTACGGGTTTCCCAGCGAAAATTCTGAAGCGGATGCAAACAATAGGCACGCCAGCTTCAGGTAAGTCATGATTACCTTTTTCTATGACTGCATGGGCTCGCCGTTCATGGACGTTTTAGGATCACGGCGCCACAATTGACGCACAGCAGTACGTGGACACTTTGCCAAAACTGAAGCGCGCCACCAAGTCCAAACGCCCACGAATGATGACATACGGCATAATTCCATTGCATGATAATGCTCGACCACATGTTGCGAAAGTTGCTTTAACTACGCTGCAGAAGTTTCGTTGGGAAGCCCTTACGTGTCCTCCGTACAGCCCGATCTCTCTCCAACGCGATTCCACATTTTTGGGGCCGTCGATTTGCTTGCCTGGGTACAATGAAGGTTCCATAGGCAACCTAAAACGTTTTTCCATGTTGCCACTGACCATCTTGTCTCACGTTGGGGTAAATGAATTAACAGATACGGTGATTACTCTTGAGAAAATAAAAAGTTTAGTTTCTTTTTCTCCATCTCTCTCAAAAAATGGTTCAAATGGCTCTGAGCACTATGGGACTCAACTTCTGAGGTCATTAGTCCCCTAGAACTTAGAACTAGTTAAACCTAACTAACCTAAGGACATCACACACATCCATGCCCGGGGCAGGATTCGAAACTGCGACCGTAGTGGTCTCGCGGCTCCAGACTGCAGCGCCTAGAACCGCACGGCCACTTCGGCCGGTTCCATCTCTCTCGTTTTCATTTTGCCCCTTATAGTTTGGAAAACGGCCGAAAGCGGTGGTACCGACTAAAACTGCTGGGAATGGCGGCGAACCATGCAGAGAAAGCATTGTGTATCCTATAGTTTGCCCGTTGCCGATCTGGAGCGAATGTGCAAAGAACTTCCCATGACAAGTTTCACAAGACACCACCAGTTTACAACAACATAGTGGAGTGGTGTAAGAAATTCGAGGAAAATCGATGTTCGTGCGAAGCAAAAAGTTCGGCCTCACTTGGTGTGTCAGAACAGACAATGAACCGTGAGGCGGACGTGATCTTTCGAAAGTCCCACAAAGTACACCTGCCGAGCTAGCGCAGAATGGAATAACCCACAGCCAACAGCGCAGAAAATCCTTCGTAAGCGATTAAGGGCGAAGCTATACGGATTGCAGCTCCTACAGGTCGTGTAAGTCATGACGACAAATTGCGACATCTGCAGTTCGGCATTGATATGCAGAACGATCTTAAAAGTAACGATTTCGTAACCAAGTTAATCATCAGTGACGAAGCCATATTTCATCTTACAGGGAAGGTCAGCTGACACAACATACGTATATCGGGTCCAGGTAGTCCACATGGAGCTCCTGTACACGTCCATGATACCGAGAAAGTTAGCACGTTCTGTGCCGTGTCCAACACGAAAATCTATGGACCCCTTTTCTCTGTTAAGAGATCTGTCAATGGACTCACGAATCTCAAAACGATGCAGTTGTGGCTCATGCTACAACTTGAAATTTATAACAGGGATTTCATATTCCAGCACGATGGCGAACAAAATGGCACTCCCTACATTTACACAACTGTGTACGAGACTGCCTGAATGAGACGTTGCAAAGTCGTTAGATAAGCCTTGTTGTGACCTCTGATCTGACGCTATTAGAGACGCCGCCACAGTCTCCGGACTTGACGCCTTGCAAACTTTTGCCTTGTGGTGTTATGCCAAGGACGGTGTTTACATTCCACTTCTACGACAGAAGCTAACAGAATAACAGGTGTCTGTGTGTGTTGCATCTGAACTGACGTTGGATTAATCCTCTTTTCTCATTTTTCACATAGCCCCTGCAGCTTTATAGATAGAGTGGAGGAAATTATGGGAATTGTTTGTCATTGTGTTAGAGGTTGCATGGACTAATGAAAATAGACCCCGTGATCGACATTTAGAAACTGTAACTGAAGTAGAAATCCTTCTGAAATGCATTTCACAAAACTCTGAACTTATGACTGAACAACACTGTTCATGGTATGTGCTATTGAACACGTCCACCACTTCGATCTTAACGAAACGTTGCACGTAGAGATGATTCGAACTTGTTTTGAGCATTCGCTTGACCATAAGCAGTGCGATTGCCGAGTAGACAGAAACATTTTCTGGTGAGCTACAGCGAGGCAAGTGCCTTTTTTACATTTCTTTGAAAATCAACAGCTCAGGCTGAACAATTATCTGAACATTAATTGTTTCATAATTTAATAAATACAGTATACTCAGTTTCTATGTACCCTAAATTCTGTACCCTAATATTCTAGACTCACTGGTGGTATCGAGCAGTAATTCATTTTTTTCTATAAACGTTCATTAAATATTTTACACAGATGGCTGCAAAATATTGGACCGTCCATCCCCTCGCCAAGTCTTTCAAAGCTAGTCCTTGTCATACCTGCAAGACGCCCCCTCCCTCAACCTTCTTTTATTGATTTTTTTTGTAATTCATTAGGCTTCTGACATGTTCGGGGCGGCCTATCACGATTTCATCGCCATCATCTTCTGCTATCATCTTCACCTCAGTGTAGCACTTGCACCCTACGTCCTCAGTTATTTGCCGCATTTAACCCACGCCTGCATTCTTCCAGTGTTTTTACTCTCTGCAGCTCTCTATAATACCATAGAAGCTACTCCCTGATGTCTTAGCACAGTCTGTATTTCTTGTCAATGTTTCCCATATGACCTTTTCTCCATCGATTCTCCAAAGAATCTTATCATTCCTTATCAATTCATTTAACGGTAAACATCGTTCTATAGCACCACATTCCAAACGATTCGGTTCTCTTCTTTCCCATTTTTTCCATATTCACAACCGGACGGCATTTCTGGCCAACAGAAGCCTGGCCTTAATCTAAGAAAAGAAACAAATTTCTAAGAAAGCACGCAATGCACAGCATTTTGCTTCACTGATGCACGTTGTGCATCATGGAGAGATTTAGTGCTGAAATTCAGGAAATAGTCTTCGCATCAAACGTCTAGTTCGTGATAGGTCAATCATAGGGAATAATTTTTACTAGAGACAAAATGTTCGCTGCACTTCCAAGACTCGATAGAAGTTTTTTACGATTTGCTGGTCGTGGGAATACTATATTCTACCGAACTAGTAGGGTCTGTTAATCGGGTATGACGTATGCCACCTACCCTAGTAAACTGATAAAGCTACAATTGTGTGCAGAAAAGTAAAGCCTCCGAACCCTTAGTCTGGTCTCAAGATCGGTTGAGGTTGTCCATGTCAAGCATATTAGTCAGTGGGATTTTCCCACTTCACTGACGCAAGTTGCAACGCTGTGACGAATTGTAGTGTGTAACACAGCCGTTTATACGTAACTGTCAGTGTACTGCGAGATCCTCAGAAAACTTAAAGTACAAATTCAAAGAGTTCGTTCATGGATCACTTTCTCTTTCTGCATGCAATGCTTGACCACACACGAGCGCTGCGACATCTGCAACAATCCGACACCACAGGTTCACTGTCATCAATCATTCTCCATACAGTCCCGACATGGTCCTATCGTATTCTTACCTGTCTCCAAAACCTAAACACCACATTCAGCGACTTCACTTTCATAGTAATGAAGCACTGCCAGCGGAAGTGTGATTGTGGCTCCAAGTCAAACATTTTACGATGAGTATATCGAGAACTGGTCTGTCGATGGGAGAAATGTATTCGTCACCAGGGTGACTGTTTCTATGAATGCGATGTACGTTTCCTGTGAATACGAAACCCTGGTGTCTCGAAACATGATGGTTATAGTCAAATGTTTCCGTCTGCAGTATATTTTTTTCCTGGTACCCTCTAAAAACTCTCGTTTTTCGGTATACAGGAGGAAAAAAACTGCAAATGAAAACTCGTGTCTCAAACTTTCATGCAGCAAGGCAACAGAGCATTGCGTTCATACGAGACAGTGCTATTCTATGCAGCAAGTAGTATCTACTACACCAGCCACCTGGCGAGACGTTCCGCCTGCGGTCCTTCAAAGTCACGGTTGCTGCCGAAGGGGTGGCCTGTAACTTTGACTATTGGTTCATATGGCTCTGAGCATTGCGGAACTTAACATCGGAGGTCCGCACTAGAACTTAGAACTACTTAAACCTAACTAACCTAAGGATATCACACACAGCCACGCCCGAGGAAGGATTCGAACCTGCGACCGTAGCGGTTGCGCGGTTGCAGACTGAAGTGCCTAGAACCGCTCGGCCACTGCGGCCGGCACTTTGACTCTCGAGCGCCATTGGACGTCGTTTCCAGACACAGGTTCCTATCCTCGATTTGTTGCTGTAGACACTTTCTACGACCCCTCTAAATCTTTCGCAATATCTCTTGAACACCCTATATATATATTGTAGCAACATACTCGATCCTTCGCCTATTTTCATTAACCAGAATTCTCCTTTTAGTATCTTGAACCAAATATGAAATGTTAGGGATGTGATGCCAAGTTACTACCATAGTGTGGTCGTGAAGTGTTGTTGTTGTGGTCTTCAGTCCTGAGACTGGTTTGATGCAGCTCTCCATGCTACTCTATCCTGTGCAAGCTTCCCCCAGTACCTACTGCAACTTGCATCCCTCTGAATCTGCTTAGTGTATTCATCTCTTGGTCTCCCTCTACGATTTTTACCCTCCACGCTGCCCTCCAATACTAAATTGGTGATCCCTTGATGCATCAGAACATGTCCTACCAATCGATCCTTTCTTCTAGTCAAGTTGTGCCACAAACTCCTCTTCTCCCCAATTCTATTCAATACCTCCTCATTAGTTATGTGATCTACCCATCAAATCTTCAGCATTCTTCTGTAGCACCACATTTCGAAAGCTTGTATTCTCTTCTTGTCCAAACTATTTATAGTCCATGTTTCACTTCCAAACAAGGCTACACTCCTTACAAGTAGTTTCAGAAACGACTTCCTAAGATCTATACTCGATGTTAACAAATTTCTCTTCTTTAGAAACGCTTTTCTTGCCATTGCCAGTCTACATTTTACATCCTCTCTACTTCGACCATCATCAGTTATTTTGCTCCCCAAATAGCAAAACTCCTTTACTACTTTAAGTGTTTCATTTCCTAATCTAATTCCCTAAGCATCACCGGACTTAATTCGACTACGTTCCATTATCCTCGTTTTGCTTTTGTTGATGTTCATCTTATATGCTCCTTTCAAGACACTATCCATTCCGTTCAACTGCTCTTCCAAGTCCTTTGCTGTTTCTGACGGAATTACAATGTCATCGACAAACCTCAAAGTTTTTATTTCTTCTCCATGGGTATGAAGTATACGCATTAAATACTTGACGTTCCCGTTTTTCATTAATTTAAAACGGAACGTGCAGAATTTTCAGCTTCTGCTGCTTTTATCACTTGATGCTGGTTATGAACAGTTGTATCCGAGTGCCTCTATTTCAAAAATGTCATAAAAGTTGCGTCAGTAGAGAGAGGCACGCACTGTACGGCCAATTTTAGCCAGGGCAGCCATACACACATACACACACGCATACTCACACACACACAGAGGGAGAGAGACGGCGGCGCAGTTGGAATCACAGTTGGCGGAGCTGCGGCGCGCGCCTTTATCTGGTGCACTTCCTCGGCGCCTCCTCTCCATCTCGCGGGCCCGGCACGTCCCTCCTCTTCCTCCGGAACGCGCGCACAAAGTGGTTAAAGTTTGGGCCGTTACGGGCTGAGGCGGGAGGAGGGGAGAGCTCCGAGCCCGAAACAACGGCACCCCGCAGCGCCGCGCGGGCCTGACGGAGCGCGCGCTGCGGTGCGGCGCCGGGAACAAGTTTTCCACGTCGCCCGCTCGCTGTTTCGCTCTGTAATTGCCTGTGTATAATGAGTTGTTTAACGACTGCGGCAGTCACACAGACGTGACGGGGTCGGGTCGGCTAAAAACCACACCGGGGGGAGCCCGGACCGCGCTCCGAACACACGTGGGCCTCTGCGCCGGCACGCATGCGTGCGACTCTACGCACCGTCTCGGTCGCGGCCGGCGGCTTCTTTCGTAGATAGCGAGCACCCGAGGGAGCGCAGTTTTTGCCTCTCACCGCTTTCTGCCGCGGCTGGAAACTAAATCCGCCGTCTGTTGTGGCGATCTTCGAGCAAGATGGTGGGTAAATAGAAGCATTGCCACAGTCGTTCTTGTACTCTGACTCCGCACATTCATTTGCCTACCTACAAAAATGAGTCCGAATATCTACGTCATAAAAGAGGGTCCTTGTGATACGGCCGTAAAAACTGCAAATAAGAGCATCGGATTACAAATTAAACGCAGAGGTAGTGACTCTTAGTGTGAATCTGATCTAGGTTTATTTTTTCCCAATAGTGTAGCTCGTTTCTACCGTAGACAAGAGACAATCATTTTCATTCTTCTGGAATATACACTGAAGCGCAAAAGAAGCTGGTATTGTCATGCGTTTTCAAATACAGAGATAAGTAAACCGGCAGAATACAGCACTGTATTCGGCAACGCCTATATTACAGAAGTGCCTGGGGCAGTTCTTAAATCGGTTATTGCTGCTACAGTGGTAGGTTAACAAGATTGAAGTGAGTTTGAACGTGGTCTTATAGTCGTCGCATGTGCGGCTGCCCGGCGGAGGCTCGAGTCCTCCCTCGGGCATGGGTGTGTCTGTTTGTCCTTAGGATAATTTAGGTTAGGTTAAGTAATGTATAAGCTTAGGGACTGGTGACCTTGGCTGTTACGTCCCGTAAGATTTCACACACATTTGAACATTTTTGAACAGTTGTCGAAAGAGCGATGGAACACAGCATCTCCGAGGTAGCGATGAAGTGAGGATGTTACGGTACGACCATTTCACAAGTGTACCGAGAATATCAGGAATCCGGTAAAACATCAGATCTCCGACATCGCTGCGGCCGGAAAAATATCCTGCAAGAAACGGACCTTCGACTCGTTCAACGTGACAAGTGCAACCCTTCCGCAAATTGCAATGCTGGGCCATCAGCAAGTGTCAGTGTAAAAATCATTCAACGAAACATCATCGATAACGACTTTCGGAGCCCAAGACCCTTTCGTGTACCCTTTTTGATTGCACAACACAAAGCTTTACGCCTCGCCTGGGACCGTCAACACCGACATTGGACTGTTGATGACTGAAAACATGTTGCCTGGTCGGATGATTCTCGTTTGAAATTGTATCGAGCGGATGGACGTGTACGGGTATGGAGACAGCCTCATGAATCCGTGGACCCTGCATGTCAGCGGGAGACTGTTAATGATTTGGAGGCTCTGTAATGGAGTGGGGAGCGTGCAGCTGGACTACTACGGGACCCTTAATACGTCTAGATACAACTCTGATACGTGACACGTACGTAAGCATCCTGTCTGATCGCCTGTATCCGTTCATGTCCATAGTGCATTCCGACAGACTTGGGCAATTCCAGCAGGACAATACGACACCACACACGTCTAGAATTGCTGTCCAGAATTGTCATAGAGTGGCTCCGGGAGCATTCTTCTGAGTTTTTAAAAATATCCGCTGCCCACCAAACTCCCCAGACATGAACATTATTGAGCATATCTGAGATGCCTTGCAACATATTGTCCAGAACAGATCTCCAGCCGCTCGTACTCTTATGGATTTACGTAGAGCCCTGCAGGATTTATGGGGTCAATTCCCTGCAGCACTACTTTATACATTAATCGAGTCCACACCACGTCGTGTTGCGGTACGTCTGTGTGCTCACGAGAGCCCTATACGATATTAGGCGGGTGCGCCAGTTTCTTTGGCTCTCTTCAGTACAGATGTGGGAGATTACTCCGTATTCTATTTATAATTCAGTGTTATGGAACCACTGTAGTCACATTGGAATTTTCACTAATTCGTCGCTTACCGAATAATTTTGCTGCTACGCGGTCGTGAGGAAATTGGAGACGCTTAGACAACTCTGAGCCACGAAATTTGACAAACGTTCCTGTTTCTTGAGTACACCACGAACTTTCCATAATGTGTACGCGGCTGAGAAAACTGTTGAGTCCATCTACGACACTCTTATTCGTTTAATCCGTTCCCGAACGATAAGATCCGGCTAGGTACCACGGTATATTGGAAATACACAGAAATGTTCCGGAATCAGACAGGACTGTTCAGTACCTACAGTGACTCCATGTCTGATTTCCCTATACGCTGTAAACACCTTATCGATTGGCGCGATCATGCGTCATTGGGATGAGATGTTTAACTGAAGGAAAACTCGCTGCGGTCGGTGAAGCCAATAGTCTAGTAGTAATCTATTCCCTTCGAGACACTTAGGCAAAATTAAGCCTCGTTAATGCACTACCAATTACAACTGAGGCCGTTGTACATAGTTAGGAGAAGACATACTAGTGTATCTGCGCTCTCGATTTCGGGCGGTTGTAAATACTTTGCCCAAAGAAGACGTCTCTCTATTTCAGGAGACCACACACAAAGATTGAAGAGTATGATAATTTTTGTTCTTCTATTCATCATTTATGATAACAAAAAAGACTTGACGTGATTAATCTTAAAATTGACAGACTAAGCGTATTTTAATCAACTTCATTGTCTCAGCTTCTGTCTGCAGTAACTGGTCAATCTTCCGCTAAATGCTGCTTAAAGGCTAAGATTGAGGAGCATGATAATTTTTGTTCTCTTATTCATCTTACCCTTGCAAACGCTACAGTATAAGCACGATCTCATAAGCGAAACTTGGACTTGTAGTCCGGGGTGATATGTTACAATACAGCATCACCGGTCTATTGCGGTCTGTGTTGGTGAGCCAGTAAATTTCCACAGCAATTCACTTTGGAGGTGTGGCGGTGGGACTTGTAGTCCCGTACCACCCTCTCACGGTGGTAGTGCTTCATGAGTCAGGCAGAAAATTTTGCCTAACATGGGCGGGTGAGGGTGTGGCGGTGGGGCTTGTAGTCCCGTACCGTGGGCGTGGCGACTGAAGCGAAACTTATATTCATTTTCTTTTATGTAGCATCTGACTCAGTTTTCGGCTGCGAGAAAACCTTTCGCTAAAGTAAGTCTCTCACTGAACGCTTAACCGACGATATAGAATAATTTCAGTTACTACGTAGTCAGTATAGAGTCAGGGGCGTCCATAATCGGCGGTAAGGGGGCCCGCTTTACGTCCTCCGCCCCTCTGCCGAGCTCACAGACCACAGAGAAAAGAGGACATCATCATCATCATCATCATCATTATCATCATCATCATCTCAGCCTTTTCCCACGTCCTGTGAGGTCGGCGTTGCTTTGCTGAATCCTACTCTTCCATAAATGCCAATTTCTTCTCTCCACGTAGTACCCGCCTCTTCCCTGCACATGTCCACACAGTCTTACCCTACTTTCTTGAATCTTCTACCCTATGGGCCCCACTTTCACTGTTTCCCTGGCGTACTCATTCCTTAGTCTATCCTTTCGTGTCACCCCACTCATCCGCCTTAACATTCTCATTTTTGCCACTTCCATCTTGTTCTCTTGGGCTTTTGTAATTGTCCAAGTTTCTGTGCTACACAGCGTAGCAGACTTCACCACAGACTTGTAAAGCTTTCCTTTTATTCTGCAGCTAACCTTCTTATCACACAGTTCTCCTCTCAGTTTCCTCCAGTTCATCCATGCACTATTTATCCTGTGCCGTATTTCGGCCTCCAGTCCTCCATCACTTTGCATATAAGACCTTAGATATTTAAATTTCTTGACCAGCGTCAGTTGTTCTCCTTGCAGGTTAATATATAGATCTTTGGCATCGTTTTTACACATATACTCTGTTTTCATCCTGCTAATTCTCATTCCCCTTTCCTCTACAGCTTTTCTCCACTGTTTAAGCTTGTCTTGAAGTGCCTCCTGGGGGGATTCACAGATTACAACATCACCGGCAAACATCATGCTCCAAGGTGCCTGTTTTTTCACATCTTCGATGAGTACATCCATGACAAGGTCAAAGAGATATGGGCTGAGAGCAGATCCATGATGTAGTCCTACTCTCACTTGAAATGCCTTTGTTGCATCTGCATTGCTCCTGACTTGTGTCATTGCACCTTCATACATGTCTTCTATTTTTTTCTGGCAGACATTTACTTCTGAGACATCTCCATATCTCTTGCCTCGGCACTCTGTCACATGTTTTCTCTAGATCGATAAAGGCCATATGCATTTCGGTTTGTAATTCTCAGTGCCTCGCCATCAGTTGCCTTAGAGCAACTTTGCGTCGGTTGTTCCTCTTCTCGGCATAAACCCAAACTGTTCTTCACATTTTTCAGTTTCTAGACGCAACCTCTTCTCAATTATCCTTTACCAGATCTTCATTGTGTGGGACATCAGTTTTATCCCTCTACAATTGCCACAGTTTTGGATATCCACTTTCCCCTTATAAATGGGAGCCAGTATAATCCTCCTCCACAAATAGTACAGGAAGAAATAAGAACAGTCAATTGAGTCAAGTGCTTTTCTTTCAATAAAACGTTTTGAAAGTCGGTATTACGCAGGTTTTTGACACGGTAGAAACTAGAAATTTTTATGGGTACTTAGAAGTCGCCATTCGTCTTTCGAAGTATCAAAAATACTCCACATCCCCAGGTGTAGGCCCTTCCCACTCCCCTCCCCTCCACCCCCTTCAAATTATAGTCTGGGCGCCCCCGTAGAGTTCAGGATACAATGCTCATGCTCTGTTATTAAGGCTGCACAAACCAGCGGTGTGAAGTGTTCTTCTCCAGCCTACATAATTTAATTCTCTATTTCACGAATATTTGTACTGATTCATAGAATAGTGCTTTAAATTCTGTTTTCGAACCAACTTATTTCTACTCCATTAAGGTTCAGGCAGATGTAAATTTGAATTACTGCTACGTGACTGAAGCATTGCACACTACCTTTGATAAACTTATGTCGCTGAGTACAGAGTACATTCTAGCACTTGAGTAATTCTGTTGGTGGAAACTTAACTGGAACTGCAGCTTTGCAGCTGTTCCCGAAAGGAGGTCATGGAGCTGGAAACCGTTCGAATAAACACCGACTCGTAGCTGAAAACTGTTTATTAATGGCTGTTCCACGCGGCCGAGCTGCCTGGGGAAATGAGAGGAATGACTACCCATAGTCCACCAGTCGTGTGGATGCACTTCATCCTGTTAGATAAACATGCCAAAACGTTCTAGAGTTTCGTTATTCCCTTATGTGTAAACGATGGTGGCGCAGGTGAAGCAACGCAATTGGTATGCTGTAATTTCCTGAATCTGTTTAACAAAAACTACATTTAAATGTGCTTTGCCGTTGTTATCGTTCACAGAAAGATAATATTATACTGCTCAGTGTAAATCGTTACTGCAGGGATTAGGTCCTTTGTTAACACATTGACTTTATGCGCTTTAATACCGTTCTCTACACACACCCGAGCTCTTGCCTTCTGACGAAACGGTTTTCCCGTTGTCAGTCTGAAGTCGTTATCAGTAATATATTTCATGAGTGGTTGTACACAAATTCAACTATCAAGACTGTGTGTTAGCTGATTTTTAACAGGTCGGATAAGATTTAGTACAAGTGTATTCAAAATCAGGGTTATGCTATGACGGTGATTACTTTCCGCCTCCCAGTCTACTGTATCTTTTGAGTTCTTCCGTCCCAGTCCTAACTGTAACTTTATTTTTGATGACCGGGTTCGGCAGTCTAAGTTGCCAGCATCGGATCGTATGCAAAAAACATCTCCGTGATGGAGATTCATGGAGATGTATTTGTATAAGGTACGATTATGGTAACTTTAGACTGTCGAAACTGGTCATCAAAAATAAAGATAGAGTTAGCGATCTTGGCTTTTGAAGATTTTACTTCTAAATTCACCGAACGAAGTGGCTGAGATAATGCATTGGCATTCGAGAGAAGTGTAGCCGTCTGGCCGCCTAGATTTTAAATTCTTAGTGGCATTCGTAAAACCGACTAAGGTGAATGGGAATTCGCTGACGATTGCCTTCCCCACCCTTGTACTGTCTGAGATTACCGAGTGAGGCGGCCCAGTGGTTAACACAGTGGAGCAGTGGAGTCGTATGCGGGACCATGACGGTTCAAATATCGGTCTGCCCGTCCATATTTAGGTTTCTTGTCATTTTCCTGAATCTCTCCAGGCCAGTTCCAGGATGGTTCCTTTGGGAAGGACACGGCGGACTTCGGAAAAATCGGAGAAACGGACATCACCACTGGACACCAAAAGTCACCAGAATATTAAGAAAAAAATGGTTCAAATGGCTCTGAGCACTATGCGACTTAACTGTGGAGGTCATCAGTCGCCTAGAACTTAGAACTAATTAAACCTAAGTAACCTAAGGACATCACACACATCCATGCCCCAGGCAGGATTCGAACCTGCGGCCGTAGCAATCGTGCGGTTCCAGACTGTAGCGCCTAGAACCGCTCGGCCACGCCGGCCGGCAAACCGCAGCCAAGCATCGGGTACTCAATGTCCTGGTATGTTCTGAAAATTTAAGAATCCTTTCTATGCAATTAATAATCCTTTCTATGCAATTAATGAATACATTGGTTTGCATCTCAAAAATTCTTTAGTTCATTATGACTATATGCAGGCAGATTAAGGTGCCCATACAACGTAGTATATATCCTTGTTTTTGTTTTAAATGTATAGGTCTTATTCCCTCTAAATGTTGTGATGGTTCCACCTTCCTGATGGTACTTCCCGCTTTTCCAGTTTAAACAGTTGACAGATCTCATACCTGTCTCACACCGCGCCTGCGCTCTGGGTTGAGTGCGGTCTTGGTACTCACGACTGGTATTCGCTGTTACACAGGTTTCTATTTGTGTTCCCAGTCGCACAACACGAGGTAACGATTTTCATGGTATTTACGCAAGTAATTCCACGCAATATGTGATTTCTCTCCCCCTTCTCCTTCCCCGCCTCTCATTTCTTACTGCATACTGTGTTACCTGATAACTGTACAGCGGCGTCTAATAGTAATTTCAGAAAGCTACTTACGTTGCTCTGCTTTCTACTGTCACCTGACCCCAGTGAAACAGGATCCGTGTAGTCTGTTTTGGAGAACAGAGTTCAAAATCTTTTCAGGTGATCTAGTGGAACTTCTACCTGAGAGTGGTATTTAGTCCCATTGTCCAGTATTCAATATATCTGCCCTAAATTTATTCTTTTATCGGATGATGCACTTAACACCGATGATTGTTTTTCCTCTGATACGGTTCCCACATTCTATTCGGCTTCCTATTATGTTTAACAGTCTTGTTACCAGCTAAACATGAGAATCGTCTCTCTCAAATTAAGGATATGTGCTGAGATTATGTAGATCTGAATATAATACGCTCACATGTAACCTAATCATGACGACAATTCCTTCACAAGCTGAGAAACTCATTTTTTTAAATACAACTTTTTCCATCCTGCTATTCATGTGGGAACACACAAGCGGCTATACGAATGAAATGATCACTTTCTCTCAGTTTATGGTCCTCAGCAAGCTTTTGCTGTAGCTTTTATTTTTCTTTGTTTCTCAAAGTAAAAATTATTTTAAGTGTTTGACTTTTTAATTTGATATTTCTCCTCTCTTACATTGTCGTCCTGGCTTAATACGTTATACAGATCCTTTCCATCACTCGGAGCTGCCGAGATATTCTTTTGCCTTCTAAGTGCACTATAAAATATACTTTCTCTCTATATTTTCTTTTGCAGAATCAAGATAAAAAATACATCTTGAATTCCAAGCAGTCTGTTTCCTGAACGTAGAATGGGACTCACAGCAGTGCACGTGAAAATTTTATTCTTTCGACGATATGCCTGTGGCCATTCGTGGATGGAGTCCACAGGCAGGGCACGGAAGGCGCGCTGACCCTCGTGCATAAATACGGGCGGGCACTTTGCTGCCGGTCCGAACGCCGACGCCGAGTGCTTCGGTTAATTGCCGAGACGCCGGTGACGACCGCCGTGCCATCTGGCGCGACAGCCGAAACTAAACTAGACCACCCACCGCGCAGCGGCTAAGCAGTAGCTTTCTACTCATAGCCACGTTCACCACTTGTCCCGTGGGTTGTCTAACCGCTACACGTCATCGAACGTAGCCTGTGGAGCCCCGATCAAGTTTTGTCAGCCCTTTTTTCGTCTTTACCTGTCATTTGTAGCAATACAGCCCACTTTCGTTGCACGGTTGAATAGAATGAGAGAAGTTTCAGCGGTTGTAGTCTGTGAACAGTTCTACCTTATCTGACAAGAGCAGTAAACTACTGTGTTGCGTATGAAGAAACAAGCAGTCTTTGTTGCAGGTCTAATTTTTTTTATAGGTTTGTTTATAAATAAATAATCTGCTACCAGTCACGATTTTTCTTTATTTTATTATTCGCACGACGCGTTTCGAGAAATTATTCCCATTTTCAAGTGCGTTTTTTTATGTGTGTTAAGCCATTTCTTTTGATGTTATCAGTGTGTGTGAGTCTGCTTCATTTTGTTGAATATCTTATATATAAGATATTTTCGATGTGTAAAGTGTACAAGTTGTGTAAGATGTTAAGTGTGTGTGAGACTCTACACAAATGGACCATTAGGAAACTTAAAAGTCGCAGGCTTTCAAAAACCATTTATAATGGATCTAATCTAATTATTTTATTTACCAATGACGCGTTTCACCTTTAAGTAGGCATCTTCGGATTTACTGATATTTGGTAACGATGCGTACCCGAGTGTGATGTGTGCAGCAAGAATATGCACTACACCTCCTGCACGTTTATGATGTAAAGGTTTACTGTGTGCCTGGTCCCCTTTGGTTTGCATTGGGCACCTCACAGTACTTTTAAACGAGGCATTTACGTGCTGGGATATTTTATGTGCGGTATCCCATTTACCCTCCGCTACCAAATATTAGCTAGTCCGAAGACGTCTACATGAAGGTGAAACGCATGACTGGAAAAGAAAAAAAAAATTGTTGTGCAAACAAAACCGCTTCTTTCTTTATGTCATACATACCGGTCGCTGTACCAACCTCGTTATGAAATACAAAACGTTTTACTGTGTTTGGCAGAGGGAATTAAAGATGACATATAGAAAAAAATAAATAGCAATTTATAACGTTACTTAAATAACAGAAAACTGAATACTTCTGATCCATCAAAGTAATTAAAAGAACAGACCGAGGGAATGAGACTAGAATAGTCATTTTACGAATAGCATCTCGCCATTTCAGCTCTCTGACGAGTTTTTATAAACAGTCAATGAAAAAAAGTTAACAATATTCCTTGGTGCCAGTTTTGTAATTCTGTAGCATTAACGACACTCGAGATTCATTCCATTTTTGGTTGTTTTAACTGTCTTGAAATTATTTATGAACATTTAATTTGGAGGGTCACTCCTTAGTGTGTAATAACACGCTATGCAGTCTTTCCTGACAATCATTCAACAGACCGATGTTCTTACACAGGGTGATTCGTGTTGATGTTCAAAACTTCCAGGGATGACGGAGAAGGGTGAATGTATCAATATAAGATCAGGAATCCTGCTCCGGAAACAACCGAGCCGAAAGTTATAAGCGAAAGTCGTTCTGGTGCCTCACACATTAGAATACATCCGGTACTGTCGTCGCAACTTCGAGGGGTGGTAGTAACGAAAAAAAAAAAAAAAAAAACTGTGCAGTAAATATAAGGGCGTAAAATGCATACCTTATGAGCTACGTCCAACTGTTCAACAGAAGAGATATGTTTCACAATAGCGAAGATGAAAAAGTGCCCATAGCAATAACAGCACCAGTACATGTGTTCCCCGGCCGCCCGGTTAGCCGTACGGTCTACCGTACGGCTTTCCGGTTTGGGAAGGAGCGCCTGGTCCCCGGCACGAATCCGTCCGGCGGACTTGTCCGGTGAGCCGGCCAGTCTGTGGATGGTTTTTAGGCGGTTTTCCATCTGCCTCGGCGAATGCGGGCTGGTTGCCCTTATTCTGCCTCAGCTAAGCCATATCGGAGATTGCTACGCAAACAAGTTCTCCACGTACGCGTACACCACCACTACTCTACCACGCAAACATAGGGGTTACACTCGTCTGGTGTGAGACATTCCCTGGGGGGTCCACCGGGGGCCGAACCGCCGGAGGGGTGAAGTGGACTGCGGTAGTCGTCGTGGGGTTGTGGACCACTGCGGCTGCGGCGGGGACGGAGCCTCTCCGTCGTTTCTACGCCCCCGGTTAACATACAATACAATATGATACATGTATTCCCCTGTCAGAGGAATCAAAACGATGTTTGTTTATTTGTAATTTGCGGTATGTGGTTCTTTACATCAAAATGATACAATTACCTTCCTCCATCATCCATGATAGTTTGTAATAGCCGGCCGCGGTGGTCTAGCGGTTCTAGGCGCTCAGTCCGGAGCCGCGCGACTGCTACGGTCGAAGGTTCGAATCCTGCCTCGGGCATGGATGTGTATGATGTCCTTAGGTTAGTTAGGTTTAAGTAGTTCTAAGTTCTAGGGGACTGATGACCACAGATGTTAAGCCCCATAGTGCTCAGAGCCATTTGAACCATTTGAAGTTTGTAACACCATCACGGAATCACCCTGCACGCTTCGTTTTTAGTGTTCAAAAAGATCCAGATTTATGCTTTTCAATAAGTGCAGCAACGAGAGCTCCTCGTCCAGGTCCTGAAGGCCCAAAGGATGTCGACCAACCACCTTGTCATCCTCTGCCATTCGGCGTCCCGCGGGTGTGGTACGGAGAGACATGCGGTCTGCGCACCGCTCTGTTGGCCGTATTGTCATCTTTCCAGACCTTGGAGGCAGTACGTGACATTCAAGTAGCTTCTCAGTTGACATCATGAGGTTGAGTGCACCCCCTGTAAGTGCACCTTGGCAGTACCGGGAATCGAGCCCAGTTGCTCCATGTCACAGCCATCTGCGCTGGCCTCTCATCAGCTACGGAAGCAGACTATAGGTACAACACCGTTTTACTTCTTCTAAACGTTTTATAGAGATTTGACTGGCAAAATGGCTCTTGCGTCTTTGATACTAAACAACGGATTATTTTTCTTCGATTATTGAACAGGCGTCGTATTTTGTTTTATTTATTATTTTTATTTCGCATTCCATACGCGCCTTCCTTGGCGTTCAATAAATTTCAGATCAGACATTTATTGCTTCTGTTATTTACATTACGCTTTTCATTTTTCAACGCCATCATTGGGAAGACTGGTCTGATATTAAAAAACTCGTCCTGCTCTGTCAGTTTTTCAATAGGCCAGTGTTCTTATCCTCCACACACTATCACTATAGTCAGTGTTAGTAGGGCACAGTGTCATATGCACGTGGGGGTGACGGTGCTTCGGTCGGCTTAAGGTAAGATTTTACCAGGAGACGAAAGGACGCTGAACCAGTTGATAGTACATGCACAACTGTCTTAAAATTGTTCGCTGTGCGATGCGCTTTTCTTAGTCACAACTGTGCTTGTTTAATGTGACGTCACCCCGTGTTTCCGATAACAGTCACCGGAGACGAAGTGCAGTAATATCGTGGACAGGTGATACAAAATTACTTAAGGACTGACACTTCGGCAGGAGCACGTGGAGGCGCCAGTCCCGCGAAGAACACACCCCTAATCCTACATCTCATTTAACTCATTCAGACCCGCAAACTATTAGCTACAAAGATGCAACTGCCGTCTGAGTCTTCTGGGAGAGATGCACTACGTTTTCTATTTAGTTTCCTTTGCGGTAACAAGTTTTTAAGACGCTATACAGAATGTTCGCGAAACTGCATTTCGTGACGTAGTTACTGAAATTTCTAAATCCAGGAATTTTTTTTTATTGTATTAATGCCAGCTACTAATTAGTAGCGGACGGAGGGTCATTGGGATCCTTACTCAGTCTTATGGAGCAGGAATGTAATGAGCAGAACTAAAAAATTAATATACAAATCCATATTAGAGAGTGTAGTTCTGTATGGAACGGAGACCTGGACAATTAACATGAAGCACATTAAAAAATTACAAGCTCTAGAGTTGGACTTTTGGAGAAGATCGGCAAGAATCTCCAGGAAAGAAAAGATAAGGAACACCGAAGTAATAAGGAGAATGGAAATAAAAGAAAGAATATATGACGTAATGGATAGGAAGAAATTACAGTGGTACGGGCATGTACGACGAATGGAGGAAGCCAGAATACCAAAACTGATACTGGAGTGGGAACCGGAGGGGAGAAGAAGAAGAGGACGACCTGTGACCACCTGGCTCCAAAATGTACAGCACACAATGAGGAGAATGGGCGCAGAGGAAGAGGACACGCAAGATAGAAACACCTGGAGAAATATTTTGAGAGTATAGTTAAAGAACGTTTATTGTTTGTATTGTATTTTCCAAGTAAATTATTATGTTGGAGATAAGCCTCTGTAATGAGGAAAAGCTCAAAAAATAAATAAATAATATATAATATTAATGCCAGCAGATTATAAGACCAAAATCTTAAGAATATATCCTATTTTCATTTTTGCCAAACTATATCTTCGTCTGAGTGGGATTTCTTTCGTGCGATTAAGACTACGTTCTAGAGATGAATTTCTTTCGGACTCAGTTACTGAAATCAGCCTTCTTATTAGTACTCACAAGTTACGAAAACATCATTTACCTATTTACAGGCACTTAAACCGTGCACACGAAACTGCCATCTGAACCTGTTTACTGGCATTACACTCGTCGCTATCTCAGATGCATGAAGTGACTCAGTCATTTGAGAAGTGACTGTCTACATCTACATTTATACTCCGCAAGCCACCCAACGGTGTGTGGCCGAGGGCACTTTATGTGCCACTGTCATTACCTCCCTTTCCTGTTCCAGTCGCTTATGGTTCACTGGAATAACGACTGCCTAACCGCATTGTCGCTGAGTACTTCGACTGCAGACACTGTACTTTTATTTTTCAGCCAATGTGAAACTACATTTGTGTCCATGTCAGTTCTGTTGGGTCGAAATGCGAGAAGGTAGCAGCCTAATGACTTTATGCCCATACTTTTTTTTTCCAGCTCTTCGATTTCGTATATGGTAAATCGCGGTTTACAGAGAAATGTTAGGTTCATAAGCTCCAAAATTTTTAAATTTATCATTCGATTCGACGTTTCGATGCGGAAACCAACCGTGTTTTCCGTTCGCTTAGGCACAGCAAGCATCTGTTCAGCAACAACAGAATGGTTGGTAGCCTTTCAAGAAAGTTTTTTGACAGTGTAGGCCCATAATCGGATAACGAATTTGCCTAAAAGTATACCCACCTCCCCCCCCCCCCCCCCCCCCCCGCCCCAAAACGTAATGAAAAGAAACAAAGGCTCGGCGGGCAACGGAAGGAAGTCGCTTGAGACTACAGTACAGTGGAAATGGGAAGTGCTATAGTGGAGGAGGTGATAGTCTGGCAACCACAGGTTGTTACTGAGACTCTACAACAGGTCACTTGTGATTGACTGAATGTGTTCCGTGCCTTCACCGTTAATCTCACTCCACTACTACCTTCATTCCTGTCAATCTTAATGTAATTTTCGGCAAACCATACACGTCTACGTTGATTCCGCATTTATACGTAAATGGTTCAAATGGCTCTGAGCACTATGGGGCTTAATATCTGTGGTCATCAGTCCCCTAGAACTTAGAACTACTTAAACCTGACTAACCTAAGGACATCACACACATCCATGCCACTCCCTGCACCAAGTGCCTATCCGCTGCAGATCTTCCTGCATTTCGCTACAATTTTCTAATGCTGCATCTTCTCTGTATCATCCACGAAAAGCCGCATGGAACTTCCGACACTATCTACTAGGTCATTTATATATATTGTGAAAAGCAATGGTCCCATAACACTCCCCTGTGGCACGCCAGAGGTTACTTTAACGTCTGTAGACTTCTCTCCATTGAGAACAACATGCTGTGTTTTGTTTGCTAAAAATTCATCAATCCAGCCACACAGCTGATCTGATATTCCGTAGGCTCTTACTTTGTTTATCAGGCGACAGTGCGGAACAGTATCGAACGCCTTCCGGAAGTCAAGGAATATAGCATCTACCTGGGAGCCTGTATCTAATATTTTCTGGGTCTCATGAACAAATAAAGCGAGTTGGGTCTCACAGGATCGCTGTTTCCGGAATCCATGTTGATTCCTACAGAGTAGATTCTGGGTTTCCAAAACCGACATGATACTCGAGCAAAAAACATGTTCTAAAATTCTACAACAGATCGACGTCAGAGATATAGGTCTATAGTTTTGCGCATCTGCTCGACGACCCTTCTTGAAGACTGGGACTACCTGTGCTCTTTTCCAATCATTTGGAAGCTTCCGTTCCTCTAGAGACTTTATGATGATAGTAATGAAAACTGTGTAATATATATATATATATATATATATATATATATATATATATATATATATATATATATATATATATATTGTTATATCTTCCATACGTAATTGGTGTTTCGGCTGACATCTCGTAGCAGTGATTGGTGGAAGGTGTAGGGGGGCTACGAACTGGCCAGATACAGGGCAGACGCTGTCTGGCGGGAAAAACGTTAAACTAAAAAGCCACTGCCAATCCTTAGAGTAGCAAGGCGTGATCAGCATCTATCAATCCATACACATCTTCTCTGCATATTGTAAATTAGTCCTCTGCGTTATTTTTCTATCTGTATGTGAAGGCTTATCTCGGAAACTACTTTGACGATTTTGTTGCGGTTTTCAGAAACAGAGAGAGTGATTCACGAGGATTTTTTGAATTTATAATTTATTACTGCTACACCAGACAAGTCGTCCCACCATAGATATTTAGTGCTAGCCGTGCGAAGTGTGAGCTGCTCGCTAGTTATACCTTATTACTTAAAGAACGCAACGGCCTTGACTCCTTGAATACACCTGTGCTCGTCATATCGTCGAAGCTAAGCAACATCGAGCGTGGCCGTACTTGGATGTGTAAGTACCTTGACACACCAGGTAGTGCTGGCTGCTTTTCCTTTGCTTTTACAATGCAAGAAGAAGGAGTGGTGGCGCAAAGTTCCTAATCACCAGACCTTGCGTCAGTGTCCTGGATTAAATTGCAGACCTTTACACAGTGTTACGTGAAATGAGAACATCTGACACTGTTGATGGTGATCCATCCATTGGGTTGGGACTTCATACTAGGCGGTCACCTTGGTGCTATTCGAGGCGAGCGATCTGTGTGCCCGCACCTTGTTTCACCCTCCCTCTTCTCTCATTATTATCATACAACATACATGACATCACACTACACTCACCCACAAACATTGCAGTAGCTTATGCTTGTGATACACACTTAAACTAACAGCTTCGAGAAGAAAGACGTCACCTTACGAGAAGGACAGAAAACCTTGACGAAATTATGAATAACTTAAAACGTAATGAAGGAGTAAAGATACCACTGAATATATTAGAAAAACGTACCGCCACAGCTGTATCTTGAGGATGTCTTTATCTGTATTCTATCACACTACTAGTTTTGGTGGCCCTTACCGCCATCCTCAGGCCCCAACACTGCTTAAAGAGTATATGATTTCCTTAGCGCATTTACTGTGTGTTCCTTGTTGCTACCACATGTAGGCTAGCTTTCATCAGGAGTCTACACTCGACACCATGTTGTCTCCAATGCCGTGGTGGAGCCTGAGGAAGACGGTATGTGCCGCTGGAACTAGTCGTGTGACGGAATAAATGTAAAAACATCTTCAAGATACAGCAGTGGTGGTACTTTTTATCATATATAACATCAGCTGAAGTTCTCGCCCAAGCAATAACATGGACGTCCATAAATTGAACATCACTGAACGTTCCATTTAGGCTGATAATTAGTACAAGTTACCACTTCATGCTTTACGAGGAAGGTGTTCGGAACCAAAATACATATTCCAACGATTTTCCGTCTTTCTATTGTTTTTACGTGTGCCAACATTTTTACCCCTCTTCCAGATAGTATTCTTTATTGCCTCTACCGTCAGATTACTCGATTTCGTTTACTGATTGATGATGTATGTATAGCTTCCTGTCTGTCTGTATATGTTTTGTATGAAGTACTCTTACTAGTTCAGAAAATGTTAACTTACGCTCCGTTACATAATTATTTCCCTGGGAAATATCATTTTGTGCACTTAAAAATTCCAGCTTTAATGCGCTACAAGGTTTTTCAGCAACAGTCATATCATGTAGACCTATATTCAGAAAAAAAATATTTCGTTCCTAACAAAATTTAAGTTTATACGCTTCGGAACTGGTACGTTGCACCTCGTAAGAAGTTTGTACAAATCAGAAGTTCTTGACAGATTAAAACTGTGTATGGGACTATAATTCAAATTCGGAACTAAGCTTTCTATCCCTCTAAGAGCTGTAATAACCAAGCGAGGTAGACAGTAGAGGTTACCTCGGGTTTGCAAGAATAAGACCGATTGAAATATTGTGTACTCGATGCCAAATTCTCAGTTGCTGTTTCAAAGTGACGTTCTCCAGCACTTATGCAGCCATGCCACCATCACACAAAGTTGTGTCGTTTCCGGTGGAACAAACCAAGTATTCGAACAGTGTCACAAGCAGCGCGATCCATTCCTGTCGCCCGCATCTCGTGGTCGTGCGGTAGCGTTCTCGCTTCCCACGCCCGGGTTCCCGGGTTCGATTCCCGGCGGGGTCGGGGATTTTCTCTGCCTCGTGATGGCTGGGTGTTGTGTGCTGTCCTTAGGTTAGTTAGGTTTAAGTAGTTCTAAGTTCTAGGGGACTTATGACCACAGCAGTTGAGTCCCATAGTGCTCAGAGCCATTTGAACCATTGGAATCCATTCCTGTCCCGGCAGATATTTCGAGGTCGAGATTTTTCACAATTAAATAATCTGGAATCGGATCAAGTGATAATTTGAGAACGATATTTCTCAAGACGACATTCTTGTGCAAAATAAGAATCACGGCTTTTTTTTGTCGCGTCAAATCTGGATGAAACCTCAAGCTTTCGTTAATCCCTTCGTTTCGTCAGCAGCAATTGACTGTCGCAGCTGCTGTTGCAATGGCCTTTCGTAGCCCATATACGGCTTCTGATTGGTCAGCGTGCATCATCATTACGTCATGCTGTCGTATACTGTGCCACTGTAAACGCCTGTACACAGTTGCACGAATGTCTGTGTATGTCCCTTTCATGCACCACTAAGCGTGGAAGCGCTCTCTCGACTCTGAGGAGATGCAGAGAAATTAGCTGCAATGTACACTCCTGGAAATGGAAAGAAGAACACATTGACACCGGTGTGTCAGACCCACCATACTTGCTCCGGACACTGCGAGAGGGCTGTACAAGCAATGATCACACGCACGGCACAGCGGACACACCAGGAACCGCGGTGTTGGCCGTCGAATGGCGCAGCATTTGTGCACCGCCGCCGTCAGTGTCAGCCAGTTTGCCGTGGCATACGGAGCTCCATCGCAGTCTTTAACACTGGTAGCATGCCGCGACAGCGTGGACGTGAACCGTATGTGCAGTTGACGGACTTTGAGCGAGGGCGTATAGTGGGCATGCGGGAGGCCGGGTGGACGTACCGCCGAATTGCTCAACACATGGGGCGTGAGGTCTCCACAGTACATCGATGTTGTCGCCAGTGGACGGCGGAAGCTGCACGTGCCCGTCGACCTGGGACCGGACCGCAACGACGCACGGATGCACGCCAAGACCGTAAGATCCTACGCAGTGCCGTAGGGGACCGCACCGCCACTTCCCAGCAAATTAGGGACACTGTTGCTCCTGGGGTATCGGCGAGGACCATTCGCAATCGTCTCCATGAAGCTGGGCTACGGTCCCGCACACCGTTAGGCCGTCTTCCGCTCACGCCCCAACATCGTGCAGCCCGCCTCCAGTGGTGTCGCGACAGGCGTGAATGGAGGGACGAATGGAGACTTGTCGTCTTCAGCGATGAGAGTCGCTTCTGCCTTGGTGCCAATGATGGTCGTATGCGTGTTTGGCGCCGTGCAGGTGAGCGCCACAATCAGGACTGCATACGACCGAGGCACACAGGGTCAACACCCGGCATCATGGTGTGGGGAGCGATCTCCTACACTGGCCGTACACCACTGGTGATCGTCGAGGGGACACTGAATAGTGCACGGTACATCCAAACCGTCATCGAACCCATCGTTCTACCATTCCTAGACCGGCAAGGGAACTTGCTGTTCCAACAGGACAATGCACGTCCGCATGTATCCCGTGCCACCCAACGTGCTCTAGAAGGTGTAAGTCAACTACCCTGGCCAGCAAGATCTCCGGATCTGTCCCCCATTGAGCATGTTTGGGACTGGATGAAGCGTCGTCTCACGCGGTCTGCACGTCCAGCACGAACGCTGGTCCAACTGAGGCGCCAGGTGGAAATGGCATGGCAAGCCGTTTCACAGGACTACATCCAGCATCTCTACGATCGTCTCCATGGGAGAATAGCAGCCTGCATTGCTGCGAAAGGTGGATATACACTGTACTAGTGCCGACATTGTGCATGCTCTGTTGCCTGTGTCTATGTGCCTGTGGTTCTGTCAGTGTGATCATGTGATGTATCTGACCCCAGGAATGTGTCAATAAAGTTTCCCCTTCCTGGGACAATGAATTCACGGTGTTCTTATTTCAATTTCCAGGAGTGTATTTCTACGGGAGCGATGATGCCACTAGCGCACAGACATTGACGTACTCTAGGACAGTATGACGTAAAGATCACGTACGTTGACCAATCATATGCAGTCTACGGGCTGTAAAGGATTACTACACCAGTAGCCCCCCAATTACTCTTGATAAGGACGATAGAGACGATAGAGGAAAGTTTGAAGTTTTGCCCAGATTTGACACTGAAATAAAAATGTGCCACGTGATAGTGTTGGACACGAAACAAGGTCGAATACACCTTTTATACTGTTAGAAGTCTCGCGCCAAATACGAAAAACGAGCAGGAGATTTATCACTATGGAGCAATAAAGAAGCAAGAACATCAAGCAGGTTATCTTCAACAACGTGCCGAGTATGCTCCTCGAAACATTGTGTACACCGATGCGGTTATGGGGGGTGTCATCAGTCTTCCAACGTTTGATGTTGTGCGCCACGAATTCTTCACCTGTGCCAATCCGTAGCTTTGTACCCAACATTGCCCATTATTTGTTGTGTACTTGCCAACCTCTGTCTTCGCCTTCACCTTTCACACTCTGCTGCTCTCTCTACTGCTACGGAAATTATTTTGTCGTGTCATTGTTTTCCATACCATATTTTACGGACTACCAGACGCACTTTTTTCTTCGAGACACTGTCTTCAAAGTTCAGGTGCGTCATATACTCGAAATTAATATAAAAACGTCCAGTGTTTGACTTAAAATTCCCGCCAGTCTTAAAAATGGCAATATATTCGATGCCGCAGGAAACTTATCTCTATCTGGCATCACTGGATTCAACGGGCAGCAGCAGTGCACCGAAACGACGAACTTGACTTGCGGGTATTCACAAGCTTTCTCATACGACCTTTCTCCTGCCCTGCGATCGCAAACCCAAAACACTGTCTAGCGCCTCAGCCTAAGATGCGTCATTGCAGTGTACGGTACCAGTGAACTGAATTGAAAGTGAGTTGCCTTAGCGGTAACTGTACAATATTTTTGTTAGTTAGTTTCAAAAAAATAAAAGGTATTCATACGATAAAATGAAAGTAATACCACACGCAGGATAACATGGGAGCAGAGCAGCTGAGCGGCATTTCCGACATCCACCAACAGAAAAGAACTATTCGTGATTGACAGGCTAGTAAAGAAGAACTGAAAAAGATCAGGAAGACTAAATGTGCAAATAGAAGATTGAATGCAAAATGGCCAAAACTAGAAGACGAGTCATTCAAACGGATTCAAGGGCACCGTCAAAATGGCATTGAAAGTAATATAAAATTGATTCAAATACATGCTCGTAAGCTAGCGCTACAGTGGAACGTAAGAGACCCAGAAGGTGGAACTGGTTGTTGCTACAGGTTTATGAAGCACCATGGGCTTAGTACGCAAACCAAAACCAGAATATCTCAAACAATGCCACAGTAGCTTGAAGAGAAAACATTATTTTCAATCGTTTTATTATTCAACACTGAAAGAAAGCCAGCGTGGAACTAAGCCAAATAGCGAATATGGACGAAACTCCTCTGCCATTTGATGTGCCGAGTAACAGAACTGTTACCATGATAGGTGCTAAAACCGTAACAAAAACAATGAATATGAAAAGATGAACTACACTCTTGTCCTTTCATGTTGTACTGGCGGTACTAAACTTAAACGAATGATCGTTTTCAAGCCAAAGGCTTCTGAAGTAGCGCCAGGTGTTGTTGTTCACGTACACGGCAAGGGTTGGATGCACGAGCTGGTATGAAATTATGGATTAGCAGAGTGTGGGAGAGAAGGAAAGGTGCTTTATTGAAGAAGTGTTGTCTTCCTGTGCTAGATCAGTTTAGTAGCCATTTGAAAAATTCTATGAAAGTAAATCTGAGACATGGAAATACAGAGCTTGCTGTTATTTTTTTTAAATTTTTTTTAGCACTATGGGACTTTATCTGTGGTCATCAGTCCCCTAGAACTTAGAACTACTTAAACCTAACTAACCTAAGGACATCACACACATCCATGCCCGAGGCAGGATTCGAACGTGCGACCGTAGCGGTCACACGGCTCCAGACTGAAGCGCCTAGAACCGCACGGCCACAACGGCCGGCGCTTGCTGTTATTCCAGGAGTACTTACTTCACAACTACAACGACTTGATGTCACGATAAATAAAGTGTACACGAGAGAGGAACGTAAAAATCGGATGATATATGGAAACCCAACATGATTTCTAGCCTAAGGGAACTTTGAAACAACCTACAATCAAACGTGCCAGTGGAGAAAACAGTCGTGGTCGAGAATGAGAGAAGACATTATTGTTAAATCTTTCAAGAAGTCGCGCATAAGTAACGCTCTCGATGGCAGTGAAGACCATGTTATACAGAGTAGTCCACTGATCGTGACCGGGCCAAATATCTCACGAAATAAGCGCGAAAAGAAAGAACTGCAAGGAACGAAACTTGTCTAGCTTGAAGGGGGAAACAAGATGGCGCTATGGTTGGCCCGCTAGATGGCGCTACCATAGGTCAAACGGATATCAACTGCGTTTTTTCAAATAGGAACACCCATCTTTTTATTACATATTCGTGTAGTACGTAAATAAATATGAATGTTTTAGTGTCACTATCAAGTTTGATACTGAGTACACGAATGTGTCACTAATATCACTTCCGTTGATGACATCTTCTAGGAGCCGAGTGCTGACGATGTCTTATCGTGGCGTTTCAATGAGTTTCGCAAACAACATCTTCTCCTGAAGATGATGAATACGAAGAGAAGACGCACGGTACGAAGCGTTGCGACAAGACCGCACCACCACACAGCTGACATCCGAGAAAGCCGACAGTCACATGTGTCGTTTCCGTAACTCCTCATTATTTTCGTCTTTTTTCGAGGTATTGTCCATCCATTTTCTGTACTCAAAAGGTTTTATTTCCGTCATCGCTTTTTCGTAATATAGACTGAACTTTAGGGACGAAAGACTGTCTTACATCGTTTTTAATCCCAGCACATCGTTCTTCGTCTTACAAGGGGAGGCCGCCAATTGTGAAATTCAGATTCGATTCATACTGTGCATAATAAAAGCTCATGGCCAGAGGTGTAATGTGGCAAAGCACCAAGAGGCACTTCTCAGCCGTTGTCGAGAAAATCGACACTTAAAATAAACCGTTACCGTGAAATACTCTCTACGATTAATAAATTTCTACAGCGTCGTGGCGCAGCGGTAAGCGATCGGCTTCGTAATCCGAAGGTCGCCGGATCGAATCTGGCGCCATGAAACCTTTTTTTAGTGCTTTTTGTAATTCAAATGTGTGTATATATACACACACACACACACACACACACATATATATATATATATATATATATATATATATATATATATATATATATATATATAATTCCCGGCAATCAGTTACAACAATTACGCATATAATAAGTTGTTGAAAGTGGTTTGTCGTGGAAAAACTGGCGACTTCGAACATCATTATGTTTTCCGCAAACAAAGTTGTATTTCACAAATGTTATTAATTGTCTTCATAATGTTAACCACGTATAGTTAACGGAAGACGTAGAAACGATATTCCGAAACGAATACGTAAAGCGTAAGTCAAACGTTCGAATTAGAATAGAAACCCCACGAGCACAAATTTGCTGTGGCAGGTATGAAATATAAACTCCGTTACTCGCTCGTTACACTTGAAGGACAGATGATGAATTGGCCGAAACGAGCCGCCGCATAACAGCGTAGTTGTCTGCTAACTTCGAAAGAAGGTAGATGCGGTCCCTTGCGCAACTTATAACATCGTCGAAAATCAGTGCGAACGTGAGAGCTTTGGTACAGCCTGTTAAACAAACGGAAAAATGGAGGCGGTACAATTGGAAAGCGATCCGCCTTCACCAACATGCATAAGCAATTCATTAATAGTTTATATATATATATATATATATATATATATATATATATATATATATACAGGGTGAGTCACCTAACATTACCGTTGGATATATTTCGTAAACCCCATGAAATACTGACGAATCGATTCCCTTTGGATCCCTACGTAATTCGGTGCTCTCCGATACACACGATCGAACAGCGGAGGAGTGGTACTCAAGTGTCAACTTTAGGTTACAATATCTCCGTATGTAATTAACATTTTACAATGCAACAAACCGCATTGATTACGTATTTGTTTATATGTTCAGATGTGCTAACAAAACTAACGTGGTTCCATTTAAAAAAACGTAGGTTTGTGTTAAAAAACATACTTCCGTGCATTTTTGTATGGTTTGTATTAAACAATTACACTAGCCCCTCTCCTCATGTTCGGTCTGTGGAATCGGTTCGTCAGTATTTGACGTGGTTTACGAAATATATCCAGCGGTAACCTTAGGTGACTCACCCTGTATATATATATATATATATATATATATTTAAATTACAAAAAACTAATAATAAAAGAAGTTGCATGGCGCGAGATTCGGTCCGGCGACCTTCGGATTACGAACCCGCGCGCTAACCGCTGCGCCACGACACTGTAGAAATTTATTAATCGTAGAGAGTATTTCACGGTAACGGTTTATTTTAAGTGTCGATTTTCTCGACAACGGCTGAGAAGTGCATCTTGGTGCTTTGCCACATTACACCTCTGGCCATGAGCTTTTATTGTGCGCAGTATGAATCGAATCTGAATTTCACAATTGGCGACCTCCCCTGTTAGATTCTTGTTGTTGCCTCTTGGTTCTATTACGTCTTGTATTTTACCCATCTTTCCCTATCGCTTTCTTCTGTTTTTCTCTGATCTTCGAACACCTTGTATGACTTTCATTCTTGATCAGTTTTCACAGATCCAAAAATCCCTTGAATGTATCTCATTTTTTTTTAAATCTTGCTTTCATTATCAAGTGCAGTGCCGGCACCTTTATGAAAGCCAAATTGATCGTCATCTAACACGTCCATAATTTTCTTCTCCATCTTTTTTCAGCATTTTTACCAGAAACTGAGATTCATGAACTGTTTAGATGATTGTGCGACAATTTTCTCACTTACGAGAATAAACACAATGCAAAGTATATCTGAAATTAGAATTATATTAATACCGTCAGCAGCTCAGGGGCGTTGATATACATCAACGGGGACAGTTGAAAATGTGTGCCGCGACCGGGACTCCTGCTTACATGGCAGACGCTCTATCCATCTGAGGCACCGAGGGCACCGAGGATAGTGCGGCCGCAGGGCCTATCTCGCGCACGCCTCCCGCGAGACTCACATTCTCACCTTGTATGGCCACACACTACAGTCGGAGTGTCCCACCCCAACGCATTCATTACTCGTGGATGACATTCTTTCCAAGTCCCGTAAGAGTTCGTGGGAATATGTGCGCATCCGCACAGAAGAAGAAGGTCATGGCCGGTATTGCCACAACTATATATTTATATGGATGCGGTGTCTGTTCTTTCGGACATGTCCGAAAGAACAGACACCATATCCATATAAATACAAAGTATATCTGTCTCTCTCTACTCACAACTTATTCGTAGGTGACTCACATAATTTTCGTTGGCGGCTCCCTGATAACAAGCAACGAGCTGCACGTAGCGTCATTTCCGACCTGAACAGAAGGCAACGCCTTTTAGCTTAGTAGTCGCCAACGTCACCGAAAGGCGGCGGCGAGTGTGAAGGCGCACACCTGCAGCGGAGTCGTGTTTCGCCGTTCCGCTGTTTAATCACGCCGGACAGGCGCTCGCCGGCCAGCGTAATCCGCCGAAGCCCCTCAGCCGCCCCCGCCGCCCCCACCGCCCCCGCCGCCGCCGCCGCCGTCGCCTCCTCCGTCCTCATTTGCATGAAGTCTGTGGCTGCAGGTGAGGACAGTCTCGCAGGTGCGGGACGACCCACATCACCCTCCCTCCCCGAGTCCTGTGTGACTTGTAGGCGAGTACGTCTCAACGCTTTCAACGCCTTCCTGTAGTTTTGTTTTCTCTTCTCACTCACGTAAAGCTCATCTTAGAATCGAAACTACGATATTTCTGCCACTATACGGTAGTACTTTTGCTACTTCGTTGATTAGACGTGGTGCCGCTAAAACCGTCTTTAATGAAAGCGTCTTATTCTCGTGGACTTTAATGGGTTGAATGCTAAAATACATATTCAGGCTGAAGCGACTAATGAAAATTCGTACCAACACCAGGATTCGAACCTGGATCTCCTGCTCAATGCACAGACGTGCTAACCATTATGCCATCCTGGAACAGTGGCATTACACAACTGCACGCACTGCCTTAGCACGCCGCTTTCCTCAATCCAAATTCCCCTTCTCACAACGCCAAATGGTCTGATGCCTAAATGGGAATTTGGACTGAGAAGAGCAGCGTGCTAGGATGCTCCGCGCAGTTTTGTAAAACAACTGTGCCAGGGTGGCATAGTGGTTAAAGCATCTGCCTAGTGAGCAGAAGACCTGAGTTCGAATCTCGGCTTTGGCACGAATTTTCATTCGTCGCTTCAGTCTGTATTTTTTCACCACAGATGTGTGTGACATGGGAAGGCCGCTGCAGTCGTATGGTTTCATCTGATTAGAGCACCTACGCCCAGGTTTTCGGCAGGATCCCCGTTTCGCTCAGTGTGCTATTCCGGCAAAGTTAGACAGCCTCTGCAGTTCTGTTAGAGTTTAGGAGGAGTAATAAGTGGGCTGGGGCATGAACGGGAATTTGGACTGAGGAAAGACGTGCGGTAGGGTAGTCCGTACAGTTGTGCAAAGGAACCGTGCCAGGGTGGCTTAGTAGTTAGCGCAGCTGCCCAGTCAGCAGAAGACCCGTGTTTGTATCCCAGCTTTGGAGCAAATTTTCGTATGTCGTTTCAGTCTGCATATACAGGATGATTCACGAAGATAATCAAATATTTTAAAATGTTATTCTACAAGTAAAACTAAAGAAAGAAGTTCAGTTAAACATAGGTCCGCAAATGTTTCGTTACAGAGTTAGGGCTAATAAAAGATTTTGTCTGGAATGTAGCAACTTTGCTAATACGAATCCATCGCAAAACTGTACGAGGTTAAAGTAAAGCACGATTTCCATTCACTTTGTTGTTATTGATCTGGTGAATCTAATAAAACATGTCCCAAACGTGTATCTCCAGAAGTTTTCCAGAACATCCAGAGAAGCAAAGAAGTAATTTCGTAAAATTTTTAATTTATTAACTACTTGCCACAATTTATTTGTTAAGTTCCAGACAATTGCACAAGCTACGCGACTGCAAACGTATTTTCAACACAACAGCGCGCTTTGACATTTCTCCAAAGCCGTTACTGTACACTTAAATGAAAATATTCCCCAGAAATAGATTGGTCGTGTTGCTACGCGTCGGTGACCACCCAGATCGCCCGATTTAACGCCAACGTATCTTTGTGTATGGAGATGGATGAAAGACATCGTTTATGAGGCCAAAGTCAATACACGTGATGCATTACTTGCTCGCATCATGAATGCAACTGGTGAAACTAAGAACAACCCTGTGAAACTGAAACAAGCAAAAAATCTGTTCATACACGTGCAGCTAAATGCACTGAACTCGGTGGAGACATTTTTGAACATTTATTGTAAATGTATTGGGAAATTTTATGTACACTTTACAACATCCTTACCACTGAGCTTTGTTTTTTTTCGATTTAACATCAATTCATGTGTGCTATGGTATTACAAAAGCAGATTATCTGACACAACCATGCAGTTTCAGGTAACGTTATCATCATCATTTTTCTAAAATTAGATTCTCTACAACTTCTGTTGAAAATATTGCGCAGTTGTCAGGAATTTTAAAAACAAATTGGGACAAGTAGTTAATAAATTAAAAATTTTACGAAATTACTTCTTTGCTTCTCTGGATGTTCTGGAAAACTACAGCAGATATACGTCTGGTACAAGTTTCATTAGATTCACCATATCAACAACAACAAAATAAATGGAAATCGTCCTTTACTTTAACCACGTACAGTTTTGCGATGGCTTCATATTAACGAAGTTGCTAAATTTCAGGAAAAATCTTTTATTAACCGTAACTCTGCAACCAAAAATTTGCGGACCCATGTTTATTTGAACTTTTTTCTTTACTTTTAGAATGACATATTAATATATTTGCATATATTCGTGAATCAGCCTGTGTCAAACACAGATGTAAAGGTCCTTGGAAGCACATAGTTTCATGCGATTGAATGCTGGATCACTGACAGTACTGAACTATGAATTTCCCCTCCCCCCCTTCCCACACACAAACGCACGCACGCACTCACGCACGCACCGTCCGTTACGATCATTCAACACATATTTTCGTCCGCGTTATTACTTACCGAATGGTGGATTTCCGCTTTCCATGTATGCAGTATAAAGTCTGCTACGGTGCTTCTTGAAATAACAAACCGCATTAGGGAGGACGACGGTTCAATCTCGCGTCCGGCCATCCTGATTTAGGTTTTCCGTGATTTCCCTATATCGCTCCAGGCAAATGCCGGGATGGTTCCTTTCAAAGGGCACGGCCGACTTCCATCCCTGTCCTTCCCTAATCCGATGAGACCGATGACCTCGCTGTCTGGTCTCCTTCCCCAAAACAACCAACCAACCAAACAACAAACACTTCGACTACCTCGGTTACGGAAGCTCCCACCATACAAGCTCTAACAATTTGTCCACTTTCAAATTCACTTAGCTCCAACGTAATGCACTCACAACTACACAGAATATTGTTCCGACCGCAACTGACACTTGGAACGGACTGAGGATATTGTAAAGGTGCTGTTCGCGGCCAAATGAAACAGTGCAAACCGCAGGCTCGGTCACTGTCTGCGTTCATGTTCAAGTATGCATTTGTCGCGGTGTTTACATATTTTTGCCCAGTCCTGTACTTGACAAGTCATCCCTCGGGAAAAAAATGTTTCATTTTAGCGACAGAAAAACCTTATGACTGCCCTGATAAACTGTTTGTTTTTCGATACGCATTGCTACGGTAGCCTGAGGACTATCTTATCGCTTAGTTGCGTCTAAATTTACATGTATGAGGCAATTTTGGGATTAATTCCCAATCAATAAGATCCATTGACCAATCAATACTGGCGTATCAATTTGCTAGAATTAAGTAGGTGGGCGGGTGCGTAGGGACGGAAGTGACAGAAAGTAAGTTGCAAAAGTAACTGCAGAACTTTATGTCTCAGTCCCGAACCTTGAGAGAACGAAAACAATTTGAAGGGAGCTGCATAAGAAGGGAACTTCAGGGCGAGATGGAATTCCAAAACCACTCATCAGTGATACAAATATCCGTAAAAAGGAAAACATGATGCCGAAGCCGTAATACCTGGTCTGTGTAAGATCGGAAGGAAGTTATGTTGCCGAATGAGTCTTGTTTCACATCGTTTACAACTTCTGGTCGAGTTTACCACCCAAGAGTGAAACATGGTATGGGTTCGGTCAGTATTTGGGTGACCAAATCGTTGTATTTCGTGTGCCCCATGGTTACTCTGCAAGGTCGTGATTCTGCCACGGGTTATGTGACGATTTTGGCTGATCAGGTCCATCCCGTGCTACAATTCAAGATGACAGGGCCCCTGTTCACATAGCTCGTGTCATCAAGGACTAATTTTGCGAGGACGAGGATCAAATGTCGAATCACCTCCGGACACCACTTAGACAAGATCCCTTTATTATAGAGCTTTTGTGGCCTACGCAGCTTCATCATCGTCACCTGAACTTCGTAATTTATACGGTGAATCGTGGCAAACATTAACAGTTCCGCTGAGAGACATCAGGCAAGTAGGAATGTGTGTTATAATTTTGCCTTCTAGTTTTTTTATGAATTCCTGCACTAAAAATGTTTATATTTAATTTGTTTCGTGATCCACGTTACAGTTCGGCAATGTATTCCACTGGTGTTCTGACGACTCGGCAGAGGGTTTACCGGGTGGTATTGGAGTCCGAACGACGGCCAGCGGTTCTTGTTCATAAATGAAATTGTGAACTGTAGTCACTTCAGTATCCGAGGTCCCACTGTGAAAAGTAAGAAGTCGTGATTTATCAGACATGTAGATGTTGGAGAATGATTGTACGCAATAAGTGCCCAGAAGATGTATTAAAATATCCTAGTTCCAAGAATTGTTTAATACGACAGTGTTTAATTAGAGATTTTCGAGATGAAGGAAGATCAGTCAAACAACTTCAAATGGAGATCCTTATAGCGTAGAGAAAGTAAACAGAAGTTTACGTTTATGTGTCAGTAAATGTTCTTACCCATTGTATAGGATCAGAAGTGTAGCAATATCTCTGACAGTAAATATTGCGCAGATTTAGAATGTGTATTTTGCACTTTAGTAATCAATGCATACGGAACTTTAAGGAAGCTTTACTGAAATCTAAATTAGATGACTGAATAGTTACTAAAGCAAACCACTGTTCGAAAAAATTCTCTATAGTAAAAAATTATCGGGAAACTATGGGTCAGTTGACTTCAAGTAAGGAGTTGGATTTACTTAATTTTTGACTAGGGGACCGTGACCCATTTATCTTCCGTAAAAGGCGGTGGGTGTAAGAAAGGAACTGGAAACGACTTCACAAAAACATTTCCGTTTCATCCGTCCTACAGCAGAATGTCATAGATTCTACTGAGAACAACATCCAACCCAAAATACACACATAAACAAAAGGTTTGCATCGCCACCGTTCCCAGAGCTCCTGAAGATAGACGTTGATTGTGGATATTGTATCACAGACACAGTCCCTTTGACTGTTCAGAGTCGTCGAAAAACCCGACCAATGATGTAAACAACCATGCATGAGCAGCGTATATTAGGCGGAGGGTGTCCGACAGCCGATCAATTCCAGTCATTCCACCAGGAAGAAGGTACACGGCTAGTGTTATCTGTAGTTCAACCATGTCTAGACGGTCAATACCGCGATTCGATCGCCTCCGCATTGTTTCTTCGTGCCAGGAAGGGCTCTCAACAAAGGAAGTGTCCAGATGTATCTGAGTGAAACAAAGCGATGTTGTTCTGACATGTAGAAGATACAGAGAGACAGGAACTGTCGACAACATGTTCGCTCAGGCCGCCCAAGGGCTATTACTGCAGTGAATGACCACTACCTACGGATTGTGGCTTTGAGGAACCTTGACAGCAATGCCACCATGTTGAATAATGCTTTTCATGCAGCCACAGGACGTCGTGTTACGACTCAAACTGTGCGCAATAGGCTGCATGATACACAACTTCACTCCCGGCGCCTATGACGAGGTCCGTCTTTGTAACCACGACATATGGACCCAACAACATGCCGAATGGACTGCTCAGAATTGACATCACCTTCTCTTCACCGATGAGTGTCGCTTATGCCGTCAACCAGACAATCGTCAGAGACGTGTTTGGAGGCAAACCGGTCCGGCTGAACGCCTTAGACACACTGCCCAGCGAGTGCAGCAAGATGGAGGTTCTCTGCTGTTTTGAGGTGGCATCATGTGGGGCCGACTTACGCCGCTGGTAGTCATGGAAGGCGCCGTAACGGCTGTAGGATACGTGAATGCCTTCCTCCGATCGACAGTGCAACCATATCGGCAGCATATTGGCGCGGCATTCGTCTTCATGGATCACAATTCGCGGCCCATCGTGCACATATTGTGATTGACTTCCTTCAGGATAACGACATCGCTTGACTGGAGTGGTCAGCATGTTCTCTGGACATGAACCTTATCGAACATAGATTGAAAAGGGCTGTTTATGGAGGACGTGACCCACCAACCACTGTGAGGGATTTACACCGAATCACCGTTGAGGAGTGGGACACTCTGGACTAACAGTGCCTTGATGAACTTCTGGTTAGTATACCACGACGGATAAAGGCATGCGTCAGTGCAAGAGGACGTACTGCTGGGTATGAGAGGTATCGGCGTATGAAGAAATATGGACCACCACCTCTGAAGATCTCGCTGTATGGTGGTACAACATGCAAAGTGTGGTTTTCATGAGCAATATAACGGTCGGAAATGATGTTTATGTTGATCTGTATTCCAATTTTCTGTACAGGTTCCGGAACTCTCTGAACCGAGGTGATGCAAGACTTTTTTTGATGGGTGTAGAAAGGGAATATATTACGTACTATACCGGAAACATTATCAGCACTGGATTGGTGTTGGTGTGCGTACAGTAATACTTTACATGTTCGACTACACAGCAATAGGTATAATCCCGTAAAGTCATTCTCCTCCTTTCCGTTAGTAGTCTGCAGCAGCTATCCGCCTAGGAACGTTGCCAAATGTTTCCAAGTACTACCCATCACAGAGATGTTACGATTTCAACTCCCGTTTATCTTCATTTTATAAAGTGTAATAATACATCGCGTGTTTTCTAGAGTCGAGCAATAAGAAACAATGAACATAATTGCAGACTAGGAGCAAAGTTATCACTTGAAAGTTCTCGTTAGCAACGCTACATTTAACACGGACGTGATTCCAATTCCTACTCTGAATTATCGCAGTTAAAAGTTTATTTTAGCAGACGAGAAAGGTGCTTCTAGAGTACTGTTCCGCCTCGAAACGGTACGGTACGGTAAACGGGAAACTTCATTCCTTCCTAGATTAACTTTCAAAATTTTCTGAAAAAGCTTGCTGCTAGGTCTCTGCTGCTCATAGAGGCATGAAATCTTATATCTAAGGAGAAATATTTTTAGCGAATGAATATTTGTATACACATAAAAAGCATGAAGGGATACTACGCAGGCCGGCCGGGGTGGCCGAGCGGTTCTAGGCGCTACAGTCTGGAACCGCGCGACCGCTACAGTCGCAGGTTCGAATCCTGCCTCGGGCATGGAGGTGTGTGAGGTCCTTAGGTTAGTTAGGTTTAAGTAGTTCTAAGTTCTAGGGGACTGATGACCTCAGATATTAAGTCCCATAGTCCTCAGAGCCATTTGAACCTTTTGATATTACGCAGAAAATAGTATTAAAGCTTCGTCTCACGTATGAAAGTTTACTGTTGCTACTCCGTTTATGGATCAGTTGTCACTGTCGGCATAATTGTATGTTTTAAAATAGTGCATTCACGATAGAGGAGCTTGTGAATTAAAAGAAAAGTCTTAATTTCATTCCTTACAAAAACAGTTACTACTACTAGTTTTATTACTTGAAAAGTTGCGTTTCGGTCAAAAAGCACGCACTCAGGTTGTAATATACACTTCCTGTATCTAAACACCTATATCTAGACACGAAGTTTCCGATTTTCAATCACAGCGGATAACAAAATCCAAAAAAGATAGAAAAAATGGAAAATTCATGATGGGCTCAGCGTATCAACGAAATTATTATTCACACCTTAATATAGCTTATCCACAGAAAACGTTCAAGGGAGAAATTCATCTATGTAGCAATAAAATTACGAGGTTCATAAGGAATATATCACTCTGGAGTGGAGTGTGCACTGGGTTGAATCTCCCTGATCATTTATAGCTCTGAATCGGAGAGGGAGTCGAAACCAGTTCCTTGCCTCTAGCGGGCAAAGCTCTTACGGAGTAAGCTATGCAGTCACGACTGATGACGCTCCCTCGCAGCTAATGTCTCCCATTACCTCTGTCCTAGTTGCAAACTTTCGAAGAAGCTCTGCAGCACAGTTACCTTGATAGACTAACAAGTAAACAGTAAATTCTACTGTTGAAGTACGATTCTGAGAGGGTTGTAAAGTAACCACATACGACTCAGAAAGTTTTTCACTCACAAATGGAATTTACAAAAAACCTAAGAGGGCTGCTCCTAGTATCTCCCAAACAGTTTATGTAGATTAGGACCAGTAGGGCCTATACCACTACATTGGGGACCGCCAGATATCAGTGAGTACTGTGACGTTTCTGGAAGGAAATCTCGTATCCAGTCTCTAGCTGAAATGGTACTCCAAAGCCACGTAGCTTGATTAGAAGTCTATTGAGAATAGGGTGTTAGCAGCCTTCTGGAATGAAAATGGGAACAGTCTGAGATCCCCTTTCGATGACACTCATTCCTTAGAGCGAATAAAGAGCTAGTTGTGTTTCTGAATCCACGCTGACTGTTTCTCAGTAGACTGTTTAACTTCGAGATCAGTCGTAATGTTCGAACACAATATATGTTCCAAAACCCTAGCGTAAATCGACGTTACTGATATGGGTCTCTTAATGTTCTAATAGAAATCTCCATAGTAAGTTTTCTGTCTTGTTAAAGCATTCACGCAGTCGGTCTTTGACTGCGGTCACTGAATTTATAATTTCCGGATCGGAAATAACTAGTAATCTAACAATTAAGTACTCTTTCTTTGTAACGAGCTGGACGTCGTAGACTCCGGGGCCTGCACCCGTGCGTGTGACACATCACGGTGAAGTCTCAGGTTTGCAGCCTCTCTCCTTGAGACACTGCGGAGAAGTTTGGAATCTAAAGCAGGGCAATGGCGCAGTGTCTCGAAATCGGGAACATCATGCCGCTTCCTCTCTTCCCCTTGCCAGCTGGTGCTGTAAATTACTTCCACTGTCAGGATCCGATCTAACTACCCCCGAGTCCACCACTTACACACAGGCGTAAGTTAGCAACCTTGCCTATGCAGGCGGCTAAAGTAACCAATTGGGTTAGACCATTATGAGTCTCAGACAATACCGGTGACAATCTTTCCGGCAGGCGAAATCTATTTCGCCGCTTTTGTGTGGGGATACGGGCTGCCATTGACAGCTCTGCTCGCGGTTTCGTTTCTGGCGAGAAGCAGTAGACCCACGAGTCATCGACGCTCACAAAACACTGAATAAAATCAGTTGGATGATATAGAATGACAGAGAAACCACAAAACCACCGAACAAAATCAGTTGGGTGACAAGCTGCTTCTTTTGGGCTTTCAACAAATGTTGCACTCGTCTTAGCCAGAGATTTCTTGTATCTACTTTTTCTTGGAAGAAGCATCGTACTCTTCCATTTGGCACGGCCTTAACGTTTCCTATTTCTAACAACTTTAAAATACTGAACGTCCAATAATACCGTGTGGTTATGATTAAAGTCAAGCTACTCACAGAGGTCTAGTGCGGCCTGTAATTATTGCACGCCAGCGAAACTTGGTAGATATTCTAACCCGTTAATGCGACACCGTTTTAAGCTGGGAGATAAAATTAGTTCGAATTTTGGCAATCAGACAAAAACTTGGCCCTGTGAATGCAAGAAGGACGCGTAAAAATTTGTCCATATATAATACATTAGTTTGATTGGTTGGTTGGGTTGTTTGGAGGAGGAGACCAGACAGCGAGGTCACCGGTCTCACCGGATTATGGAAGGACGGGGAAGCAAGTCGGCTGTGCGCTTTCAAGGGAACCATCAATTCATTTGCCTGGAGAGATTTAGGGAAATCACGGAAAATCTAAATCAGGATTGCCGGACGTGGGATTGAACCGTCGTCCTCCCGATTGCGAGTCCAGTGTGCTAGCTACTGCGCCACCTCGCTCTGTAATAGATTGCGAACTCGACGTGTGCAGAAAGGTCAAACAAGTCAGAATGGCTACAATGTTGATTTTATTATTAACCACCAATTACACAGTTTGCTCAGTATGAGCATCGGAGACGGCGACGAGAGATTGCATCGTAAAACGACATGATCAACAGTTGCTTGCAATCGTTTCAGTGAAATCAGAGCAACATGTTCCTGTATACTGGCCTTTAGAACAGATACAGACCCAACCTGTCTCCGGTAAACTCATTCTTTTAGGTATCCCCAGAGCCAAAAGTCACATGCATTGACATTAGGTCATCTTGCAGGCCATGCGTCTGGAAAACCTCTGGAGATAACAAGTTCATGGAAGCCTGCAGCCAGCCGTTGTTACCGAGCGGTTCTAGGCGCTTCAGTCCGGAACCGCGCTGGTGCTACGGTCGAAAGTTCGAAACCTGCCTCGGGCATATATGTGTGTGATGTCCTTAGGTTAGTTAGGTTTCAGTAGTTCTAAGTCTAGGGGACTGATGACCTCTGATGTTAAGTCCCATAGCGCTTAGAGCCATTTGAACGATTTTTTGGAAGGCTGCATTATGCAGATCAGACGAGTGACATGAGATGTTGCCTCCTCTTGCATGAAAACAGTCATTTCCACAGAAATGTGTTTTTCCAGGGCAGCTCTAGAACGTCGTCTCAATAACATGCGCACATCACGCTAAACCTGACGGGCCCTTGGGTGTATTATCTTCAAAGAGGAACGGGCCGAAAATAAAGGTGCTTGTGAATCCACACCACAGAGTCACATACGGAGCGTGTAGTGGTTCTTCGTGCGGAACACGAAGTTTAACTGTAACCCAAAATCGGCAATTCTGCGGGGACCCTGTAGTGTAAATTGTGCTCGTAACTGCATAGAATATTGCCTTGCTATACATCAATTTCGATCCGTGCCAGAAACCGAAGAGCAAATTCAGAACGTTGCTGCGGATCATGAGGTTCAGTTGCTGCACCGTTTGGATCCAAAGCAAAGTAGACCACAAAACTTTATGTGCTGTTTGTCATAGGCTGGACAATTCTCGTGACACTAGACGTGCATTATCGCTATCTGAGGCAGGTACTGCGTGTCCAGTTACAGCAACAACAGCCTCGTGAATGACATCTACCGGGACAGTAAGCCTTCCTCTTCCAGGAGCCACACCAAGTCTTCCCATGTTTCCAACTTCCATTGTCGTCTTTTTTAAACTGTTTAATGATATCAGGCCTCTCCTCAGACCTTTAGGTTGGCGATATTCTCTCAATGCAGCATTGTAATTTCTGCGATTCACATAAAACAGTTACAATAGCAGCGCGTGGTCTCTCTGCTAGAGAGCCATGCTATTCACTCACGTTATGACTTGTGAAATGACGGTAGTTTCGCTAGCAAATGGTAATTACAGCCAACACTGTACCTCCGCGAGCAACTGCACTTTAATTATAACCAGCCGGTACATATTGGAAATGTTCCGGGTCCAAGTTCAGGTCTGGCAGGAACTATTAACCTTACAGGAAGTGTCAATATATAGCGGTCTTTATCGAAATTTTACACATGTAAAAATAGTTTAAGGACGTCAGTTCTCCTCAAGAGAAGTGCAGCGACATTTCATATTAGGTACCAACTTCTTACCTGATCAAAATGAAGGAACAGATTTATTACAAACTTTCACCAGCTTTGAATAAATTTTCATAGGCAGTTACTCGCTCAAAGCAAAGAATATCCGGAGAGCTTGAGGTTTTAGTTTTCATACTTTCAAAATAAGACGACTACTTGGAAGAACCATGTGTAAACAAATCTCTTCTGCAGTTGGACATTGACTTCTGTGCAGCTTGTGTAGAAAATTAGGAAATCAAAACTATTTTATTGGCCCAAAAATGAATCTTTGACTCTCTCGAAGAGTCGACACTATTGATAAACTGAATCCAAACTCAGTTCACAGCTATAGTCATTCAGGAAGTTCCAAAAATACACATGCGTCAACACTATTATGCGTATGTTGTCAAGAGAGGTCCTTGATTTTGTGTTCCATTTGTATGTGTCAAGCAAACACACTCCCGAAAATATATTATGACACAAACAGCAAAATATAAGATTCATCTGAATAGTATATTCCTTCCTGTCCTCCCGGTTGGCCGTGCGGTCTAACGCACGGCTTTCCGGGCGGGAAGGAGCGCCTGGTCCCCGGCACGAATACGCTCGGCGGATTTGTGTCGAGGTCCGGTGAACCGACCAGTCTGTGGATGGTTCTTAGGTGGTTTTCCATCTGCCTCAGCGAATGCGGGGTGGTTCCCCTTATTCCGCCTCAGTTACATTATGTCGACGATTGCTGCGCAAACAAGTTCTCCACGTACGCTTACACCACCATTACTCTACCACGCAAACATAGGGGCTACACTCGTCTCGTGTGAGACGTTCCCTTGGGGGCGGGGGAGGGGGATGTCCACCGGGGGCCGAACCGCACAATAACCCTGGGTTCGGTGTGGGACGTCGGAGGGGTGAAGTGGACTGCGGTAGTCGTCGTGGGGTTGTGGACCACTGCGGCTGCGGCGGGGACGCAGCCTCTCCGTCGTTTCTAGGTCCCTGGTTAACATACAATACATAAAATACAATATTCCTTCCCACTACGACGTGGTCCACTCAGTATGCTTTCGCATGAGTTGCACTTGATCAGCAATAGGACATTCGTCCAGCGATGGATAGTGCACTTCCAAGTTTCACTTCTCGTGCCTTGTACGGCTCTGTGAAGTGCGACATACTTTGGCACTTATTCAGTTTCACAGAGTAACCAGTTATTGCGCTCAAAGCATGTGACAAACATGTATGGCTAACACCTCATTTCTCGCCAATCATTCTACCATATTCCATCTATTTTCAGCTGATATTACTGAACGCAGCTCTTGAAACTTCAACGTCGCCATTTCTGTGACACCTCATCCCATCATTGTGCAAGCGTAAATAATTGTCCATTACTTAACTTATTTAGATCAACAACATTGCCCGTCCTGGGGATACTGTGTCCTCTTAGTGATTTCTCTATAAACCTCGTAACATGGTTCTGGCACCGTGTAATAGAGTACATGGTTGGTAATTTCCGCGTTAGATATTTATCGTAGTATGCTGGATTGTCTACAAATTTGTTATGGACGTAACAAGAGAGTAGAACTCCACACTTTATACACACTTACCAGTAGCTTTTCCTACGTCTCGTACATCTGATATCAGTTAGAGTATATTTTCATTTGGCATTCTTGCACCATTAGCTCTATCAGTCACGAGGAATGGAGATATTAAAACTGCTGACATTGTTGAAAAAGTCATCTGTCGCTCTCCTTCGTCTTTGAAGATCAAACATGAAATACGAAAGTTTCATCCTTTACAGGCATCCAGCACTTCTTGGGAGTTCAAGTGCAGGGTATGACGGTTAATAGTTCTCACGAGTCTCTGTACATTTATGCTGCACTAAAATACTTGTTACGCCCCGCAAGAGCAAGAGATCGGACACTTACGATTACTTCGTACTCAAACTTCTGTCCTGGGACAGGTGCCTATAAACCGAGTAAATTGATTAATATTGTCTCTTGACTCTGTGCTGAACCCATTTCATTCTAGCAAATTATGTATTTAAGGTCACATTTCAATCATTTCAGACGTAATTTTCTTCACATGTGGAGATCGTTGTCGGTTCCTGCATTGTCAGAAATGTTTTCGATGTTTACAAATGCAATAGCAATAAGTAAATGTTTTTTCTCATTCTAACGAAGAAAAATATTGAATTTTAATCTCTTTATCACATTTTATACAGACGAGAAAGGTTACTTCTCAAATATGTTATGAATTTGAGTAACAGAGCTGGCATTCGTTTGGTTTCTCACTTTCTCTTCTGTTTCGTTCATATTAAACGTCTTTACGACGAGATTGCATGATTATTAAAATATTTAATTTTCTTACATTTCCTGTAACGAAGAACGTAAATTATTCGTATTTCTCCGATTATGTTGCACTTACGTAAACTAAACAGTCGGAAATATGAAGAACTAAAGTAATGTCGACAATGATCGGAGTGTATCAGCAGTATTTACAGTTCAGTGTCATTGGGACCTGGATAAGTAGTTATGAATCTCCTGGGAACCTGGGATACCAAAGCGTAATGACTCTTGTGGGACTCACATAAAGTATGTACCACTCCGTGAAGAATTATTCTCTGTCACGGCCTGGCGGTGCTCTACACAGAGAAGAACTACGGCGTTGTCCTCCAAGCGGCAAAATGTCCTCGTTTGGGGAAAGATTTACAGCCAATAACTTCACGAGCAAAGAGAAATACAGAACAGAAATCTTCGATTAAGTACTGCCTGAGCAAGCACGCGAATGAAAGCAGCGACCATCAATAGAGATGAACTGCCGGTGTACCCCCTGCAAGAAACTTGCTCTTTAAACCAATAAATGGGGAAGTAACTTCACAACCGGTATAAAACTTCTGCAGTGGGCAGCAAGAGTTCAGCGAACTACTTTTCGAAATACATGTAGATTCCGTTGCTACAAAACAATTTATCACAGGTTCTTGTTACTCCAAAGAAAAACTCGGTTTGTTTTACGTGTACCACAGTCAAATCGTCCTCTATAGCCCGAGACACAGAAAATAACAGAAAAATTAAATACATCTAAGTGCTGTTTCTGCTCAGTTGTGTTGCTATATCTAAGTGCTGTTGTTATGGCACGACACGAGGTTTACTAGGAAAAATGATTGACAGTGTCATAAATGAATAAACATATTTCGCGCATAGTGTCACGTGAGTTAGAATAAACATGTGCATGTTTTTTTGTCTCCAGAGGTCACTAACTGTCAATGCAAATTAATTTCATAAAATCGAGAACTCTGAAGGAAACTTTTCAATGCTCGTGTGCACCTATGTAAGCTAGGAAGAAAGAGTGGCAAAATTGCACAACTTGTACCTGTTGTAGTAGTCTGTGACACGGATTATATGGCAAGGCATGTGACGTAATTCGATGATTTGCACGACTGAACGCGAACTAAGACAACGTTAACTTTCTTCGATTGGTACTATGGATCGCGGCTATTTGCAAAGTGAAAAGAAAACTGATACGGAACTGCATTAATTTGTATGTATTTTACTATTATTATTATTATTAGTATTAGTAGTAGAATTTTTTGATATTAGTTTTGAATAACACGTACAGAGGAACCTACTGCCGCCGGAGGTTCGAGTGCTCCCTCAGGCCTGAGTGTGTGTCTTGTTATTAGCATAAGTTAGTTTAAGTAGCGTGTAAGTCTAGAGGCCGATGACCTCAGCAGTTTGATCCCTCAGGAATTCAGGAATTCGCACACATTTGAATTTTTTTTTCTTCAGAGGATCACATAAAATAACGAATAATGGGTTATGTCTTAGTTGCCTCAGTATCTCCTGAAATTGAGGGTAGTCAGATGGAGACTCGGTATTTTCTTTGTTTTCAAGAAGCTGTTCGGAATTTTAATCGTTCAGGTCCACAGAAAACTTCGAATTTGGACCTGGAAGAGGTATAACAAGAGGTTCTGGAACAAATGGCTTACCGAATCACTAAACGACTAACTCCACTACAGGAGATGCCCAGCGGTGAGAACTTGCGATTGGAGATTCGGAGGAGACTTAATCCCATTAGAAAGGGCGTAACACCAATGGGGGCAAACCTGATCAACGGGGGCTTGTTGGCGAATAGGATACGGAAGGTCATCTCATTTGTCCTAATGATCGTAGTAAACGTACCTTCTATTGATTATGACAGGGAAGTAAGGAAACCCAGTTTTGGACTGAAAAGCTTTGACGTCCAGACACGAAAAAGTAAAGTATGTTTCAGTTGAACAAAACTAATGGAATTCGAGTGTACACATCGAAATTTGGCGTTCCATTACTATTGCCGAGAAAGATTTGTCACTCTTCACCGGAGTATGCGCTGATTTGAAACTTTCTGGTAGATTAAAACTGTGAACCGGACCGGGAGCTGAACATCGGATCTTTGCGTATCGCGGCCAAGTCCTCTGCCGATTGAGCTCTTCAAGGACGACTCACAACTCATCCTCACAGTTTCACTTACATCAGTAACGCTTCTCAGCCCTTCGGAACGTAGTGTGTGAGGGCGGGTCGTGCGTCGTACTTGGGTAGCTCAGTCGAAAGACGAATGAAAAGCAAAAGGTCAAAGTTTCTAGTGGCGGTCCGCCGCTGTTTTTATCTGCAAAGAAGTTTGTGTTGCTCAAAATAACGGCGATTGTATGATAAACGTGCACTCTTCATAGATATTATAATTAAACATGAGTCAAGATGTCTCAGTCTCTTTGCTCTCCTTCATAAATTACGGATTTCACATTGCGCCAAAGAAAGTGGTTTAACGTCTGACGATCTAGCTAGCCATGTTACGGCAATTCTATATATAAACATCCCACTTCATAAATTTGTTTCTATATTTCCTTCTGTCTTCAAGTTCTTGATGGTTTATGCTAATTTTTTCATGCACTTTCGTAAGCCTTCTAGATCTGTCTCCCAGGTTTTCAAAGCACTATACAGTTTTTCTTGGCTGTCTGCCAGGATTCATTCTTTGCCTGTGGCGATGGATCAGGAATCTTCTTTTCCAAATATTGTCTGTAATTTTTTCTACATGATCTTATACTTTTACACGTTATTCGTTTTATTTCACATTCTTAATAGCAATTAATAAATTAAATTTATATGAACCGTTATGACAGTTATTTTTTAGCCAAACAGGACAAAAAAATTAAATAAATTGCTGAAACAAACACGTCGTATTTCGCAGAGAAACGCACAATTAACAACATGTTTCAAGGATAATTAAAGCGATCAAATTAAATTTCATGTGAGGGAAAGATAGAGAAAAACCTCATGAACCAAGAAGATAAACTGTAGCCATATTCCCTACACTATTGGGCATCCAACTATATAACATCTCCACACTGCCGTTTCCATTTCTCGTGTGATAAGATTAGTCGATCGTGAACAGACACCGTCTATGAGACTGTACAAAACTGATTGCAATTAAGATTTAACGATAGTATATTATTGCTTAGGTGAATGACGATAAGTCAAGTGCCAGAAGATTAAAATAATAACAATTAGTATGACACATTTTTATCAGGTTACCTTCCATTCAGAAAGTGGGTGCACTCAGAGACTGTTATGTGGCTTATAAATTATAGAGTGCAGCAATCAGTCGTCCTTTTTTAGATTTTATTACGCAAATCCAGATTTCGGCTAGTGGCTAGCCGTTCTCGATGCACTATTTTCTATTCTCGATGCATGTAAGTCCCTGTTGTTCGGGCGTCAGTCACATTCACATTCAAAGAAATGTGACTGACACCCAAACAACAGGGACAGCAACTTGACTAGTAAAACTTTTGTTAAGAATACTAGTACTAACACTGTTCTTCTTTTGGGATTATATTTGATCATGTTTAGGTCCTTACTCTTCAGTGAAGTAACACATCGTGCGAGCTTTATCGTTCCAGACATCTTCTCTTAATTGTGGACACACAACTCAGGTGCACACATTTTATTAGTTTCGGATTGTATAGTTTCTAGTTCCTCTGGACGCTCTGCACCAGATCGGTCAATCTCTCACGTCCAGCGATATCATGCTGCCTTCACATCGCGTGGTGACTAATGAGATCACTGATAACCAAAGAATCTTCTCGTTCTTCTCATGCACTCAGTGACAGACACTTACGAAACATGGACAAAAAACACTAGTATTCCAGCAGCGACCGAGAAGCTCTGCTGCGTAGCTGTCGTAAACAGCGCAGCGCGAGCCAGCGTACTTGACAGGGCAAGAGAAGCAAAGAAGAACGGGCGCGGGATAGACGACAGAATGCGACGATAAAGAAGACGGAAAACAAGCCATCCAGGCATGGAGCACTCCGAATTTCAGCACTCCTCGCGTATCTGCAGGTCAGTTCTCGGATGAATCTGCTGCGGCAGTGCTTTTTTAATTTATTTACGTGCCTAGTCGGAGGAGGAGGAGGAAAACAAAACGCCATCAGCGGGCCGCGGGGCGCGACGTCTCGTCAGAGATTTTATTTTGCCGCTGCCACGCCCGCTGCGTGTGTGTGTATCTCTGTTTTTTAGCGACGCCGCTCTTGCTCCCGCTCTTGACGGCGCCGAGTCCTGGGGCAATTTATCAAGCAGGCCGGCGGCCGCGGCGAGCGCATTAATTGCTCGGTGTGCGTGCCTGCTGCCGCCGGTAATGAACGTGTTCCGCCGCGGGGTTGCCTGTCAGCAGGCGTTACAGGCCCGTCTGCGGGCGCCGGCCGCTATGTCACTGGTAGATCTCGAAGCATCAAAAAAAGGATATCGTTAGACATGATGATTTAATGGCAGCACGGTGAAGGGCAATAGCGCTTACGAAGGCTATTATCTGCGGCTCTATAGGCTCCACATCATGCGCTACCTTGTAGATTCATCATGTTGTTTCAGCATTTTTAACGTAACGGACTGAGCTAGAAGAATGATCGTGAAAATCAAACACGTTAACACCCAGCATCTCTGCAGACCATCCTCACACAGGAAGTACGTGGGACTTCAGTAAGTACTACAACTTTTCTTTTGTCGGCCATTTTCGATTAAAAAAATGCGGAATTTCTTGTGAGACGTAGTATAATATTCCGTCTTCAGCCCTTGTAGTTTCATGAAGTCTCAGTAGGTGGTTCTGTAACCGAGATGCGCCTCAAACAGAAAGCTGCCACTGAGTTTCTTTTGGCTGAAAACCAGATATTCGAAGGCACTTGCAGAAATTCTGTGTAGACCTGGCGGTAAACAAAAGCATGGTGAGTCGTTGGGCGAGTCCTCTGTCATCATCACAACAAGTTGATACAAAACGGTCCCAGTTCAAAAATGGTTCAAATGTCTCTGCGCACCACGGGGCTTAACTTCTGGTCATCAGTCCCCTGGAACTTAGAACTACTTACATCTAACTAACCTAAGGACATCACACACATCCGTGCCCGAGACAGAATTCGAAAATGCGGCCGTAGCGGTCGCGCGGTTCCAGACTGAAGCGCCTAGAACCGCTCGACCACACCGACCAGCCACCTGTCCCACGTCCTGCGTACCAGTCGGCTGCACATAGTTGTGACTCCTGCAAAGTTGGTACATGTGGATACTCTCATGCTGATTGACAGATCACACTTAAATACCTCGCTGCTCAACTGGATTTCTCTGTTGACACAATTGTTTACAAAAATTGACATGCATAAAATTTCTATGCTATCTCTATTACTTCATTTAGAATCGGCGTTGGTGTAGAGACTCATGTACAGCATGCTTTTTGGAGCCTACAAGAGTCCAAACATGAGAATTGTGATAATTAAACACACTTTGGTGAGTGAACTCTTCTTCATCTGCAAGTAAGATGTTGTCAAACATAGGGTTGCATACACCTTGTTGTTGCGTCCACTGACTGGAAGTTAGTCAAGGACGAAAGTGCTGAACTTGTTAGAGGTGTTTCGGGTACACTGCATTGTGATTCGTTACTCTCCAAACACTACTGTGGCTCATTGCTGGAATATGTGCGGCAAATCACCTTGTCGAGATTCCTGGAGAGTGTTCGATTGTTTCCAGCACCACATATTCAAGTATAGGAGTAATTCGTGGAGGCCTACCCGCTCCCACAGCACGTGCAAAGCTCCAAGTTTCTCCGAAGCGTTGATGCATCCTTGCAAATCAGGGCCGGCCACAGCATGCCAAAGTTCACACATGCAGCACGTGCAGACCGCGTGCGGAACAAGGCCCGGCCTCAGTTTTGCTTGGCCCTTCTCGGAAGTACTCGGAACAGCACGACATTTCATTCAGAATTGCGGTGCGGCTTTTGTCGGTCGGCATAAATCTATAATTTAGGCAGTTTCGTGGTATCAGCCCTGTTATTTGTCCATGGTATGAAGGAGGTTCACATATCCTGCAGCTGTTTGCACAATAATACGCAGTCTAGCGATCTATCGTCACAATTCCTTAAACTGAATGGGAATGACAGAAGAGAGGAATGAAAATTCTCAATTCGCATAAGCGACGGGCGCTGTATGTTTGCTATGAAACAACATTACTGTACCATGCGGAGAGAATTTAAACATTTAGATGACAATGAAAGAGCAAAACAATTATAACGATAGACAGATAGGCTTCTTTTTTCTGTACATCAAGAAGTAGTTTGCGCTAAATTTGCAGGCGTGGAGAATTTGAAGAAATTAGTGGTAAGAATAGTAAAATTTCTGAATTTGCAAGCATTATGCAATTGTCAGTTGCAACAGTGCAGTCTTCATAAATTACTGCAAAGTACGATGGTTATGTCAAAGACCATGCCTGGAAAGATTTCTCGAAATAAAACTGGCTGTTGTTGAATTTATGATGCAAAAAAGATTGCAGGAAGGAAAATTAGAAAATCCAGAATGGATCGCAGACTTCGCATTTTAAGTGGAGTTAACTGCACACTGGCCAGAGTAAGACATTACAAGTTACCTTCTTTTTGATTTGATGGGGGTGCATTTAAAAAGAAAACACGTTGCAGAAGGGACAGATTGTGTCAAATATGGTCCAGTTCCCTAAGCTCACATGGCGTTAATGAAACTGAGAGGTTGAAGAATTCATTGTTGGCTTGAATGAACTAGGAGGTAGATTGATAAAGTTTTTGAAGGTACTATCAATCTTGCATCTGTTTTAGAGGCTGTTTGTCATTTCAGTTTCAAATGCCCCTGTACAATTGCAGATGTAACTGACTGACTGACTGACTTTCCAGTTTTGATGACAAACTGTCCACAGTGTCTACATTGCTTCCAAGTCTCCATAATGACGTTGCAAAAGTGCTACAATGTTTTAATCGACGTACTTGTGTGGAAGACCTGTTTAAAGTTATCAAACAAAATAAATCATAAATACATAGCAACTTGAGTGCAAAACTAGCAAATTCTCTGCCTCTGTACATATGCAGCAAGTTTGTAACTGGTAAAAATTTTAGTACGTCTTCAGCGCGCCAAAAATAATGAAATAATTCTGAAAATATGTTTTCCTCATGATCTATATTGGTGAGAAATGCGAAATACAAAACCAAGTCGCATGTAGTGCGACTCCATTGTTATTTAAATGAGGTGCGTTCGCACCTCCCACTCAGACAGCATGGCGTGACGCCAGAGGATACGTGCAGTGAGCCTGAGCGCTTTGGCACTCTTACCAGGGCACGGCCCACGAATCGAAATTTTGGCTGCCCCTGTTGTAAATGTTCGACTCGTGGGGTGCCATTGGCCAGGGTATGATTCTTCGTAGAAGCTGTTAGGCCTACCACGCACGAAATGCATATCTGCATGCTCCTCGTTACTGCAAGGTTCATGTTACCACCAGCGCTAGTACAACTGACGCTCAGTAAACAACAGACATGAGCTGCACTTTGTCTCTGTACCGTGATGTCGTATCCATTCTACCACACATCTCGGAAACGTAAGAAAAACACCTGGAGTAGTACCTGGTAATCCCGTTAGGCCTACCACGCACGAAATGCATATTTGCATACTCCTCGTTACCGTAAGGTCCATGTTACCAGCAGCGCTAGTACAACTGACGCTCCGTAAGCAACAGACATGAGATGCACTTTGTCTGTGTACTGTAATGCAGTATCCATTCTACCAAACGTCTCGGAAACGTAAGAAAGACCACGCCAAGGGCCTCCAGTAGTACCTGGTAATCACAAAGACGTTCGTTTATGGACCTATGTTTACTGAACTTCTTTCTTCTAATATTGTATACTTTCTACAGCATGCATTTACGCCACTAATTATCGTACACCCTTTTTATCTTACGATCTCTTCATTTTACGACGTCCTGATGGCTTTAACAACCCATATCTCATTAACTGACATCTGATTTTACCAAAACTACGCCTTTTTGAGAGATCCTAAGTGTACTGAAGCTTTGAAAGATCATATGTCCATAGCACGTAAGTTGCAACATGAAAACGACCGAATACAGGATTCAACTGCATGCGACCCTGTCTAGTACGACTTATGAGTTCTACTTATAACTTAAAAACGTTCTTGCACCTCAACGGCCATGTTCCTCTGCATGAGGCAAAAATTTGATATGCCTGATTCTGTCTTTCTCTCTTCGAAATACTCCACAACGAGAATGCATCTCAGAACTCCACGACCTCCACGTCCACGCTCACTTTCATGTTCCTTGTGAGGATAGCGTAAAGGTTGGCCTCACCAGACTACATATGGAAGTAATATTAACCAATATCTGTAATGTGGTAAGACTAAATTGTAAATGGGGTTTCATTCCGTGTACCTTGTGAGTGTTGTATTTAAAAAAAAAAAAAATTGTGGTGCCTAGGTACTATTCTAGGTGCCAGGAACTGAACTCCTTACTGCAGGACAACTGTTCCTGCAGAAGGTAGCTTGCTTGCACAGATGTAATCAGAGGGTGTTATATCAACATCCTTGTAGTTTTATATTTATAATAGATAACTGTTTACGATGGTCAATCGGATTATTAACCAACTGATTGGATGATTGGCTACCACCACCTACTAGCAATTTCTGTTGTACTGCATATCTCGGAGTTAATTAGGGCTGAACACTGACAGAAATGGTGAAGTGGGCCGCGCAATGCTCAGAAGCTGCTATCGGCTAGAGGCTGGGAAGAGAATTGTCATATTCTGCAGGGTCACACATTTGTTGCACTAAGAGAGAGCAGAGTGTGGCCTGTCTGTGTTGCTCGAGGCGACAGAACCCCTGTGCGTTGACAGGGTGGACAGGAAGGGTTCCACTTAGTACGACGAAAAAAATTTCAGAATAGTGCGCCTGGAGGTAGAACGTCAGGGCCGGAAGAAGTTGAAAGGACATTCTTTGAGAAGAGTTGCTTTCGAGCTGTTTTCGACGCAGACTGTATGACAGAGTTGCTATTCCGTTTACTCCAGCTACAGTTCTTTAGCTCTTGTGGATTCTGACAAGAAGTGAAGTGGTTCTTTTCGGACGAATATTTGAATTTCTGTTCCAGGCTAGTGAAGAAACAGATATCTTGACTCCTGATCCGTCTTTTACTGAGGCAATTTCAGCCCTAAAAGTTTGAAGACAGTATAACGCGTCAACTGTGTAGGCAGAGAATTGCGGAGGCGCCACGTATGTCATCTACACAGCGGCCGACTCCCCAGCGAGCAGATAATCACTGTAGTGCAACTGCTGTACGTAGTTCAATAGGTCATACGGTCACTCCAGTTCCGTGGATATGGACAGTAAATGTGTCGAGTACCGTTGCCTTGTCCACTGAGCATTTTCTGAAAATGCCAGTCAGGGTGAAGGTCTTACGTTTCTCACCATTAATCAATATGAGCCAATTTTGTGCCCGTCTAATGAGGGAGGGCGCTGTCTAAGGAAAGCCAAACAAATGTCCTGTCAGTCTCAAAATTTCATTTAAGGTAGAATTCAATATTAAGTACTTCCTTTTACGGAAGCCCCTAGGTGTAGACTATGCATAGCAGAGTCATTTTAATCCCTTGTCGGCGTGAGAATTCCATTGCGGAGACAACATTAGGCAACCACACACACACACGTCATATGTTACACACACCATAAAACATTTATGCAAATATTAAGTACAGAATGAAATACTGAACTCTGACTATTGATTGACGCGTGTCTCTGTAGCTTATGGTGTGCATGAACTGGAAGTGAACTAGCTAACCTATGGATGTTCAAGTTTGGAGAGCTGTATCTAACTGTTTACCAGTCTGGTTCCGCCTATGACTATCACTCGGCACTCGGCGTTTACTGTCCGACGGTATCTCCTATATAACGACTGGCTATGAAGGTGGCAACCCTTGATATGCAGACTGAAACTGTTGATAGATGAAACGATGAATAACATCTGGAAGGGGAACTGTAGAACTGGAACCGTACTGCAGGAATTGGCAGTGTACGTCCGTGCGTCTTCATTTATTGGCGAGGGGAGGAATAGTCTTGTATCCATGATTTCGTTAGCGAAAGCAGAAAGTGGTTCCGAGTATCAGCGTCCGCTGTGGCGGCTGACACAGCCGACCATTTTGAAGGAGTTTTGTGCAGAAACACAATTTGGTTCCATATTATGAGCGTCATCTAGGCTGCAGTGCCTGGGTGACGGTGCCCTCTCTAGCTATCGTTCTGTACCATATGACTGAGTAAATAGCAGTGGGTCGACTTTTATCACTCACACTTATGTAACGTTTCTCAATAATGATGTTTGCTTTTGTTGTGAACTAAACCTGGGCTAGTTTTTTGTCTTAAAATTCGTGTGTCTCTTTTGTCGTCCTGAACAATACAAACGGTGTATTATGAAACGCTATCTGATAGTCGCCAGACTATCTGAAACTGTATAATTGTATTTTAATTAACTTCTCCGAGAACGTAAAACTATATAAGAAAGGCTTTCCAGAAATCTCGTAATCTGCAACAAACAGAGCAGTGCTACAGCGCTTAACGTCACACTGCGTGACTAGCAATTCTAACACACAAGACTAATACAGTAAAAGTGATACACAAAATCACTAATAGAAGTTTGAAAGAATAAATAACAAAAATTGTTTGCATAAAAATGTCCTGTGAATTTATGTATGCAAACTGACTGACTAGAATTCCAAACACTGAATAATACACAAGCGAATATAACGCTGTACTGTGAGAATAAAACTGTCTGCATAAAAAATGTAATCTAAACTGAACTCTACCTAAATTGAACATGATAACAATTTTTAAAAACAAAGCTAACTGTAAATAATCCTCTTGACTGTAATGCAAAACTGGTCATAACTAATTTTCATGGCTTGCCTATGACAACGGACTCCAGGTTCTGTTTGAAGTAATGAACATAAAAAAAGTACTGCGCAGCAGCAAGCTAGATAAAAGGAAAGAAAACCTTGCGTAGTGCAAAGCAAGGACGTGCAACTATCCTCTGCGGGTAATGATTTAGTTTTAGCCTCTGCATTCCGCTAAGTGCAAATGCTGCGACACGCGTAACCAGAAAATTAACTTCCCTGAGGAGACGGCAGTGCAGTTTAAACTTGCTGAATGATCGAAGAGAGACTAACCCTTTTTACAAAGAACTATACAGTGAATACTTAAACTGATTCTCTGACTACTACAATCATCTTTACAAAAATTAATTGTTATTAAAATTAGGACTCAGACAAGAAATCAAATTTTGAACTGCTAAAGAAATGATAAATCTATAACTTTTGAGAGTAAATTATTTGAATAGATGTGTAATCACGTCTCAGTAATGAACTAATGGTCCCAAACCAATAAAGAAAAATTCTACAAAAACTTTCCGTTACCAAAACACATCGTTAACTACACGCAAACAAGCAGTGCAGCAACAACAACACCCGCAAATCTTCTTTTCTCAGCGTTGGTTTGAACACCACGGTGCTCTACCAGGCATAGTTCTATTATAGCGATACGGCCTTCCCTTCATCAGACCGCAGTCAGTTGACATAAACTTATAGCTAAATATGGATCCAGAACCACAGTGCATTTTGACAGATTCCAAGCGTACATATCACGGGCAGAAGTTAGAGTGTTAATCAGCGACAGAGGAACAAAAAAATCTAGCTCCAACCGGCGATTGACACACGAATATCTGGATTCGTAGTATCATACTGGTCCATTTAATTATCACATCAAGTATTAGCTATAAACGACAAATATAATTGTGAAGCCTTGATTCCCCCTATTTCCAATACAAACGCAGGATTGCAGAACGTTGAATTCCCTAACGATATCCGAAAGTGAATATCCCACACGTCCAGCCCCACCATTCCGCGTACAACGTCTGTTAATTTCTGTCGTGAGGCCATAATCACATTGGGAACCTTTCCACACGAATCACTTGAGTACAAATGACAGTTCAAATGGTTCAAATGGCTCTAAGCACTATGGGACTTAACATATGAGGTTATCAGTCCCCTAGAATTAGACTTACTTAAACCTAACCAACCTCAGGACATCACACACATCCATGCCCGAGGCAGGATTCGAACCTGTGACTGTAGCAGCAGCGCAGTTTCAGACTGAAGCGCCTAGAACCACTCGGCCACAGCGGCCGGCAAATGACCGTTCCACCAATGCCTTTTACAGACTGGTTATGCAATACTAACGTTATCGCTACGTGTGCGTATGCCTGTCCCAGTCGGCTCAGTGTGTTAGTGTTAAATTTACAGATGGCCTAATTTCGTCCGAAGATGGTAATAACATAGTGTGATCTAGACTGTTTTGTTCATTGCAGACTGGAGTGTCTTTGAAAGCTCTCGATTCATTATTCTGCCGAAGACACCTATTAGTTAAGAGAAGAGTCCTCGTTTGATAAATTCAGAAAGAGTTACGGAAAACTACTTGGTGTAATGAATGACGGCTAACCTTAAATGCGCTGGACTAAAAAATGTGGATTAAACATAGAGACGTAACATAGCGCTGTTTACAACATAAGATGCAAAACGGACTTAGATGCATTCAGACAATTCTGGGAAAGCGTAATGCTCCTTCAAAGGTCACAAGTCAAAGAGGAGGTAGCGTGCTGCTAAAGCTGTAACCGGCCGCTTCACTACAAGAGCGCCGTCGAGACACTCGAGGTCTGTAAGAAATGAAATTCCGGGAGAAAGAAGGTTTCTGTTTACCAACTGTAAGCTTAAAGAACCAATATTCGACAGGTAAAACAATCGAAACAAGAACGATTTAGGGCGTTACATGCACAGAAGGAAGATTCTCGCGTCATCCATTTGTGAGTGAGGCAGAGACGAGACGGAGAAATATTGAAACTTCCTCGCAAGTAACAAATGTGTACCGTAACAGGCCTCGAAGCCGACACAATGTCGGCCTCTGGTAATGCTCTTACCGACTGAGTTATCCAGGTACGTCTTTCTGTCCGCTCTCGTAACCTCGTAACCGCCGCCTTTACCTCTGTCCTACTTTCCAAAAGAGTTACTGTTCTGAAGTTGTCTCTGCCACGTAATTTACAGTGTGTATTACAACGATTACAGTGTATAGTGCAAAATCATTGAAATGTATTTGATGATTTTTTCCAGGCTTCATGTTGCAGCAACGCACTGTACCATATTTATACAATCTCATCACCAGTATTCAGCTTCAATAACAACTAGATGGTTCAAATGGCTCTGAGCACTATGGGACTTAACATCTATGGTCATCAGTCCCCTAGAACTTAGAACTACTTAAACCTAACTAACCTAAGGACATCACACAACACCCAGTCATCACGAGGCAGAGAAAATCCCTGACCCCGCCGGGAATCGAATCCGGGAACCCGGGCGCGGGAAGCGAGAACGCTACCGCACGATCACGAGCTGCGGACAACAACTAGACATGCAGTTCTTAAATTGTAATATGATTCCTTTCGGCGAAAGTGTAGACACAACGTCGTGAAGAAGGAGTAAAGATCTTAGAGGCGTAAATTGTACTCTTTCATCAAAGTTCTTAAGCATATGTAGGTAGCCTATATGTAGAGAGGACATCCAAAATAAATACTGCTACAAGCTCATTTCTCTCTGTCTGTCTGTCTGACTCTCTCTCTCTCTCTCTCTGTCTCTCTCTCTCTCTCTCTCTCTCTCTCTCTCTCTCTCTCTCTCTCTGCCGGCCGGTGTGACCGTGCGGTTAAAGGCGCTTCAGTGTGGAACCGCGTGACCGCTACGGTCGCAGGTTCGAATCCTGCCTCGGGCATGGATGTGTGTGATGGCCTTAGGTTAGTTAGGTTTAATTAGTTCTAAGTTCTAGGCGACTGATAACCTCAGAAGTTAAGTCGCATAGTGCTCAGAGCCATTTGAACCATTCTCTCTCTCTCTCTCTCTCTCTCTCTCTCTCTCTCTCATTCACAAACACACACACACGAAGTCCGTAAACATCTATAACTGAAAATTCTTATTCATTTAATTCTCGCCTGAGGACCTCGCTATTCATCCCGTTGTTTTTAGGATCGCGTACCACAACCGGTAGAAATGGCACCTTTATAGGATCACTTTTTTGTCCGTCGTGTCTGTGCCTCTGCTGAGAAACATTTTTCTGAGGATCGGGTACAAGTTTCAAAAGGAAATTTATGTGAATTGCTAAGGAACACCTAAGAAATGAGGAAATAAGAGAGAGGACGCAGATTCATTATAGAACACCGAGGTGACAAAAGTAATGGAATACCTCCTAATATTTTGTCGGACCTCGTTATTCCAGGCGTGGTGCAGCAACTATGTGGCATGTGCTCAAAAACTCACTGGAAGTCCCCTGTAGAAATACTGAACCATACTACCTGTATCGCCGTCGATAATTGCGAAAGTATTGCCGGTGCAGCATTTTGTGTACGAACTGACCTCTCAATTATCTTCCACAAATGTTCGATTGGATTCATGATGGGTAAACTGGGTGAGCAAACCATTTCCTCGAATGTTACTCAAACCAATAGTGAACAATTGTGGCCCGGTGACACAGCGCATTGTCATCCACAAAAATTCCATCGTGGTTTAGGAAAATGATGTCCACAAATGGCTGCAGATGGTATCAGAGTAGCCGCACATAACCATTTCCAGTCAGTAATCACTCCAGTTCGACCAGAGGACACAGTCCATTCCATGTAAACGATGTCCGTGCCGTTACGGAGCCAGCTTGCACAGCGCCCTGTTGACAAGGAGGGTCCATGGCTTCGTGCGGTCTGCGCCACACTCGAACCCTAACATCAGCTCTTAGCAGCTGAAATTGAGACTCACCTGATCAGGTCACGATTTTCCAGTCGCCTAGGGTCCAACTGATACGGTCACGACGAGCCCAGAAGAGCCGTTGCAGGCGATGTCGCGCTCTTAGTAAAGGCACTCGCGTCGGTCATCTGCTGCTACAGCCCATTATCGCCAAGTTTAGCCACACTGTCACAAAGGGTATCTGCAACGTAGGTTCCACATTGATTTCTGCGGTTATGTCATCCAGTATTGTATGTTTTATCACCGACAACTCTTCGAAAACGTCGCTGCTTTCGGTCGTCAAGTGAAGGCCGTCGTCCACTGCGTTGCCCGTCGTGAGAGGTAATGCCTGAAATTTAGTAAGACACACTCTTGACACTGTGGATCTCTGAACACTGAACTTCCTAACGATTTCCGAAACGAAAAGTCCCTTGCTTCTACCTCCAAGTTCCATTCCGCGTTCAAAGTCGTGCGGCCATAGTCACGTCGGAAACTGTTTCGCATGAAACATCTGAGTATAGTAACAGGTCCGCCAATGAACTCCTTCTTTATACCTTGCGTGCATGGTACTAGTGCCATCTGCGTACATGATTACTGCTATCTTGACATTTGTCGCCCCAATCAAAAGGATGGAAGGAGAAACACAGTGAAAGGGAGCCTTTCCGTGGCAACCTCCTGGAAGGTGAAGAAGAGGAAGATCACGATAAGGGATATCCAAGAAGCGATGGAGAGAATGGGAATAGAAGACAATAACAAAGAGGAGAGCCAGGCATTTGGCGACATAGATGCGGAATTCGGCGACAGTTGTACGACCATCGCGACAGGATGGAACAAACCGCTTCAGGGGCGTAGTATCGAAATATTCCGGCTGTTTTACAGTACGCTGCCAAGATGATGAAACTGTCGGGGGGCGGGGTTTATCCTCCACGATAACACCTCAGTTCATTCTGCACACGTTAGCTTCTTTGTTCTATCAAATGGAGCTTCACCCTTCATATTCTCCCGACATGATAGCCGGTTTCTATTTCCTCTTCCCTTTGCAGAAGATATCATTTGAAGCGACCCCTTAGAACAATTATACATGACTGTGTTTAAACTGACACACAATATTTTTAGCGCAACGCAATCTGACTTTCAAAAATCCCTACAAAAGAATGGCCCTGACTAACATTAACCTATACCTTTCACAAATCACTTACCTCACCAAAAATCTTCGTTACTCGGACTACTGCAATACAGCGAGCGCCACTACTGCCAGCTAAATAAAAGATTCAAACTACTGAAGGCACTAACTACTAATAGGCATAGTTAGCAAATGAAAGATTTTGATAGAGAACAAACAATGTATTTACCTCAATAGTGTTCAAAAGTCTTAATGTACATAGCAGTTCATGACATCCAGTCTTACAAATTTCAAAACTCCGCCATCTCTCTCCCCACATCCACCATTGCTGGCGGCTCACCTCCAACTGCGCAACGCTACGCGCTGTTCACATCCAGCTGCCCAACACTACAATGGCACACAACAATGCAAACTAGCCACAGACTGCACACAGCACAGCCAGTGATTTTCATACAGAGCGCTACGTAACGTTGCCAATAAGAAAACATAAACAGCCTACTTACACATTAGGCAACAAACATTTTCATACAGATGAAGACGTGATTCTTGAGGTAGAACGTTTCCTGACCAGCCAAACTGCACAAATCTACTACCAAGTGGTCCACTACTGGGAAAAAAGTGTTGCATTGAAGGGTGAATACGTAGTGGAGGACACATGTCTCTTGGACACAGCACATTCTGTTTGAGTTGATAATTAAAACTTCAACCCAGATTCATTCACGTACCGTCTCGTGCGAAGATACAGCCGTTTTACTAGGACGTTCCTTTCCGTTCCGTGGCGTTCCGTTGACGTCTACCTTTAGTCTTTGAATTCCACTTGCTTGGTCTTCGTAACGCTAGTCCATTAAACGATCTAGCAGAGGCTAACAGAGAGGCTCAGGGATTGGCCCACGTGGAATGGAAACGCGCCGCCCATTTCCTCGCAGCCCTCCAGAGGACTCTCACCTGCCACCGCGCTACGTCTCGATTCCCGCCCCCGGACTTCCGGTCGCTTCCTGCAGGCGGTGCGCCCGGCGTCCCAACTGCGCCCTCCCCGTGTGTTTTTCACGCATCGCGCTTCGGCTGGGGACTCGCACCACGCCTCTCTTCTTTTCGCCTTTTTCCCTCCTCCGACTGCTTCTTCTCCCTAGGTGCGACCCACACCCTTCATCTTGGCTGCTGCCTTTTAATTTTTTCGTCCGGCGCGCCGCCGCGTCCCGACACACCGCGCGGCAGATGCACCGTCACGCTCTTCCGGAGGAGAAAATTGCCTCCGAGATGTTTTCAGGTGGCACCCCCGGAACGCTTTCCCCCTCCAAACTCGCCGTTTTTTTCTCCCCTCTTGCCCCTTTCCCCTCCCAGCGACTGGTATAACCCCTGGGGCCACGGCTTCCCCCCTCCCGATCCACCCCCCCAACCCCCACCCCTCCTTCAACGTGCTCTACCTCCCGGCTGGCTTTCAGTTCGAGATATATTCAATCACGTCCTCTCCTTGCGAGGGAAGCTCTTCCCGGCAGGGCCTTCTTCGCCACGCAGGTCCATATATTACTGTCCGGACACTTGCAGCCAGCCAGCGAGCAGAGGATCGGGAGTGGGGTGATGTGCGAGTGGCTGGCGATAATACTCTACGCCTCGAGCAAGGCTCCAAAGGCCCCGGCTAGTGGCAAGGCGGGAGAGGTAGGAAAGGAAAGAGGCGGGGGGGGGGGGGGGGGGGCGGCAAGCTTTCGTCGCATCACTTACTCTCGCCTGAGGTGTCGGCCTGAGATCGCTGATAAGGCTGTATCGATCCCAGCAGCAGGTAGGGCGATTACCATAAAGCTGTGGAGAGGAAGGAGCGAAACATATTTGCGCAGATTTATACTATATTGGTACAGCTTTATCTTGCTGTGTCCCACAGTTAAGATTTATTACCCGTCTCATGGCTCTCTGGCGTCTTGTGCTTTTCCCAGAGGACTTTCAAAGGATTTAAACAATTTGTGCATGAATAGCTGCGACACAATGAAAACTGATGATTTCTACGACACGATGGAAGTGAAACGAGCTGCACTTCGCCTGTAAGTATACTGGAAACCGTTCATTAGCATATTACGTGAGTCTCTTCATTTTCCTATTGCTTGAGAACATTTGTAAACGTGACTACACATAATGTGAAGGCAGTACATTTCATTTTGCTCTGTTATACTTTTTCTTAGGACAATCATTACAGTATTCAACTGTATGATTTTGGCTGGAATAGATTTCAAAAGCTCATCGCTTATTCACTAATTCAGTTCAGAATTGTCACAATTTCCAGGTATTTTTACTGTAAACTGTTCTCTTCGTTCGTTACTGAAAGTTCTGCTTATAATGTCACAAAATTATGCTTTTGAGAGGAGAAAACTAGTCTCGTATAAAAAATTGTTTTCGTCGTATGGAGATTTACCGACAATGATATTCCATAGAACATGAACTGCAACCGATTTTTTATAAATGAATTTTGGCTTTATAATTGGATTATAGATTGTAAACTTTGTTAGTACGTTCTTAAACCTGAATGAATGTATGAATGTATAATATGAAATATTCACTTTGTATCCCTGGCTGAGATTGTTTTCATCTTGGCAAAATCATTTCACAGTCCGTTCCACTTTAAAATCACTCCTTCAGAGATAGTCTACTATTTATAGTTACAAAAACCTTTGTATAATAAGCTATCTAGACTATCGTGCCATCAGTCTTCTAGACACTGGCTATGAACTATACTCAAAGATAATCAATAATCGTATGAAGAATATCACAATAGCTGTTCCTGAAGAACAAAATGGATTTAGAGCAGGTCATTCATGCACAGGAAGTGTGTTTGCAGTTAAAAACATTTCAGGAAAACACGGAAGATATAGATCCCATGTGGCCCTTATCGGCCTCTAGAAGGCTTTTGACCTTGTGATACTTGATAGGACATGGAAGATTATGTCTGAACATTGATATCCATATCACATAACGGAGGTAGTGACAAATTTTTACAAAACCACACACAGTATAATAATCATAGGTGGGAATCGATTAGAAGAAATAATTATAAGCCAAGTTTTTACACAAGGATGTGGACTATCGCCTATCCTTTTTTATATTTACATTGACTTCATTATTCCCAAAAAGAAATGCAAATCAAGAATTAAGTTAACGAATAAAGAATACCTGAATGTACTTTTCTTTGCTGGCGACATCGTTGTTATTCAAAAGAATGACCTCCAAAGATCAGTATACCAGCTGAACGAAATTTGCAAGAAGTGCAACTTTGAGATTTCTAGCAACAAAACAAAAATAATGGCATTCCGAAAAAAATATCCAGTCAGATCAAAAACTGTCCTGTGTAATTCAGTTTTAGAACAAGTGCCTCAAATCTCTTAATTAGGCTGTGCTATAAGTTTTGATTGGATTTTGATATTGAAAATAAAATACACAAATTCCAAGCTGTGTATGGTACCATTAGCAGAACACTGGGCCACAAAGTACAAAAAGAAACCATCATGAATTCCTATAAAGTAAAGGCAGTTTCCCTATTGTTATATGGGTGCGATTGCTGATTAAAAAAAGAAAATGATAAAAAACCACAGAGATGAGGTGCTAAGAAAGACGAAAAGATATATGGATAGAAACGAAGATATTAGAATAGAATGAAATATTTTATATTCATCATGAATGAAAAAATTCAAGAATATCATGAAGACTGGAGACAACATCTGATGAGAATGTCAGTTCACAGAATTCCTCATAAGATCCTGAACTACAAGCAGAATAGGAAAACAGTTATTTCTGACCTCGAAAAAGATGAGAATGATTTTATTTGTGAGTTCGAAACAGGCAGCCAACTAATCCTTGAAAGGAAAATGATGATGTGATGACGATGAAGCCCTTCGACAAAATTTTTCTCTCTTCGGACACAGTAAAAAATAATCTTGAGATTCACGTTTACGGTACTTTTCACATTAAATGACACGCAATAAAGAACAAAACTTTCTGTCCTAATCGAAGGCAAGTAACGGCCTTGACGCAGTGGTAACACCGGTTCCCGTCAGACCACGGAAGTTAAGTGCTGTCGCGCATGGCTAGCACTCAGGTGGGTGACCGTTGGTGTCTGTCTAGCGCTTTTGACCAGAGAGGTGCACTCAACGCTTGTGAGGCCAATTGATGAGTTACGTGACTGAGAACGGTGTGTGTGACGACACTCCACACCGTACGCGCATCCAGTGACGCCTATTGGCTGAGGATGACACGGTGATCGGTCGGTACTGTTGGGAGCTAAATCAGAGGTTAAACGTTGGAAGTTGTGAATAGCCCGGCAGACGAACATACTGCTACTCTTTCACAGTCTCATGACATGTGATACACTTAAAACAAAACTCTTCTTTCCTTTACAATATTAACACAATCAAATATCAGCAATACAGGCGAGTCCAGAGATTCTCCTTTTGTCTCTTAGGTTCTATTCAAATGGTTCAAATGGCTCTGAGCACTATGGGACTTAACATCTGTGGTCATCAGTCCCCTAGAACTTAGAACTACTTAAACCTAACTAACCTAAGGACATCACACACATCCATGCCCGAGGCAGGATTCGAACCTGCGACCGCAGCAGTCGCGCGGTTCCGGACTGCGCGCCTAGAACCGCTAGACCACCGCGGTCGGCTGTTAGGTTCTGTCAGACCCGTTACAAAGTGAGTACTCGATGCTGGTCACCTCTACTCTCGCTCGGAACAGAAAACGTTAACACAATTATCCATTTTAACTGGTTAATTTGGAGCTAATACGTTAAGGAAATCACTTTAAAAAGGACTGGAAGCTCACTTAACGTCATACAGCTTTCCAGAAGTGTAGTTCACGCAGAAGTTTTTGCACACTATAGAGATAACAAGAGAGGAGACTAAGAATCGTTAGAAAATCTATAAAATCTTCCACATAAGTTTCTACGATGAGAAAACGAGAACATGCTGCAAGCGGTGAAGTAACTTTCCCGTTGCGTTGTCAACATAACTACAGCTTTTAGAGGCGGAGTGGAATCTTCTCTTAATCTAATAAAAATTTGTAATTAAAATACTCTTCATTGGTAAAATAATTTATGTTTTCGTAAAAGATAACCAGTTTCGATCTGAGTGACACCATGTTGAAATCAAGTTCTCCATGACGATTGTTGGAGACGATAGCAGAAACCATGAACCTCTCTGGGAAGGCGTGAAGATCAGCTGGAGCAGGTAAAGACATAGATCTTGAATTCTGTCCGTTGAGGAAAGGCTATGGACTCAGCGTTCACGATTTCAGAGGTGATCCACATACGTCGTATAAGAGAAAGAAAGAGGTGGCCACGGAGTAGCTCCGGTGAGATACAGCAGTTTACAGGTGCCATTGCCGAGTGTAAACTTCTCTTACTTCCTTGAAATATGTACCACTATACTTTACATGTGTGAGTGACGTAAAATTATGCCTTCATTTTTCCTCTTTCTCGAATAACATCAGGACGTGGCCTAACCGTATTACAGATTATTATCTGCATCATAACACAATGCGTAATTTAACAGTGGAACATGGTTTCAGAACATGTGCCGAGAACATTCACAATCAAAAATGGCTCTGAGCATTATGGGACTTAATATCTGAGGGCATCAGTCCCCTAGACTTAGAACTACTTAAACCTAACTAACCTAAGGACATCACACACATCCATGCCCGAGGCAGAATTCGAACCTGCGACCGTAGCAGCAGCGTGGTTGCTCTACCAATATGACTCCGTCGTAATTATGAACCGATCTCATTCGTGTACATTATAGATGAAAAGTCAATATTCCTAGACGACGAAACATCACATCAAATGCTGTAGTTTGTTCGTTGGTGTCCACTGTAACTTCTGCAAGGGGCTACCAACTACAGTCGGTACCGAATGGAGCAGGATAGAACAGCAAATGAAGACCAGGCGCAATTGTAGCTGGGCAGTATACTACGCTCGACAGGGAGATTTTTAGCATTTTTGGATTTAGAAAACTGGACATCTTGTTTTCCAATAATTTCAATAACTGACTGTCAACTGCTCATTAGCAATTTTCATAGCTCGTGATCAACGCACACATTGTCCAATACTTAGAAAATTTAAAAAGAATATGCTATCTAAAAACTCCCTCTCTCTCTCTCCCTCCCTCCCTCTCTCTCTCTCTCTCTCTCTCTCTCTCTCTCTGTGTGTGTGTGTGTGTGTGTGTGTGTGTGTGTGTGTATGTGTGTGTGTGTGTGTGTGTGTGTCTCAGAATGTCGAAAATTCGATTTCAGCAGTAGTCGTAAATGCTGTGTAACAGACACAGCTCCGACTCATCCACTGTTCACTTTCACTGATCGTTGTATGACAAGACGTAGGTTATTTTCTGTGCCTTGGGGGCTCTTTCGGGACTGGTACATCACAAGCACTAGCTCTAATTCACCTTGGGACAGGAATCAATCACAAGCTTTTTGAAGGAATTTGTTTCAAATGATCGGAGGAAACTATGGAGTAGAAAAATAATGCTGTGCTGAGCAGGAATTTTAATTCCACTTACTCTAATTTTATCATGTACTGCTCCTCCGAAAGACCTCTCTGTGATTTCAGCATCGTTCCCCCATTACCAGAATCATTGTTAACGTCCTTAATGATACCTATAAATGCAGTCTCACATTGCTGGAGACACCAGTGTTTTTGTTTTACAGTTTTATGGAAAAAGCACCTAGAACACGTTTTTTAATTGCAAAACAGACACATGGTATAGAATGAAATTTTCACTCTGCTGCGGAGTGTGCCCTGATATGAAACTTCCTGGCAGATTAAAACCGTGCGCCGGACCGAGACTGGAACTCGGGTCCTTTGCCTTTCGCGGGCAAGTGCTACCCAAGCACGACTAACGAGCCGTCGTCACAGCTCCATTTCCGTCAGTACCTCGTCTCCTAATTTCCAGACTTCATCGAATTTCTCCTGCGAACAAGGTCCCGAGTTCGAGTCTCGGTCCGGCGCACATTTTTAATCTGCCAGGAAGTTTCAGCCACATGGTATAGTTGCATCTGGTACAGAGAAGTTAAGGCAAGTAACTACGGGGACAAACAGCTCTTCGCACTCAGCAGTTTACGTAATTGTGTTCGACGCTTTCGTGGGACTGCCTGTCGCGGATTGCAAATCCTCGCAGGGAGGCTATATATTCTCGGAACGTGTGCTACATCCGCGAAGTTACAGATGCAGTGCAGCAGCTCTTGTAGTCTCCGTCTAGTGCAATAGGTTGCGTGCTGTAAATCCCTGAAGCCCACCCTGGCCCAGAAAACAAATGCAGTACGTACGTCTCTTCCGCGCTAGACAAATGTCCTCCGAAACCTCCAGTTCCCTTTGCGTATCGATTTTTCAGGCATACAGGTCTAAGGTACGGAATGGATACTTTTCCATTTACTCCAAAGAACCCTTTGTCTCTAATGTATTTCGTTGCAATTATCGCCGACAGTGATTTCATTTATAACAATAGTGGCAAGAGCTTTTACTTGAAAAATTATTTTACTGTTTCTTACTCCTGAAATGGCAACAAGTTCCCGTTAGGCAACAGTATGTTAGTTCATCATTTTAGCATTATGAAAACAGATTGCTGAAAACAAAAGAAACGAATATAATCTCTCTCTTATCTACGTCTGTGCTCAGATCATACGCGGATGGTACGGGGACGGAATGACAGAATGTAAACTTGTGCACGAGCACGAATATCTGTAAACTTTGCACTGCAGGTATTATGTACGTGGAAGATAGTAAACCCCATCCATTTTTTTAAAACTAATCCTGATAGTGACGCACAACATCCTCATTTCGCGTATCTCTATGGAGTTTCAAGTTTATATCAATAACTCTCTTGGTCTCTCTTCGTTGACTTTAGTTCTTTTGTTCTGTTTTCCACGAGTCGTATACAAAAGGATGGTCGTTGTGGCAGTACAGGACGCAGCAACTGATGCATAACTTATTTGTGAGACCAAATCAAGAATTATAGGAGGAGGATGAGGAAATGAGTGTTTATGAGAGAGACAGCAAATCTATCATTTCGGGGACACCCATTATGAACATACTGCTATTGGATTTTGGTAGAGCTAGTAAACTCTATTCTTACATTTTGATACCGAAAAAGTTTAACTAGACCATAAAAATGAAAGCTTGGCAGTTTGTCAGTTCTGAGGTCCTCAGTTACCTGACGACAGTTTTTGGATATGTAAATGTCGCCTGGTAGTTTTATGGAACATGAGGCGGTAACAAAAATGTGTATGCGGAGCAGGCACGGACGTGGGGATCACCCTAGCGAAGATATGGGCTGCAAAGGGGGAAATCCATCGAGGTAAACGACTTTGACAAAGGGCGGATTGTTGTTACGTTGAGCCTGTGAAGCAGTATCCCGAAAACGTCGAAGTTGTTCGAATGTGCTCGTGCTACTGTCGTAAGCATCTACGTACAGAGATAGAAGGATAGTGGAACAACCACTAGGCGCTGAATGGCTGGACGTCCACGGCTCTTCACAAAACCTGGGGTTCGGAGGCTTGTCTGCTCTGTAAAGTAGGATAGATGGTGGTATGTGGCATGCGCACGCACAAGTGTTTCGGAGCAGGAAGTTCATCGTACATTGTTGAACATGGAGCTCCGTGGTAGACGACACTTACATGTTCACATGTTGACGCAACGACATCTTCAGTTACGATTGCAGTGGGCGCGGGACATCGGGATTCGACAGTCGATCAATGTAGACGTGTCAGTTCGTAGGATAAATCACGTTTTTTCTACACTAGGTGGACAGTCGTCTCCACAAACGCCGTCATCGAGGTGAACGGCGGCTCCAAATGTGCATCGCGCCACGGACGCAGCCTGGTTGGTACAGTATTCAGCTATGGGAGATATTCTCCTGCGCTTGAATGGGACCTATGGTAGTAATTGAAAACACACAGCTGCGAACCACCTGTATTCCTTCATGCTTTGTATTTTTCCCGAGATAAAAAAATTAAAAAAAGTTCAAATGTGTGTGAAATATGATGGGACTTAACTGCTAAGGTCATCAGTCCCTAAGCTTACACACGACTTAACCTAAATTATCCTAAGGACAAACACACACACCCATGCCCAAGGGAGGACTCGAACCTCCGCCGGGACCAGCCGCACAGTCCATGACTGCAGCGCCTGAGACCGCTCGGCTAATCCCGCGCGTCTCCCCGAGATCGATTTCATCTTTCAGCTGTACAATTGTACAGCGAGAACCATGCTACAATGGTCTGAGGAGCCACACAGTGAACTGAGACTGATGTCTCGGCGACCAAATGCGCCTGATGTAAATCCTGTGGAACTCATCTGGCGCCATCACCGCGAACGCAAATCAGAGGCCCGTTATTTACACGAATTATTTGACCTCTGCGTAGACATCTGAGACGCCCGCTAAACCCATTGGGCAGAACAGGTAATTAGGATTGTGGAAAGGGTAAAATAAGGTTGGGGTCAGTTTCACCTTCTAATTGTAATGTATTGTAATTTAATAACACATTTACAACCAAAGCGGCACATAGCCGAACCTTTACCAAATGCAATTCTTTCACAGCTGAAGGCCTCCAAACAAGAAATCTTAAAATCAACAAGATGAAAATTCAGTTAAAATAGCGAATAAAATACTTAAGAAAAGATATATCACAGCAAAGTGGAACGCCTCAAGGCAAAGTAGGTAGAACAAACATATGCAAGGTGCAACACAAATGGCTGAAGGCCCAATTTAAAAAAAAAAAAAAATATATTACCGTAATCTTTTAAGGGCAGAAGGCCGCATTGTTTAAGCTTGAAAGATAATTTTAAGAATAAGGTTGCAAGACTGAAAAGCCACAATTTCTAAAATTTTTAACAAAGAAGGAAAAAAATAACTATCACCTTTGAATTTTAAGTAGCTGAAAACATAATTAAACACTGGTGGGAAAGACAATAAAGACAACGGCACTCAGAAGCCTCCAGGGAACCAGTCTGCGCCGGCCAGTGTGGCCGTGCGGTTCTAAGCGCTTCAGTTTGGAACCGCGTGACCGCTACGGTCGCAGGTTCGAATCCTGCCTCGGGCATGGATGTGTGTGATGTCCTTAGGTTAGTTAGGTTTAAGTAGTTCTAAGTTCTAGGGGACTGATGACCACAGCAGTTGAGTCCCATAGTGCTCAGAGCCATTTGAACCATTTTTGAACCAGTCTGCCCTCTTTCATTTAGGTGAGACAGGAAGTGGGCCCAACTACACTTGACCCGCCAGAACCCAACCAGGGGACAGCCACGTACCGACCGATACAACGACTTGCTTCCGATCAATCAGTACATAGGAACTCAAACAGAAAAGGTTACAAATATGATAATGCACAATGGAGTATGTATTAGGTGCCAAAATTGCACACCATGTTGGACAGCGACAACAGGTGAGGAAAGGACGCTGCCTGAAATTACGTTAGTGGCCAGGGCAGGTAACCGGAACACGAAAGGCGACTAGGCAGAAAATACCGCTGGTACACTTGAATTTGAAATACGGTCCACCAAAATAGTTAATTGCACCACATGGCGGCTAAATTTCAGCAGTAGAAACAATCGGTGTTACTCACAGGGAAACCTCCCCAACAGCAATCCACCGGAACGAACCACCACAACATGAGGGACGTGGCTTGGGTAGTTGAGTCCACTACTCAACTTTGACGTCTTGGGTCGGTGAACCACGAAGCTCTTAGCAATCGGACAGCTCCACACACGCTCCGACACTGCGCAGCGACCGCCCGCGGACCCAGCCGACCGCACCGCGCGGAGATAACTACCCTCGTCCGCAACAACCGACCGACTTCCTCAGAATGCCGACAACATCTAAAATAGTCGTCAGTGGAAGTGAAGGCAACTACACACACAACCTGACAAACACTGCACGAAGACCTGAACGATACCCAACAGTAACTAAGCACACACGATGATAAACCGGGAGTCGATGCCCACACACACACACACACACACACACACACACACAGCTGAGCAAAAACGCGTCATCCGGTAGGACGACCGACCGACGATCCACCAAGACCGTAAACCGGCTCAAGTGATGCGTAGCGGCATTGGTCGGGCGAACCATGTCAACGCAGACCTCACTGCTGCTCCAACCCGACTGCACTAGTGCCGCATTGCAACTCCCGACTGGCAGGGCCGGACTGTGCTCCATGCACGTTCCTACCGAATGGCAGCCCTAACTTGCGATCAGAATTCGCTTACGGCAGACAACGACCGGGAAGTACTCGCCGTCAAGCAAAGATACTAGGAGAGGGGATATATCGATACGCGCTGCTATCGCCGCTCACGGTCAGGCAAAGCAGCAACTCAGTGACGGTAGTAATTTAAATTAACGTAGTGAGGTGGAAGTACGTTAAAAACAGGGTATAAAATAAATTATGGCGGGAAGACGAGCCACTCACGGCTCAACATCTATTGCCACATATCTCCAGAAACCTAGCAAACAAACTGATCCCTGATACGCAGATTCAGTGACGTATTTTGTCCCAAAGACTGACAAACAAGCTAGTAAGCAGTGGTCGTAATGCTTTGGTTCATCAATTTTTCTTTTCACTTGTATTCTAACACGGTTTAAAACTGTTTGTTACTCTGTTCATTATTATTTTAGGGTTTTTTGCTGTTATTACACGTGACACGCCACTTACAAAAGCGTGTAGTGACTGTCATGACTGCTAACAGGATGCTTTGCTCATGTTCTTCTCATTCATATGTATACTTTGAGTGTATGCGGACGGGCCTCCGGTACCGTTTAGGTCTGGGGCCATATTTACAGCTTGTTCGCGTGGTCCTGTTCTGTGCTGCTACATCTGTTGTCACAAACGCTCAAAAGATAATTCGGCTCTCTGGTTCTGTCCTTCTGTTCTCTGCCGCTCCCTGTTCCCGGCATTTTTCTCCAGTCTGTTTTTATGGTCTGTTTTTCAGTTTACTCCATTTAGTATCGTATCTCTAACTACGAGCATAACACATGCATCTTGGCACTAACTTTAAAATTTTGTACGTGAGTTGTCATTTATATTATACAGGGTGTTACAAAAAGGTACGGCCAAATTTCAGGAAACATTCCTCACACACAAATAAAGAAAAGATGTTATGTGGACATGTGTCCGGAAACGCTTGATTTCCATGTTGGTAATGCTCTTCAGTGAATTTTTAATAAATTTAAATGCAGGATTTTCACAGAAATAGGTACCGATTTTCAAAACTTACTTTATACATGACAACTGATTGGTAGGTATTCAGACAGCGCACATGATATGCTTAAGGTTGTGTATGGAGCGCCGGCCGGAGTGGCCGAGCGGTTAAAGGCGCTACAGTCTGGAACCGCACGACCGCTACGGTCGCAGGTTCGAATCCTGCCTCGGGCATGGATGTGTGTGATGTCCTTAGGTTAGTTAGGTTTAAATAGTTCTAAGTTCTAGGGGACTTATGACCACAGCAGTTGAGTCCCATAGTGCTCAGAGCCATTTGAACCACTTTATTTTTCTAAGAACCATTTATTTACACATTGGCTTAAAAGATCATAAACAATACCGTTGAAGGCCTAATTAAAGAAAACGTGAGATGCTTTCTGGGCTGAAGGTCCAAAACCACACAGCAAACACAAGAACGGCTGACGGCCTGTCACAGAAATCAAAAGATATTAAAAATAGAAGGCAAACAAAAAATTTTTACGAAGACATTCAATGCAAACAACTAACGGCTGAAGGCGTACACTGCACGTCCGAAGAACAACTATAATTAAGGCACATTAATAAACAATTTTTAAGCAAGAAAATTTATTTTAAACTTACAACATAACGGCCCAGCGGTTCTAAGCGCTTCAGTCTGGAACCGCGCGACCGCTACGGTCGCAGGTTCGAATCCTGCCTCGGGCATGGATGTGTGTGATGTCCTTAGGTTAGTTAGGTTTAAGTAGTTCTAAGTTCTAGGAGACTGATGACCTCAGATGTTAAGTCCCATAGTACTCAGAGCCATTTGAACCAAAACTGCCGAAACCTGATTAACTTTTTGCACGGCTGAAGGCAACAAACAAATTTAAAACAACGGCTGAAGGCCTGAACAACAAGTCAGATAAATAATTTAGAATAAACCCGTTGCTTATTATAAAAATTTTTCCTTTAGAGAGCATACACGGCTGAAGGCCTTATTAAGGAGTTAACACAAAGCCTCGGCTGAAGGCCACACATAACACATGAAACAATAACGGCTTAGGGCCTGGATTGCAAACAATTTCAGATAGGACAATTTCTAATAATAAAAAGAATCTTGTAAAACATTCGATGCTCAAAATTTGAATTAAACGCTACTGAAGGCCCTTATGTTGAATTAATGCGCGACCAAAATCCTCGTACAATACTTCAACTAAAATGAAAAGCACAATTTAAAACAAACAGAACAAGTGGTGATCAGAAGTGTTCCAAGGGTAGGCGTGGGAATGTAGCTCAAACGTAAGGTGAGGTGAGACAGGCAGCCAAGAGCTGAAGTTAGTTAATTGGATGGCAATCCAAACTAGGGACGCCACAAAAGACTGACCAGGAATTTAACAAATTCCCTTCCGTCCAACCAACAGCACAACCATGGAGAATATCGGCCGAGGACGAAAATATGAACAGTACTACGCCTCCAGATATTCGCGTCTATAAACAGCCAGGGCAACAGCAACCGCACGACGAGGAAAAGGCACACTGCCTACAAACTAAGTTAACGACCAAGTCAGGTCACTGGAGCGTTAACGGCCACAGGGCAGAAAATAGAGCTGGTGCACTTCACTGATAAGTAACAGACAATTTAATAATTTATCACAACATAGGAATACGGCTGCAAGTTTTCGCCGACTTCGATGGAAAATTTCGCCGACTTCGACACATCATACGATGCTGCTAGCCCGAACGGCCAAGGAGGCAACAACCCGCAAATGAACGAAGAGATGTCACAATAGTTGAGGTTTCATAACAGATAAACTGATCACTCAACTTCAGCGTCCAGGTTCAGTGGGCAACGAACGTGTCGCTCTCGCAGCTAGCGACTCACGATCCGACAGCCAGTGCACACCGCCAGCAGGCCCGGCCTGGCCTTTGCGCCGTGGAGACTTGCTTGCTGCTCCCTCCCAACCGACTCACTGCACCCAATGTGCAGACAGCGTTACAACAACTGGTCAGTCAAAACCACAAGATACACATGCCTCCGCGGAAACACTTCCATAAACAACTCTAACGATACTAAAACCAGTGACTGAGGAAGAACAAGGACGAATCACAAGTCGACACACACGGAGAACCCAGAAGCGGTCGGCGACCAAATACACGTCGTCCGATGAGACGACCGACCGAACGACCAACCAAGGTCGTCCCCAATCACGTCATGTGTGTCGGCAACGATGTGGCGAGTCATGGCTGTCCGGACCGCACTGTTGCTCCGTCCCGAGTCAACTACCGACACACGACGACCCGGAAATACTAGCGGTCGCTCCAAAGATAATACGACAGTGCTCTTATCGATAAGCGCTGCTGCTGCTGCCACTCACGGGCAGGCAAGCCAGCAACTTAGTGATGCCAGTAAATCGAGTAAGAAACGAGGTGGTAGTACCGTAAAGATAAGATGACAAGGAATAGACGACATGAACACGAGCCGCGCACGGCTCAATACACTTGTCTTCATTTCACGAACTAAAATAACAAATTACGAAATATTCTCTATCGTAATAAATAGTAAAATTTTCATTCAATAATTACCATTCAAAATAACAATGATGTTCAGTGACACAGTGGAATATAGCGCACCAACCACATCCGTGTATTCTGATGGTCACTAGCTGCTGGGCACTGCTCCACTGACTTGCTAATATTTTCGTAGTGATGCCCAACAGTTGGCAGCACTTCCACGCGATGAAAACGTAGAAATTTCACAAATTTGTAACTCTGGTTTCCACGGGCAAAAAATATTTCTGTTGCTTTAATGTACATATTCACAATAGCCACCTACGCAGTCTCAGCTGTGAATTACCGCGAAACGTTAGTGCTTCATCACACGTCCAATTTCTTAAAAATATCTGACATGCGTATAAGCACTCATTACGTCTGAAGGCTGAATATTTAACGTTCTTATATAAGTTAATACATTTAACCTTCTTATGTAAGTCTAATATTGCAAAAAAAGTTTGATGTTTGTTGGATATTTCACCGTACTCTATATGAAATTGGCCAACCGGGACGAAATTGCTGCATTAGATATTATGAGTAAATAGCTTTTACTGGAAAAAACCACGATGATGTATTTCCAAATGTTTTACATGACTGTGAAGTCCAGACACCAGAAATTAACCTTGAATTGGAAATAAATGGAAAAGATTATATCTGAGTTTAGGAAGTCCCCCCAACACTACGCTTAACCGTCTTCCTTGTTGACATCTGATACCAGCAGGGAACTAGAACAAGCCTCTGGAAGTTGACCGCTAATGAGCACGTCTTAATCGATTGGCCGATTAGTAGGGCAATCACGCTGGAGTCCTGAGCAATCAGCTCTAGAGCTAAACGACAGGAGGTATTAGACAATGCCCGTAATGAGGAGCTGTCGATGGAAAGTTCTCTTTAAACTGAGTACCTAGCCGTGAGCGCTGATGGAAACCCAGGAGCATTGGTTCCCGTCATACGCCCGGAGCAAAAAACGTGTTAGAGACGCATTGTGAGGGCAACATGTACACCTAACAATTTTCATATCTACACGTACACCCGATGCTCTCCCAAGTGACGGGTGCATTGTCCTCAAGAGCTACAGATATTCTGTAGTTCGGCCACATTTTGTGCTACGATTGCTGCTATTTCTCGATACAAAACCAGCCGATAAGCAATGTTAATCTTTCTGGTATTCAGCAAAAATATGCACCAATCGCCTGCTTTTTTCGAGCATTCCTGATAAGGAACGTGATCACCTGCTTATCGCCATTCATTAATCACAATGAAATGTTCAGCTCTAAAGCTGATGATATATTCTAGGACATGTAGCTGAAACAACTGCATATTTGCGAACAGTATTTCGGTTGCTGACCTACCTTTATTTCTTCTGGTCTCGACCAGTGATCTTTGTGTATTCGCCTTCCAGGCTTCTTCCAGACCGTGAAGTATTGTTGGAACACTGTAATTATTGCGAAATAAAGGCCTCGGAAAATGTTAATAAGGACGATCTCAATTTAAGCAAAGCTAGGGATTCGACACTAAATTTCTTAACATTTGAAACTCGAGGCAAGCGGAAAAGATTGAAAAATTAAGTCACTGAAAATCATAATTTATTAGAAAAGATAAAGAAGCATTAGTACAGGAAATAAAATACACGCCTAGAGTTAAAACACTGGGAATAAAATACACGTCTAGAGTTAAAGCGCATCAAGTAACAGTAATAATTTGAAATATCAGAAGATAAAGAATAGCATAGAGCAGACAGAGGATGAATTTTTATTGAGGTCGGGCTATACTCGTACATAATAGTACTGACACTCAGTAAAATATTTAATATATAAGAAATAATCATCCTCAATTGCGGTAATGAAACCAACCTTTACCTAGGTTTCAGCCCAAGTAATTGAGCCTTTTTCAGAAGATAAACCTGACAATACGTCTACGAGGGCATGTTGTTGTTGTTGTTGTGGTCTTCAGTCCTGAGACTGGTTTGATGCAGCTCTCCATGCTACTCTATCCTGTGCAAGCTTCTTCATCTCCGAGTAACTACTGCAGCCTACATCCTTCTGAATCTGCTTAGTGTATTCATCTCTTGGTCTCCCTCTACGATTTTTACCCTCCACGCTGCCCTCCAGTACGAAATTGGTGATCCCTTGATGCCTCAGAACGTGTCCTGCCAACCGATCCCTTCTTCTAGTCAAGTTGTGCCACAAACTCTTCTCCCCAATTTTATTCAATACCTCCTCATTAGTTATGTGATCTGTCCATGTAATCTTCAGCGTTCTTCTGTAGCACCACATTTAGAAAGCTGCTATTCTCTTCTTGTCTAAACTATTTATCGTCCATGTTTCACTTACATACATGGCTACACTGCATACACATACTTTCAGAAACGACTTCCTGACACTAAAATCAATACTCGATGTTAACAAATTTCTCTTCTTCAGAAACGCACCTTGCCATTGCCAGTCTACATTTGATATCCTCTCTACTTCGACCATCATCAGTTATTTTGCTCCCCAGATAGCAAAACTCCTTTACTACTTTAAGTGTCTCATTTCCTAATCTAATTCCCTCCGCATCACCCGATTTAATTCGACTACATTCCATTATCCTCGTTTTGCTTTTGTTGATGTTCATCTTATACCCTCCTTTCAAGACACTGTCCATTCCTTTCAACTGCTCTTCCAAGTCCTTTGCTGTCTCTGACAGAATTACAATGTCATCGGCAAACCTCAAAGTTTTTATTTCTTTTCCATGGATTTTAATACCTACTCCGAACTTTTCTTTTGTTTCCTTTACTGCTTGCTCAATATGCAGATTAAATAGCATCGGGGAGAGGCTACAACCCTGTCTCACTCCCTTCCCAACCACTGCTTCCCTTTCATGTCCCTCGACTCTTATAACTGCCATCTGTTTTATGTACAAATTGTTAATAGCCTTTCGCTCCCTGTATTTTACCCCTGCCACCTTCAGAATTTGAAAGAGAGTATTCCAGTCAACATTGTCAAAAGATTTCTCTAAGTCTACAAATGCTAGAAACGTAGGGCATCGTCTTGAAATAAAACAAAAACAGCCTGAATAGGCGTAGTCACATTTTTGGGGTACATAGGTACTAAGTCACCACCAAACCTTAACTTAAGCTTCAGCGAGCCCCTCGTCTCCAAGGACGCCGTGCGGTGGGCCTGGGGACCTCACGTGAAACTAAGTGGACTAGATGACGCGCTGCATATGTATGGCGGGGAACACTGCGCCCGTCTAACTGAGACCATGACTGTCTAAGATAAAAGACCAACGCAGTTATATCTTAAAACAAATAACTTATAGAGTGGTTGAAACTCTGAAACATAAAGCCGCTTCAACAGGTTTTGGCTAAAATGTAACAAACTATGCATGGATTTATATGAGTGCGAACACACTACCCCGATTCTAATAGTGTAAGTCGGGGTAGTGTGTTCGCACTGTATATAATACACTCCACGACTAATGTTGCCACCTGCCATCTGCGAGTGGTTATTGCAAGTTGACGCCGAACATATGCGGCGGTTACATTAATGTGACTGGACCGCCAAAATCAGATGCTATAGTTGGCTACAGTGGACCTTCAATATAGATAGTTTTTGCCTGGTCTCGAACGAACGTCTTGGCAATTGTGGCAAACATGATCGATTATTAGACAGTAAACTTGAAGTAGCTGTTTTCATCTAATCTGTGATTCGAGCTTTAATGTATATCTGTGTAAAATAAACAAATATGAATTATGAGAAAATTTTGTTATTAATTCCATCTTTTTTGCTAAAAAATGTTTCTAAAATTCCGTGAATACATATGCAATACATCATTTTTGATAAAAAAATTTTTTTGAGACGGTTAATTAATTTTTTTTGCATCCATATGAAAATAAGTACTTTTTTGGTGATGAGCGCATCAGATATGACTGTAACACACAATTTTTGAAATAAGAAATTTTTTGGTATTCCGTGCATATATATGCTTATATCTTAAGAAATACCCCCTAAACTGCGTAAGTGCCGATTTTTCTCCGTGCCCAGACGCGTTTACCAAACAGGAATGCAGACCCCTCTCTAACAGAGCGCGGAAAAAACGAACATTTCAGTTTTTCTGTGCGAGCTCTAATTTGGTTTATTATTTTTTTTACATTGAGCATTTCTCCCTACGTAGGTGGGTGTTAACGAAATATTTTTGCATTCGGAGTGAACGCTGGAGATTGAAATTTCGTAAAAATATCTCGCCACAAAGAAAAACGATTTGTTTTAATGACTGCCACCCAAACTCGTGTATCGTGACTGTCTCGCTTTCCTTGAATATTGATCATTCCTCCTGGGACATACTGTATATCCTCTAACCCCTCCATCCGCTTTCGTAAAAGCAAGTTCTGTTCAACAAACTATAACCGTCTTATTCTAGAAGTTTTTTAAAGAAACTTTTCCCACATGCGGTAGAAAGGCCACAGACTTCATATCTCTTTCGTCTTGCTCTTTATTTGATTGGTCTGGGGTTTTCGGAGGCAGAGCGCTCTTGATTTGTTGTTTTGTATATTCATATTTCCCCTCCCAAAAGTACCAGTTCACGCTGGCTTCTGGCAGCGTGGGACACTACATGGGCCATACGTACTAAGTTTATACTTGTTTTAGCCGATAACATTTTTCGAAAAATGTAAAACTACTTGAAACTTTATAGGATGAAGATATAAAACTGTTAGTGATTGATGAAAATCACATCAGCTCTGCTAACACAGATCTACTGTATTAATACCGGTTTTGTTACTTGAAAGTCGTCAGGTTGCCGCGGTGCGCCGAAGATGTTCAGCGAACTAAACCTGTTGTATCATAATAAATGTCTAACAACACAGCTGAGGTGGTTTTCACTAATCAATAACAATGCTGACTGCTGTGCTGCTCAACATGATCAAAATTAAACAGGATAAACCACTTAAAATTTGCACCGCAATTATTACGCAAATGGAGAGTGCTATCGACGTGCAGTTTTCACAGAATGGCTTGGTAGTCGGGGGATAGTATAGTTAGCCAATACACATATTGTAACAATAATTAGAAACTGTACTTTTTGCACAGGCATACAGTTTTTTCAACGGAACAATCCCTATTGCCGATAACAAACTAAAAGTAGGGCAAATTAGAATGGCGACATATTTTGAAAATTTCCCACACTTACACCTGAGCAATACCTGTGGTAGCACACGCTAAAGAAGAAGTGCTTACATTAGTTACATGCATTTTTACCAATAACGGGACAACTGTGAGGTAACGGGCGATTTGTGGCGCCCTGAAAATATTCTAAAACAGGAGTTGGCGTGGCCGGACAGGTCGCTGGGCAAGCCGGGGCCCATCAGCAACTGCGTGGTGCCGAACATTAGCCAGAGCAAGAGGGATAGCCCCGCGCGTGGTCCAGGCCGACCGCGTGTCTGGCAGTTCCATGTTAACGCTGTGTCAAGGACTGTGCTTTGTGTCGATGAAGGAGATTTGTATGCCGGGAGTGCCAGATATGGAAGACTTCGTAAAACCATAGTGGCAGACATTTCACAGTTCATGTAGAAATTAATAGTAGCCAGAGGAATCATGATACCTTAAAAAGAAACATGTACATTACATTATTTACACGACGATTCTGATGGTGTAATCAGATTTTCAATATCTTTATTAGTTTAAAGTTTAGTATCTGGTTGTAAATTATACAAGTAACACCCAGCAACGAATTTACAAAATCCAAACGGTTCATCCGGTTTCGTCTGTCGACGTGTCTTGGAAAGTTATTACTGTGAACCTAAACTGGTAAAAATTACAGGCTTGTAACTTGAATAGTACATGAGTTATTGAAGATCAAAGTGGATAATTACTAATGATTGCATCAGGCCGTAAGTACTCCACAGTTACACGAAAAAACAGTAGCAGAATGGTTATAAATATATATTTATTCGGGTATGTCTTTGTTTATATCCGATATATACTGGTCATGAAGAAATTGGTCAAATATTTCCTGTGTTTTAGAAAGCACAGAGACATTAGGTTACTGGCCTACTTTTGCTTCTATTCGTTTGATATATATGTTGTGGATTGGCGAGACAGCCAATCCACTATGACAGGAAGCCGAAAGGCACCCGTTTAAGCTCACGCAGGCTGGCGTGAGGTCTGGAACTGACAAGGAAGTTAGAGGGTTGGGTTGGGTTGTTTGGGGAAGGAGACCAGACAGCGAGGTCATCGGTCTCATCGCATTAGGGAAGGAAGTGAGCCGTGCCCTTTCAAAGGAACCATCCCGGCATTTGCCTGGAGCGATTTAGGGAAATCACGGAAAACCTAAATCAGGATGGCCGGACGCGGGATTGAACCGTCGTCCAAGGAAGTTAGACTTTAGCAAAAAAAGGTTGTAGCTGTAGGAATACTTAACTTTAATCCATAATTGGTGAACATAGCTCTTGACGGTACATGTTTTACAGCATCAATAGTAACTGGTAATGGCGCCTTGCTAGGTCGTAGCAAATGACGTAGCTGAAGGCTATGCTATCGTCTCAGCAAATGAGAGCGTAATTTTGTCAGTGAACCATCGCTAGCAAAGTCGGCTGTACAACTGGGGCGAGTGCTAGGAAGTGCCTCTAGACCTGCCGTGTGGCGGCGCTCGGTCTGCAATCACTGATAGTGGCGACACGCGGGTCCGACGTATACTAATGGACCGCGGCCGATTTAAAGGCTACCACCTAGCAAGTTTGGTGTCTGGCGGTGACACCACAATGTATTTATTTAATTTGTTTATGTATTTAATAATGTGTGTTAGAGGAATATTTATTTAGTTTAAAGTTATTTAAATGTAAATCCAGTATTTCGTATGCGTTTCAGTTTGTTTGTGAGTGTGCGTTGGCTTGGAGACATGGCGGGAGCACTCTAGCCGATCAGATCGCTCGTTACTACGGTTGGCGACTACCAAAGACCAAAGACCATGGAGAGACTGTATGGAGGTGGGGAAGGAGCATCGTGTCACACACGAGTGCCGGACGGGAAGGCGCGTCGGACGGCCGCAGGAAATACTTGGAGAGTGTTGAGCAGTTAGCGCGCGGTCGCGGGAGATAGAAATATTTCGTATTGCCGACTTGTGCACTTTTGAGATTTCCGTGGCTTCTGCAGTGAAGAAGTAGTGTGTGTTTAGAAGTGAATATCTCGCTAGCTATGTTGTTGCTCATAACTAATTACGTAAAGTAGGAATCTATTGTTTCCTTGTTATTCAACTTATATTTTATTTAACTGCTGGACCATCGATTCCAATAAGTGTTTTGCAGTAATAAACAGCATTCTCCTTCAACTATTCGAGTCATGCGTATATTCATACTGTATACTGTAGACTCAGCAGTATTTGGCTTGTAATGCGGCAACTATGTATCCCAGCCCCTAATATTTCTACTCTGAGTCTGAGGGTACGTAGTTGAGGACCACCATTAACTTTTTTTTAACGCCCGCACAACTGACCATGTAAAGTCGAAAATTATTACGAGCTGTCATATTGAGTAGTTTATTTTATGAGATATTCGCGTGCGATCCTTTCATGTCGTGTATAAACTCCGCGTGGCATGTTTTGTGCAGCTTACGAGACATTACGACGAGCACAAGAAGCCTACTGAACGACTGAATGTATTAACTCGCAAGTAGTCGTGTGTCAGTGATTGCTTAGTACGTTCACAATATCGGTTCGGACTAAATATCTTTTGGCTGATACCTGGTATTAACTTGTAACAGAGACAATCAGTAAAATTGCATAACTGATGTCGGGATATTAAGTACGGACTTTATAATCATTTTCTGTGTTTTAAGAACTATAAACCAACTTAAAGGAAATTTTAGGCATTTTTTCCAACGAGTCATGCAAGAATCACGAACGCTCGACAGTTTAAAAGACTTGCCTATGTGCTGGATTTGTGAGGCCTTTGCGTGGTAGGTGTTTAATCGAAGTCGACGCTGCTTTTGTCTGCTAAGCCAGTATCTACAACCGCAGCGTGAAGAGGCAGACAACCTAAAACCTATCCACGTAGGCCGACTGAATGTTTAAAGGAGAATGAGAGACCAACCCGTCCCTCCGCAGCCATCACACGTTGTGTTAAGAATGACTATCGGCAGCGGCGGTACACGCTGATGTGGAATGACTACCGCTGGTATGCAACGCCTGCTGCACACGTGCTGGCATTTCAGCGGAGATGTCAGAACAGGCTGCAGTAATACGTCGTTGCATATCATCGGGTGTTGCTGGTATGTCCTTGCAGACAGCGACTTTAAGCTTTCCCCACAGAAAATGGTCCACAGGCGTCAAATCCAGGGAATGGACCGGCCAAGGTACGGGTCCTCTGCGTCCAGTCCAACAGTTTGCAAACAATTTGTGAAGACATGCTGTAGCATTTTGTGCACTGTGGGCTGGACAGTGATCGTGTTGGTATCATAGGTTCTTCTTTGTCTACAGAGGAACATCTTCAAGCTTCCGTGGAAGATGGTCTGTTAGGAGGCTGCGATACTTGTGTGGGTTCAGTGTTCCGTCTATGAAAATCCGGCCTATGAGGTGATGATTCACTATCCCACACCACACGTCTACACTCCATGGACTTGAGGAAGCCAACAGGGATTTTCAACAGACTAATAGTGCATATTTCGGCTGTTTACTTGAGTATGTTTGGTAAATGTGGCTTCATTACTGAACAAGATACATGACATATCTGGAATATCCTGTCGTAACGCCCACGTACAGAAGTCAACATAATTCTCATAATCGTTTTCATGCAGCTCTTGATGGGGAGAGATGTGATAAGGATGGAACCTATGTCAATGGAGAATGTGAGGACACTTGTTGACTCATGTCACTTCTTCGTACGATAGCGCGGGAGCTAACGTGCGAATCAACGTCAACAGCAGCAAGAACATTAATTTCCCCCTCTTTTGGAGTCACTTTTCTCCTTATGTTAGGCTTTCTAGATTTTACACTATCACTTCCACGTAACTGGTTCGAGAGGTTGATAAATAATTGCCGAGATGGTTGACGTCTATTGGGATATCTTGCCGCATACACCGTACAGGAGGTAACTGCATACTTCCTACACTCTCCATACGCTGTGGACATGTCTACTCTTTCTGCATTGATAAAGACCATCATCCAATCACGACGTACTGCTTGGGCTGCTGCGCATTAACTGACCAGCAAGTCGCAATGGTTTCAAAGAACACATAAACATGTTATAAGCAAATATAAAATGTGGGAAGTTTCAAAACATGATATCTCGTAAAAGACTCGAACTAGACTCCTACAACAAACACCAATGACATTCTGATTTATCCTACATTTACTCTGTTAATGTCAGTAGGCATTGTACCAATTAAAAGTCCGTCCCTGGGAGCTGAGTGGTCAGCGTGACGGAATGTCATACCTAACGGCCTGGGTTCGATTCCTGGCTGGGTTGGAGAGTTTCTCCGCTCAGGCACTGGGTGTTGTGTTTCCCTTATCATCATCATTTCATCCCTTTCGACACGCAAGTCGCCGAAGTGGCGTCAACTCGAAAGACTTGCATCAGGCGAACGGTCTACCCAACGCGAGGCACTAGGCACACGACATTTACATTTTACATTTGCGAATTAAATAAGTGAATATTTGCACAAAAATATACTTTCTAAGTATTATCACAATCTGTGTATTTGCTAATCATACGAGCCCCTGACTACCAATCCATTCTTAGAAAACGATACATGAATAAGACTTTCGATTCCCATAATATTTGCGGTGTAAGAATTAAATGATTCACTCTGTATAACATTGCCCCGGATGCACGCTCGGCAGGAGATGGAATATTCTATCTGCAGGAAGAACTTCAGTAAACACAATTTGAATGCGCATGCAGTGACACGAAATAGAAAGGTACTGGAGATCACATGGATGCATAACAACTTATCGTTGCACTTCTCATGTTAATCACAAAACCAGTGGAGAATATAGAAATACTATCACATGGCGGTATGCCGTTGTTGTTGTCGTCAGCTCGAAGACTGATTTGACGCAGCTCTCCACGCTGCTCTATCCTGTGCAAGACTCTTCATCTCCGAATAACAACTGCAACTGCTTATTGTATTTATCTCTTTATCTCCTTCTACAATCTTTACTCCCTCAGACTTCCCTCCAGTACTAAAGTGGTGATAATTGATGTCTTTGAGAGTGTCCTGTCAACCGTTTCATTCTGTTAGAGATGTTGTGCCATAAATTTCTTGTCTCCCCAGTTCTATTCTGTACCTTATCATTATTTACGAGACGTACCCATCCAGTCTTCAGCATTCTTCTGTAGCACCACGTTTAAAAAGCTTTTATTATCTTCATGTCTAAATTGTTTATCGTCCATGTTTAACTTCCATACATGACAACACTCCAGACAATAACCTTCAGCAAAGACTTTATAACATTTTAATCTATATGCGATATTAACATATTTCCCTTCTTCATAAACGCTCATCTTGCCACTACCAGTCTACTTCTGTTTTGCTATTGTTGATTTTTATCTTATATCCATTCCTCATTCCGTTCTACTGCCCTCACAAGTCGTTTTCTGACTCTGATATAACAACAAAATCCTCTCCCTGAAGTTCAGTTCCTACGCCAAATTTTCTTTTGGTTTCCTTAAGTCTTGCTCTATGTGCTGACTGAATAACATCGGGGTCGGCTACAACAGTGTCTCACTCCTCTACCTTCAGAATTTCGAAGACAGTATTCCAGTCAGCATTGTCAAAAGCTTTCTCTGAGCCTGAAAATGCTGTAAACATAACTTTAACATATTTTCTAAGAGTCGCATGGTCAGTTTTGCCTCGCGTGTTCCTATATTTCTCCTAAATGCATTCTCTATAAAGAATTCATGTCAGCATTTTGCATCCATGATCTGTTAAACGGACAGCCCGTAAGTGGTAACACTGCTTCACAAAAATAAAAAAAAATAAAAATAAATTGGCGAGATGCGAGTAGGAATTCGGCGCTAAAAGATTCCACAAAAACTTAATTATGTATATGGAAAGCTTATCCATTCTGGGAATCGAGGGCTTTTTTTTGCGTATAAACTTTAATAGGGGCAATATATCTGTCCAAGGGACTCTAAGACGTTTGAGAATGTTTTAATTTCAAGTCTGAAGTCTAATAACAAATTGAAAGAGAATATATTTTTCGTGTGATATTATTACAAATTATCAGTTTCGGATTTTCGCTTTCACTTGTACTGTGAAAGCTTGTGCTTGGCACATTTCATGATTGTAGGTCAATGGGAAGCGGCCTGCAACTTTTTATGAGTGAGTTTTCGAGTATCAAATAATGTGACATAAATGTCCGTTTCTTTTGACTGAACTGATTTAGAAGCTTAAAATATTTACGCCACCAAAGAACTGCACACCTAAGTACGCGACGTAAATTTCAACTTTGTACGCCAAACTGTTCCGGAGGGAAAGCGTCTTAACCGACAGACAGTAAAGCTGGTAGACGGATAAATAATTAAAAAAGAATGTTTTTTATTGTGTGCTGAGTCGTCTGGCAAGACACAGCGAGGGAAAAACCACCACAGGCGCAAAGATGCGAGCTGGTACCAGTGCCGTAGAGACCCGCAACTTGCGCGAGTTCTACCAGCACCACGGGCGGCGCTGAGGATGAAGATATCGACTTCACCTCTGCCAATTGCCGGCCGACTACAATCCGTCAATGATGGAACGACAACGGACAGAAACTGACTCGGAAGACGGAAGAGCAGCTCTCGCCCACTTGGTTATAGATCATCGTCCAGGACTGACTAGAGACAGGGAACGTCGTTTAGTGAACTCTTGGAAGTGAACAGAATGTGCACATGCCATGTACTGTGAAGTTTACCTACGATTATTTGCACGTAGCCATTGAGGACGTTCTAGGCGCTTCAGTCTGGAACAGCGCGACCGCTACGGTCGCAGGTTCGAATCCTGCCTGGGGCATGGATGTGTATGATGTCCTTAGGGTAAAAATGGTTCAAATGGCTCTGAGCACTATGGGACTTAACTGCTGATTTCATCAGTCCCCTACAACTTAGAACTACTTAAACCTAAATAACCTAAGGACATCAGACACATCCATGCCCGAGGCAGCATTCGAACCTGCAACCGTAGTGGTCCTTAGGTTAGTTAGGTTTAAGTAGTTCTAAGTTATAGGAGACTGATGACCTCAGATGTTAAGTCCCATGTGCCCAGAGCAATTTGAACCATTGAGGGCCTTCTTGTGCTATATTACATGGAGTGTCGCAGACTTAATCATTTAACAAGCCACAGAGATAAGGAAACCTTTTAATCATTTGTGCGACTTTGTTACTAATTTGTTGGAGTGTTGTAGAACCTTCGTTCTCTGGTCCTGTTACCTGACCTTGGGGCATAGCCGTGTAATAGTGACAGGGAGAAATTGACTTAGCGGTGTACTGCAACAGAAGGCGTGTAACAAACTGACGAAATCGGCCTCCACAGCAGTAGCGAAAAGGCTACTGGCGACGAGGTTTTACAAAAATTATAAATTAATAGTTTCGGATTTTTCCCTTTACCTGTACTGTTGAAACTTGATGCTTGCCAAATTTTATGATTGCGGGTGAAGGGGAAGATACCTTACAGGTTTCGATGAGTGAGATTTCGAATATCAAAATATGTGATACATATGGTCGTACATTTTGACAGAATTATAAGCTTAAAATTTTTACTCCACCAAGGTGCAATAGACCTTAATATGTGGCATACATGTGAACTTGATACTCCACTCGTTTCTGAAAAAAAAAAGGGGGGGGGGGGGCTTCTTAACTGTAGAATAGTCAATCATACCGACAGCCAGACAACTAAGCGATGCTATAAGGTTTACGTTTCTACAGACTGAGGCGCAGAGTCCTGAAAGGAATTTTTTAGGGCGAGCGGTGGACACACGTAAGCGTCTGCAAGGTCCGACAGCGCATCCTCGCAGTCGTGAGCAGCGCTCTGCCATTGAGAGCCGCCACGTCATTGGACGGGCCGCGTAAGACTGGCCGAGGCGCCGGTCGGGAGCCGGCCCGTGGGCCGAGACAGAGTGGCCGATAATGCGAGCGCGGCACTTAAGTCTCTCCTCTGCTCTGCTCGGCGGCCGCGGCAAGAATGCGACCTGACAGGAAGAGCCGGCGCCCTGATTGAGCAATTACGCATTCTCCCCGCCGAGGGCGCCGGCCGCTCATCTCTGCCCCCTTTTCTTCATCTGCCGCCACCTGCGCTCGCTATAATTGAGATAGCGCCGCGGATAGGCGGCGTCCGTCCTCGCGCGTCTCTTTTTGCCGCCTCGTCACTCCGCCTCGCGTGAGGCGGGCAGTGGGGGAGGGGAGCGCCGGCTGCAGCGGCTCATGCAGGAGCTCCGGGGGTTCCAAGCGCCGCTCAATCTGCGTGACTCCTGTGGTTTGACGTAATTTAGCTCGTTGCCAGTTGCCAGCAGTAACGCGAAAGGCTTACCTGTTCGAGACAAAAATAAACAAAAACGAAATGCTTTATCTAATATTTCAGCCTCTCACCACACAAATGCGTGTTAACTGAGGCTGCAAAATTATACATAGAATTTCATTTTCTAGGCATTCACTATGCATTTTATTTATTTATTTACGCATTTATATTACCTACAGGCACTCTCTAACAAGGAGTCCTTACTGAGTCAGCCGGCCGGAGTGACCGTGCGTTTCTAGGGGCTACAGTCTGGAACCGTGTGACCGCTACGGTCGCAGGTTCGAATCCTGCCTCGGGCATGGATGTGTGTAATGTCCTTAGGTTAGTTGGGTTTAAGTAGTTCTAAGTTCTAGGGGACTGATGACCACAGCACTTAAGTCCCATAGTGCTCAGAGCCATTTGAACCATTTGAACCTTACTGAGTCAACACTGCGATTTACACTACTGGCCATTAAAATTGCTACACCAAGAAGAAAGGCAGATGGTAAACGGGTATTCATCGTACAAGTATATTATACTAGAACTGATATGTGATTACATTTTCACGCAATTTGAGTGCATAGATCCTGAGAATTCAGTACCCAGAACAACCACCTCTGGCCGTAATAACGGCCTTGATACGCCTGGGCATTGAGTCAAACAGAGCTTCGATGGCGTGTACAGGTACAGCTGCCCATGCAGCTTCTACACGATACCACAGTTCATCAAGAGTAGTGACTGGCGTATTGAGACGAGCCATTTGCTCGGCCACTATTGACCAGACGTTTTCAATTGGTGAGAGATCTGGAGAACGTGCTGGCCAGGGCAGCAGTCGAATATTTTCTGTATACAGAAAGGCCCGTACAGGACCTGCAACATGCGGTCGTGCATTATCCTGCTGAAATGTAGGGTTTCGCAGGAATCGAATGAAGGGTAGAGCCACGGGTCGTAACACATCTGAAATGTAACGTCCACTGTTAAAAGTGCCGTCAATGCGAGCAAGAGGTGACCGAGACCTGTAACCAATGGCACCCCATACCATCACGCCGGGTGATACACCAGTATGGCGAAGCCGAATACACGCTTCCAATGTGCGTTCACCGCGATGTCGCCAAACGTGGATGCGACCATCATGATGCTGCAAACAGAACCTGGATTCATCCGAATAAATGATGTTTTGCCATTCGTGCACCCAGGTTCGTCGTTAAGTACACCATCGCAGGCGCTCCTGTCTGTGATGCAGCGTCAAGGGTAACCGCAGCCATGGTCTCCAAGCTGACAGTCCATGCTGCTGCAAACGTCGTCGAACTGTTCGTGCAGATGGTTGTCGTCTTGCAAACGTCCCCATCTGTTGACTCAGGGATCGAGACGTGGCTGCACGATCCCTTACAGTCATGCGGAAAAGATGGCTGTCATCTCGACTGCTAGTGGTACGAGGCCGTTGGGATCCAACACGGCGTTCCGTAATACCCTCCTGAACCCACCGATTACATATTCTTCTAACAGTCATTCGATCTCGACCAACGCGATCAGCAATGTCGCGATAGGATAAACCGCAATCGCGATAGGCTACAATCCGACCATTACCAAAGTCGGAAACGTGATGGTACGCATTTCTCCTCCTTACACGAGGCATCACAACAACGTTTCACCAGGCAACGCAGGTTAACTGCTGTTTTTGTATGAGAAATCGGTTGGAAACATTCCTCATGTCAGCACGTTGTAGGTGTCGTCACCGGCGCCAACCTTGTGTGAATGCTCTGAAAAGCTAATGATTTGCATATGACAGCATCTTCTTCCTGTCTGTTAAATTTCGCGTCTGTAGCACGTCATCTTCGTGGTGTAGCAATTTTAATGGTCAGTAGTGTATATAGTACATTAGGTATATCTTTTTCTTCTTCTTGTGCGTTTTTCCCGCATCGACGCAGGATCGCCATGGGTAATTACGAATTTGGTATGGTTAGTTGAAGGAATGTCCGGCTTCCTGTCCTGTCGCCACACAATTACAACAGAGAAGGATGATGGTGGTGTTTGGTTTGTGGGGCTCTGAGCTGCGCGCTCATCAGCGCCCTTACTCATTCCCAATCTGTGCACAGTCCAATCTAGCCACTTTCATGGACGATGATGATGATGAAATGATGAGGACAACACAAACACCCAGTCCCCGGGCAGAGAAAATTCCCAAACCGGCCGGGAATCGAACCCAGATCCCAGTGATCCAGAGGTAGCACGCTGGCCACTAGACCACGAGCTGCGGACTACAACTCGGGAAGGAATATGTGTACCCCAACAGTCAGAGTCTAGTGTTATTCGCCTGAAAGTGAGCAAAAGTTTTTTAAATGTTTCCGGACTTGGGCACCAGTCCGGTATTAATCTCGTGGGATGTGAGCAACTGCCTAAAAGCCACATCCAGCTGGCCGGTACACGGACACTTGTCGTTAATCCGTCAGGCTGATTCGATTCGCCGGCCATGGTGGCCGAGCGGTTCTACGCGCTTCACTCCGGAACCGAGCGACTGCTACGGTCGCAGGTTCGAATCCTGCCTTTGGCATTGATATGTGTGTTGTCGTTAGGTTAGTTAGGTTTAAGTAGTTATAACTTCTAGGGGACTTATGACCTCAGCTGTTGAGTCCCATAGTGCTCAGAGCCATCTTTTTTATTCGATTTGGTGACGGCGCACCTCCTCATCTCGGAATTGCCGTTTTAACATGACACCTATCCAGTCGGGCTAAGGAGGAATATAAAAATAATGATAGTAATACCAATAATAATAACAATGACAACTTTTACAGTAATGAATACACGGAATTTAAGAAATATCAGAGTAATTAACAACGCAGTATGCTATTTCCTCGTTACGTTCGTGTCGAATGTCAGTAATGACATCTAACAAAAACGTGGGGAAACAGTATACGAGGAATCATAGTGAGACAATAGGTTGACTGGTTAACGAAGAGAGAGAGAGAGAGAGAGAGAGAGATGTAGTAGCGTAAGATTAGCAGATAAGGAAGGAAGAAAACAGAAATAGAATGGAATGAGAAAAACATCTAATTCACAATATGACAGAGGCACTGGTTCTCTTTTAAAGAGAAAACAATAGCTACAATATGCTCAGACGGAAGCTACGTCAATGATAACGAACTGAATGCAGTGTGGTTTTGGATAAGACGGAGTTAACGGTAATTTGTGAAAGGAGAAGGTTGAGAATGATTTAGTGTTATGTAAAGCTGCAGGAATGGCGTAATGGGAATTTTAGAGTAATAACACGTCCATGCTTTAGTACATTACAGAGAAATAAAGTGAAACTATTCTTGTTTTATAAGTTTTCTTAACTGTTGCAAAATGTTATAGTAAAAGTTTGCTTGTATAAAATTCAATCGGCGTGAAGCCACGTTATTAGAATCTGTTAAATGACTATACAGAGTTAGTTAAAAAAAAGGGTTCAAATGGCTCTGAGTGCCATGGGACTTAACATCTGAGGTCATCAGTACCCTAGAACTTAGAACCACTTAAACCTAACTAACCTAAGGATATCACACACATCCATGCCCGAGGCAGGATTCGAATCTGCGACCGTAGCAGCAGCGCGGGTCTGGACTGAAGTGCTTAGAACCGCGAGACCACCGCGACCGGCAGGGTTAGTTCAAAGAGTAATAGCTGCTGCATGTAAATTCCAGTAAGAAAGAGGTTTTGTTGAAGTGAAATGTTCAGTATAAAAAGTGTATGCTTTAGTATCTAAATATTTTAGTATTTAAGGTTTTTGTTCATGGAAATTGCTTTTCTAAAGGCTCCCCCATGGGCAAAAAATATTTTTTGGCATCCTTGAAGTTATCTAGTGGACTTTTTCTCTTTTAAAAACGTAATGTATAAGGGTGTGGCAGTCAAAAAATTCCATTGTCTGCTCCAACATTGTTTACGTGGAGTAATTTTATTTCAAAAAGGAAGTTAAAGAGTAGCAAGAAAGTAGGCAAAATCCATATTTCTACTTTTCCAATACGTCACTGCTTCATTTTCTGGATCGCTCTTTTACTACGTATTCTAAACCACTAAATGAACTTGGAACTGAGTTTTACTGGGTTCAGTATAATACTATTCATACTGCGTTTCTAACTGCTGGGTATGATCTTAGGAAAAGAATTGAATAGTCTGATTTACTTATCCATTAGACAAAACACAGGGTCAAAGCGGGTAAAAAGGGAACTCTATTGACTAGCTTTTTCTGCTAACAGGACTACCTTCCTATAATCTGTTTTATTTGGAAACTAAATTTAGTAAGTAGGTTATACGTTGCAACAAAAGAACAGGGTTTTCTGTTATTTGGGTAACATAGTAAATGACAATAGTGGCGGTAGTGCTATAAGAGCACTATGACCTTGTTAGGCCAGCTGAGGTGCAACTTGATTGAGCAGTAGCTGCTCCAGTCACGAACACTGCCAGCGGCCGGAAGAAAAAGATGCTCAAATGTGTATGAAATCTTATGGGACTCAACTGCGAAGGTCATCAGTTCCTAAGCTTACACACTACTTAACCTAAATTATCCTAACGACAAACACACACACACACCCATGCCCGAGGGAGGACTCGAACCTCCGCCGGGACCAGCCGCACAGTCCAAGACTGGAGAGCGGTGATCTAACTACTGAGGGTGACACGGCGGACGGTCAGTACCGTTGGGCTCTAAGAGGCATGTTCATACAGAGTTAAGCTTTTTTTTATAGATGCGAGGACACCAGTGACTAAGGAATAGATGATGTAAGTAGAGTCTGAGAATAAGCGGTCTATGTCGTCACATCCAACTTAACTGAGGAAGGTAGCTGCTTCCTCAAGCACTTTGTTGAACAATATAATTATGTCACTGTAGTGTTCCCTCCCATCAGCAATTAGAGAGACTAATCCACAGGCGTGTAGCATCGCACTCGCTCAACTGCATCTTCACATCTTCAGTTTGGAAGCCTCCTTAAGATGTGTAGTGAAGCATACTTCTTATAACACCATCATGTAAATAGTGTACACCAGTCAACATTGTCAAAGGCTTTTTCAGAATCTACAAATGCAGTTACTGTGGGTCTGCCTTGTAGGATAAATAGCAAGGTTAGTGGTGCTTCCTGTGTATCTCCCCTCCTAGTTCATCGTTTACCTGTTGATCCTTTCTTCCGTACGTACTTTTCAACCATGATTTAGCGTCCTAAATCTGCGAGAATGGACACTTCACATACAATCAGCACGTATATTAATCTGTGTGAAATGCAGTTCGATATATTTTTCGCATTCTAATACATTGTGTCAGATGAAAGGCGTTAGGAATGTATCACGGTAAACGCGAGAGGTAGAGTGCTGTTACCACTTTATGGACCACTCTCCACTGCTCGTTCTCAGAAAGTGGCCAACTGCCGGTTCGTCGTTAAATACTTGTCGGTGTAAATAGTTTTCTGTCGTTAACAGTAACTGCAAAGCTAATGCGGACAAATAGGAGAAAATAACAAGACAACAACACTGCAGTATAGTGGCAACCTTCTGGCCTCTCTCGTGCCTATTAACTGCACAACGAACTGAAACATGTGAGAGCAGTTGTTGGAAGTTGTGAGGTAGGTACCCACTGGAACAATTCTGGAACCCGGCAATGCATCTCTTAAGCAGACGTAAGATCAAAATTTCATGCTATGTATCCCTGAGAACCTGTTTGAAACTGTTTGGATCTAAGAGAAGTTTGAGTTAACATGAATACCATGAATACCCTCATTAAAAAGCAGCAAAAGGCAGCAAGAGTTTGTACACGTACATAGCAAACACAGCAAATACCGGGTGATCAAAAAGTCAGTATAAATTTGAAAGCTGAATAAATCACGGAATAATGTAGATAGAGAGGTACAAATTGACACACATGCTTGGAATGACATGGGGTTTTATTAGAACCAAAAATATACAAAAGTTCAAAAAATGTCCGACAGATGGCGCCTCATCTGAACAGAATAGCAATAATTAGCATAACAAAGTAAGACAAAGCAAAGATGATGTTCTTTACAGGAAATGCTCAATATGCCCACCATCATTCCTCAACAATAGCTGTAGTCGAGGAATAATGTTGTGAACAGCACTGTGAAGCATGTCCGGAGTTATGGTGAGGCATTGGCGTCGGATGTTGTCTTTCAGCATCCCTAGAGATGTCGGTCGATCACGATACACTTGCGACTTCAGGTAACCCCAAAGCCAATAATCGCACGGTCTGTGGTCTGGGGACCTGGGAGGCCAAGTATGACGAAAATGGCGGCTGAGCACACGGTCATCACCAAACAACGCGCGCAAGAGATCTTTCCCGCTAGCAATATGGGGTGGTTCTAATAAAACCCCATCTCATTCCAAGTATGTGTGTCAATTTTTACCTCTCTATCTACATTAATCTGTGACTTTTTGATCACCCGGTATATTCCATACATGCTAAATATCCTTTCATGGAATTTCAATGAAATCCGTATTTGTGACCACTTCACTGAGTATTTTATTTTACGATGCTTATACACAGCAGATTATCGCAATGGAAACTTACACACATATATCCATGTAAAGAAGTTGAGACGAATAACTTTAAAAAAAATTTCAACTTTTTGTTGTCTGGATAAAGTTTTAAATTACTCACACTGAAGCTGTTCTCTCTTTCTCTCTGGCCTTCTTTGCACTGCATTCATTATTCTATTTTTGACAGCTGTCTGATTATATTTCTCAAAGCCAGCGTTCGTGCTACTCTGGAGTCTCCATTACCTTCCCAGCGAAAAACCATGATTTTTTGCTTTAAATATCTCTTGTGTCTGACACGCTTGTCTGAAGTGCTAATTCAGTCTTCCAGCAGGCCGTACGCCCATACTAAATTGTTTGTAACTCACTGCCTTACCTTGTCGCTTGTGATACGGCCCAATCATCGGAGATAACAGATCAGGCTGAACAAACGAGGCATACCTTTTCCATTTAGAGCACATGTGTCTGGTACCCTCTCCTGCTACGAAATATGAAGGAATCTCCTGGGTATAGATGGGAATCAATCACATATTCTTAATACTTGTCGCTACAACCATTTCTCTAGTATCGCACTTCATTTAATATCACTTGATAATTTTGCATCCTATCGCCTCTTCAGTACTCGATGAACTTGTCTTTGACTGTTTTAGCTTAAACTTGTAATGGGATACCACACGGCACACTAATTTCCTATTCTCTAAGTCATACTGAGTGAGGTGGCGCTGTGTTTGGGGAGCTACTAAGCCGGTGTGAGACACGGTGGTACTGATATTGTAGGCTATGACCGAAACAGATTAATAAAAAACGGTTTTAACAACAAGTGATAAGGACCACTTAAAACGTTAATAATAAAGAAATAATTTATTAAATATGAAACTAGAGCACACTGAAATCCTTACGCATACACTTCATATTTTCTACATTATTCAGTATAAAAACTATCTGAGAAATGGAAAGAAATAAAGTGACGGATAGCCAGTCGGAGTGGCCGAGCGGTTCTAGGCGCTACAGTCTGGAACCGCGCGACCGCTACGGTCGCAGGTTCGAATCCTGCCTCGGGCATGGATGTGTGTGATGTCCTTAGGTTAGGTAGGTTTAAGTAGTTCTAAGTTCTAGGGGACTGATGACCTCAGAAGTTAAGTCCCATAGTGCTCAGAGCCATTTGAAAGTGACGGACATTGGAGAACATGGTAGATCTTGGACGAAATGCTCATTGCTCATGCAAGTCAGAAACGGTTGGAAGTAGTGACTAAGAAGTCTAGCTCGGTGCTCGGTGATGTTGACACGTAATCTGTTAACGTATGAACAGCTTATAATTTTAGTATTTTATCCCTCTTCATAATGAACAACCAGTTGCGTAACAGAAACTTAATTTCGTAACCGGTTTGAGGCACTTAGACTCCTTCTTTAGAAGGATGTGGTGCCATTTTTATTCAGGCACTGAGAACCACATCTTTCTGGAGCAGGGCACTAATTGCCTGAAACCGGTTAAGAAATTAATCTTCTTTTAGGCAACTGTTTTCTGATTATTTCGGCATGTAACTTCTAACCACTATAAACACAAATTTATAAGTATTATAAGTACCAAGTAAACGTTTGGTGCGATGCTAAGTAATGTTCAGTAGGAAAAGTATTACCTGACATAATAGATGTGGTGCTCGATATTGCGATTTGACATCGCAATCATAATATGGACTTGAGAATTTTTGTTAGTTCTCTTGTTCTTTATAATAGCACCAGGTATCATTTATTTAGTCAACCCAAATTAACAAGTAAGGTAGGATCCTTTATCTCAGAGGAACTTACGAAATAGGAGGGGGAATTCAAATGGGACAACAAAACAATTGAAGAAGACATGACGTAAGCAGCGCTTTCTTCCAACAATCAGTGAACCACGAAGTGTAGACTGTAAGGATTCACTTTCACTGTTTATGAAACGTGGTCCTCCATGTGCAACGTAACCCTTAGGGACGAATGTACGAAGTTATCATACATTATCTCACCAAAAGTATCCGGACACGTGTTAGTGCACATGAATATGCACATAAATTATTTGGACAGTGTAGCAAATTCGACTCTCCGCAAATAATGGAATGCTATTGATTATGAAATGTCGTTAAAGAAATATTAAATTTTATCTTTTGCTTTTAACTTAATTTACTGTCGTGCGAACTTTGTTGTAGAACCACTCTCTTAATTTATTGTGGTAAAACAAAATGTCTTAAGGATTACGTACATTTAAAGAAAAATATTACGTGCACTCATATTAACCGGATAGTAATATTTTGTTGAGAACTGAGTCCTTTAAATCATTCGGCCTTGGCATACACTTTCCAGATGCAGTGGGTTTTTTTTTTTGTGTTAAATATTTTTTACTGAAGTTTATCCCGGCACTAGCCATAGAACACAAGATTATCTCTATCAGCAGAAAATGTTTTAATTACAGCCAAGCCGACATTTATCACTGATCAAACCTATTTCACCACTCATTTGATTTATAGATGACGTGGGCAAGCCAATTTACATAATAATTCACACTTTTGATAAATACTGATATATTTCGCACAAACAACAAGTCAACTCACATTAATTCGTAACTCTTCATCTAATGGCGGCTAAGTCCAGACAGAGACAAGAGAAGTCTATAAATTCGTTAAAAGCTCCTCCACAGCGTCCTACCTCGATAACGTCTTAACTCTGCTGAACAACCACGATGGATACACAACTCGCCCAGATCGGCGCACATGTCACAAATAAACTGTGTAAATGCCAGAGAACGTTACAGTGCCCACAATACGGGTTAACGAATCAGGCGCGTCTAATGGGCGCGAGCATAGCTGCACATCGCGTCTGCTAGAGCGGCCAACTGAACTTCCTCCCTCTTTCCTCACTCAAGCTACTCTGTTCTCCACGCGACAGAGAGTCTCCACACGCAAAGATAAACAGCGGCGCGACTATTCACATTTCTTTGTAAATTGATTTCTGGCAAATTTTTATATCGCTGATACCGCAAATACTGACACGTTTTACATTCACATAAATAATACAGAAAAATTCCTATCCTAAATACAGAGAAATATTACAATAAAAATATAATGAAAATAACAAACATATTTTATACCACATTCAGTAATATCTTTGGTTGAATAATTACGATGTACATACGACTTGCCCAGATCGGCGTATATGTTACAAATAAATTGTGAGAATGCCAGGGAACGTTACATTGCCCCCTGGCAGCATTTGGCAAAGAAGTTTTACACTTTGACACAATGGTGCCAGTAACGTTCTTTACACTTCTGTATGTTTTATGGAATGGCTGTTTCATTTAGTCCCAGGGTTATATAAGTTCATGGCTCCCCCATTTGGGCGTAGGCAATCAGGAAACCTGGGCAAAACTGTGCCGGAGCCCAGCCATCCCAGTTGGTTTATAGTCAGTATTGTCCTTTTACCAGTTATTCATTTGAATTAAATTTGCAGTTTGTCACAAACGGGGTTACACAATTACACAATATCACAGTCACATACACATGTTCAATGTTTATCAAAATGAAGTCATTAACATGTTATTCAGTTTATGTGAACATTTCACAAAGTCAATAATGTATTTGGTGAGCGGTGCGGAGTGATTGTTGGGCGGCGCTCGGCGCGGCGCGCTGACTCCGTGTAGGCCACTGCCCCCATCGTTGACAGCTACGGCGCGGAGGGGCGTGGCTGTCTGGTCTGCTACGGGCTGCTGTGGCCGCTGCATAGCTGCTGTAGCCGGATGCGCGTTGGATATCAGCTCGCCCGTGCGACGTCCTCTCGCGGTGCTCCAGGAAACATACAACAAGTTCACAAACAGTATACTATCCTTATTTCCTGCTGTGGGAAAGAACGCACACAGTTAGTGGTAGTTATTACTCAGTAGGCCTTCACTAGTCTGGTTTGCACAATGTTTCGTTGTCACAGTAACACTTTTATGGGCACACAATATTCTTCACCATGTCATGACTTGTCATTAGTCACACACAAGTTTTCACCTTAGGACAAAATCAAAATGTATTTTTGTAGTCAATGCGCTTTCCTAGCGTCCCTTGACACACAAGAGTTAAAATTTGACACTAAGTTCATCCACCGTCCGTTATCGGTTCACTGTTCGTGTTGTGCTAGTTCCTTATCCACTTGCACACACGGCAATAATACAGTTATTACTTATACACCACTACTCCGTGACGTATTGCTGCAGGTTTAACAGTCACTGTCTGTCTCTGCCGCACAATACTGCACTTTTGTTAAAGTTCCTTTATTTCTATTTACAATGTCGGCTGCTCAATTTTGTTTGTAACAGCACATTCGTAACTCTTTACCAGGGTGTGAGATTTGCGTACATGGTAACAAATATTCAAAATTCGTATTAGTTTGCCCAAAGTCATCTATATTCGTGTTCGATTAGATTATATTTGTGCATTCCAGCCGGATTCAGGCATATTGTTCAATAACTCCTTTGTTCACATGTCACACTTTACTATCAACGTCCTACGTAACTACAGTGTAGTCTCTGTAGGCAAAAATTTACTTGGACTGTATCTAGCTAGCTCTTTCTTACTGACTGAATCTGCACATGCTTCAATTGAAGCTTTTTTTTTTTGTGAGTAACTTCACATTACATAACTTTACAACAAGGTTGCCTCCCGTGGTGCCCTCGGGTCACTACTGGGTGCAATATTTTTTATAATACTGGTGAGATAATAAAGTTCTCAGGGCCTTATATTACTGATATTGTTCTGGGTTCGGATCTGTCAATCTGACAGCTACACATACATACATACATACACATAATAGAAAGGAATGTGCCATGAAATATTTCAAATTTGACACACATATTGGAAATTATGTAGTACACTAACTAATCCTTATTTAAATGTTCTTCTTGACTGATTTTTGTCACAGCTTAACACTACAAATAATTGCACTAATCAGATTATCAGATTTAGATTTAGAGCATGATTTAGATAACACAAATTAAAAGAGTACATAACACAAATATCCATACACATGAGAAAGTCAATCATATCCTTATAACTAAACACTTCTACATTAGTACACTTTATTAATGTTCATTATTTACAAAAGAACGGTGTCCGCATAGGACTATTAGTCTTTTACTGTAGGAATGCTTTTACATCCTTACGCGGATACAGTCCCCGTACTCTCCCTGAGTGGGGATCTGCTAAGAGATAGCTACACTCATGTGGCACACTTACTACTCTAAAAGGTCCATTATACACCAACTGCCACTTGCTATTCTGTTTCAAGGATGCCGAGGACTTAGGATGATTGCGTAAGAGTACCAAGTCCCCAACACTAAATTTTAGGTTATTCGTCACATGTCGATTATATTTTTCTTTCCTTTTCTGGGCGCACCTGGTAAGGTTGTACCCTGCTTTTCTTATCTTCTCTTCCTTAGGCTCAGGAATGACTGGGACCTTAGGTAAAGGTGCCAGCCACTCGTTCAGAACTCTATTATTATTCATTAATATCTCATTTGGTGGATACCCCGTAGAAGCATGCGGGGTTGCGTTGTGAATTTCTACAAACTTATGTATCAGATCTGGCCACCTTGTGTGTTTATATGCAATGTATAACCTGAAAAATTTATTTAACTCTCCAAATATTCTCTCTACTAAACTTGCTTGTGGGTGAAAGCGGGAAATTAGTATATGCTTTATATCTTGTTCATGTAAATAGTTTTTCCAGGTATGCCCTGTAAAATAGGAAGCATTATCCGATATTATGGCTTCAGGCTTACCTACTTGTGTAAAATATTCGTTGGCTACCCATTTCACTATTCCACGAGCAGTGGCTGATTTAAGGCAGTATATTTTTAAATATTTTGAGAAAAGGTCATATACCGCTAAAATGTACTTCAATCCACCCCTGGCTCTGGGGTAGGGTCCTGCTATGTCTATAGACACTAACTGAAGTGGTCGATGAGGCACAATAGGATGCAGTTCAAACCTTGTGGACTTATTTTGAAACTTAGCTTTTTGGCACAGAGGACAAGTCCTGATAATGGTGCGAGTCTGCTGGCTTATCCCCTTAAAATAACAGAATTTGGATAAAATCCTTATTGTTTTGCCTATCCCAGCGTGACCCCATGCTAAATGCGTGTGCCACACTACAGCTGGGATAGCCTGTTGTGGTATACACACGACTCCATAGTCATTTGACACACCTGTTTTGTGATACAGAATATTATCTACTATTTTGAAATTCTGAACACTTTTAAGATTTGTTCCTTCTTTAATTTTACCTATGATATCTCCCCAGATCGGATCAGTTTCCTGCAATATAGACATATTCTTACACATGTGTAAAAAATCCCTCCTATGTACCTTATCTTGTACTAAGAGAATTCGATATTCCTCCGATTGTTCTAAAATATTTGTCATTGAGGATTGCCCTAGTGGAAGCCTCGACAAAGCGTCTGCCACAACATTATCTTGTCCTTTTAGGTACATGATTTTAATTTTATATTCCTGTAATGCTAACCTCCATCTTAGCAAGCGGGTATGGTATAATTTGCAAGTCATTAAATAGCTCAGAGCCTGGTGGTCACTGAATACTTTGACTTCTTTACCATAGATGTAATAGTTAAATTTCTTTACCGCCCAAACCACTGCAAGAGCCTCTAATTCGGTAGCAGAATATGCTCTCTCGCAGCTGTTTAGTGTGCGGCTGGCAAACCCGATTACATTGATTGTTGTGGGGTCGTTGCTCCTGTCCCACTGAAATAAACAAGCACCCAGACCGTATGAACACGAATCTGTCGCTATACAAAAACCTTTTGTCATGTCTGGGTGTCGCAATATGTTTGCATTCACCAAGGCGTTTTTGATCGCGTCAAATGCGCGTTGACATTCTTCTGTCCACACCCAGTGCGCATTTTTACGCAACAGGCTCAATAACGATTCGTTATTCATTAATTGGTTTGGGACAAACCGTCTAAAAAAAGATGCTAGACCTATAAATGCTTTGAGCTGTTTCTTAGTTCTCGGACTAGGAAACCCACGAATTGCATCAAGTTTTTTACTGTCAGGTTTGATGCCTTGTGGGGTTATTATGTGACCTAGAAATTTAATCTGATTACGTCCAAATTTGGATTTATCAAGATTCGCTGTTACCCCCGCTTGCTTAAACCTTTCTAAGACTTTACTCAGTAGTTCTGCGTGCTCCTCCCAGGTGGCAGTGGCAATCACCAGATCGTCTACATACACTGTTACCCTTTGCAGCAAATCCGGACCCAAAACCGCGTCGAGGGCTGTTATGAAAACTCCTGCACTTACATTTAGGCCGAAAGGTAGTACCCTAAATTGGTAGCTTCTTCCCCCAAATATAAATGCAGTATACTTCCTCGACTCGGGTGTAAGCAGGATTTGCCAGAAAGAACTTCTCATATCAATAGATGTCAAATATTGCACTCCATGAAATTTTTGAATTTGCTCATCAAGGTTTTCCGGATGAGTCCTGACAGGTACAATAATTTCATTTATGTCTCTTGCATCTAGTACTAACCGTACCTGTCCGTCAGCTTTTGTTACCGCCACCAATGGACTACTATAAGGGGACAAAGACGGTTCTATTATTCCCCACTCGATTAGTTTTCTTATTTCTTTAACTACTATTTCCTTCTTGGACCAAGGAATGGAGTATGAGGCTCGACAGTAAGTTTTGTGAGGCTTTACCTCGATCTTGTATTGATATCCCTTAACAACTCCTGGTCGTTCAGAAAATACATCTGCATAATTAGATAATAACTGTACTAATTCCTGCTGTTGCACTGAATTTAAATTTTCGGACTGTGACACTTTGTTCACTAATACGTCCATATTCGCTTTTAATTGATCACCTTGTACGTCAGGATAATAGAGATTCTGTCCTGGACAATGATTGTCTAATTGTAGTATCGACTGATTCCTACATTTGATATTAATAGCGTTACAATTAGGTACAGGTACCTCTTCTGATCTGAGCATCGACAATTCTATTCTCCTACCAGCATTCATCAAACTTAATTTTCCCCGAGAAAGGTCGATTATTGCGTCCCTTTCTCTCAAAAAATCTACCCCCAAAATGCAGGCTACCTTTAAACCCTTTACTACCAGGAATGAGCTCGCTATGGCTTCTTCCCCTATATACATCTCTACCCGCACTTGGAGTTTAATTATTTGTCGCTGTGCACTTATGGCTCCAGTGACTCTACAATTATTCACGGGAAAAGTCAGCATACGCCTTTCCTTCCCCAGTACCTTGAATAAGTCCATACTCATGACACTAACAGTAGCACCTGTATCTACGACCGCTTGCACATCAATATTGTTAATTTTAATTTCTATTATCACCTGTACTTTGTCTTTGTGTTCCTTTATGCACGTGGATGGTTCAGTTATTAATTCATCTCCCATCTGTACCCCGTCATTATACCTAAGGATATAGATTTTGTTCGGTGTTTTGTTTTGTGTCGGGCTGCTCTCACTCCAAACCTCAGCCGACGATGGAGAGCGTATCTCGGCTGCATCTAGTTTGTTGAATTATTGCTAGTGGATGGGCGTGGCTGCTCTGTGTCACTGACCTCCACTATGTGCACGTTGTGTTGCGTCGGCCGCCACGGCTGCGCAATTGGCGCATTTTGTGGTGGCGGTCGGTTATCACTGTTTTGCCGGTCCGGACTGGGCCTCTGGTTCTGTGGCCAAGTTCGGTTTGCATCATTATAAGTATTAGTGTTGTACGGCCCCCTGGCATTTTTCCATCTATGATTGCTTGGTGGGCCTGTTTCATACCGGTCATCGAACCTCCTCTTCCGGTCATTATTCACCGGCTGACTATTGCCGTTCCGGTCTCTACCTCTATTTCCGTTTTGTGCATACTCTTGTCTCCTATTATTACCTCCGCCGTTTCCATTACTGGTTGGAGGCGTGTTATTTCTACCATTTCTATAACCGTTTCCGTTACTTCTAGCCTGTTCAGAGGCTGCCTTAACGTCCTCCTGAATCAGGTCAATTGAGTCCAGAACAGACAAGAAATGTTCCATATCATTTTCGGGCACATGTATAAGCTTTTCCTTTACATGTATCGGCAAGTGTGATTTCAAAAGTCTGATCAAATCCCGAGATGAAATCTGTTCGTCCCAGTAACGGGTCTTATTAATGTACTTCTCAAAATATTTTCGCAAATTGCCTAGTCGTGGAGAATACGGCTCTGGATTATATACTTCCTTCCGTAATCTCTCCTGAATACATGTTGACCAATATTTGGCCAAGAATGCCTTTTCGAATTGCTCATATGTATCACAACTGTCAGCTGCTTCGGTTGCCCATAATGCAGCATCTCCTTGTATGTAAGACATAACAAACTGTATTTTCTGGGTATGACTCCAAACGCTAGGCAAAATGTTTCTAAATCCCTTGATAAACACTACAGGGTGAACAGATTTCTTCTCCGTTGTAAAGATCTGAAACTGTCGATTCCTAATCAGACTTTCTTCAATTACTACTTTAGAATGACATTTATTTGTTCCGCTTACATTGGTTGCCTGTTCTGTCTTGCAGTCGCAATTTTTTACTGCAGGATTTATATGCCTATCATTGTTGGACTTGGCTGGCGTGACATACGCCTGCGCATCGTCTTGCCGCAGGCTTAGCTCCATTTGGGCAAGACGGCGGTCCACACTCCGCTGCCACAGCGGAATGTCCTTTTGCACTATCTTTTTAAGATTTTGCACATCCGTAGTTGAGTCCACCTCTCTGGCCTCAATTGCGGCGTGCACTTTCTCATCTAATTCCTTTGTGAAGTTACGTTCTACTTTGTGCACATGTTCGATCACTTTGTTCTCAATTACGTGAGTTGTGTTAAGTTCTAGTTGTTCGACCCTATTAGTCAGGACACTGACTTCCTCTGCGATATTGGCATTAGCCACCTGAATACTATCTAGTCTTTCGCTTAATTCTTGCATCGTTTGGGGCATGGTTTCATATTTTTGTTTCAAGCTAACAATGTCACCTTGCATAACTTCTAAAGTTTGCATCAACTGCAAGTCCCTCTCTCGCAGGCGTCGGTCACGCTCTGCTTGTTTAGCATCACGTTCTTTATCGCGTTCTGCTTGCATACAGGCGAATTCAGCTACCAATCTCTGGTCCCGTTCTGCTTGCATTTGTACAAATTCAGCTTGGAAATTGAGCATGCGCTCGAACATAACTCTTAATGATTGCACTTCTGACATCACACCACTCTCTGGTCCGTGTCCAGTGCTTGCGGTGGGCACAGTATTTTCACTATCAACTGAATTACTGGGTGGCAGTGGCAACATTTCTTGCCCTTCTGCCCCCAGATTCTCACATTGTACTTCCTGAACTACGTCACTAATATTACTTTGTGTCCCACTTTCCAACTCGGTATCACTACTGACTGACTGTTGCTCTTTATCCATGTTGATATCTTTCTGACTACGCAATTTAACCATAGTAAGCAAAGGAAATAAAATCTGAACTAAATATCCTAACACTCAGGTTTCACTGACATAATCACACAAGAAATGGACATTAACTAATACACACTTACTATATACTACAATGACTAACTACTTAAGTGTCCTGTTATTTTAAAACAAAATACTAACAACAAGCACACCACTAATGATCCGAGAACACTGCACTGAGGCTACTTTACTACCCACAGGACAACTACACTGTAGCTTTACCTTTTGGTGATCAATCTTGGGTGCAGCTGCCCCCTGATATTGTGGAAGGTTATTAATTTTTCAAAATAATGAGCTCTCTTCTTCAGCTTGCTCCGGATACATAGTGTTCTCATGCAAAAAATCATACACAGGTATTACTACACGCAATACATACAATACATGAAAAAATTATTAAATGTTCTCCAACAAAGTTCGACTATATTAATTCCCTAGTTATCTCACGGGTATTTAGTGGCCACTGCATATTCGAGCCCCACGTTGGGCGCCATATGTAGCAAATTCGACTCTCCGCAAATAATGGAATGCTATTGATTATGAAATGTCGTTAAAGAAATATTAAGTTTTATCTTTTGCTTTTAACTTAATTTACTGTCGTGCGAACTTTGTTGTAGAACCACTCTCTTAATTTATTGTGGTAAAACAAAATGTCTTAAGGATTACGTACATTTAAAGAAAAATATTACGTGCACTCATATTAACCGGATAGTAATATTTTGTTGAGAACTGAGTCCTTTAAATCATTCGGCCTTGGCATACACTTTCCAGATGCAGTGGGTTTTTTTTTTTTTTTTGTGTTAAATATTTTTTACTGAAGTTTATCCCGGCACTAGCCATAGAACACAAGATTATCTCTATCAGCAGAAAATGTTTTAATTACAGCCAAGCCGACATTTATCACTGATCAAACCTATTTCACCACTCATTTGATTTATAGATGACGTGGGCAAGCCAATTTACATAATAATTCACACTTTTGATAAATACTGATATATTTCGCACAAACAACAAGTCAACTCACATTAATTCGTAACTCTTCATCTAATGGCGGCTAAGTCCAGACAGAGACAAGAGAAGTCTATAAATTCGTTAAAAGCTCCTCCACAGCGTCCTACCTCGATAACGTCTTAACTCTGCTGAACAACCACGATGGATACACAACTCGCCCAGATCGGCGCACATGTCACAAATAAACTGTGTAAATGCCAGAGAACGTTACAGTGCCCACAATACGGGTTAACGAATCAGGCGCGTCTAATGGGCGCGAGCATAGCTGCACATCGCGTCTGCTAGAGCGGCCAACTGAACTTCCTCCCTCTTTCCTCACTCAAGCTACTCTGTTCTCCACGCGACAGAGAGTCTCCACACGCAAAGATAAACAGCGGCGCGACTATTCACATTTCTTTGTAAATTGATTTCTGGCAAATTTTTATATCGCTGATACCGCAAATACTGACACGTTTTACATTCACATAAATAATACAGAAAAATTCCTATCCTAAATACAGAGAAATATTACAATAAAAATATAATGAAAATAACAAACATATTTTATACCACATTCAGTAATATCTTTGGTTGAATAATTACGATGTACATACGACTTGCCCAGATCGGCGTATATGTTACAAATAAATTGTGAGAATGCCAGGGAACGTTACAACAGGATGGACAGCAATCTGCGGTTTGTGCTGATGATGTTGCGGTGTACGGTGAGGTGTTGAAGTTGAGTGACAGTAGAAAGGTACAAGACGATTTAGACAAAATTTGAAGCTGGTGTGATGAGTGGTAGCTAGCCATAAATGTGGAGAAATGTAAGTCAATGCGCATTAGTAGGAAGAATAAACCTGTAACGTTGGGATACAGCATTTCTAGTTCCTACTTGACACAGTCAAGTCGTTTAAATGTCTGGGCATAACGTTTGAAAGCGATCTGAAATGGAACGAGAATGTGAGAACTGTGATCGACTTCGTTTTAGGGAAGAGTGGGTCACCTATAAAAGAGACTGTATATAGGACGTTGACAAGACCTGTTCCTGAGTATTGCTCGAGCGTTTGGGACCATTACCACGTCGGACTGACGGAAAACACTGAAGCACTTCAGAGGCTGGCTGCTAGATTTGTTACCGGTAGGTTCGAACAGCATGTGTTACAGAGATGCTTCAGGAATTCGAATAAGAATCCCTGGAGGGAAGGCGATGTTCTTTCCGAGAAACACTATCTGAAGTTGACTGCCGCCAACACACATTGTGCGTTAGGACTACGAAGATAAAATACGAGAAATTAGGGCTCATACGAAGGCATATAGACAGTCGCTGTTTCCACGCTCTATTTGCGAATGGAACAGGAAAGGAAATTACTAGTAGTGGTACAGGGTACCCTTCGACCACGCACCATACGGTGTCTGGCGCAGTGTCTGTGTAGATGTAGACTGGAGTACATCCACCCTTCTCCCTTGTGACGGCTTCGTTGCTGTAGCAGATATTTTCATTGTGTTGTCTGAATGCCTGTCGAGGAATAGTAACTCGTTCTTCCTCAAGAGCCAAAACCATACAAGTCAGTGAGCTGGGACCTGGAGCGAAGTTGACGTCCTAACTAGCAGGGTTCACTTCGAGCCTATTGGCAGGCCAGTCCATTTCAGGAGTTTTACTGTCCTCAGACACTTTCCTCGAAGACTATGCTTTATGACAGGGTACATTGTTATGCTGATATGAACAATCATCCTCCCGAACTGTTCCTCTGCTGCACGGAGTACAAAGTACTGTAAAACCTGTTCATATACTTCCGCGTTTGGCAATTTCTTAAGCGCATTAAGGAGGCCACACCGTAACCACGAAAAACACTCCCATTCCGTAACAGCACATCCTACGTACTTCACAGTTGACAGTAGGCGTGATGGAAGGTGACATAGTCTCCAGGGTATACGCCAAACTGAAACCCCTGCATCGGATGGTCACAGGGTGTAGCGTGGTCATCACTGCAAACCATTCCTTTACAATCAGCCACTGTCTAAAGGCGTCGCTGTTTACATCATCTGAAGCATCAAAATGGCTCTGAGCACTATGGGACTTAACATCTGTGGTCATCAGTCCCCTAGAACTTAGAACTACTTAAACCTAACTAACCTAAGGACATCACACATATCAATGCCCGAGGCAGGATTCGAACCTGCGACCGTAGCAGTCGCGCGGTTCCCGACTGAGCGCCTAGAACCGCTAGACCACCGCGGCCGGCTCTGAAGCATCGCTTAGCATTGTCAATAGAAATGTGTGGTCTATGAAGAGCTTCTAGACCACTGTACTCCATTCTTTTTAACTCCCTACCCACAGTCATTGTGCTATCTGTCTCTTTGTAGCATTTCCGAACTCAAGAGCTATCTCTTCCGCTGATTTGACGCGGTTTTCTACAGCCTCATTCCGCAATACTCGGCGGCCGCTGTCCGTCAGTACATGAGGTCTATGTTTACTTGTCGTAGTTTCTTCGCTTTTCCACTTTAAAATCCACGGCCGGTTCGAGAACATTTTTCCACACAAGGCACTCATCATTTGCCTTCCATCTCTCCATGTCATTACCTCCTGTTTGTTCGTAGAAATTCATCTGTGTTAAGAAACATCCTGGCAGAACTGTGTGCCGGACCGGGACTCTTGCCTTTCGCTGGTAAGTGTTGTACCATCAGAGCTACCCAGGCACGACTCACGCCACCTCCTCGGAGGTGTACTTCTACCAGCAGCTCGCCTCCTGCCTTCCAAACTTCACAGAGGCACACAGTTTTAATCTTCCAGGCAGTTTCGTATCAGCACACACTCCACTGTAGAGTGAAAATTTCACTCTGGAAACAGCCCCCAGGCTGTGGCTAAGCCACGTCTCCGCAATATCCTTTCTTCCAGGAGTGCAAGTTCTGCTAGATTCGCAGGAGAGCTTCTGTGAAGTCTGGAAGATAGGAAGCGAGGTAGTGGGAGAAATAAGCCTGTGAGGACGAGACGTGAGTCGTGCTTCGGTAGCTCAGATGGTGTTAGCTGCCCTCTGTAACAAAAGACTGAGTTAATGAATAAACGATGAACTTGAACAAGCGTCATGGGACGTCCGTCCCGAACAAACTGAACGAACGATAACGAACAAAATGAAATGAAAAAAAAAATGGTGGAGCACTTTCCCGCGAAAGGCAAAAGTCCTGAGTTCGAGTCTAGGTGCGGCACACAGTTTTAATCTGCCAGGAAATTTCATATGAGAGCACACTCCGCTGCAGAGTGAAAATTTCATTCTGGTTTCATCTGTGTTAGTTTTCGTTACTAATTGTAATACACGTTGTATACAACTCTCCCACTTGGCACCTTTATCAGCTTGGCGCCCCCTAGCGACGCTTTGTGTCGCTTGGACGTTAGACCGCCCCTGTCACAATCACATCACCAACAGTCGACTTGGGCAGTTGTAGAGGGATTGAAGTGTTCCACTTGGATAACTCAGGTGACACCAATGACTAGTCCACATTCCGAATCACGGCCTCTCCTGACCAACCAATTTTTGCTGTTACTACTTCTCTGCTGACAACACTGTGCTCCCCGTCTCGTTTGATACTGGCGGGTCTGCCTCTAGTGACACGTGGTGGTCAACTCCGCATCACATAGGAGTGTGCTGATACTATTAAACAGGTAGTGCAGATGCAGCAGTAATGTGTCGCGGTAGGGGTTTCCCTTTCACAAACAGGACAGGAATGATCAACATTTTTCCGTTTCCTGTCGTTCCTTAGCTGCTTAAGAATTCACAGTGGTATGTTCTGTCGTTCTGGCTACATTACAAATCTTAAGTGACACCAAACGATAATTTAGCCTAACAAAACTTGTGCTGCATATACTGTTCGTAACCGCATAAAACATGAGAAAACGTAACATACTTGTACCTGCCACATAAGGCATTTATTATATACAGTGTTTTCAGAAATTTCCGTTCAAAGCCGCGTGGGGTAGCCGCTCGGTTTGGGCGTCTTGTCACGGTCCGCGCGGCTCATCCTGTCGGAGGTTCGAGTCCTCCCTCGGGCATGGGTGTGTGTGTCGTCTTAGCTTAAGTTAGTTTAAATTAGATGAAGTAGTGTGTAAGCTTAGGGACCGATGACCTCAGCAGTTTGGTCCCATAGGACCTTACCACATATTTCCAAAATTTCCTGTTCAAACCTCAAGTACTTGTAGAGAGAAGCGAGTATATTACATTTGAATAGGAACGCATTTCCATAAAAGACTCCGGAAGTTGCCTGCCCTACAATATTAGCAAGAGCAAACCAATACATGAATTCCACTTGTAACTATCGACTCTTTCGTTTTCGGAACAGGGACCGTAACCTCAAATTGATACTTTTCTCCTTCTATAACGTGCTAGAAAGTTACTACCATCACCAAGAAATCACCCTGTAAATACATACACTTACAGGCGTCGGTGTCTATAACTTCAGTAACCTGTAGCGTCGCTGGATGATGTTTCCGAACAAGCGTTCCTGTTCAAAATATTATGTACTCACTTCCCTATATATTTTTAACAGGAATTTCCAAACACCCTGTATTTAAAAGCAAACATGCATTACAGGCCACTGATCATGTTTCATACATAAACGAAGGGAAACGCATATGGGAAAAAACAAACTGCCTTTTAAAAAAATGGCTCTGAGCACTATGGGACTTAGCTTCTAAGGTCATCGGTCCCCTAGAACTTAGAACTACTTAAACCTAACTAACCTAAGGACATCACAGACATCCATGCCTGAGACAGGATTCGAACCTGCAACCGTAGCGGTCGCACGGTTCCAGACTGAAGCGCCTAGAACCGCTCGGGCACTCCGGCCGGTCAAACTGCCTACTTTTTAGAGAAAGGTGGAACATATTTCCATGAAGACAGATGTAGCTATACCGTCCACCATTTGAACGTATTGCGGAGCACCAGTAGGGTAACCCTTTATTTGGCACATACAAAAATACGGCGAAGAAAAAGTATGAAGTTACTTAAATTATATGTACACGCTTACGTGAACAATTTCAATTACCATTGTCCACAAAAGGCGCATGGATGTCATAATATAAATACGACAATATTGTTCCTGTAGTCGAAAACGTGCATTTTACGCTACATCATGTGAAATGTCTTACGTCAATTCCTTTTTGCTATAATGAACAGTTCCACATTTTACAGTCAAATACTCCTGAGGACAGTGCCTACATCTTCCGTTTTGGCTTATAGTCTGATCAGTGACCACGAATGTCATACTGTACATCTTTCCCTGACACAGGAGGTGCTTTATTCATCTTTTTATTCTTCTGGACTTGTGTTCATGCAACAGTCAACGTCAGTACTTTTCTTCCCACGCAAGATATATCCATTTGTATAACCTTCAATACGACCTCTTTCCTTTTGTAATCAGTTTCCGCTGGCTAAGAAAAATCAGTTGCTAAAGATGAACACCATTCAGAGACTTTTCATCGGACACAACAGAATATGTGCAGCATGGCTTAAACATTGCTACATTGCTTTGAAGCAGCACTGGCCTTTCAATGATGAAACTGGCAGCTTGTTTCACAAAGCAGTTCACACATTTTGTGATGCTCGAGAGCAACATTGCCAAATAAAAGGTTAGGGAGCGAGGGCGTGGATGTGGAAATATCGGCTTTTTGTGTTAATTTACACGGCAGGCATTGAATTCATAAATTTTGACCACATAGTCTACGGAGAGCAGCGACGTGATGTCATATGTACAGTCGAGATCGCAATATCACCTTATTGACCGGTTTCGGCTTATATACAAGCCATTTTCAGTATTTCTTTTTTTGCTTATGGCTGATGCTGACGGCACGGATTTCTCGTGGTACCATCGTATGATAGTGGAGCAGTCAGAGGGGGCAAAAAAATAAATAAATAAATAAAAATAAATAAAATAAAATAAAAATAAATAAATAAAAACTAAAAAAAAATCTGAAGATGGCTTGTATATAAGCCGAAACCGGTCAATAAGGAAATATTACTGAGATCTCGACTGTTCATTTTAACTTAGCCACTGAATTTCCCAGGCGGGACGAAATGTTCATTCAAGGTATGTTCCAGACGTTCTGTAGGTCAGTATAGGGAGTAGGTGTAGAAGCAGAACCAGGTTTTACCGTCTCTTTCGGGGCAGCCGCCACCAGCGACGCGGGAGCGGCGCCGCCGCCGGATCAATGACCTCAACAGCGGTAGCAGCAGCGGCAACGGCGAAGGCCGGCGCCGTCTGTTTGCCTGCCGGCGTCGCGACGCCAGCGCTGAACTAACGTCCTACCCCGCGGTCAGCGCCGCGATGTTGCAGGTGTGTTCGCCTGACGCCAGGAGGGTCCTAAGACGCTTGCCTGCCTCGCCTGAGCTGCTGCTCCGGCAAAAAGCCGTCCTAGGCGGCGCGCCGGCCTTCCGGTTAGAGGAGCGGAACGCCTCCAGAGCTGCCGAGTGCGGCCACTCTGTAAGCACGGCTGCCGTTTTTGCCTGGGCCCGCATCCGGCCGGCCGCTGCCATTCACTGCTCACGTGGGCTTGAGCAAAGACAGCTGACGCAAACTCTATGAATTAGCTACAAAGCAACGTAATCAGCATAGTGCACCAGAGGCAACTTGTGCATTTCCGTAATTTCGTCCATTTTACGAGGGACTACGGAATGTGAGATACAGCGTTGTGAGACATCACTTCCGAAATCAGTGTGCAGAGAAATTGTCACTGTAAATCGTTTGTTATTAATTAGCTGCATCACTTTTCAGTATTTACTTTGTATGCCCAGTAACTGTCAATTATTTATAGATTTCCGTACCTCGGTTGGTGAAAACGGAACCGATACAAGCTTATTAAGTTGTGCGTCTGTCTCTCTCTCCGAGTGTTAAAAACCCTTTTCCTCAGGAACAGGTAGACGCATCATGTGGAATTCACGTCACGTACTGAAGTCTATGGTTCCTTGGTGGTCTTAATCATTGAAGTTTCTAAGTTAATGTATCCTGGCGTAACCACAAGCGCCGGAACGAAGAAAGACAAACTCAAGAGCAGAGAAGGCGGTGAGGAAACGTTAGCCGATAGCCCGCCGACAAGGACCGCGCCGTGCCAGAAGCGACCTCTGCCAGAAGTGAATATAAGCGCCGCTCCTGCCTGCACGCCAGCCTCGTCCGGACATTAGTGGACAGTATTCGCGGAGTATTAGTACGGCCTTGCAGAGAGTGCTACGAGAACAGTATTACTTACGTGTCAACTCACAGGAAGATTGCATATAGCGAAAGACTCTGAATTGTATTGCGTTTCGTCCACCGTTTACGACAACATTTTGTACATTCAAGTTAAGTATTGTTAAATCTTATTTATAAAAATAAAACAACTAATGTTATTTGCTACAATTGTTGTACCCTCTCTCTACCTTCCTTCTCTCCCCCTCTGCCTTTCCCCATTCCCTCTCGCGTCTGCCCTTCCCACCCCCCCGCCCCCGTTCGTTTTTCCTCTCCTCTCTCATCCCCCCTCTTTTTCCCCTCCTCTATCCAGATCCCTCCCATCTGCCTTTGGCGGTGGTGTGTCATCTTCGTGCCGACATTTTAGTGTCGTGTTTCCAGTGAGTGTTCCGTGTTGCGCGTCTTTTCCGAAGTGCTGCAAATGGAAATCATACAGTCGCTGGGTGTGATTTTTGTATCTCTTGCGAATAGAAACCAGACGATCGCCGTGGTTTTTAATAGTCTGTCTACTATTTTACCTGTCTGCTTCCTGTGTATTTTATTAGCATCGCCAACCCTTTGTTTTATGTTTTAACTTTCAACAATCTTCCGCCGTTTTACAATTAAAGTCACCGTATTATCGTCTGCTTTTATTGTTTCTTATCTTCTTCTTATGTTTTAAAAATTCTGTAGGCTGACGAGTAGCGTACTAAGCTGCTACCAGCCTGCCCCCTTCTGGGGAATCGAAATTCAATAAAGGAAAAAAAAAAAACGTTGTGTAGCATTCCGAAAACGCAGCATCGCTTAGGCACCCTATACGAGACGAGTGAGCAAGACCCAACACAATGCACTCAAAACATACGAATTTTAAATCATGCAAACTCACTCATCAAATCTCTAAAGTACTTTCCGTTGGCCTATAAAAATAAAATTCGGCAAAAAGTTAGAGTTCACAGTATAACTAAAAGAAAAATCGGAAATTGTAAATATGTGATTACATCACACAAAAAATTTTTTTGGTCATTTCTTATCCTAGTCTGTCTCTTCGTCCGTCCATTAAGACCCCTTTTTCTCACGGACGGGCTTAACGTATCACGTTAAAATACATATCACTTACTGATGTCTATAGTCCGTGGGCATTGTAAAAAATTGAAGCTTCCAAGACAGTGTAATCAAAAGATACGGCCATTTATGTGACATGTTGGTACAAGCAAAGTCACTCATCAAATCCTATAGGATACTTCCTGCTGGCCTAAAATCATGATATTCGGCGAAAAGGAAAAAATCCGAAATCTGTAAATTTGTAATTGTATCACACGAAACAATATTTGTTTTCTCATTCATTAACTAACGTCAAATGTGAAATTTAAACAATCAGTAGTTTCACATTCCGGCGGACTGGCTCGCAATGGTAAAAGTAAAACATCAGGCATGGAATGACGTTATTGTACATACGTCTCGTTTCAGAATTTATCCATCATCAGATATCCAGGAGCAGTTACCCTACTTAGATATGATGTTTCAAGCTGTATGTGAAACAAACATTCGCAGATTAGTCTGCGTCATACCAGCAATAAAGTCATTCCTTGCCCGGTGTTTGGCTTTTACCATCCAGTTAGCCTGAATGGAGAACTACTGCTTATTGTAATTAAGACTGCCTGCCTCCTACATGACTATATGTCACACCTATAGAAATTAAAACATTCTTGAAAGTTTTGGAATCCCTGGGACCGACATTTTGCCAGTATTAATGTCGAAAACAGACAACAATGGTCGAGATTCTCGATTTACGGAATGGCTGAACTATTTTTATTCGTATGTTCGAATCTGAATCGGAAACGAAATGTTGTTGAGAGGAACTGTGAAATACAATACTTCTTGAGCGCCGATTCCCATATTCTTTGCGTTACAAAGTTGTTGGAACCTGCCATCCACGTTTGAAGAGATGGTTTTCAGAATATGCCAATAATGGGCTCTATTTTACCTTGCAATACGACAGCGAATCATAGTTCGGTGCGTCGCTCATGTCATGACGAGGTTTTGTGGGAAGATAATGTAAATTAAAGAAAAAAATTCAAAATTAGTTATTTTGAGTTGAACAGGATGTTTGTACACTTTACGTTTTCGGCACCATTTTTTTAACCCTGAAGGGAACACCATGGTCGCTTTGACCCTGGAGTATTTTGTTTCTTACCGTGGATACGCCACTCCACGTACAAAGCTCGCTGTGACCAATGTAAATTGAACACTGAATGACACCTAGGGTCTGGAACCGCGCGACCAGTACGGTCGCAGGTTCGAATCCCGCCTCGGGCATGGATGTGTGTGATGTCCTTAGGTTAGTTAGGGTTAAGTAGTTCTAAGTTCTAGAGGACTGATGACCTTAGAAGTTAACTCTCATAGTGTTCAGAGCCATTTGAAGCATTTGACACCTAGTAGAGAACGGACGGTGGAAATTATAAGACATTGTTGTTTAATTAATTTGACAATTTTGTTTTTTGAAGGGTCGATGTGACCCCTCAATACTCATCTTGCAACTGTGCTGTCCCTGAGTGTGAAAAACATTTACGTGAAAATGGCACGGAGGAATGAGATTTTACTAGCGGAAGATACTATACGGGAAGCATTGTTAGAAGAACTCAATCGTGAAAATGACGTAAGTGACTTTCGTGATAAAGGTGATTCTGGAGCTGATGCTCCTGCAGCGGTTACGGACAATGGCGAAACTAATCAGTCCGTGATGAATAAAATAAAGTCTTTCACAGTTAGAATCCCCATTGTTGGAATACAGCTGCCCCTAATAGGAGAAGCCTGCAAGTTGCCGATAAAATTGTAGCCCATATTCCAAAAATGTAGAACTAACGAAAATTGATTTATGAATAATCGAGAAAACCTCAATATTTGTGCAATATTTACATTTCGTTAAGTGAGTAGCGTCTTTATCTAAGTAAACTGCAAATAAAGTCTTCAGATCGGGATCATTTTCAGGTCACTTTCCTCACTGAAAAGCTTCCATTAGAGCTTTAACTTAGTTTCTTATTGTGGATGCATTAATACTAATATCGTCTGAAAAATTACATGACAAACATTAAATAAAATGTTTTTAATTAAATGGGGCTCCAATTTCATTATACAATTTTCTGAGGTCGGGCAGTTTCTCCAACAAATAACTGAGGGATACTCTGACCCAGCAGAACAGTTCATGTGACAGTTTCAGAGGCGCACACTACTACGGCCAGTACTCATCACCAGCATCGATTGCACAGCCTGCATTAATTCTGTGAGACTTAAACATCAATGATGTTCTCGAATCTTAACGTCACTTCGGTACGTGTGAAACGTCCCCTTACAAAAATTAATTAATTACAGTGCTGATAAACCTCATACATTATTTGATTTTCAAACAGCTGAGCAGAACTGAACGCACTCAGACATTTCGCTCTTTACCTATTCTGATCAACACTAAACTGACACACAATATTTTTAGCGCAACGCAATCTGACTTTCAAAAATCCCTACAAAAGAATGGCCCTGACTAACATTAACCTATACCTTTCACAAATCACTTACCTCACCAAAAATCTTCGTTACTCGAACTACTGCAATACAGCGAGTGCCACTACTGCCAGCTAAATAAAAGATTCAAACTACTGAAGGCACTAACTACTGATAGGCATAGTTAGCAAATGAAAGATTTTGATAGAGATGAAACAATGTATTTTCCTTAATAGTGTTCAAAAGTCATAATATACATAGCAGTTCATGACATCCAGTCTTACAAATTTCAAAACTCCGCCATCTCTCTCCCCACATCCACCACTGCTGGCGGCTCACCTCCAACTGCGCAACGCTACGCGCTGTTAACAGCCAACTGCCCAACACTACAATGGCCAACAACAATGCAAACCAGCCACAGACTGCACACAGCACAGTCAGTGATTTTCATACAGAGCGCGACGTGGCGTTACCAATAAGGAAACCTAAACAGCCTACTTACATAGCCCCCATGCTCCCCACAAAAAATTTTACAAATTCTTTTGGGCAGTGGCCAATACGGATTTGAAAAAATTTTTCATAATTACAGTAACAAAGAAATCAAATGCACACACTTATTGACACAATGTTGGTCTAAAGCTATAATTTTCTCACAGTCCATAAAGACAGTCCTGATCATTCATCACAGTAAAATTGCAGTGTTTTTTTCTCAATGTCTGAGCAGTAAAAGGAAATGCACACGGAAGTAGTGGATTTCCATGCAGTCTTGAAGAAGTAGTGTTGTCCTTCCAACGGAAAGACAGTGCTGACTCTTGACATGCAGACAGGTAATGGGCCACACCAGAGCAAACCCACAGCAGAGTCAGTCGACGTTTTGAAGAATATTGGTAGGTAGGTCATCACAGAACAGACCACTGTAGTCTTGTTAGAGATTACGGTATTGGTGGGCCACCAGAGGTGCAGACCCACTGCAGTCCTTGTAGAAATAATGGTGTTGGTGAGTCATCAAAGGTGTAGACCCACTGTAGTCCTTGTAGAGAGGGCTAGCAGCCATGTGCTGCGACTGTGCAGGTGCACAATCACCATCGAAGAGTCTTGCAGACAATATAGCACGTCCGTAAACCACCACTTGTGCACGCACAAAGTTTTTGGAATTGTCCTTAGAAGTCTTGCAGACAATATAGTAAGTCCTTAAACCACCACTTGAGCACTCACAAACTTTTTGGTGTGTCCTTAGAACCAGCAATGCTGTTAACCAGTCCCTTGCCGAATTATAATACACGCGAAAACACTAACAGTCCTCTTTTTTTCACATATTGTGCATACACTACGACCAACAGAAATATGTGCAGTGAAACGAATGCTTACAAGTTACTTCATTTGATGAACTGGTGTCAATTACAATTTTATAACATGAGAATACAACAACAAAGGTACAAAATACATCATTAAAGGACATAACAATACAGATAACATTTGTAGTAACACAGGCTTTACAAAAGAATAGAAATAAACATATACATCAGTGTTACCGGAATTATGATATAAGGAAATACATAAAAGATCAGAATAACTTTTGAAACATCAACTTCACACATGAGCAACAAAACAGAACAGATAAATAATGTCTAAACATCTTTACAAAGTAAATAACATATTATCAGAAAAATTCTACAATGTAACTCTCATCAGACAAACACATAAAGACAGGAAGAACACAAATATACAAGAGTACACAAACACATAGTGGAATAACAGAAAGGGAAAGGACGGGGTTTGTTTTACTGCAATATCTTGCAAACAAAGCTTTCTTTACTTCTTGGAGATCTCCCTTCGTTCTTCATTATTTCAAAAACTGCTATCTATACCTGCTTTCTGTACTTTTTTCGTAAAACTTCCCAATGCATTTCTTCCACTTCATCGCAACTCATTCTCTTATATAGTCTACCCCTCTTAAGCTAACTTAAATCTACTGAGCTCAGATGCTAAACTAAGGGACGAGGCAATGCAGCAGCACAAAACAATTAACGCAAACAGCAATGACAAAAAAATGCAAATTAGCAAAGCAAGCAACAGTAAATCTAAATTAACAGAGCAATTGCAATATTACAACTAATATGAGCCAAAGTGCAGCAACAAGAAAAACAAATCAGTAGTAAAACTGGCTTAACAGAGTATTACAAAGTGAAATTTAGTAGCACTATGCCTGGCAAACACCAGCAGCAAATGCAATAACTAATATCTAAACATGACAAAGCTCAAGCAGAAAAAATAGTACACTAAAGACAACAATGCAGATAAGGGAGATATCTATTCACATCTTAATGTCTATATAATTAAAGTGGTGCACCACAAAAACTTATTCTATGAAATAAATTACCAAGTACTTGAAAAGAAAATTATGTATGCAGTTTATGTGAAGGGAAATGTCTTTTTGTCCTCCCTGATTTTTTTGGAAGTACGGTAGGACCCCTCTAATACGACCTTGGACGGTCCGTCACTCCGGTTAGTCCGACCATGCTGAGGCTCGCGAGCCTGTGCCGACTCGTCACTGATTGGACCCCTGTCGGGCCATTGTTGCGGTGTCTATCGCTGTGCATATTGTTATACTGTACGTTATTGTGTAGTTTTATCCTCTGTTGGGCTTAAAAAACGTAGTTGTTTGCTTTATTACGTGTTCTCTACAGTACTTATTACTGTAGACTCATTGCGTGTACAGTTGTCCAATTTTCAACATGGCCGGATTCAAACGTAAACACGTAACTCTTTCACTAAATGAAAAATTAGCAGTGCTACAAAGACTGGACGAAGGAGATTCGCTCCAAAAAATTGCAAAGGAACTGAATGTAGGTGTTACGACAATTAAGGATTGAAGGAAGAATGGGAAAGACATTAAATCCCATACAGTTACGATTGATGGTGAAAACACTCTGAAGAATCGCAAAACATTAAAAAAGTCTAAACTTGAACTGCTTGATAACGCACTGTGGATGTGGTTTTGTCAAGAAAGAAGGAAAGGAATTCCAATATACGGGCCAATTCTCAAAGAAAAAGCGATAGTTTTGCACAAAAAACTGGAAGCCGAAAGTAAATTTGCTGTCTGTGAAGGCTGGATTGATCGTTGGAAAACTCGTCATGATGTCCGATCTGTTTCTATTTCCGGTGAAAAACTATCTGCCGATGCCGCAGCTGCTAAGGAATTTTCTGTTAAGTTTCAAGTAATTGTAGAAGAAAATGAACTGTTACCCTGCCAAGTGTATAACATCGACGAGACAGGGCTGAACTTTACAATGTTGTCAACCAAAACGCTCGCAGCTTCAAGTGAATCTGTGGTAGGAACGAAACTTATAAAAGATAGAATAACAGTCATTCCTTGTAGCAACGCAGATGGTACCCACTAGCTAAGAAGCCAAGGGCATTCAAAAATATGAACTTATCTTCCTTGCCAGTTTATTACCGCAATCAAAAATCTGCTTGGATGGACTGCAACCTTTTTAAATCCTGGTTTTTCGACGAGTTTGTGCCATCGGTCGAAAAAGACTTGAAGCAAAAATATCTGCCTGTTCGTGCTCCATTGCTGTAGGATAATGCACCATCACATCCATCTGAGGAAGATTAGGTGAAAGGGGACATAAAAGCTCTCTTTCTGCCTCCTAATGTGACCTCACTCATCCAACCAATGGATCAGGGCCTTATCGAATGGTTGAAAAGGCGATATCGCAGAAACCATATCAGCTCAATCTTGGACAAATCTGAAGGTCATAACTTATTTCAGGCAATGAAATCCCTGAACATCAAAGATGCTATCTAAACAATCGCTGCAGCATGAGATGAACTGAAACCTGACACACTGCGGAAATTGTGGCGTAAGCTTTGGCCACAAGTTATGACTGAAAATGAGCAGACCGAAAATGAGCAAAACAACGACGCTCTGGAAATCGATAAAGATCCACAAACTCTGGAGCCGAACGTCCCTGCCAATGAAGCTGAAGAGTGGATCAACGAATGTGATAGAGACTGTGACACTTTTGAAGTGCTCAATGACGACCAGATTATTGCCGCTGTTAGCCAGGAAACTGTAAATGAGGACTCGGAAGGCGAAGACGAACCCCCCCGGATTTCACACAAACGATTTTGACATCGCCCATCAATACATCGAGCAGAATCCAACTTCAGCTCCAATGGACGTTTTGTGGATAAAAAAATGGAGGGACACTGCAACTAAATCTAGAATAACATCTGCTGAACAAAGATGTAGCATTGACTTTTTTCCAAGTAATTTGTTATCGTTTTTACTGTAAAAACAGTGCATTCAGTATAATCATTTCTGAGTTAATACATACAGTAGTTTATTTCTTTGCGAAAAATTTCTTTTTACATACAGTGCTATAAACATTTTTAGTTGACTATCGTTTATACGTTAGTAAGTACAATACAGTACTGTAATTTGTTTGTCGTTTTTCCTTTTAACATATTATAGTGTGTGTAGACGATTTTTAGTTAATATATTGTTTAACACTGCGTAAAAAGCATCTTTTTAAATTACTGTAGACGTCTTTTAGTTCTTAAATCTTTTAATTTTTTTTACTATATGTCTTTTAATATCTTTTGCAATAAATATTAGGTTTTTTGGATAAATCGACCTTTTTTTCGCTCCAACCATGGTCCCTGTACCATAGGTGACGGATTAAAGGGGACCTACTGTATATCACAAAATTATTATTTACTGGATCTGTAGACAGAAAATATTTATATTAGAACATCTATAAAATTTTATTTTAACCAATGCTGCAGTGCATCTAGAAACTAGATGTTAAACAAAATAGGCAAAGCAAGGCGTGAAACATCATTCACTAGCCATATGGCATTTCATAATGCAGTAAACAATCTTTCAACTAGCAAGACAATAGATGTGAAATGTTTCTCATTTCAGTAAATATCATAAATTGAGAACTCTACAGTGTAATCATGTTTACAAGTTTGAGCGTGTCATATTTGCGATGCTTTCTACAAAGAAATGTCAATAGCGAGGATAATGGCCTCTTTCTTCTCCACCTAATGGCTTTCTTTTGTCAGACGACTATCTCTCAGCTGGGCGCCCAAAACGCATTATGTCAAGGTCACTTACCTTTCTTACTGAAATATTTACAACAGCTGTTTCCGCTACAGTAACAGTCTCATACAAAAATTTCACAGGTCGAAAATTTGCGTTACAAATGTGTAGAAACAAAATCCTGTAAATATAACAGTGTCCAAAAAATTTTCGCCAGCATTGTGATACATTCACACACATACACACATTTCACAACTCTTAAAGTACGATTCTTGGTTTCCAACATCCTTTTCGTAAATCAGAGTCCATAACCAATACATCTTATTCCTTACCTTATTACACATGTACATATTCATATTCATCAACACGTCTTCAATATTTCATCATAATAACTACATAGCATAAACAGATTCCTCATATAGCATCATCTCATTGATCATAAACATACCTCAAAAGCATAATACACATCGTCGTCGTAATAATAACACCATAACACCTCAGCCAAATCTCAAAAACGTCGTAACTTTCTGCAATAATTTCAAAACCTAATAAAAATTCTCTGCTCATTTCAATAGTGTCATCTACCTCAAACGTACTTTAAAAATCATGACCCCATACCAAATGTGACATTCAAAGCTCTCATACTATCACAATGGTTCCAAAAAAAATATGAACAGTTTACAAAGTACAGACAAAATACAATTTCATAAGTGTGAAATTATCCAACTGTGTAATTGCATAAACATCTGTCACTGATGTAGTAAAAAAGACATGTTTGTCTCTCTCAGTTAAATGATCAGGTAGCTGTGTAATTTATGTGTTAGAGAAATATGGTACCGATGTGTAAAGTTGTATAAGCAAATACCACATTAGCTAGGGCTCCTTGTGCTTGCCAAACACATGGTACACAAAGTAGGCGTGTACCCCCTGAGGATTGATGTAATTATACCCTCAGGTGTTACAGATTACAGCAATGGAATGAAATGTATCACGGAAAACCTTTGTATAATTGTTATTCAAAAATCTTTAAAAATAAATGTTTTAAGTGCAAAATTAGTCACTCAAATACGTGTACTGTAGCGCTAAACTGTGCGTCCTGTTGTAAGATAATCTCTGTGGAAGTATCGTAGTTATCGTCCTCCGAAAGCTAAGTTCTGCAGAAGTCAATGTACTTACCTCATGATAAACAAAAGTGAAATGCTTTGCGTATAGATATCTTAGTTATTACGCTTATTGCCATGATGAAGAAAGTACTGTGCTGTAACGTATTGTTGTGCTACGGAAAAGGCTGTCTCATTGTAGCTATACCACAAAGGTTACTACTAAAACATATTTTACTTTCCAGAATAATTCAGAAAAATTGTGCAGATATAAAACAGAAACACCGCAAAACCAACATTGTAAATTGTCTCTCATTAGTGGCGTCGTGATAAAATCGTGTAGCTGTCACATAAACTAACCGCTGTGTCATCTGGTATCTCACAGAAAGTACTTTAAATCCAGAATGTATTTTCAAGTACACCAAAATGTTGCATTAAAATCTCATTAGCAGTACTGGTAAATGTTCTAAGTATGTGAGCCTTATAGTCGTTACGTAATCGTGCAACTAACAATCAAGAATGTACACACACAATAACACTGTGTCGTCTGTTCACAATAACAACGCATTCGTAATTTCTGTTTAAATAAGTTCTCTTGGTTCTTGACTGGATATTTAACTTCAAAAATTGTTGCATGTTAACAGATTCTAAGTCTGACAAAGCATACTAGTAATGTAAAGTGAAAAGTTATATGGCAAAGACAAAGTTAACGGTTTTACATGTGAAACTTGGTGTATACCTTTACTCTTCGTAGTACACAAAGTTTCAACTTCAACGCAATTATCATGTGGTATACGTCGGATTCTGTAAGGTCCATTGTAAACCAGAAAGAATTTGTGACTCAAGTGTTTCTTCTTATGTGACAATGAATGAGCTTTAATGAGAACTTTCTGACCAATATATAATTTCTTTGCACTTGCTTTACCGTGTAGTTTTCTCCTTTTGTCTGCTGCAGATTTTATATTTTTAATAGCCAAATCAATTTTGTCTTTGTGTCGAAGTTTACGTGTATTCGGAAAAGGTACAAGCTCTCTGATTCTGTTCGGTGGTTCTTCATTCTTCAGTACAAGAGTAGGTGGTAAAGCAGTGCAGTCATGAGGCATTTCATTCAGCACGTTTTGAAATAAGTGTAAATATCTGTCCCAATGCTGATGCTTTCTGTGACAATAAAGTCTGCAAAGCTTATTGATTTCTTTCATAATCTGTTCGGAGGGGTTACAATGTGGTGAGTACAATGAAATAAAAACAGGTTTGATTTTATGATTCCGAAGCATGCGTGACCAAACAGCAGATCTGAATTGCGGTGCGTTATCTGAAATGACTTTAGCAACGTGGCCAACTTCACGTAAGAAATTTTTAACAAAGGCGTTGGATACAGACCGTCCAGTGGCTTTACGTAACGGAGTGAAAGAAACAAATTTTGAAGTAAGTTCAACAGCGACTAGAACGTACGAAAATCCATTCGATGTTCTGACAAGGGGTCCCAAGAGATCAACAGCAGCAAATTCTTTTCATTTAGAAGGAATGATAGGAAACAATGGAGCACGATGTGAGATAGTAGATGGTTTCGCCTTTTGACAAAGTTTACAAATAGACAAGACTCTTCGAATTCTCTTTTCCATATTGTTAAAATAACAAGTCGTCTGAAGAATATGATAACATTTTCGTGGGCCAAAATGTGCATAGCTGAAATGAAAGTACCAAATGAGCTTATTAACAAAATCGTCAGGAATGAAAAGTACCCATAGCTTGTCATCAACAGTGCAGCGTTTGAACAGTATGTTGTTTCTAACCAGATAATAATGCCGAATCTGTGTGTGTGTCTTTTCATGCCATTTGCTTTTGATGTCTTTCCAAATCGGATCTTTATCTTGTTCATGAGCAATGTCCTTTAAAGATGTGGAGATGAAGTTTTCAAAGGCGACTTTCTGAATGTAAAGAATACTGAAATTTTTCTCGAGGTTGCCTTCTGTGTTACCTTTCTGAAGCCCAGCCGGTGCGCGTGACAGTGCGTCCGCAACAATGTTCTCCTTGCCGGCAATGTAGACTATTGTGAATTGGAATTCTTGCAGAAACAATGCCCAAAGTTTTATCCTGTCATGATTTAATTTTGAAGACATAAGAAATTGTAATGCACGATGATCACTGTATACTTTTACGTGCTTACCAGAAAGAAAGAAACGGAATTTGTTAAATGCCCAAACGATAGCTAAAGCGTCTAATTCAGTAACGGAATAATTTTTTTCAGATTTTGTTATCACTCGACTAGCAAAGGCAATGGTTTTCTGAACAGTAATGTCACTTTTTGTGTCTTCTTGAAATAAATGGGCACCAAGACCGACTTTAGAAGAATCCGTGCTAAGGCAGAAATCTTGTGACATATCTGGATGAGCTAGTATTGGCGCGTTAAGTAGCGATTCTTTCAAAGAATTGAATTCCAACTGTGCTTGTTCGTCCCAGTTCCAAACAGTATTTTTTCCGGTGAGAGAACAATGTTTTGGTGTAACTAGAATTTGCATATTCATAAAACGACGGTAAAAATTTACGAGACCTAGAAAACTGCGGACTTGTTGTTTTGTGGATGGAACTGGAATGTCTCTAATTGCTTCTGAATTTTCAGGATCCGGCTGAATGCCTTCAGAAGAAATAATATGTCCCAAAAACTTCACCTTTGTCCTACTGAATTCAGACTTTTCCAAGTTAACTGTAATTCCAGATTCTGCAAAAATATGTAACACGCTGTTGAGGATGCGATTGTGTTGTTCCCATGAGGCTTCTGCTATCAGAATATCGTCCACATATAAGGTGATGTGACGTTTTAAGAACTCAGGTAATATGGAATTTAGCCCGCGAATGAATGCTGCCGAAGAAATGTTCAAACCAAAAGGAATTTTCCGAAACTGATAACAAACGCCGAAACAAAGGAAAGCTGTGTATTTTCTACATTCTGGATGAAGTTCGATCTGATAAAAGCTGGATCTGAGATCAATAGAAGACAACATTTTTACACCATTAAAATTTTGAAGAAGTTCTTCCAACGTTTGCGGCCTGCCTGTTTCAGGAATGATGATGGTATTGATTTGTCTCGAATCTAAGACAAGCCTGATCGATCCATTTTTCTTCTCAACAACATGTAATGGATTGCTGCATGAGCTTACTGCTGGCACAATAATGCCCTCGTCAAGCAAAGATTGTATTTCTGTTCTAACACGGTCCCTATAATACGCCGGAATTACGTATGGTCTAACACAAAATTTAGTATGTTCTCGAACACGAAATTGGTATTGAAATCCCTTGATTGTTCCTGTTTTCTGAGTAAAAACTATGGAATGTGCTTGTAAAATCTCAAAAAGGTCTTGCCTCTCAGTGTCATTACAATTCTCAATTGTTTGAATTTTATTCTGAATTAACTCATTAGTATCAAATGCGCCGTCGATATCATCCCTGTCAGTACTTGCAGAGTGATTGTTAGTGTGAAGTTCCGTCGAAAATTCCGAACTGTTGTCTAACAGGAGGTAAAGCCGATTAATTTCTTCGTCATAGTTTGAGAGCCAATCTTCAAATTTCAAAGCTATTGACTTACCTTCTTTCTCTAAACTTATTTCAGCATCGTGAAAGTTTAAGATTGCTTTGTATTCATTCAAAAAGTGTACTCCTAATATAATCTCCATCGACAATAATGGAACAATAAGAAAGTTCATAGAGAAGCTGTGGCTTTCACAAAAGAATTCTAAGTGGTTTGTTGGTGTACATCTACAATTTTTCCAACGATTGCACCTTGTAATTTAATCTTACGTAACGGAAGTGTGGGGCAATCGTTCGATTTGTTGCATTTGCTAAAGGCTGTTTCACTAATTGCTGAAATGGAACTGCCAGAGTCAAATACTGCCGTAAATTTTACGTCATTTACTGTAATGTGAATCACAGGATATGCAATGTTGTTATGTTTTACGTCGTGTTCCTGGAGTAAGATGTCCCTAATGTCTTCCATTTTTACGTAATTACTAGCTACGGCAGCTCCGTCGTCAGTTTCAGAAGTACGTTTTGTGGCTGCCAGCGGTATGAGTCATTGCCTATTGTCTCTTTGTTGGCGCATGTAGTTGTTGGGATTTGTTGACCTAACTTCTACAAATTCACCTTGTCGAGAGGGCCCTGCCCTGTTTGAATCCCGCCAGTTCTGATGCAATTCAGGTCTGTCGTTACGATCATATCGTCTGTCGTCATGTCGGTAGATTCCATAGTTTCTTTCTTGTCGGTCACGTGGTGGAGAATTTCTCCCTCAATCGTAACTGTGCGCTGGACCGTTACGTCTAAAGTTATTCTGTATCCCTTGATAATAATTGTTTTGGTTCCCATATTGTCTGTTTCTATGGCTATCTCTATCATATTCATTACTACGGAAGTGCGATCTTTCTCTGTAACTATTATAATGCCAACGGTTGTCATAAGGATGGTATCTGTTTCGTCACGATTTGTGTTGTGAGAATAGTCTTGTCAGGTCCAGTTATTATTTCTTTCATCGCGGAATTGTGACGGATGTAATCTGTAATTGTTGTGTTCTTGTTTTCGCATCCCGCGATTGTCAGTGTCAATTTCTAATTCTTGTAAGAGTCCCTGAAAAGCTTCAATGTCGTCTTTGCGAACGTCCTGCCAAAATAATAGGTCGTAAATGTTCAGGTAGTTTGATTAAGCAAATGCGGATGAGTTCTGAGGGGCTGTATGGGTTTGACAGGTACTGATTCTTGTGCAACATGTCTTCAAAATATTTCATAAGACTGGAAAATTCAGATTGTTCGAAATGTTTCATCATTATGATGCTATGTTTTACTCGGTCTTGTGTAGCTTGAGACCAACATGCTGAGAGGAAGGCATGATAAAATTCTGCTTCACTGTGACAATCGTGAATGACCGATCGCATTCTTCAAGCTGGTTCATTCTCTAAGTAGCCACACATAAATTCTAATCCGTGCTCTAATGACCAGTTGGGAGGAAAGCAATGAGAGAATTGATGGAGCCACGCTTGTGGATGAATGTCGTTGCCAGAATTCTTAAAAGTTTTGAATTTACGTGTGGTAATGAACAGCTTATAATCAGAATCATCATGTCGGCGAGTCGCATGTCGGTCATTGTTACGTCGTTTCGGCGGTTCCATCTCAAAATTCGGTGTACCTTGCCAATTTCTTTCATAATTTCCGAAATGCCCTGCGTTATTATTTTGTTGCTTTTCCGTATTTCTAAGTCCCTCTTCCCGTGTTGGAGCGCGAGTGTTCTCTGAAATATGTAATTTTTGTATTACTTGTGCCAACTGATCTTGTACTTCCCGGATTTCTTTTTTATGTTGCGTATTAATTTGATTCTAATTTTGTTTGGATTTCTTAATTTGTTCATACTTTTCTGTGTCAGTGATGGCTACAGGTCTTGTGTCATTCAGATCATCATCTACCTCTGCAGATAAGTTAGTGAACTGATCCGAAAATTCGGCTACTTTCTCCGATAGTGTACTTACTTCCTCAGTGTGTTTTTCTGAACCAAGTTTCAGTGTGTCCATTTGTGTTGAAATCGTATATACTGTGTCCTTTAAGTTTTCCTGAGTTTTTGCAAGTAGCGTAACCGAATCGGTAGTTGCAACTGAGTCAGTTTTAGCCCACAAGGTCTCATGATTTTCATGAACAATGGTTCGCAGTTCTTTTATGGCTGCTTCGTGAGTCTGTAATGCATTTACATGCCGCGAAAAAATAGGTTGAAAATGCTCACAAATTTGTGTTTTTACGTCATTACAGACTTTTTGACATTTCGATTCAATTTTAGGTAACTCAGTAGTTAAATCTTCACGTGTTTGTTCAAGTGTGATGTCTAACTTTTGAAGCTTTTGCTGTGTTTATCTCTGATTTTGTTCCATTGTGTCTAACTTTTGAAGCTTTTGCTGTTTGTCTGTGATTTTGTTCCATTGTGTCTAACTGTTGCTGTGTTTGTCTCTGGTGTTGTTCCATTGTGTCTAACTCTTGAACATTTTGTTCCATTGTGTCTAATTTTTGAAGCTTTTGTCCCATTTGTTGCATTAATTGTAGTAACAATGCACTGGTGTCTGAAACATGTTCCTCAGTGCTATTCGGCAATGCATTTGAGCAGGCAATATTCACATTTTGAAAAGCAGAAAATGTGTCTTGACTTATTTGAGAAAACGGCGAGGACGCAAAACCTGAATCTACAGTATTTGCAAGATTTTGTCCTGTCATTTCGGATTCCTGAGGCAAGCTGTTGCCGACCGATCGATCGATAATGCTTCCCTGTTCACTAATTGTTTCACTGCCTACACAATTATTTGCAGCCCGCTCCATTTCCCTATGCACAATTACCAGATTACTACTTTGAAAATTAGTTAATTCATTACACGGTGGCGCTAACACACTGATTTCGTCTTCACTGTCATTTCTGTTTACTTTGGAGCCTAGTATTACGTTTTTCACACGCCATTATTGTCACAATATTTCACACGACAACACAGAAAAGCACAATTTGAAGAGCAAAATAAGAAAACACATTAACATAGCATTCAAAATAATATCTCGTTAATTGAAAGCGCAGCTGCGAAATACTAGGTGCAAATCTACATGCATGCCACAACTTTTTTACTGTCCAAGAATGAAAAACTACAACTACAAAGGAAATTCTCTCTACAATTCCGCGCTAGCAATAAACAAAGGCTCAGTTTACTTTGGTGCCTACTATTACGTTTTTCACACGCCATTATTGTCACAATATTTCACACGACAACACAGAAAAGCACAACTTGAAGAGCAAAATAAGAAAACACATTAACATAGCATTGAAAATAATATCTCGTTAATTACAAGCGCAGCTGCGAAATACTTGGAGCAAATCTACATGCATGCCACAACTGTTTTACTGTACAAGAATGAAAAACTACAACTGCAAAGGAAATTCTCTGTAGCAGTTCATGACATCCAATCTTACAAATTTCAAAACTCCGCCATTTCTCTCCCCACATCCACTACTGCTGGCAGCCGAGAGGTTCTAGGCGCTTCAATGTGGAACCGCGTGACCGTTACGGTCACAGGTTCGAATCCTGCCTCGGGCATGGATGTGTGTGATGTCCTTAGGTTAGTTAGGTTTAAGTAGTTCTAAGTTGTAGGGGACTGATTGAAGTGTTGGCAGAAGAGCCAACACTGTGTTGCTAGAGGAGGCCGAAATGCACGCGTTTAATTACACGCTGACTGGCGTGAGGTCTGAAACAGTTAAGGGAATTAATAGTAGCAAATAAAGTACGTAGTTGATATAATACTTAACTTTAATCCACAATTGGTGTACATCGCTCTTGACGGTGCATGTTATAATCTCAATATCAAATGCTATGGCGCCTTGCTAGGTCGTAGCAAATGACGTAGCTGAAGGCTATGCTAACTATCGTCTCGGCAAATGAGAGCGTAGTTGTCAGTGATCCATCTCTGGCTAAGTCGGCTGTACAACTGGGGCGAGTGCTAGTACGTCTCTCTAGACCTGCCGTGTGGCGGCGCTCGGTCTGCCATCACTGACAGTGGCGACACGCGGGTCCGTCTTATACTAACGGACCGCGGCCGATTTAAATGCTACCAGCTAGCAAGTGTGGTGTCTGGCGGTGACACCACACTGATGACCACAGATGTTAAGTCCCATAGTGCTCAGAGCCATTTGAACCATTTTGCATTTCGTTCTTAATATGTACAATCTATAGCTAAGTTCAACGTCGACGCCCTGAGACAGTGAAACAATAAGCCATTCGCCGCATGTAGCTGGGGGACATCCGAGCATTATTGGGTATGTTCCCTTTCTTAGCACTAGTTGGTACCTTCCGTACGGGATGTGTACTGCACAGGTTCCTGCCAGATGTCAAGGAACATGTAGAACGTATGGTACCGTCTCCGTTTCGTTGATGACGATGAGCGAGGTAAGACAAAGGATAAAATCCGAGGTCGGTGCTTCGTCTACTTATGTCGGACAGTGCCAGATTGGCGCATCCATGGACAACAATGTTCTATACCTTTTCTCTCTTAACTCTGCGGTTAATTGACACTTAACAGCTCATATTATTGAGGACTATTACGTCTCACAATATATACCTAAATTATCTAGTGAATAACGTAGAAAGTTCACGTGCGTTTTCGCAAATGTTGCTATTATATACAGAGAAGTCGCAACGCAAGCAAAATGTAACGAGATGCAGAAAGACTTGCAGGGGATCGAGGCTTTAGAGCAGAAAGCTTCTGTTTTGCACTTCGAATTAATTTGGAGAGGAGTAAATTGAATTCATGACTGCAGATTAATTCGGCAGCGGTGTCTCTAGGCTGATTTCTTCCGTTGAGCTGGTTCGTTAGAGTCACAGACTTTTTTGTATTTCAAAAGGTAGAAATTTCCGTTATTTTAAAATATCATTTGCGTTAGTAAATTCAGCTATAGTTTTTATGCAGATCCGTTTTAAATCAGATGTAAAGTACCTGGATGATCGTTCTTCTCGGAGCTTTTGCCTTTACGGCTCCTGAACCTATAAAACCCAGAATGAAAACTGCTATCTTATCTTAGCACAAAAAAAGGCGAATGTATCTTGCACGCATTTAGGGATGTAAATAGCTGGTGATGTAAACGAAGGGAACTTGCTTTTCGAATTATCTGGCAATTTCAAACACATTTAAATCAAAACAGCTTGACATTCGCGCTTTTTTGCTTGTTAGTACCCATGTCATGTTATAAAATACATCGTGTCAAGTGAAGTAACCTGGTGCATGATGTCATGTTGTATAACTCACATCAAGTCATACAACAAAGCATTTGTAATGTCGTGTATTTTAGGATGCATGCATTCCCATTTTGGGGTACTTACTATTACATACGCGCTCCCATTCTCGACTAATTCCCATTGTAGATGCATCCCGCTTTCCAGAAGCACATAAATTTGTGTCTGTTTGCTCTGATACTCCTGAAAATATGTGTAACATTGGGTGGGTCAGTTTTGTGCTACGATGGGAGAATTTTTCATTCTGATTCCCTGCTCTTATTCTACCATAATTTAGAATTAAGGTAGAAATTTGAAGCGTTTCGCACTAGTTTGAAAGATAGAAATGCCACGCGTAAAAAGATTCACAAAAGATGTGTTTTTTGCAGGTAAAATCCGAATGAAGCTAGGTTTTTGAAAGCGAGTTTTCAATTTAATCGTAAGAACGCAATTTTCATCTGATTCACTTTAAACCGTTTCTGCGCGTTCAGTTCACCTAAGAATGAATTTCACTTGCTGTATTTAGCTCGAATTTAAATAATCCTATCTCGAGAACGAATAAAGATTATTGGATAAAAAGTTCCGTTTTATCTTTACCCGTGTATCTACTTTAGAGCAAAGTTTAAAATGATTTGTAATAGTTTAAATTATAGAATCTGCGCGCTTCAAAAACCTCACAGTGAAACTTTTTTTTGCATGTATCGCGCAAGATCCGAACCATTAGATGAACATTAATTTCAGACCATTTAAAAGGAAATAATCGATTTACACAATCTGCTTGGCCGCCAACTCCGGTTCGTCATCCAGACGTTGTTCAAGATACTGTAACACAGCAACAACAAGATAGATGCCCGAATGGCTACTGAAATGGCCGCCGGTCCGGGCTAAACCAGAGACCTTTCACCTCATGTTCCCAGCTCAAATAGGAACCGTGCGTCAAGACCCTCTCCCCCACAAACCGTGACTCTGCGTGCGGCCAAACGTATATGCTTCAGCGCTTTCGCGCTATAAAGACGTACCCACATTAACTTAAAAATAAGAAACGAATCTGTAAATAACCGAAAATCGAACCGAAATAATGGGCTATCCCGTCAAAACTGAAGGGCGTGTAAGTTCACAGAAAACTTTTCCGGAATCTCCGCTTAGAAAACATGCATCGATAGGTTCAATACTGGTCACAGAGCAACGGCCTTGTCTCGAATAACACTTAAGTATATTACGGTTGGTAGTGCACTTGCCCGCGAAAGGCAAAGGTCCCGAGTTCGAGTCTCGTTCCGGCACACAGTTTTAATCTGCAAGGAAGTTTCATATCAGCGCACACTCCACTGCAGAGTGAAAATCTCATTCTGGAAACATCCCCCAGGCTGTGGCTAAGCCATGTCTCCGCAATATCCTTTCTTTCAGGAGTCCTAGTTCTGCAGGGTTCGCAGGAGAGCTTCTGTAAAGTTTGGAAGGTAGGAGACGAGATACTGGCAGAAGTAAAGCTGTGAGGACGGGGCGTGAGTCGTTCTTGGGTAGCTCAGTTGGTAGAGCACTTGCCCGCGAAATTCAAAGGTTCCTAGTTCGAGTCACGGTCGGGCACACAGTTTTAATCTGCCAGGAAGTTTCATATCAGCGCACACTCCGCTGCAGAGTGAGAATCTCATTCTGGATATATTACGGTTGTTATGGTTTCTGGTTATTGTGAAACAGTCGTCGATAAGCTCCGTTCAAAATATATCGGCTTACGTTTTCCCTGATGACCTTAAGTTGTAGGCAGTGTGAAGGACAGGTACCGCACACCCATGTCTAATTTCGTCCTCCTCCTACCTCATTCTCCCTAATGACTCTCCCGTCGACGCGGCGCTAAATCGCCAAAAAGAAAAAGGGAGACATAAGATAAACAGTCCGAAACAAGAAGTGACCGATGAAGGACTACGGAGGACGCGACAAAACTTGGACGAAGTCTTGCCGGCGAGGTGTTAGTGCGGGAGACAAATGAACGGCTGTCGGCAGGACAAACCGCCTGTTCGGCCGCTACACAGCGTCGGCGGCGTCGCGCGGGTCTCCGGTCCGCATTCCGGGGCCCCGCGCGACAGAACACCACTAATTCAGCCGAAAACCAAACACGGGAGATTTCCGTGCCGCAGGCTGGCGGCAGCGGAGGCAGAGGCGCCGAGGACGGCGAGAATGATCGAGCGGCGCGCAGCCCGCCCTGCCACCGAGCGCCCATACGGGGGCGCCGCGGCCTGATGTATTGTAATGGCGCAGAGCGTCGGCCCTGTGTGCGGTGCGGGCAGCGTGCAGTTTATCTCGCCCGCGACAACTGTTTATAGACTGTTTGACGGTGCGTGGACGTGCGCAGGGCAGCGTGCGGGCGGGCGCGCGCACACACACCGCCAGTCCTGTGCAGCCGCGGCCGTAGCGCGAGCAGAACTACAGCAACAGAAAGCAGCAGCGGCGAGTTCCTCTCCCACCGTGGGACGGATTAAACGGCACGTAGCGCGGAACATTCGTCACCATTGTGGAAAGAGGTGGAGGGAGACAAGGTGGAGGCTTCGTCGGTTTCGTGTTAGAAGAATTTTAAATCTCGAAACCGGTATTAATAAAGGCGGCGTGAAAGGGTCGGGGGCCGGGGAAACTCTTGAAACACATTGTGTCATGTGTTCTCCTCTGTTGGGCGTATCTCATGGCGTGTTACTCAATGCGCATGCCAGAAGTACGAGAGGCGTTCTATACGTTAGACAACATTTTTTCTCCTCGGTGGATTTGGCTCTGAGCACTATGGGACTTAACATCTATGGTCATCAGTCCCCTAGAACTTAGAACTACTTAAACCTAACTAACCTAAGGACAGCACACAACACCCAGCCATCACGAGGCAGAGAAAATCCCTGAACCCGCCGGGAATCGAACCCGGGAACCCGGGCGTGGGAAGCGAGAACGCTACCTCACGACCACGAGATGCGGGCACGGTGGATTTCAGTGCGAAATTAGTTGTGGGCCATCGTGTAATACACTACCGGTCATTAAAATTGCTACACCATGAAGATGACGAGCTACAGACGCGAAATTTAACCGACAGGACGAAGATGTTGTGATATGCAAATGACTAGCTTTTCACAGCATTCACACAAGGCTGGCGCCGGTGGCGACACCTACAACATGCTGACATGAGGAAAGTTTCCAACCGATTTCTCATGCACAAACAGCAGTTGATCGGTGTTGCCTGCTGAAACGTTGTTCTGATGCCTCGTGTAAGGAGGAGAAACGCGTACCATCACGTTTCCGACTTTGATAAAGATCGGATTGTAGCCTATCGCGATTGCGGTTTATCGTATCGCGACATTGCTCTCACGTTGGTCGAGATACAGTGACTCTTAGCAGAATCGGTGGGTTCAGGAGAGTAAAACGGAACGCCGTGCTGGATCCCAACTGCCTCGTATCACTAGCAGTCGAGATGACAGGCATCCTATAAGCATGGCTGCAACGGATCGTGCAGCCACGTCTCGATCCCTGAGTCAAGAGATGGGGACGTTTGCAAGACAACAACCATCTGCACGAGCGGTTCGACCACGTTTGCAGCAGCATGGACTATCAGCTCGGAGACCATGGCTGCGGTTACCCTTGCGTTGCATCACAGACAGGAGCGCCTGCGATGGTGTACTCAACGACGAACCTCGGTGCACGAATATCAAAACGTCATTTATTCGGATGAATTCAGGTTCTGTGAAGAGCATCATGATGGTCGCATCCGTGTTTGGCGACATCGCGGTAAACGCACATTGGAAGTGTGTATTCGTCATCGCCACACTGGCGTATCACCCGGCGTGATGGTGATGGTATGGGGTGCCATTGGTTACACGCCTCGGTCACCTCTTGTCCGCATTGACGGCACTTTGAACAGTGGACGTTACATATCTGATGTGTTACGAACCGTGGCTCTACCTTTCATTCGATCCCTGCGAAACCCTACATTTCAGCAGGATATTGCACGACCGCATGTTGCAGGTCCTGTACGTGTTTTTCTGCATACAGAAAATGTTCGACTGCTGCCCTGGCCAGCACATTTTCCAGATCTCTCACCAATTGAAAACGTCTGGTCAATGGTGGCCGAGCAACTGGCTCGTCACAATACTCCAGTCACTATTCTTGATGAACTGTGGTATAGTGTTGAAGCTGCATGTGCAGCTGTACCTGTACACACCATCCAAGGTCTATTTGACTCAATGCCCAGGCGTATCAAGGCCGTTATTACGGTTAGAGGTGGTTGTTCTGGGTACTGATTTCTCAGGATCTATGCACTTAAATTGCGTGAAAATGTAATCACATGTCAGTTCTAGTATAATATATTTGTCCAATGAATACCCGTTTATCATCTGCATTTCTTCTTGGTGTGCCAATTTTAATGGCCAGTAGTGTATGACCGCTTCAGACCTTATAGTTTCATGAAGTTCCGTTAAGTGTTGGCGCTATACGTAGCTTCCAAAGGAGCATCTGTAATGGAGGTGCGTTCCAAGAAGAGAGCTCTCATTGGGTTTCTTTTGGCGGAAACCCAGAGCACTATGAGACGCCCTGCTAAACCCGCATTACTGGACAGGTAGTTTAAGTTGTGGAAAGGGGCCAAAATAAGGGGCTGTCAATTACAATTGAACGTACAACCTTTTAATTGATCAAACATTCGAAAAGGCAAGATAATTTTTAAACTAACACAGCTTGAGTTTTGGAACTTAATTAGCGGCTGAATACGCCATACAATCTCATGCCTTAAGGACAAGACCACTTTAATTCAAAAACGGCTTAAAGAAAATAACCTAAAGCTCAACCAAAATCAGAAATTTAAAAGGGAAAGCTGTATCTTAAACTTAGTTCCTTAATTAGGCTGAAGGCGCAAAGATCCCGACACTTTAAGAGCAAAGAACTTAAATTCAAAATCGGCTGAAGGCCCAACACTTAAGTCTCAATAACATTACTTTTAAAAATGCGAAAGGCTTTATGTAAAACAGTTCTTAAATTAGGATTAAGGCCCAAACCATCTGACGCCTTCAGGGCAAAACAACTTTAATCAAAAAGAAGCTCCAATCTCCCTCCGTCAGACAGGTCATGTGTATCGCCAGCGGTCGGCGAACACTGGCTGTCGGCGCCTCACCGGCGCTCCGTCCCCGACTTCACTGCTGGTCCGCCTCCAACTGACTGCCAGACACACGACGACCCAGAAATACTATCGGTCGCTCCATAGATGGTACGTCAGTGCACTTATTCATACACCATGCTGCTGCCACTCACGGGCAAGTAAGGCAGGAAGTCAGTGACTCCAGTAAATGGAATAAGAAAACAAGGCGGCAGTGCCATGATAGAAGATGGAAAACAATAAATGGGATAAACGCGAGCCGTGATCGGCTCGCATTGCATAAGTTCATAGGGGTTTGCAGAATGTCTGCAGAGACCTGTCAGTGAACGAAAGCATGGTGCGTCTTTGGACGAGGCGTCCATCATCATCATCGCAACAAGGTTGCACAAATTTGTCCCAAATCCCGCGTGTCGGCCAGCCGCACACAGCTGTGACACCTGCAGTGTTGGAACGTGCGGACACTCTCGTTCGAGATGATCGACGGATCACAATAAAACACCTCGCTGCACAACTGGACATCCGTGTTGGTAGAGCTGACAAACTTGTTCACTATTTGGGGGACTCAAAAGTGTGTTCTTCCTCATCCACCGTACAGTCCGGATCTCGCACCTTCCGACTCCCATCAGTTCGGTCCAGTGAAGAACGCACATCGCGGGAACGTACGTGGATAATGGGAAGCTTATTGATGTAGCAAGACGTAGGCTCCGACATCGACGACTAGGGAGGTACAGGCGCTCCCAGTCAGGCGGCGCAGGCCATCTCACTGAACGAGGATTAAGTTGAGAAATAGAGTTTTGTAGCCAAAAGAGTGGGGAACAGTACGTTGTATAGGAGTCCTGAATAAAACCAACTCGCTTTCAGGAAAAAAAAAATATGTTGCGTTACGTCCATCGTATGTTTAGTAAGTCTTACACAACGTCTAAAATTTCGTAAACTTTACATAATGTAGGAACTGCCTTATTTCAGTCTGATTAGAGATGTGTTCGGGGGAAACGGGGTGTTTGGTGTCCTTTAGCCACAACATGTCGACGGCTGATCAGCTTAAAGGATTTTATCAAATAATGTAACCGAGAAAGCGAATGACCTATTTCCGATTTTGAATCACGTTCGTCTGTTATTCTTTTTCGGCTCTAGAGGTTTTTGTAGAGCTATAACCTGAGTAGTTTTCACCCTGCAGTCGTTATCAGAAATCTGATTGCACTCATGTATATTGCAGGAAGGGACTGGACACAAAATCAGACTTATTTTTAACCTTGTATCACGTGTTAAAGTGAAACAGGCTTTTCTTACCAAACACTGCTTTACTATTGCAAACTGTGCACACATCAGATCAGGAAGAATTCTTGGTCACTACTTACAAAGGAAGATAATTTTAACAGTAAATGTGCAGTGACATCTGGACATTGCCTGAGGCCCGGAAAACTATGTATAAGTACAAAAAGCGAAGTTTAACAGTAGTTGTGAGAGCAGACGTATCCTCACCCGGTGTTATATCAAACGGGCGAGAATATATCATAGAGCGTTTTCGCTCGTTATGTGGAAACAATAAGTCCTATGGAAAAAATGATGAGGTACTTTTTGTAGAAAATTTAATGCAGTTAAGTTTTTTACTGGGATGCGTTTCCATTAGGGGCTGTAATTTTCCAGTTTTTCAAGAAAAATTTATAAAAGTAACTTTCAAACGTATTATCTTGAACAACTGAAAAACCATGACGTACAGAGAAAACGTATCACAGTAAAAAATATAACTACATTAAATTTCCTACAAAAAGAACCTGCTTTTTCTGTAGGACCAGTAGATCGCTCTGAGCGAACGAGAGAATTTGAAAATCTGGAGCATGGTATTTAAAGGCATCGTGGCTTGCATGAAACCCAGCTGAAGGGGTAGCTGAATCACCTACAAATACGCAATTCAGCTTTGGTCTTACATATGTAAACGAGTTAGTTGTTGAAGTAAGCAAAACTGTTCTCGATATGGGGTTATTGATATGTTAGTAACTAAACATAAAGTTTTATCCAACTGTTTGTGAGGATAATGTTTATATTGTGTTGCAGGACGCCCCTGCTCACCCGCAGCCCAAGGCAGGCAACCGCCACGGAGATGCGCGCTTTCATAGGTGAGTTACTGTTTCGTTCTTACTGCCTGGAGGCGTATCGATGACGATACTTTTTGTGGAAGTACGTGGTAACATGGGAATGTGTATTGTTACCGTTATCATTAGGATATATACATTAACTGAACATATGTAGTTTATTCGTGCCTTTTTTTGTGGGTATCTGGAGCATCTTTCTTTACAATCCAATAGAAATAGGTCAACATAGTAATAGCCGACCGCCATGCGTACTAACGTTCTATGATAGATATGTCCTGTTAGAACTTCCGTGTTGATCATTAAATGCACCACAGTTCTCTAGTAACACATCGAGGCGAAAGTAAAGGAGGTTTATCTGCAGCCTGTGAGCATATAAGCATGAATAAGTTAGTCCATAAGGTCCTTTTAATATTCGGCTTTCATGTTTGCCAAGAAGAGCGTTATCATATTAGGAAAACATTGCCATGCATGCAGCAATAGAAGGGTTAGAATAAACTCAAAATGTAGGTCCCCCAATAGCTGACTTGTCTGTGAATCAATTAATATCCCCTTCTTGATCTTCTCTATGCTAAGTAGCGAAAACTCTTACACATATAACGAAATGCTCCTTCATTCCTGTTCACAGCCTTTACAAATGCTGTCATGCATCACAACGTAATGTGCGATTGTGGGAGAACAATTTTGCTGTTATTGACTAGAGATTCTTCAGAAATATATTTTGGCCCAGGCGCCAGAGCAATTAGTATTGGTCATTCTCCTTCATTCCTGTGCACATCCTTTACAAATGCTGTAATGCATCCCAACGTAATGTGCAATTGTGGGAGAACAATTTTGCTCTGATTGACTAGAGATTCTTCAGAAATATATTTTGGCCCAGGCGCCAGAGCAGTTAGTATTGGCCATTCTCTCTATGTGTATTGGCCATTCTCTCTGTGAGTAGTATTTTTCCTTTGCGTGAACGTCCCACTCAAACAGGTATCGGAAACGCCTTTGCAACCGCAACTGCACCGTAATGACTTCGAAATCTCCACATACCAGCCATTAATGCTTATTGCAATTAACACAGTATACAACGGATTGCAGCATGATATAATTTTCTTTAGCTAAGGCAGCATATGCGACTGAGATGAATGGCCTTTCATTACCACTGTGTAACAGTACCGACTGCGGTCTTATTTTTGAGCCATCTACAAAAAGTTCCCACTACCTGGTTTGTAATGTAATGTACACGTCTTCTAAGAAACTGTCACTGTCCCCGGAGAACGTAACGTCAAATTCAGTCCTGAAATAATATACAATTTTTTTCTCACTCTTCTGAACACAAACACACATACTATGTCAATGAGATCAAGAATTTGACTTTACGCTTTGGAAGATCGAAATCCCTAGTCAGAGCGATGAGTTCACACCACATAATTTTGTGTGGTTCTCCAGATGAGAATGTTGGTATAAATGAAGGGTCAGTGTCACTGGCTGTATGTGTCGGTTCTGCATCATTGCTATAACAGCTTGATAGTGGTACAACTGGGCAACAGGAACCGCCAATCCTTCGCCATGAGTCACCGGGCGAATGACAGCTGGGATGCGAGAATATTGAATATTGCTCTTCCTCTTCATATTGATTCTTTTCGTCAAGGGAGGTACCATAGAAAAACTGCATTCCGATGCGTGATTTGTGGGTTCACGCCAAACAGTAGGCACGCCAAACTTCATGGAGAGTCACCAAACAACCAAGCATTCATGATAGGCGGACACGAGGTATTACACACGTGTAGAACTTAAGATTTACTTTGGTCTGCAACTCAATACCCGAAATACACGACTTATCCTCATCTCACTGCCTTAGTCAATGTTCGCCTTCTTGAACCACAAATAACGATCTGTACAAATGTAACAAAAGTTATCTAGTTCGTTACTGCAGATGCGGGGCGTCTTCTTAAAAGCGTACAAGCCCACAGTAACAGAAATATTCAATTTCTACGCTTCACCTCGCTTACAATGTCTGCCAACCGCCACAACACTTGTTCCAGTACTACGTGAACTAGCACAGCGCAAGAGCACGCAGACGTGATAAGCAACAATTTCAATATTGCGCCTGGTTTCTGTAGTCGACAACGCTCACGTGATGGTGGACATATGAGTTACGGTGTAAAGCAGTGTTGAAAACTGTACGGGAAGCGTCCAACTTATTCACTTGCGGCAAGGGATCTTTGTCACAGAGCCTTTGCATGTAGCCCTTACAGTGTGACTGTGACTGTGATACGAAAACACTTTATTTATTCTTAACCCAGAGCTAGGAAACAATTTTATCCTTGATATTCGTGTTTAGAGCAACCAAATCTATTAAGCACGTGCATTTTTGTATCTGTAAAAAATAAAAATTGAAAATTTGTGAACCAATGAATTGTAACTGGAGACTCTTTCTGTCCTGCCCCCCTCACTCAATTTGTGTATGTGTGGAGGGGGGGGGGGGTAATGTATGTAGATGGCTTGATTATGTGACAGATTATTTACTGAATTCACCCGTCGAAGAAGTTATAGAAGGAGGAAGGGAGGAATCCTGATAAGCCTAGGCCTAGGTATCTTAGCGGTGTCATTCATACTTTTGTCAAAAATGTGCAACGGTTCTTAGTAGCGGCTGGGTCATTATTGAAGACAGAAGGGCACCGGTATAGGTTTTGCTAAACGGACACGAAGCTCCCACACGTAACTTAACCTGATGGGCCAAAACTCTAAAATCACTTGCTTAATAGCTTCTTGGGACGCAGTAAAGCAGCTATTCGTCATGGTATGCATTTGACAAGACCTAGGTAAGTTTCCGGAGGTACGCGGAACCAGACGTCAACGCCTAAGTCGGGCAGTTCCCGTAAATTATTGACTGGTGGTTTATAGCCTCTGGACTGGCGTCCGATAGCATCCCCAACGTGTTCCGCCGCTTTAGGATGGGTCGATTGTGATGGCCAAAAGAATCATATTCCTTAATCTCTGAAGAACGAGTATGGTTTTGTGATACGAACAGTTATCCTGCTGCAGGGTGCCATCGCCTTTGGAAAAGCCATCAAGTATGAATAATGCAGTTCATAGTCATCGGGCATTCAATTACTACCACAGGTGCGATGGAAGCCGAGGTGAATATTCCCAGTACGCTAATACCGCCTTCATCGGCCTTCATTGGTGGTGCGTTGCACGTTTCTAGCACTCGTCCGCCTGAATGCGACGCAACAGGACACGACCATGTAGTAGTAGTATTAGTAGTAGTAATAATATTAGTAGCTTTATTTATCCGTAGATCTCTTTTTACAAGGTTATAGAACATGTCAAAGTATTTACAACTTTAGACCAATTTAAAATAAGCTAGTTCGTATACACATATATTTACAGACTTCCAATTAGAGATAATCATTAGATTTTACTCCTGGTATACAATACTTTTTTTACAAATAACTTATTAAACAATGTAATGCCACACCGTTCACTCATACCTCACTATCAGCCACTGCACACACTGTACACACACTGTTTCATAACACTTCACTCACTAAACACACACACACACACACACACACACACACACACACTGGTGACCTGTGGGCCAGTTTCTGTACCGCAGCTTCCCATTTACTATCCCGAAAAAAATGGATCAGCATCCCTCCATAATGAGTGAGCTCCGAAAGAGGAAGAGGTGTTAGTACTGTGCTATGCATAGCTTCAGGATAGTGTTTCTAGGAAAGAAAAAAAAATAAAGTGAGGGTGTTATGTGGAATGTTGGATGTTTTATAATCATTATCACTGTTATTTATTTATTTGTATAACATTTTTTTATCAAACCCCTGCTCTGTTTCATCTAAATAATCCTTCAGTGTATAAAATGTATTGCATAACAGGTACTTTTTTGCTGCCTTTTTAAATAAGGGTATTTTTGCAGTTTCTCTAATCTCTTTTGGTGATTTATTGCAGTTTTATTTCCTGGTAGAAAATACTGGTTTGAGTTTTATGTTTATTTTTTCTTGGTAAATGTAAGTTGAGTCTGTCTCTTGTTGCATTGTCGTGGACAGAGCTGTTTCTGCAGTAATTAACCAATGTTCTTTTTGGTGTGTACAACTGACTGGTAAATGTATCACATGGAACAGTTTGGAACAGTTGAAATCCCCAATGTTTTGAACAGATCTTTGCAGTGAGCTCGACTATCACATGGAACAGTTTGGAACAGTTGAAATCTCCAATGTTTTGAACAGATCTTTGCAGTGAGCTCGACTAGTACTTTTTGTTATTATTATTATGGCCCTTTCCTGGAGTTCGAAAATTGTGTTCATATTTTGTGCGTTTGTTCCCCAAAACAGAATGCTATAGCTGAGAACTGAGTGTACATATGAATAATATGTAACTAAAAGACACTGCATGTTACACACTGATGATAAGATTCTACGGGCGTAACATACTGATGACATTCTGTTTGCACTTATCTTTGTGTGTTCACACCACTTCAACTGAGAATCAATATTCATTGCTAGAAATTTTGCATTTGTTACACAAAGTATAGAGGTGCCATCTACATTTAATTTGACATTGTCATTTTTCTTCTTCAAACTGAAATTCATGGTATTAGTTTTCTTTATGTTCATTGTCACTTTATGGCTTATTGACCAATCGTAAACTTACTTGAGAGTTTCATTTGCTTTCTCGGAAAGGAGTTCTCTTGTTTTCTCTGTGGCTATACTATTGCTGTCATCAGCGAAGAGAATTTTTTCACCATGGCTAACACCATGAGTAACGACCTGATGTTACGAGAAACGTGATTCATCCGACTAGGTGGCACGTTTCCATTGATCCTCGGTGTTTTCACCGACCTTTAACCACTTTCAATAGATACGATATTGCAGTGTCTGTGTTATTCCAAATTACTATGCAGTATCGTATTCGTCCGCCGACATCGGTCAAACGAATTTCAAGTAAGATGTCTCCCCTGTACAAGAATATACATAATGGACGTAAGAGTACAGGTTGTGGAAACATGGCTGACGACATATGGAAGTTTAGGTCTGGCCTTGTGACGTGTTCCGATAGCCAAATGGTAAGGTGATCTCTCGCGATATGCGGGAAATCCCGGTTCGAGTCCCGGTGCGGTACAAATTTTCACTCTCGTCATTCCATTATATAAGCTGATAGTTGTCGATATTCGCAACTGTGAGTACACTTCATGCATTTCATAACGGCTGTAGTCTCCCCAGTGCCCGTTCCTTCGGACATGCATGCATAGCCGAAGGCACATCCTATTGTAATTCGGAATAATACAGGCACTGCGAGTCGTATTTATCCACCGACACCGCGAGGGCATGTCACTCATATACAGGAATACAGGTAATGGATGTACGAGTGCAAGTTGTAGGTAGATGGTTGAAGACATATGGAAGTTTGGGTCTCGCCGTGAGTCGTGCTTAGATAGCCAAATGGTAAGGCGACACCTCGCTCGAGCTTGGAGTCCCTGTTCGGCACAAATTTTCATTGTCGTCATTCCATTATACAAGCTGATGGTTGTCCATATTCGCAACTGTGAATACATTCCATTACTTTTGGCATGTGAACGGCCGACCAGTTTCGCCGTTTCGAGACGCTCGTTCAGAGCAATCTGCCTTTTGGTGAGTATTGCTAAAGACAGTAAATTTACCCATCCTCAATAGGTGTGCCTCCTCTTGCACACTTCTCTAACCGCGTCACCTGCCGGCAGCAACATAAGGCTGCATTCAATCTCGTGGTACTTAATGGTCACGGTGTTCCGAGCCATCTACTGCACTTGAGTGTCGCACATGGTATCTTCCACTCCGCAGCCCAAGCTGCTCTCGAACAGTTGAAAACAGCACATGTTTCAATTTAGAAACATTCGAGCGTTTACAATACTCAGGGAAAGGGTTACATTCACAGTTAATGCAAATGGTAAAAAGCCAGCGCTGTCGTCCCATAAAGACTGACCAACATCAGTCAGGAATTATCGCTAAGAGGATTTCATAATCATCTTACGGCCATTATAATTATGTCTTCAGCCCACCTTAAGTGGCTCCATGCAGAAGCTCCTCTTTACATTTAGTGGTCGATAGATAATCGCTTAGCGAATCGACGGAGCTTCTATGTATTTACGTGCATGAAGATCCAGTCACATTTCAGATTTTTTACGAACTACCAATCTGCATGGGATAACATTTCGTAATGACGTAATATCTCTTTATAAAATTCCCTCGGCTACCAACATCCTCTTGATCTGAAACTGTGATTGGAAGGTCAGTTATTTACATGGTATATCGTAAGTAATAGTGAAAACTGACAGGGGCAAAAACCTACAACAATATAAGCAAATAAGGTTCAGTATCACAACCCCACAAACGGGTGTTTGGGAGAAAATAGTGAATATATGGTACCAAATATAGTTGTTGGTTGTTGTTGTGGCCTTCAGTTCTGAGAATGGTCTGATGCAGCTCTCCATGCTACTCTATCCTGTGCAAGCTTCTTCATCTCCCAGTACTTACTGAAACCTACATTCTTCTGAATCTGCTTAGTGTATTCGTCTCTTGTTCTCCCTCTACGGTTTTTACCCTCCACGCTGCCCTCCAATGCTAAATTTGTGATCCCTTCATGCCTCAGAACATGTCCTACCAACAGGTCCCTTCCTCTTGTCAAGTTGTGCCACAAACCCCTCTTCTCCCCGATTCTGTTCAATCCCACCTAATTAGTTATGTGATCTACCCATATAATCTTCAGCATTCTTCTGTAGCACCACATTTCGAAAGCTTCTATTCTCTTCTTGTCCAAACTATTTATCGTCCATGTTTCACTTCCATACATGGCTACACTCCATACAAATACTTACAGAAACGACTTCCTGCCACTTAAATCTATACTTGATGTTAACAAATTTCTCTTCTTCAGAAACGTTTTCCTTGCCATTGCCAGTCTACATTTTATATCCTCTCTACTAGACCATCATCAGTTATTTTGCTCCCCAAATAGGAAAACTCCTTTACTACTTTAAGTGTCTCATTTCCTAATCTAATTCCCTCAGCATCACCTAACTTAATTCGACTACATTCCATTATCCTCGTTTTGCATTTGTTGATGTTCATCTTATATCCTCCTTTCAAGATACTGTCCATTCCGTTCAACTGCTCTTCCAAGTCCTTTGCTGTCTCTAAAAGAATTACAAGGTCATCGGCGAACCTCAAAGTTTTTATTTCTTCTACATGGATTTTAATAACTAATCCAAATTTTTCTTTTGTTTCCTTTACTGCTTGCTCAATATTCAGATTGAATGACATCGGGGAGAGGCTACAACCCTGTTTCACTCCCTTCCCAACCACTGCTTCCATCTCATGCCCCTCGACCCTTATAACTGCCATCTGGTTTCTGTACAAATTGCAAATTGCCTTTCGCTCCCTGTATTTTACCCCTGCCACCTTTAGAATTTGAAAGAGAGTATTCCAGTCAACATTGTCAAAAGCTTTCTCTAAGTCTACAAATGCTAGAAACGTAGGTTTGCCTTTCCGTAATCTTTGTTATAAGGTAAGTCGTAAGGACAGTATTGCCTCACGTGTTCCAACTTTTCTACGGAATTCAAACTGATCTTCCCCAAGGTCGGCTTCTACCAGTTTTTCCATTCGTCTGTAAAGAATTCGCGTTAGTATTTTGCAGCTGTGGCTTATTAAGCTGATAGGTCGGTAATTTTCATATCTGTCAACACCTGCTTTCTTTGGGATTGGAATTATTATATTTCTCTTGAAGTCTGAGGGTATTTCGCCTGTCTCCTACAACTTGCTCACCAGATAGTAGAGTTTTGTCAGGACTGGCTCTCCCAGGGCCGTCAGTAGTTCTAATGGAATGTTGTCTACTCCCGGGGCCTTGTTTCGACTCAGATCTTTCAGTGCTCTGTCAAACTCTTCACGCAGTATCGTATCTCCCATTTCATCTTCATCTACATCCTCTTCCATATCCATAGTATTGTCCTCAAGTACATCGCCCTTGTATAGAGACTTTATATACTCCTTCTACCTTTCTGCTTTCCCTTCTTTGCTTAGAACTGGGTTTCCATCTGAGCTCTTGATATTCATACAAGTGGTTCTCTTATCTCCAAAGGTCTCTTTAATTTTCCTGTAGGCAGTATCTATCTTACCCCTAGTGAGATAAGCCTCTACATCCTTACATTTGTCCTCTAGCCATCCCTGCTTAGCCAATTTGAACTTCCTGTTGATCTCATTTTTGAGACTTTTGTATTCCTTTTTGCCTGCTTCATTTACTGCATTTTTATATTTTCTTCTTTCATCAATTAAATTCAATATTTCTTCTGTTACCCAAGGATTTCTACTAGCCCTCGTCTTTTTACCTACTTGATTTTCTGCTGCCTTCACTACTTCATCCATCAGCGCTACCCATTCTTCTCCTGTCAATTGTTCCCTTATACTCTCCCTGAAACTCTGTACAACTTCTGGTTTAGTCAGTTTATCCAGGTCCCGTCTCCTTAAATTCCCACCTTTTTGCAGTTTCTTCAGTTTTAATCTACAGTTCAGAACCAATAGATTGTGGTCAAAGTCCACATCTGCCACTGGAAATGTCTTACAATTTAAAACCTGGTTCCTAAATTTCTGTCTTACCATTATATAATCTATCTGATACCATCTACAATCTCAAGGATTCTTCCATGTATACAACCTTCTTTTATGATTCTTGAACCAAGTGTTAGCTGTAATTAAGTTATGCCTTGTGCAAAATTCTACCAGACGGCTTCCTCTTTCATTTCTTACCCCCAATCCATATTCACCTACTATGTTTCCTTCTCTCCCTTTTCCCACTTTCGAATTCCAGTCACCCATCACTATTAAATTTTCATCTCCCTTCACTACCTGAATAATTACTTTTATCTTATCATACATTTCATCAATTTCTTCATCATCAGCAGAACTAGTTGGCATATTAACTTGTACTACGGTAGTAGGCATGGGGTTTGTGTCTATCTTGGCCACAGTAATGCGTTCACTATGCTGTTTGTAGTAGCTTACCCGCACTCCTATTTTTTATTCATTATTAAACCTACTCCTGCATTACCCCTATTTTCTTTTGTATTTATAACTCTGTATTCACCTGACCAAGAGTCTTGTTCCTCCTGCCACCGAACTTCACTAATTTCCACTATATCTAACTTTAACCTATCCATTTCAGTTTTTTAAATTTTTTAACCTACCTGCCCGATTAAGTGATCCGACATTCCACGCTCCTATCCGTAGAACGGCAGTTTTCTTTCTCCTGATAACGACGTCCTCTTGAGTAGTCCCCGCCCGGAGATCCGAATGGGGGACTACTTTACCTCCGGAATATTTTACCCAAGAGGACGCCATCATCATTTAACCATAAAGCTGCATGCCCTCGGGAAAAATTACGGCTGTAGTTTCCCCTTGCTTTCAGCCGTTTGCAGTACCAGCACAGCAAGGCCGTTTTGGTTAGTGTTACAAAGCCAGATCAGTCAATCATCCAGACTGTTGCCCCTGCAACTATTGAAAAGGCTGCTGCCCCTCTTCAGGAACCACACGTTTATCTGGCCTCTCAACAGATACCCCTCCGTTGTGGTTGCACCTACGGTACGGCCATCTGTATCGCTGAGGCACGCAAACATCCCCACCAACGGCAAGGTCCATGGTTCATGGGGGGGGGGGGGGGGGGGGATATATTTGAAATACAAAATTTTCGATAAACTCTCCAGCTATCTCGACTCAAATTTCACCCACGGCATACCTTGTCAAGAAATAAAATACTTCTGCAGCACATGTTACAGTTTACTATAGTCTCGTCCCTATTAAAGGAGTTTTTCCATATGCCATGCTAGAAATTGTATATAAGGCTACACGGTTCTTCAAAAAAGAATGACATAACTTCAAAATTCCATATTTGATGATAGAAACATACTACAAGCTTGTGATGAACTGAAGTCTTGAAGTTTTTGCTGTGCTGTTACAAATGCTCTGTGTGATCACCAGCAACAGCATGAACGACAGCTAAATTCGTCACACACTTTACACAATGTATCTGCTTTTTCGGAAGTTATGATTGCTGTTATTCTCTTGTTCACTTCTTCTCGCCACGAGGTAAAGGGGGGTGAATGCACTTTCTCACACATATCCCCACAAGAAAAAGTCGGATAGGGTCATGTCTGGCGGTCTCGGAGGGAAGTGTCTCGGGGTCCCGTGCGCCCTATCCCGTTGAGACAGAGAGTCATTGAGAAATAAACATACGTTAATGTGCCGGTGTAGAGGAGATCCTTCCTGTTGGAAAATGAAGTCATCGGGGTCGTCCTGAAGTTGTGGAAAAGTTTAATTCTGCATCATTTCTAGATATCTCATTCCAGTCCCTGTGCTCCCTTTTTCACGAGAAACAGCATAAAAAACTTTCACTTTAGGTGAGTCTCTCTCGTGCTCAGTAATGTCATGAGGGTTTAGGAGTCCCCACACGCGCACGGTACCGCTAAAATGAAGTGTGGCTTTTTCATTGAAAATTAACCACGGTAGAAATGTAAAAAGATGTTCATCGAGTCGCTGCTGGCGGATACATACATAATTTGTAATAGTGTAGCCAAAAATTTTAAGATTTACAGAGTATTTTTCAATGTTTCTTATGTTTGTAGTAAGCTTGTTTCAATAAATGTGAAGTTTTGAAATGAGGTCATTCGTTTGAAACACCATGTACTCTTGCATGTACAGTGAATCACGAATTCTTTCATACATTGATCTTTTCGTGAATCATAACAAGACTGTACAACTTCCTGCTCCAATACTTCAGCCCCAAGTGGGGATGATGCGCTCTTCACTTTTGAGGTGACACTAGGTAGAAAAATGTAGAGGCCAAGATGGTCTATTAATCTTGAACCAATCGGTACTTTAGATGTCTTCTTACGTTAGCAGTTAAAATGTGCCCATACCGCAACATTCTTGCACTGTAATCCCACGATGGGCCGCCGTGGGTGGAAGTTGAGCTCAGTTAAAGGAGGACTTAATTAAAGGAGGACTTTATATAAAAGTTTGCATTTAAAATCCATATGTACGGATCATGACAATTTTTATACTGAAAGCCGTGGTGACTCTTAACCAGACATTTGGTATTATCTCTTGCGGAATCATGTTTACTGGAATGCTTTTGCTCCTACTACCGTGTTCTTTCATCTATGTCAGACTTGCTGTTAACTACGTCTGTCATGAACACTGACGATTAGAGTTGCGCTATACCAAATCGAAGTAATAAAAATTAATTGGTTGCAGAACTTCTCCGCTTTGGTGCAACCAAAGCAATTGCTTTTGAGGGAAGTACAATTTACATACGCAACCGTAAAAATTGTATGTATTTATTGTTATTTTTCAGTCAGTAGAAAGTTACTGTTACTAATGATAAGTATAGAAGTTGTTTATAACTATCAGAAACAAGTATTGTATAAGCTTGAAAAAGCAGTGGAGCGATGTTTGATAAGTTCCTGTATTGCGGTATTCTTTTAACTTCTTTTGTTGAGGAATTTACGTTTCCTAGCGCTGTATGATAAATCTGTATTTCTTTTATTTTTACTACAGCCTTCACCTTCAGTTTCAATTTTGTTATAAATACTGTTTATTTTTATGTATCAGACAGGGAGATAACTATGTAGAACAAAAAAATGGTTCAAATGGCTCTGAGCACTATGGGACTCAACATCTTAGATCATAAGTCCCCTAGAACTTAGAACTACTTAAACCTAACTAAGCTAAGGACAGCACACACACCCATGCCCGAGGCAGGATTCGAACCTGCGACCGTAGCAGTCCCGCGGTTCCGGACTGCAGCGCCAGAACCGCACGGCTATGTAGAACAGAAATATTCTATAGGTTACGTGCTATTTTATACGTCATCACAGAGGTTATAGACGACTCACAGATTTTAGTTTCTAGGGGAATCTAGTAACACACTGATCGCATTTGCAGACATGGAGATCGAAATGAGGTAACGCCCGATAGGTATGCAAAACATCTAACGTACAGGTGACGCGATTACGATCTTAAGCGACAATGACTACTAGGAAAACGACGGTAGTTTACATTTACTTTTGATTGTCTGTAAGAGCCTATCGTAGTTTTACCACTTTGAACTAATCAGATATTGATGTTTCCTGGATGCTACTTTAGTAACTAGTGTGCAAATATGTAAAAAATTTATTAATAGAATTAACTGCGTTATTATTAATATTAATCGAATTAATTATGAAGTCTTAATTTACAAAGCTTGTAAATTGTAAGTCTGTAGTGGAGTAAACTTACGTCCATTTTGCTTGCTTTACGCCGTTGAAATTTACGGAATTTGGTGATATGCTTCTTCTTCCGCCATGACTACTTCTCATTTTTGACCGTGAATACAATACTGATTGCCGCGCGGGATTAGCCGAGCGGTCTCAGGCGCTGCAGTCATGGACTGTGAGGCTGGTCCCGGCGGAGGTTCGAGTCCTCCCTCGGGCATGGGTTCAAATGGTTCAAATGGCTCTGAGCACTATGGGACTTGACATCTGTGGTCATCAGTCCCCTAGAACTTAGAACTAGTTAAACCTAACTAACCTAAGGACATCACACACATCCATGCCCGAAGCAGGATTCGAACCTGCGACCGTAACGGTCACGCGGTTCGAGACTGAAGTACCTAGAACCGCACGGCCACAGCGGCCGGCCTCGGGCATGGGTGTGTGTGTTTGTCCTTCGGACAATTTAGGTTAAGTGGTGTGTAAGCTTAGGGACTGATGACCTTAGCAGTTAAGTCCCATAAGATTTCACACAATACTGATTTTTATCGGACTTCCTCTTCAGATTCAGGCAGCTACAGTGACATTACCTTAGCATATTTGGCGAAAAAAAAAATCGTTCGTGGTTTTGCACTAAAAAGAGCTCTCATCCTTCACACTTCCATAAAAATTTTTATTCAGATAACACAATGTGTACTTCAGACTTGTTACAAGAAGAATGGAATAGAGTCAGCGGTGGGGCTAATGATTATTATCATTGGTTTAAAATTTTTGCCGTAGCTTGTTGGGCTTTTCCTTGTGTACCTATACACTAGCTGTACCTCCATGTAGAAAATTACACAGGCAGTTCTGTTCGCTATGTTGTCTTCAGCAGCGGATTCGACTGTCCATAAGCACGCATTTTGTTCACCTGGTGACGATGTACTGGAGATACTTATCCGACCTCTTCCTCGGTAGCACCCCACTTATTCTCTAATGTGGACTGTTTTTTGTAGGTTATTACCCTTGTATGTGTTCAGGTATACACTCGTCCCCACACCACGAGCCAACAGGAGCAATTTATTCGGCGAGCAAACAAATCACAGTTAATGGCCGTTCGCCGGTAAAACAACGCGCAGCTGTGGTTGGCCAGGACAAATATGGAGGGCCCGGTGGCCGGCGGTCGGTGGCCGGACTGCTGGGGATCGCCTTGTTTGCCCTGTGCGGGTGTTTACCGGCGCGCTGCGGCGCGTCGCCGCTGTTTGACGAGCGACCCGCCGTCCCTCCAGGCGAAGGCGAAGGCGAAGGCGGGCCCGAAGGCAGCGGCCGGCAGCCGCTGGATTGGCGCAAGACGAGTCGCCGCGCCGCAGTGTACACCTTGGCTTGCCGAGACGCGTCGGCCGCGACGGCGCTGAAAGCCCCCGGTGCGCTGGGAATTAGGGGAGAAGTGCGTAGCTCCTTCGGCATTGTGTAACGCGCTTTCCATATCCGTCAGTGCGCTGGAATCGAGGCTCTGCGTGCCAGCACACCACGAAGACTTTGTATAGTATTTCATCCTGTTTTGGACGCAGTTAAACCAGTCTCGTCCGAACAGTGGTCACTTTCAGAGCCCATAAGAGTGAAGAAAACACTAGACCACAACAAAATCAGTCAGGTCTCAAACTACAATACACCTGCAGCTCAGCCATTGCCACGTTTTATTGTGTTTCGTTTTCCTACCCGTTTCGTAAATTCTCCATTTACACTAAACTATGTTTCTTGGGTTTTCTGTGTCATCCCTCATACGTGGTACTTACTGGAATTAAGGAAAACTTAGAAGGGAGGACTCTCCAATATAACTTCCTTTTCACACAACCTGTTTATTTAACAATATACACTCCTGGAAATGGAAAAAAGAACACATTGACACCGGTGTGTCAGACCCACCATACTTGCTCCGGACACTGCGAGAGGGCTGTACAAGCAATGATCACACGCACAGCGCAGCGGACACACCAGGAACCGCGGTGTTGGCCGTCGAATGGCGCTAGCTGCGCAGCATTTGTGCACCGCCGCCGTCAGTGTCAGCCAGTTTGCCGTGGCATACGGAGCTCCATCGCAGTCTTTAACACTGGTAGCATGCCGCGACAGCGTGGACGTGAACCGTATGTGCAGTTGACGGACTTTGAGCGAGGGCGTATAGTGGGCATGCGGGAGGCCGGGTGGACGTACCGCCGAATTGCTCAACACGTGGGGCGTGAGGTCTCCACAGTACATCGATGTTGTCGTCAGTGGTCGGCGGAAGGTGCACGTGCCCGTCGACCTGGGACCGGACCGCAGCGACGCACGGATGCACGCCAAGACTGTAGGATCCTACGCATTGCCGTAGGGGACCGCACCGCCACTTCCCAGCAAATTAGGGACACTGTTGCTCCTGGGGTATCGGCGAGGACCATTCGCAACCGTCTCCATGAAGTTGGGCTACGGTCCCGCACACCGTTAGGCCGTCTTCCGCTCACGCGCCAACATCGTGCAGCCCGCCTCCAGTGGTGTCGCGACAGGCGTGAATGGAGGGACGAATGGAGACGTGTCGTCTTCAGCGATGAGAGTCGCTTCTGCCTTGGTGCCAATGATGGTCGTATGCGTGTTTGGCGCCGTGCAGGTGAGCGCCACAATCAGGCCTGCATACGACCGAGGCACACAGGGCCAACACCCGGCATCATGGTGTGGGGAGCGATCTCCTACACTGGCCGTACACCACTGGTGATCGTCGAGGGGACACTGAATAGTGCACGGTACATCCAAACCGTCATCGAACCCATCGTTCTACCATTCCTAGACCGGCAAGGGAACTTGCTGTTCCAACAGGACAATGCACGTCCGCATGTGTCCCGTGCCACCCAACGTGCTCTAGAAGGTGTAAGTCAACTACCCTGGCCGGCAAGATCTCCGGATCTGTCCCCCATTGAGCATGTTTGGGACTGGATGAAGCGTCGTCTCACGCGGTCTGCACGTCCAGCACGAACGCTGGTCCAACTGAGGCGCCAGGTGGAAATGGCATGGCAAGCCGTTCCACAGGACTACATACAGCATCTCTACGATCGTCTCCATGGGAAAATAGCAGCCTGCATTGCTGCGAAAGGTGGATATACACTGTACTAGTGCCGACATTGTGCCTGCTCTGTTGCCTGTGTCTATGTGCCTGTGGTTCTGTCAGTGTGATCATGTGATGTATCTGACCCCAGGAATGTGTCAATAAAGTTTCCCCTTCCTGGGACAATGAATTCACGGTGTTCTTATTTCAATTTCCAGGAGTGTATAAGCACCATTGATGACAAGAGTGATTCAATTACTCAAAACAGATGACTTAACTTTTAATTTGAAAGCTGTATGTCAAACGGTTCGGGGTTAAGATACGCACCTGCGCTTAAAGGTTAAACAGATTAGCAAACAATATGACTGTGATAAGGCTTGCTTCAATGCAACCAACCTCTCAATTTCAAACGGCGACCAAGGTGCGACTGGATCCCAAACCCGCCCCTCTGTCCATTTTATTATGAGTAAAGCCCTGATGACAGTTGGCTCTTAATATTTTCAAAGTTAAACTGAGTGTCAGTTATTAAGACCGCTCAGAAGGAACGTCTTAAAACATTACTTGCGAACACTTATTAAAAGAGAACTCACTCGGCGGAACCACAAGATCCACCTAAAATACACCAATAACGACCAGGTCTTTCAAACACAGAAACGAACAGCTTAATACAACAGGTTGTTCAGATTATAACTAATGACTGAGAAATGCAATTACAATCAAAGAATTGAACCGGTTAACAGCTAAATCTAACCACAAGGTCTCTCTTTTGTTTAACGGCATACTGTACCTTAGTACAATTGTTCCGGCTGTACTTACGACCAAGAGCTGATTCATTACAACATTAATCATCGGATAAAAACCAGAAAGGAATAGTCATATAATAGCGGGATGTCGGCCTGCTGCTTGTAATCGACGCTGACCCTGGTGAAATACTCCGGTATCTTCGCTCTACGCAGGCCCTACTTGCTTAGCTCGTGGCTTCAGCCGCTCGGACCTCGTGACCACCTCTTGTCGCGACACTACCGCCAATCCCCGAACTTCGTTCCTCCTTCTCGGGCCAGCGAACCCCCTACATATTTATCGACAAGCAAAGACCTTCTAAGGACACAACCCACAGATACCGACTCTCCCTCATAGATGTTGGCAATGGGGCCGCCAGAGGGATAGTCAACACTACACCTGAGCCAGTGCCGCCAGAAAGGTCTAATAACTGAATTGTGCCACGGCTCAATACCACCCCATTCGTCGGAGACTGTCAGCAGCTGGATTAGGCAGTTACTGTCACATGTGTAGGCTGAACACAGATGCGTTTGGAATGGTGCACTGTCCAGGAGGCGTGGGTTGCTGATGAGTGGCACGTGTTGTGTTCAGTGATTAATCGCGCTTCTGCTCCACCCCAGACGACCTTCATCGGCATGGCGGCGACCTACAGAGAGGTCACTTCTTCCAGTGCTTTGGAGAAACGCCTAGCGTCATAGTGTGGAGAAGTCATGGTGTATGATTTTAGGCTGCTGCAGGATGTGGTTGAGGAAACTGTGACAGAACAGCGGTACTTCATGGAGAGCCTTGATATTCATGTGTAACCTCTTGGGGGACAACATGGCGATGCCAACGCGACAATGGTCGTTCATACATGGCTCGCGTCTCTATGGTCTGCACCGCGTGATGTTGAGGTACGCTAGTCTCCAGCAAATTCCCCAGACCTGTTCCTGATAGAATATATGTCGGATCAGCTCAGATGTCAACTCACTTCCGGTGGCAGTATCCAGTACACCACTATGTTACAACTGTTGTTGATCAGCATTCCTCAGGAGAGGTTAAAATGGCTATGTGACACCCTTCACCACCGAATAAGTGCATTTATCCAGACCTGAGGAGGTGCAATGCCGAACTCATATGTGGGCTCACACCGTAAATTCTTTGTTAATTTGGCCCGATTTTGTAATCACTGAAATAACATCACATACCCTCTCATATATCCTGTAAACTCTCATTTCGTATTTGTGTGTGTGTGGGGGGGGGGGGGGGGGGTTAGTTAAATAGACTCACGCATTACACTTACTGAATCCGTTGGAGTTGGAACATGAGACAGAACAGGAACTACTCCCACAACACGTGTAAAACAAATAGTTGTTGAGATATGGGCCTATCCATCCTCTGATGATCATCATCTGTAGACACTACAGGAGGTGCTCAGTGTGATTACCCTTCATTTTTATACATCCTTGAGCCCTACGTCACAAAATAGTGCACTGCGTCTTAAAGGCCGTGAGTCACGCTTCACTAGGAATGAATGGCAGATGAAACACTACATAAATATAGCGCAAGTGAAATATGAAAGAATATTGTTTACTATTATCCATAACAATTTTTTCTGAATATTTACCATTCCTTTGAAACGATCACTCATAACATTGTACTGCAACGTTATTAGGTTTATCTGTTTTTCTGACCAAAAGGAATCTGTTACCAAATTCATTACACATTTCTTATAATTTGCAAAATAGTAACACATCCGACTAATAGGTTTACCTATCTGTTAAATGTATCCTGCACATATTCATTACGTCACATAAAAATACTCAGTAGTATTACTGTTAAATATTCTTTTCCCATTTGATCGCGTCTTACAACAACGGCATTTATTATTTCGTTTCCAGATTTTGATGTTGTCAGAACTCGATGAAATTCAGCATGAAGTGCTACCATTCATTACAGTATATAAGACTTCATTATGTATAACGTTCTAAGAATGGCGCTGTGTTAATAAACTGATCATCTACATGAATTTAAACTTTCTGTGTTCGCTTTACAGCTGCAGGGTAACGATGGCAGTTCTTCCATTTCATTATTCTTGCAGCTTATGAATTTTCAACGAGTTTAAACACGAAATAGATGAACACATTTAGGCTCATATGGGAGGAAGCGTAGTAGGTAGCTCACTGTTGTAGTCACAAATTTAGAGAGGAACGGAATATCTAAGCTGAAAAAAGAAATAATTTAGGAGTTCTTGAGGCAGGTTCTGAGTTACTGAAATGAACGTGGAACCTAAGTAACTGGAAGTTATTTATTTTGGCGTCTGGCTTCAATGAAACTATGGAATACAGTTGCGCTTCTCGTAAAGTGGGTAATATTATCGCACTATCATAAAAAACAGGAATTCATGTTCAGAATATTGCATAACCTTTCAGACAAGTTTTTCTCCTTAAGTTGTTGAGTATAGTTTGCTACTACTGCCGTTTATGGTGAAGAAGGCAAAAGGCAAAAATCATTACCTTATCTAAATGTGCATGTATCAACCAATATGGAAACAGGAATTAATATGAATATTTTTGCAGTTTCTCACATTGTCATAGAAGTCTAATATTCAGGGACTATTGTTGCTACTGTATACAGTCCTATCTGAAAGCAGTGGGAAGAATTTTGTTTTTCTTATGTTCTTAAAGTAATACAGTAAGAGAGTAAGAACAAAAAGGGGGAGGGGTATTCTAAATTGGACTTAAGTACTCAGAGCAATTTGGCCTACAGCAGGCGTGTCAATTTCTTGTGTGTCTTCTTTTTCCACAGAATTCCGAATAAACGGCGTGACGCCGTCTCGTATTTCTTCCCTGCGGCGACATTGTGTCTGCCCTGTCATTAAGTGAGGTGAAATTGTTGTAACCTCTAATTGCACGAGTGTCGTTTTCAGAGCTCCCTCGTAATTTTACACCTACGGAAGCTTCTCTCTTTAATTTCTGCCGCCCTTTAATTCTAGTGCACCAGTAATTGCTTTACACGCCCACGTATAAATGTTTGGGTTCGTATCACTCCCTCGCGTGTAGCTACCTTGAAAAACGAGAGACAAAACTCTTCCCTCGTAATATCACAAAACAGACATTTTTTTTCTTTTGTCTTACTTGCCGTCTGCGACGCAATTTAACTTGATGAACGTAATTTAGATTGTTTTAATGCATCATTGTTTGGGTGTGAGACTCGTTATTTCCACAACGTCAGTGTGAAATTGTTAATGGCTGTTCATTTTAATCCAGCACTAACGAGAACAACATTATTAATTGCTGTAGTTAGTTTTATTTATTTATACTGAATCAAATTCTTCGTCGGAGTAGACCTCGAAAGCCCAACGGTACCGATCGACCGCCGTGTCTTCCTCAGGCGAGGAGCGTCACTGGATGCGGATGTGGATGGACATGTCGTCACCACACTGCTCTCCTAGCGTTTTCAGTTTTCATGACTGGAGCCGCTACGTCTCAATCAAGTAGCTGCTCTATTAGCCTCACAAGGGCCGAGTGCACCCCGCTTACCAACAGCGCTAGGCAGACCCAAACGGTCACCCATCCAAATGCTAGCTAAGCCCGACACCGCTTAACTACGTGATCCGACCGGAACCAATATTACCACTGTGACAAGGCAGTTGGCGTTTCATTCATTTATGACTTCGGCCCATTCGGGTAGTATAGCTGCTGGCTTGATTGTTGCATCACGAATATGATGATAGAAGACAATATAGGGGAAAGTCGGGAAAGAGTACGCACTTAATATTTAGCTGCTCATACCTCGTAGAAAAGAAGGTTGAAACAAACCCTCCTTATAACAAATTATTGCTAAACTCGTCGTATTCCTTGTCGCTTGTTTTCTAATCAAGAATTTTATGTGGTTAATCCAGCTTTTAAAATTTTAGTAATACTTCACAAGCACGAACGTTCTAATACCAAAATTTGTTAAAAAAATACTGAACCTAGCGGTAACCCGTAGTTCTTTCTTCGACAGTAAGAGACGACACACGGCTAAGAACACAGAGTTTCCCCAGTTAGATAGAGTAAAAGTTACGTTAAGAATGTTGTAAACTTAGATTAAGGTTCAATGTAAGAAATAGTCTATACTTACCCGTAATTGTCATAATGATTAACATTAAATTAAGTTTAATCTGTAATGGCCATTGTTGTTACAAAGTGAACTAGAATGATCAAAAGTTATTACGTCATATATTGCAAACTGAGAGAAGAGTTCAACACAGCTGCATTTTTCGAAAACAGTAAATTACCCAAAATTTTGAATGGCAGTGAGATGCTGTGGGGCACATGAACTACTTTACTATGCATAGGACAATAAATTTGTACTGCAGATGCAAGTCGTCCTAAACTACTAGTTACTCTTGAACGAATATGATTACTGTGGTATGAACCTAGTATTGGCATGTACTCGACTGAAATCAGTTCCAGAATGAATTCACAAAACTGTCCATAGTAACGTACAGCATTTACTTCCAATACCTGTGGTGAGGGAAGAGTTCAGCACCAGACTGATGCTGTAAAGCGGACCACAGATGTTCACTAATTTTCATATGACCTGATGGCTCAGGGAAGGTATTGAAACTGGGAATCGAACAGCGTCTCTCCTTTAGGGTGCACTTCATTAACTGCCTTGTCTACAAAATTCTTCTCTGCAACTGTTCACTAGACTGTTAAAAGAGCACTACAAGAATACGTTTACAGAATAAGCTTACATTTTTACCTCACCTACATCCAATAACCTTCATTACGAATAAGCACTCTACCTGTAATGAATGACAGCTCTAAATCCATATAATCAGAGTTACTGTCTCATGACATTTCGGTAATAACGCACTCTCAGTACTGATAGAGGAAAAGTCTTCTGCTGTGAAGAGATCCGGATTGGAGGGGAATATTCCCTTTCGCTCGAAGAATTTCTCAGCCGTTTGGATTGCGGCTACTATAGAATCGTTACACGTTCCAGAAGTGAACCTTGTTTCTGCCATACTGACCGCTGAGACATATTAAGCACCTGGAACTCTGCCTGAATGCTTTATACCAAACCAGAACTTCCTGCTGTCAGGTGCAACATAATTCCGTTGTAAGTACCTCATGTGTTAAGGTAAATGGGTAACTGGTGGTGTTAACCTTTCGCAATGGAAAAACATAGGTCATTGATTGAAATGTGTTTACTCATATGATTCCAATAATCAAAATCCATATCCCTGTTCTTTGAAACGTTTTTGAAAATCCGGAAAAAATAATTAAGTTTATGGGATGCTGTTATTGTTGTAGATTATCTCGAAAAGACGGAACAGGCCGAAAATTTTTGAGTACCAATAGAAGAAATTGTAGAAGAGGCAGGTACATCCATCACTTTCCTACCACAATGGATCGCATAACGAACACTAGAGTGGTAACGCGTTCCTTGTGTCAAACTTGCCTGACAGCAGATGGGTGTCGAAGGTCTAAGATCGTCCCTAGTATGAGAAACGTATTGTAGTTAGAGAAAGGACAGTCCTTGGGGTAAATGAATTAATCCGATTATTCTTAAGGCTGCAGAACAAATTAATTTCATCGTATGGAAATACGAAAGGACGGTTAACAATTTACGCAAAAAGAAAAAGAATTACAAACTTTAGTTACAGAAACCTTTCCCCACTCATTTACCTTTATCGAAAATCAGTGACTTTCGTAAACTTTGTAAATAATTTCGCTCCTTCAAATTTCAATGTAGCACGTGTTCCAAGAAGCTGTATTTTCTCATCCGAGAAGTAAGTTATTCTGTGATATGTTCTACTGCCAGTCAGCACAAAATCACAATAGTCTTCAGATAGAAACATTTACACTAACCACGACATTTACAAACCAGCGGAATATGTTTCTCTTTAAAAAAACTCTGACAGGAAAGTGGTGTAGCAGCTGCCTCAATCCTCATACAGCTTCCCTCACCAAACATTTTGGTATGGACACATATTCGCTCTCTTTTAACGCAGAACATTCAAAATCCGGTCTCTCTTTGTAGATCAGCCTTCATACTCAGCATCTCCCTCTCACTTCCACAGCCTATGCATTATGTCTCTCCCTCACTGTGTCCTTTCTCCCCCAATGATTTACAGCGTATCCCACGGCCAGCATCTCCTCTGTCACTTATACTGTCTCCTTTTGTCTTTCTTTTCCACTCCCACTGTCTTCACCATACTTCGGAAACTCAACAATTCTGAAGGATTAAGCTTTATCCCATAATGTATTGTGTTAAAAATTTCAGTCCAAAATGCACCACCTACCATACTTACATGTTTCTGTTCACGTCTGCAGCATTCACACCCCACACAGATCTTCGTATGCTACCCACTCATTTGTACTTTTCACTTCCACTGCCTCTCTTTTTCTACTGAAAAAAATTTGGAAGCTCCCCGACAACACCATTTTAAGAATCTTTACCAAAAATTTTGACGATTTGCCAAGGTCACAAATTATAGAAATGGCCATACCTACAACTAGTACATTTCGTATTAAAAATTATCATTTTTCGAAGTTTCCTCAAGAACCACTTCACTCCATACCTAATTCCAAAGAAACAACAGATTTCCTCAATTTGTCGGGGCTGGAGGAGGTGCGTACTATTTAACTTTGACCTTGTATTGTAGGATAGCTACATTATGGCTGATATTCCGTTAGATATACACTACTGACCATTAAAACTGAAGAAATGCAGATGATAAACGGGTATTCATTGGACAAATATGTTATACTAGAACTGACATGTGATTACATTTTCACGCAATTTGGGTGCGTAGATCCTGAGAAATCAGTACCCAGAACAACCACCTCTGGCCGTAATAACGGCCTTCTTAAGCCTGGGCATTGAGTCAAACAGAGCTTGGATGGCATGTACAGGTACAGCTGCCCATGCAGCTTCAACACGATACCACAGTTCATCAACAGTAGAAACTGGCGTATTGTGACGAGCCAGTTGCTCGATCACCATTGACCAGACGTTTTCAGTTGGTGAGAGATCTGGAGAATGTGCTGGCCAGGAAAGCAGTCCAACATTTTCTGTATCGAGAAAGGCCCGTACAGGACCTGCAACATGCGGTCGTGCATTAACCTGCTGAAATGTACGGTTTCGCAGGGATCGAATGAAGGGAAGAGCCACGGGTCGTAACACATCTGAAATGTAACGTCCACTGTTCAAAGTGCCGTCAATGCGAACACGAGGTGACCGAGACGTGTAACCAATGGCACCCCATACCATCACACCGGGTGATACGCTAGTATGGCGATGACGAATAGACGCTCCCAATGTGCGTTTACCTCGATGTCGCCAAACACGGATGCGACCATCATAGGCTGTAAACAGAACCGGATTCATCCGAAAAAATGACGTTTTGCCGTTCGTGCACCCAGGTTCGTCGTTGAGTACACCATCACAGGCGCTCCTGTCTGTGATGCAGCATCAAGGGTAACCGCAGCCATGGTCTCCGAGCTGATAGTCCACGCTGCTGCAAACTTCGTCGAACTGTTCGTGCAGATGGTTGTTGTCTTGCAAACGTCCCCATCTGTTGACTCAGGGATCGAGACGTGGCTGCACGATACGTTATAGCCATGCGTATAAGATGCCTGTCATCTCGACTGCTAGTGATACGAGGCCGCTGGGATCCAGCACGGCGTTCCGTACTACCATCCTGAACCCACCGATTCTATATTGTGCTAACAGTCATTGGATCTCGACCAACGGGAGCAGCAATGACGTGATACGATAAACTGCAATCGCGATAGGCTATAATCCGACCTTTATCGAAGTCGGAAAAGTGATGGTACGCGTTTCTCCTGCTTACACGAGGCATCACAACAACGTTTCACTAGCCAATGCCGGTCAACTTCTGTTTTAGTATGAGAAATCGGTTGGAAACTTTCCTCATGTCAGCACGTTGTAGGTGTCGCCACCAGCGCCAACCTTGTGTGAATGCTCTGAAAAGCTAATCATTTGCATATCACAGCATCTTCTTCATCTCGGTTAACTTTCGTGTCTCTAGCACGTCATCTTCGTGGTGTTGCAATTTTAATGGCCAGTAGTGTACATATGGTCGCTAGGACTAGGGCTATCTGGAAGAGCTGTCCAAAACACGACCCCGTATCTGTGTGGTCTGTAGAACACGAGATATAATCCCCTAAAAAATCGTATTTTTGCGTGCCGCTTTTTGGAACAATGGGTGCATGGCACAACATTGTTCGGAGAGTTGAAAGTTTACAGAGCGGTTGTTTGGTAGACTGCCCAAATGTTGGAGCCAGCACATACAGGATACACTAAACATGTCGACAGGACTTGAGCTTTTCGTTCACCGTAGTTGACAGTATTGTATCTGAGGCTGTTGATTTTTCGTGGTCGGTGTTTCAATATGGTGACCAATGTTAGAATCACACGGAGGTACACGGGCTATTTTCTGTTGTTTTTGTTTTTGTGAGAGATGAGGTTGTGTTTCATACGTCACTTTTATATATTACGAGTTCTACACATGTAAGTGTTGTATATTAAACCGGTTTTTAGGATATTGTCAATCCTTCAGTTACGGAGTTTTAAGTTGTTTACGATACTGTATGTTTTTGAAACTAGTTACATATCGTGTTGACGGTTAAGCCACACTTCGTGAGTCGACCACTGACTTAAACCTTGAAACGGAAGGAATCTTTACTGTAGGCCACGTGATATTTGTAAACGAACTGAATTCCCTTAATGTATTGACAAATTTCCCTGTCTTAAAAATGGAAACTTGTGTTGGTTCCCAACAGGTTCTATCTCAAAATACCTTTAACTTGTATGATTTTTGATAACACTTTTTCTCAGTTTCGTTTCACTTACCATTTATTTGTATGTTGCATAGTAATAATACAACACATAGACTATCAAACACAGTATTGAAAATATTTTCTTGATAGCAATTCATTTAAACCTGGGTAGAATATTTGTTCCTAGGTGCATGGCCGTGTTGTTCCTTGTAATAGTTTGCACATTTAGAAAACTCAACTTGCCCTGAGTAATTTTTGATATTTCAGAAAAAATGCTGCATACGTGCAGTGAATGCTATTATTTCAAAATGGAATAAAAAATACATTGAACATCAGTTATGGGACTGGCTAGAAGCTAAATAAAAAGTGTTCCAAAGTACAACACTTCCTTCCCCTTCTGTCAACTTAACATCATTTCATGCATTAAAAAGGTACAGCTCTGTTGCTAAAACTTCCTTCAAGCCACTGCGAAATATCATCGTTGGTATGAAATGCGAAAACATTCAAACGAGGACCTCTACAAGTCCGTCGGACCGTCAATGTCGCGTATTAATATCCAAAATTATATTTTGTTCAAACTATCACTTGCCATGGAAGCCCACGAACTTGTACCTTATCCGCAATTCTGTTTTCTGAGGTACTGGTACACTACTCTTACGATGGGTGGTCCGTACGACTTGCCAGACGATGGGCTTTGATCGATCATGGATCTGCGATATAGCAAAGGAGAAAGGAAGGGCATCCCGTAGACTGATTCATAATTTTGGATAGAATACCCGTTAAAAACCACTATACTTATCGAACTGTCTGGGATATTTACTAATTTGTATCACAGAAATTTCTGTTTCATTTCGTAATGGTATCAGAGACTGTAGATATTATCTTTTCTTGTACAGGAGATTAACACACTAGGTTTATAGACGCGACCGCTATGCTTTCTCGTCAAAAAATCACGCAAAAAAGAAAGAAACTACATTAATGGAGACGGAGCCCTAGCTAAGTAGGAATGGGCTAGGGGTAGTGATCCTCTGTGATTTTATCCGATAAACGATCACATTTTTCACATCAAATCATCTAGTGAAACCATGAAGAGCATCATCACGCAAAGTCTGGAAGGGGGCTTACATTCTGCTGGTTGTAAATGTTCCGTACCTTAACCGCTCAGTACCTCATCAGGAACCTAACAGCAAATGGAAACAACTCCAACAATCACTGCAGTGATCCCTTGACAAGAATATATCACTGTCATTTTAGCAGACTTCAGTCAGGAAACCATAGTCCTCTTCGGATAGCCGAGAGTGTTAGTCTGTTCAGAGATACGGGGAGGAGAGCCTGTCTCGGATCGAATCCGCCTCGCGGACTAACCGTGAGAGCTAGTGAGTTGGCCAGCCAGGATGTGGATTTTATGCGGTTTTCCCACGTCGTTCTATGTAAACGCCGGGGTGGTACCCACGTTCCGCATCAGATACACGCTACTCAAACATTGAGAAAAACGTTCTCACTTGAGATTTACTCTAGATGACGCAGAAAGGTGCGGTACACAGATTCCGTCCCGGAGGGGAATTACTGCGATTACATAATTTCATTAAAATGGTTCAAATGGCTCTGAGCACTATGGGACTTAACATCTATGGTCATCAGTCCCCTAGAACTTAGAACTACTTAAACCTAACTAACCTAAGGACATCACACAACATCCAGCCATCACGAGGCAGAGAAAATCCCTGACCCCGCCGGGAATCGAACCCGGGAACCCGGGCGTGGGAAGCGAGAACGCTACCGCACGACCACGAGATGCGGGCATAATTTCATTATAAAACGCTCTTAAAAAGAAACAAAACCTTTTGTTTTCATTTAGGTCCAGATTGTGTGAGCTAACGCTTCAGTTGTGCTAGTCCGCTCTGCTATATCGCCAATGCACTGCTGCTATTATGTTAAACATTTGCGAACGTTTTGTATTCATTTATCAGAAAATAAACTCAGCATAGAAGTTTCCTTCAAAGTGAGGAAGTTACACGATAAATTTTCCGAAAACAGAAGAGGAGAACCTCTCGATAAATTCACTTTAAAGTTGATCAAGAACAGAAAATGAGATTTATTTTCAAGAGAAATCACGGTCTATGATGAACAAATTAATTACGGACTGAAATGGAAAGAAAGAGCAAGCTGCCTTATATTCTCTTTAATTTTTTAACCAATAGTAACTACACAGAAAGTACTTATATTGCATCGACATGAATGTACACACTTAAATTTGCTACAACTTGAATCTTTCCTTTTATCAAAAGAACCGTTACGGCCACCCTGACAACTTTCTATACGAGAGGTAGGCCTCAACTGGTGCTTTCTTAGCACAGTCTGTAAGAGCATTTCAAGCGACAGGTGTGAATCCTACTTCCGGCTTAGGTGAATTTGCGACTTTCATCGCATTTCCAGCGAGTGTATTCCGTGCTCTAAATGCGAGGAGCTCATCTGCGGTGCTAATAACCTCTTTACCAGACTCTATATATTTTGATCCCAAAGTTGTGCTTGGGAGGTACGGAAATGTATGAACAAATTGTATTTCGAATCTGTCCAAATCTAGCACTGTCAAAGCTCTTCTGTTTCACCGTTTGCTAGGTCATCAACAAGGTGAAGGCCGGAAAACACTATAAACCTGCAACCATCGTGTATCTCGCATTGGGATCATGCGAGAGACCATGGCGCGTTCGGAGCCATTTTTTCCTCGCTGACCTCGCAGATGGGAAAGGACACTAAGTCTCTAATTTTCGTTATAATTATTCTCCGCCACAGATTGCGTGTGTACGTAGACTTAGAAGCTTCTGGCGGATGAAATCGGCTGTTTTGATGCCGGGCCGCTAATTTCCTCGTGCTGCTTCAGTTGTTTCCTTTCTAGCGTGATATGGGGTACTCAAAATATGAGGCTATTGGTGTGAAATCGGCGCAACAAATAAGGTTGATGTGTATAAAACATTACAAACATTGCCTTCCCGCCTACAATTTTGGTCGGAGCTCAAAAGAATAAGGCATCATACACCAAAGGTCTCGTAGTTAATTGTTGTTGTGACCTTCAGTCTGAAGACTGGTTTGATATACAATATCGCGCTGCTTAACTTTGTGCGAGTTTCTTCCTCTCCGAATAATTACTATAACCTACATCCAGTTTAAACTTACCTGCTGTACTCAAGCATTTGTATCCAAGCGCTAATTTAACTCCCCCCCCCCCTCGGCCGCCCCCCCCCCCTCCCCACACACTCGTACTTACTTCCATGAACAAACCGATGATCCTTTATGGCACACATTTATTTTCCCTTAAGTCGTTTCAGTAACCCCTCATCAGTTATTCAAAATTCTTTTGCGGCACCACTTTTCAAGGGCTTCTATTCTCTTATTGTCTGAACTGTTTATCGTCCACATTTCACTCTCGTACAAGACTACACTTCATAAAAATTCCTTCAGAAAACTTCTAACATTCAAATTTATATTAGACGTTAACAAATTTCTCTTTTTCAGAAATGCATTTATTAATATTTTGTATCCCTTCTACTTTGGCTGTCAGTTATTTTGACGGTCTAACAACCTAATACTGTCAGCACCGCTTAATTTAATTCCACCACATTGCATTGCACGTGTTTTATTTTTACTGATATTCATCGTACAGTATAACCTCTTTCCATGAGACTATCCATTACATTAAATTACTCTTCCAAGTCCTATACCATAGCTGACAAACCACAAGTTTTTATTTCTTCTCCCTGAACTTCAATTTCCATTCCAAATTTCTCTTTGTTTTCCTTTACTAGCTTCTAAACGTACAGATAAAATAGCGTTGGAGACTGGCTTCAGCCCTTACTTACTCAATTCCCTTTCATGTCCTTTGATTCTTATAACTGCACTCTGATTTCTGTGTAAATTGTGGATAGTTTTAGCGGTCTCTGCAATTTTCTCCTGCTACATTCATAATTTCGAAGAGTTTATTTCAGTCGCGTTCTCAATAACTTTCCCTAAATTTGCAAACGCAAAATGTAGGTTTGCCTTTTTTCAGTCCACGTTCTGTCATAGCGTCAATATATCCTCGCGTTTCCCGAGGTTTCTCGAGATTCCTAACTGACCTTCCTTGAGGCCGGCTACTACCGGTTTTTCGATTTTTGCATTATCTATGTAAAATTTAATTACTCTTTCTTTTTATGTACACATACTAATGTCAGTGATGTCCTTTGGCTACAGTCATAGGCGTTCTTTGCATCGATCATCTCTGAGAGATGTATGGCTGAGGGGAATTCTGCTCTTCAGCTCGTAACTTTCTAAAACGAAGGCGCAGATTTGTTGTAACTCTTAATTAATGTTAGATAAATATATGTCGAAAATAAATTGTCCAAACCAAATAATTTTATGATGTGTGATATTCCAGTGTATCCATTTCTACCAAACACGCTCGCAGTGATTACTTCCGCAGATCAGCTTGACACCTCTCTAACTGAGAAAATTGTACCAGGTGAAGAAAAACGACATTCATACACGACGTCTTGCTCAACAATAGAAGGAGATGAACAGCCAAATTTCCGTAAGGCGCTCGACAGCAAGCAACTCCATTGACACCTGACCAAGATATGAACATACGCAGTATCTGCGCAAATACGTGTAAGATTGGCTCTAGTAATATTTCGAAAATGTAATCCAGTTTGTTATACTGGTCGGCTAATGGTTCATAAGATAGGGTCAGCTGACTGATGACGTTGTGCACAGGAAAATATCGCTGTTGGACCACCTTAAGGAACTGTGGAAAGTCTCTGAGTGACAGCACTCGTTAACTGCGGATAAATGTAAGATAATGCCGACAACAATGAGGAACAACAGTACAGCGTTTTATTTCAATATTAGTGATTCACTTTTTGAGCATATCACATCGTATAAGTATTTGAGATCAGTGTTCATACAGAGACACAGGCATTTTTCTCTCTCTCAGTGACATTGATAATACTGGCACGATGCACTCTTCACATTCAGCCTCGTGGCTGCTCTAGTGTCTGAGTATTACGCAAACCCTTCGACGCCACTCCAGTGGCGTTTATCTGCGTTCAGGCGCTAGGACAGCCACTAGGGAGAATGTGTGTAGAAATTTCTGACAGCTACGTATGTAATTGCTGAGCTAAGGTGTGTGGGTGGCTCTGAAAATGTTGCCGAACTCGTGGGTCTTAGAACGACCTTTTGCCGTTTCATTCACGCACACATTGATGTTTAACCCACTCTCCTCCTGTGATCACGCCATAGGAGGGCGCGAAAAAGGAGGGGTGGAGGTGCATATGAACCCTTTGCTGCTTCGGATCGCACTCAGATTTCATCGAATGGCTTTTAACAGTCCCAAGTGATTCCAAAATGTACAGCAGAGCAAATATTGCGGTGGCACTACACTCCAGAAGTGGAAGATCACGTTCAGTGCTGTTGCAGACCCACGATATCCTCAGAGTAGCGTTGAAACGCCCAGAGGGTGACAGCCGTGGAAAACATTGTCAAGAATGTCGTCATGTTACTCATCGCACTGGTAGCTGTTCTTTTGCTATCTGTGTGAGAATCAATGCCCCGAGGGAAAAGGTAGTTTCATTGACGCCCATTATGCACCCCCCCTGAGTGATTTTCGTTTTGATTCTGAGCGGCTGTGCATCTGAAACGCTTTTCTCTGTCTCCCGTAAGAAAACCGCGTACTTTCCACTCTGGGTGTCGCGGTTCCGACATCCATCGCAGAGGTGTCAAAAGATGTGATGAAATTTGGGTAAGAGGCATACGACGGTCTTTCCAACGTGTGACACGTGCATAGTGGGGTTGGACAGAATTGTAGTGAATTTTTTTTCCATGTGTCGACACGTCGCTAATAAATGTCTTTATGCAGAAATAATCAGCAACCAGCTGCATAAAGGAAATTTTATTATCTTAACTGAGTTCAGGAACTTACTGCCCTTCCTCAGAAGGTTATAACTTTTTCTGATGATACAGTGGTGGTGGTTCGTTATCTTTATTTGTATCATCACCTGCAGCCCAACGTCCGCAAGAATTACTTTTTCGAAACTCTGCAATTATATACACCCACGGAAAAAATCGCAACACGAAGCAGGATTATGTGGCATAAACGAAAGTTGGTAGGCGTGTTTCTACACCTGGAAGATTACGTCTGTTCACATTCCGCGTCAATCGCATCAGAGTGGCGCAAGTAGTGCCGTTTAGAGAATGCAGATCAGGTTTGCTTTAAATATGCGCTACAACGGTCGTGTGCTTTAGTTACATGTGAGGTTGAAGTTTGTGAGCTGATGCTTTTTAAGGGGAAAAAAGGCCACTGTCAACATTTCACTGAGACTGAACTAGGTCTTATAACAGGTTTACGAGACGCTGGGTGTTCCTTCTGGGAATGACTTGTCAGGAATGTAGCCCTGTACATGATTACTGCCCGTGTGTTGGTTAGGAGGAGGCCAGTTGATCGTCTGCCGACAACAAGTCTGTGTGCTAGACACACTGGATGTACACCTGGGGTGCGATTTCGTATTAAAGCAGGAACACTCTCTTGGTTGACCCACCCAAGCCGACTGCAAATTTGTGATTCACTCTGGTGACGGGATCTGTTGAGCTGCCGTTCATGAACAGCTTTCCAGGGGGTGTTTTACAACAGGATAATGCTCTTCCACATCCAGCTATTGTAGCCCAACATGCTCTACAGAGTGCCAACATGTTGCCATGGCCAGTTCCATCACCAGATTGTCTCCAATCGAGCACATATGACCCATCATCGGACGACATCTCCAGCATCATCCACAACCCGCATTAACCGTCTCTGTAATGACTGGCCAAGTGCAACAGCCTCGCAGCTCCATTCCACAAACTGACATCGGGTACCTTTACAACACAATGCTCACATTCGTCATTCTGGCGATTTAACTGGTTATTAATGTCGCAGCATTTCACATTTGCAGTGGCTTATTCCGCGCTTGTATTAACCTCTAATCTTGCGACGTTGATAAGTATGTTACGGAGACAAATGTGTTCCCGAAATTTCATTACTCTACATTAATTATTTTTTGGTGTTACGACTTTTTTCCGCCATTGTGTATTAGCCACTGTGCTCAATCAGGTCCCGCAGATGATTGCTTCCCAGTGAAACAATTCTTTAGCTGTCGCGCGCCAGGCGCTGCCCGCAAAGCGCTCCTCAAGAATTTCCGGCTCAAGTATCGGAAATTTGTAAATGCTTCAGAGCTGCCGCGCCCGGCTGGCGCCCTCCCACGCGCGCCCCTTCAACTTCCCTTCCCTTCCCTTCCGCCCCCGCCCTTGCACCTACTCACGCCTCGCGCCTGCCCTTCCTTTAGTCAGCTCTCCCGCGGCGCAAACTATGTTAAAACTTCACAGCTCTCGAGGTTTGTTCTCAACTTTGTAATGACGGAGCTGTACGTACAAGCAAGCAAGCGAGCAAGCGGGCGAGCCAGCCGGCGTCTGTGCGGCGTTAAGCGCCCGAACCTCCCACCCTGCGAAAAGCGAAACCCTTGTAGCCCCCAGGCGTCTCCGGGAAAAATGGAAAGACGCTAAAAGAGAACCGCATTTGAAACTTACACGCGCCTCTTCTCACAGACACTGGACGCGACCCGCCATCTGCAGGGTAATTTACTGTAATTCGGTGGATGGGAATTGTAGAATTTTTTGCGTTACAGACGCACAGAGGCAGCGGTCGTTCTTACAATAGATGTGTGTGTGTGTGTGTGTGTGTGTGTGTGTGTTATGTGTGTGTGTGTGTTTGTGTGGGTGGGTGGGTGGATGTGTATCATGTGGAGGAGGAGGAGCAGACTGTGGAGGTGGTAGGTGTGTGTGTGTGTGTGTGTGTGTGTGTGTGTTATGAGGAGGAGGAAGAGGAGGAGGAGGAAAGTGTGGAGGGGTAGGGAGAGGGGTTCTATAAAAACGTTGCTGAATAAGTGTTTAGTGTTGGTGAATGCTGCATTACGTCATTACGCCTTGGTCCAAGGCATAATTCGGTGCCAAACTTTTTCGCTTCTAACCGTCAGGAGGTTATAAAGACTCACGGAGCCGTGTCGCACTTGAACACGCTAAGCAAGCCGAAATATTTATAAGCATCCACTCAACTGCCGCGTCCTGACGTCATCAGCACAGTGATTATGATGTCGGGTTCGCACTTATAAGTTTTATGGGGTTTTTAAAGAGGAGGAGTTGGCACTAACACCCACAAGTTTTCCAGTTTTAGACCTTCATCTTTCCACTTAAAGTTGATTTTGTTGTTTTAGATTTCTATGTCCTGCCTGTACGTCCTAGCATAGTAATGATTCTATCTTGATAAAACTGCATAATGCGAAAAACGAATTTGATGGCTTTCTAGTCCCAGAGCATGATCTGCTATTGCCGATTAAAGCGTTTCCCGGACGTTAAGAGGCTTTGTGGTTTTTAATGCTTTTTGTGCTTCCTACCTGCTGCCTTTCTGCACTTGCCCGCACGTGTAAAGCATTTTGTGTATTCATCAAGTACTAAGCGGCGAACGAGGTTCTTTGCATTGTTCAAGCATTCACACGTTCAAATATTCAATGTCCTTTCTTGTTGATTTAAACACAGTAGCAATTCCATGTTTTCTCAGCAATGTGGTGCTGCGGTGCGTGACTGTTTTTATGAATGGAAGGTAAACTTTCCCTTTCGTTGGTTCTTTTTCACTAGAAGCTCCAAATCTTACATGATGTGGGGTCGTATTTATACTTAATCAGATCAGCCGTTTCTTATGAAAGCTGTTCTTGAAGGATAATTACCTGCTCGTTGCCAGGGTTTTGTTCAGATTGAACATACATGAGACGCTCTAGGTCAACGGTTTCCATTTCTTACATCCCCATCACAGAAATAGTAGTCTCGCACTTCCGGCGCAGGTCAGATGAACGTGGTGTACATTTAGCTACGGCTTACGAAAGACACAGAGCGAATAAACTTCGCACAGCTTGGCGGAAGTTTCCGAAGATAGCCGTGGCAGAGTCGCCTAATGACACAGCCATTTGCGTGACCTACAAAACCACGAGAAACTAAGGCGGGTGGGCATACGAGCAATTAAAAGAAGAACTGTACAACTGGCTTTCGCTCGAACATGAAAATTAGTCTGCGTTATAGGTCAATGTGACCGAGCAACCTTTATCTGGCATTCATATTGTAGGCTTAGCCAACTTACTATCAGTTTATCACCTTTAAAACCAACCTATACTTCGCGGTTCGCTACAGATCAGTCTGCCACCACAACCAAATAGACCTATTTCAGCCAAACGTTGGTTGTAGCGTACTCATTTTAGGGAGTCACGATGCGCATAGACAGCCAAGTTGCAAACACGACGTTAACGGCAGAAATACTCTAACCGGAAGTGCCATTGCTTGAGACGTGAAGTATCTGTCTCTTCGTGATCTCTGTGTACGCTAGGAAATAAAAATCCAAATATTTCTGACAAGGAAGAATATGGACGTTATTGCTCCTCGTTTCACTCGCAGCAGTTTAAGCTCTCCTCTTAGGTTTCTACCTAATCTAGGAATGCCAGATAATCCGTTTTTAAAGTATTGTTCCTTTTCTTGGATTTAAGTTCGTCCTCCGTTTTTTTCTTTACTCGGAATCACTTGTTTAATTGTGAAAAACGACAGATTTAACAAGGCCCATAAAGGCAAATATTTTTTGAGATTTATAAATTTGCAAAGGATGGTACAAAATTGATAAAAGACACCAAATTGTCAATAAAGTACAACTGAAGAAAAACTGGAATATGAAATATGCGGTATCAGTATTTACTCCTATGCAATATGACGAAATGTCGGAAGGTAACGTTTTGATCTTTTCGTGTATGAATACACAGGAAATATGTGTTTAGTATTTATGCAATATTTTTTTCATCTAGTTTGTATATTTAAAAATGTGTCTTGTGTTACTGTGACTTTAAAGAATAAGCATTAATGTAACAGTGTCGTTGTTTCAGTTTGTGTGTAACTGTAAAGTATCTATGTGAGTTGGAAAGAACAGCCATTAAAAATGCCGAGGCAGTACTCCATTTTTGGTTTTTGAAAATCTGGGAACCCCAGCCCCACCGCACACTCTGAAATCGACACATATTTGGAAATAAGAGTATTTATTTCATCCCTTGTTCTACAACTAGACAGAAATCTAAATAACACGGAATGTTGTAGAATATACTTGTATTACCTTCATATGAAGGTCCCAGAATGTGTCAAAAGCAGTAAGATGAAAAAAATATTAGTATATACCAGGACGCATACTTTCCACGGCACTATGTACAACGCTGTAAGTGTCTCGTGACAATTCACTCTCCTGTCTTGTTCATCATAGTATCTCTTGAAAGTTTATATCGTTGACACGCTAATATGTTCAGAAAGGAGGCATTCCAATTTCTGCCGCATTCAGTCGATGAAAGAATCCACCGCCAACATACGAAAATTTGGGCTAAGGCCGAGAGGTGAACTCCGGTCTCCTGCTTGCTAGGCAGATGGTTAACCATCTACGATATCCTGACACAGTATATTCTTTCGCAAATGTCCGAGAGAGCAAACACCACTCATATACATTAATAAGTGCCATTTAAAGAAAAAGATAAAGACTTTATAATAAATTTTCAGTGCACAGTTGCTTTGAAACGGCGTAGCGTGAGTTATACTAAAAAACAGATAAATACGGCAAAATGGATAATGGCGCCTGCCTACTACCTCGTTTTAATAGTCTCTAGTCCCAAACGGAAGTGGTACAACTCTGACTTTAATGTCCACTGACTTCTGCGACACAGCTTACAACATCGCTGCTCGTTCACAATCGGTTCAAATGGCTCTGAGCACTATGGGACTTAACTTCTGAGGCCATCAGTCCCCTGGAACTTAGAACTACTTAAACCTAACCTAAGGACATCACACACAACCATGCCCAAGGCAGGATTCGAACTTGCGACCGTAGCGGTCGCGCGGTTCCAGACTGTAGTGCCTAGAACCGCTCGGCCACCCCGGCCGGCACAATCGGTTCATATACCAAAAATTCATATACCAAAATTATACATGACATATATCAACAGAAGTCATGGGACAACGAGTTGCACATATACCGATGATACTAGTATTGGGCACACAAGGTATAAAAGGGCAGTGCATCGACGGAGCTGTTGTATTCAGGTTGATTCGTGGGGAAAGGTTTCCAACGTGATCATGACAGCACGACAAGAACTGACTGATTCTGATGGGGGAAACTCAGTGCCCGACGTACTTCACTTAAGAACCAAGAGCAGCGGCGTTTCCGTAGTGTTACTGGCGCTAACAGACAAGCAATACCGCGTGAAATAACCACGTAAGTCAGTGTGGGGCGTACGACTACCGTATTCGTTGGCGCAATGTGGCGAAATTTGGCGTTAATGGACTGTGGCAGCAGAGGACCGACGCGAGTGACTTTGCTAGCAGCACGATATCACCTGCGGCTCTTATCCTCCGATCGGGACAATTTCGGTTGAGCTCTGACGAGTGGAAAATCGTAGCCTGGTCATATGAGCCCCGATGTCAGTTGGTAGAGGAGTTCATAGTGTTCGAGTGTGGCGCAGACTCTACCAAGTCATAGACCCGCATTTGCAAAAAGAAGCTTTGCAAACCGGTGGTGGCTCAGTAATGGTGTGGGCTTTGTTTACATGGAATAGACTGCATCGTCTGGATGTTCCGCTACTCGGAGACCATTTGCTGGCATTCTTGGGCGTCATGTTTTCAAACAAGGATGGAACTTTCATGTATGGCACGCACTATGTCACGTGCCACAACTGTTCGCGACTGGTTCGAAGAACTTTCTGCACAGTTAGAGCGAAAGATTAAGTCACTCCCATCGAACATTTGCAGGACACAATCGAGAGGCCTATTCGTCAGCAAAATCCTGCTCCGGCAACATCATTGCAATTATGTACTGCTACGGAGGCAGCATGGTTCATTATTTCTGTAGGAGACTTCCAACGATTTGATGAGCCCATGTCGAGATGGTTCACTACGTCTGGCGACTGGAGGTCCCTCACGATTTTAGGAGCTATTCTGTGACTTCCGTCACCTCGGTGTGTAATAAGTTGCAGCGTGCGCGAGTTCAGTGCACTCCCCGTGCGCTTAGCACTGCGTTGTAGCTACCCGCCGCCGCATGGCAGGGACCATGCGCCTGTCGAGTCGTAGTCGGCGAGTGCTCGCCCCCACGCAAGCGAGTGAGACCGAGGAGCGTGGGTGGCAAGCGATGGGCAATGACTGTCGCTCGCTCGGTTTCGCTCCGTACACGCAGTGCTCTAGCTATGAGATCACCAGAGTATACTCTTGAAGCAATGAATGGCATACGTACTATATTCTGAAATAGGGTGAGCTGCACCGTGGACAGCAGTTATAAGTCCTGTTTTACAACTCAGTGGTGTCACACCCCACTCAATACTCCTATAATGTCGAAAAGAGTATAAAATTTGGAAGTGAATGTAGTTCTAGATAAGTAAACCTAGGTCTTATAATATGGTGGATGTTGAAGAGGACGAGATCTGATTTGTTAATGACACTGTAGTGAAAGAAGTGAAAGAATTCCTCTGTCTAGAATGGTAAATTGCACAGAAAAATGTGGAACAGCGGATGTATTACCAGAAACGTCAGTTTATGGGCAGATGAAGTAGTTATCTCTAAGTAAGTACTATTGTAGCAGTAGCAAGCTACATCAGCCTAAGTTTGTTACTGTTTTAGTACTGGAGTTATGAGCCACTACTAGGTTGCGTAATGGCCATGGAGATGGTCATGTAAAATAAATATTTGGGAGCAGGGATGCGCAGAGATATGACGTGGCACGATTACATGAGCTCAGCAAACGGCAGGCTACGTGTACTATGAAAGTGCAGTTTTTCCAGTAAGACATTGTATCTCAAACACGTGTACGACACTTGCTTGATTACAGCTGGAGTGGGCTCGATTTTAATCAGTTCGGACTCGTGGGGATATCGAGCATAAGCCAGAAACAAAGTGACAAATGGACACGGGTTTGATTAACTACAGAGTAAGTGTAATGGAACAGCATCTGGGCTTACACACTACTTAATCTTAAACTAACTTACGCTAAGGACAGCACACACCTATGCCCGAGGGAGGTCTCGTGCCTCCGACGGGGGCAGCCGTGACACAGTGCCAGGTACCGCGCGGCTACCCCGCGCGGTAGGGCCATCCACAGGCTGGCCGGCACACCGGACCTCCACATTAATCCGTCGGGCGGATTCCTGCCGGATGCCGGCACGCCTTCCCGCTCGGTAGACTGTTTGTTCGCAGGCACTTGTGAGAACTTCAGCTGTGGCTTGTTTTGTAAGATACATGCTTACTTATTTAACGATTGTGTGGTACATACCAGTGCCGTAGCTGTTTACTTATGATGGTAACAACGTAGTGTCACATGATATGAATTAGTTATGTACAGTGAAGTTCACTTGATAATGGTCCTACGTCCCAAACTGAGAAGTAGCATTTGGAATAAACCATTATTCAGTGGCGTTGGAAATAATGTTCGCCCTCGTGACTGTGTAAGCAAACCTGAAAAATGTAACAGTTGACATTCTCAATAAGTGCACTCACGACCTTCTTATTTAGGGCAACAGGCGGCCGAGGCGACGAGAAGGGAACCCAGCACCAGAATTAAAACAATTAATATGGGAGTTACCACCTTCTTTTGCGACTGTATACATACTTTAGTTTTATTTAAAGCATCTTCAAATGTCATCGTAACAATTATTGTTTCGTTTACAGATAGATTCAACGAGATCGCAAACATTTCTCATGTTCAAAATGACTTTTTTTTAGTTTTATGGCTTCCACAACACTTTCATGTCCCCTATATACTAGTGTCAGATTTTCACCACAGTGCCGTGCACTAGGTACGATATTTTCTTGTTCCCATCATTTTATACATCCAATTTCACATTTACGAATGTATGTCGTGCATGTATTCCTAATATGACGTTTCAGATATCTGACTGGCGTCTAAAACCAATAAATGGTACGAAGTAGAAACTCCAGCATACAGAAGGGCGCACAAAATTTGTGAACCGACTTATTTAAAATATGAGGTTGTACTCTACAGTCGACATTCAAGAAGAATGGTTATTTTAACAAGGAGATTGATGGAGCACTTCGCCCTATGGAGAGAATCAGGATCGATGATGAACGACAGCCACCCAAAGGGAATGTATGCCTTCCGTTCATCAGTACGATTACAGATCGCATTGCGGAAGTGTTAAGCAAGTACCCTCAGGCTCACCAGAAAGATAAAAGAATGTTCAACGTCGGCAAAAGATTTACGAAGTCCTTTGGCTACACCGAGTGTGTATGAAATTCCTTGTAGTTGTGGACTGGTTTATGTTAACACTACAAAAAGAAGTGTTAATACCCGTCTGGTTAAACGCAACAAGAATTTCCACCTGGAACATACGGATAAATCGGCTATAGCGAAACATCTGTAGCAAGAGGATGACCCCGAAATAAAATTCATCTGAGACAAGTGTCATATCGAAAACCTCGCTTTATCATGCGCGTATGCGTAGAGAGACTATTGAGATTTGTAAGCACCGTAATAATTTTAACAGAAAAGTTGTAGGTGTTAAATTACATAAAATTTGGATGCCAACATTGCAATATAAGAATGACGAACGATTAATTTCAATCGAGAATGCTGGCATTACCAGAGGTAATCTCGCAGCCGACGTCACGTGATCGTTGTACTGTCCTCTATGCGGCCCATACATTCGGCGCTTCCTCAAGTTCTGATTGCATTTCGCCACTTTACATCTGAACATGCCTCCCGTAGTCGGAGAGAAAACGTAAGGAGAAAGTTTTATACATCGACCTCAGGCTTTTATCCCAGAAGTTTCATGTGATGATTGGCAAACAATACTTGAGTGACGCTACAGGTCATGTTGGAAGAATCTGAAGACTAGTTCGTATAGTAATATCGTGGTCAGGATGGTGGGTGCCAAGGCTCCGTCTGCTGATCCTTTCGAGCTATTTAGTTCCGACCGGCCGCCGATTCATCCTCGCCAATGACATCATTCAAACGCGTTTTGGAGAGGCGCGGGGTCAGCACACCGCTCTCTCAGACCTTGAAACCGCTGCTTCTCGAGCACCTCAGTTGGCATCACTCGGCTGAGTGCACCCCATCCAGTCTTCCCGCCAAGGAAAAATTCCTGTCAGATCTGGGAACCAAGGTCCTACTCACAGTTGTAAGGAACGCTTACCACTGAGGTAGGGAAGGAGATGATAGTGGTTGCGAAATAGGGCATATCTAATACCGTTAGTTATAACAGCAGGGAGGAAGGAGGAAGCTTGAAGTACAGATTTGACGCGTAGTCTACCATTTGGATTATACATGAGAGTAGTACCGCCAAACTCATTCCAAATCTGGAGTCAGATGTTGCTGTTGCAGTTGAGAGTTGGTCATGTGTTCGTTGACAGCAATAATTCCAGTTATGAGTTTACCATTTACTGGGTAATCACCTTATTCAGCTCATTGCAGTAATTTAGGTACATTTTCTCTTTGTATTCAGTTAGTTCATCAAAATGAAAGAGACAAAAAAAAATCTTCCCCCCACCACGCGGTGGGACAAGATAGGCAGGGCCCTGCGGTAGAAGAGCTAGAGCTACTTCTGACCTAAGCGTCTTACGTGGTCTTACATGCTGACGTTGCGATGTTGAGCCTTGGCGGCACTGTGTTAGAGTGCGAGATGGAATCACAGGAAGGCCGACATCTACGTGAAATAGTGCCAGAGGCAAAGCGCTGGCTCGTGATGAAAACTGCGTTATCTGTCGCCAACGCTGTAGAGGCAGGAGAAGTCGATTTAATTTTTCAGGTGTGGTAAATTTAAAATTGAAGTAAACAGCAAAATTATTTAAAGGTGGTCATTTACTGAATTTAAAAAAGTAGAAACAGTTGCATACCGGAGTCCGACATAATGAGCAGTGATCACTGTGTCAAAGAAGTTATGTATGGTCGCTGCATGTTCTATCCACACGACAGTTACAATATTGTCTTCTCTCTGTTCCTGGTACAAATCATTTTCCCCTGAGGATATCGTACAAAGTGTGACTTTCCTCCTCATGTTCTAAGTGCGTCACGATTTTTGTCAGATGGTGTATTTTCCAAAGAGTTTCGAAGACTTTACCCCAGTGTACAGCGTCGAAAGGTCGACAAATCATATGGCATATCTTGGTTTCTCTTAAGTCTACCGGCCGCTGTGGCCGAGCGGTTCTAGGCGCTTCAGTCAGGAACCGCGCTACGGTCACGGGTTCGAATCCTGCCTCGGCCATGGATGTGTTTGGTGTCCTCAGGTTGGTTAGGTTTAAGTAGTTGTAAGTCTAGGGGACTCATGACCTAAGATATCAAGTCCCGTAGTGTTTAGAGCCATTTGCACCATCTCTGAAGAGATTACCAACTGCAACAGCGTAAGTGCCTGCATATTGCGTGTACCTTTCCTAAAGTGAAATCGACCTTCACCTAACATATCCACAATTTTCATTAACTAAAGGGTGTAACAAAGTTCTGACTGTGACTGTGATTTTGTCTCGGAGCCCGATAGGAGGCATCAGTGAGAGATCGAATCAGGACCGCTAATCATATCCCTGAAAGCCAATACTCTATGTGAAATCGCAATACCAGCAGCCAGATTATCTGCGCCGCTGCGCCGAGGTAGCAGACGCCGCGTTCTCAGTTACAAGAGCGGCCGCTTAACAGTGGGCGGCAGCAGGTGTTGGGGAGCGCGAGCCTGATTCACGGCCAGTGGCCGCCGGCGAACACCGGGGGGGACCTTTCGTCGACAGATCTCATCTCTGCGCCGCTGAGTTATACACTGGAGGCGTATTTCTGGCTGTCGCCGCGCCTCCTCTGCCCACTCCCGCTCCGCCCCCACCGATGCCGCTCCTCTTTCTCCGGGCGCTATGTTTATTGCGCAGCCGTGGCGAGAGAGAGTATACCCGCCCCCCCCTCTCACTCCGACAATCTCGCTCTCCGCAGCTTTTCTAGCGCTGCGGAATTTACGGCCGCGCATTTTCACACGGAAATTGTTTTCTTGCTTTACGACGTCCATACATCGAAGGCGCCGGAGCGTTTGCCTCGCCGCGGACCGTAAGTCAGGCGGCCTAACTAGCAGTTAGCCGCTCCGCCCAGCTCGGACGCCCGCAGTTTTCGGGCCGAGGGACCGCTTTCGGCGTCCGGACGGTTGGCCACCCTGCGGGACCGCGCGCCGTTTTGAATAATTGAAATCGACGGTGGGGGACCTTTCGCGCAGTCGCCGCATAAAATTTAATTGAGGTGTCCGGCCGAAAAAGAGAAACGACGTCTAAACAGCCGCCTGGGAGGCGCGCCGGGCACGTCTGCGCCGTACTGATTGCGTTGTTTACAGTATCTGCTTTACAGACTTGTCCACACGGCGCCTGGAGTGATGAGGTAGTAGTCGTGTTGCGGCTAGCATAGGTGGGGCTCTCGCAGCGGGTTTCGAAAACTCCTTTTCGTCGTTGGGGAGCTGACGCCGCAAATCAGTGAACTAAAATTTCGTAGCTCCACCGATTTCCCGCTAGATCACCGACGGAACAGACGTCGTGAGGCTTCTACGAGGAGACTCCCAGTTTGGTCAGTCATGTGACTAACAAAATCTTCGGAGTGTGGAACCAAACTGTAGCGTGAAATGTAACACATGTTACACTAACTTAATTGGCGCAATTGAAGTGTCGCTTGAGCAGATGACAAGTTGGTGCGCCAATATGAAACAGTCTACTAGAAATGAGATTCAAACTTTATTACACTACTGCTGGTGAAAATTGGAGCAACAAGGAGACATGCGAATAGAGTGAAATATATTCCACAGATTAGCGACATGACACTACACAGACGAATAGAATTTCACAGCTGTACATGCACTATGGCCATGAGAAACCAGTATGATGTGACCAGGGCACATGCTGTAGTCAGATTCTAGACGTCGTGGAATGCAATCAAAGATTCCATGGGTATTCAAACACCCCCGATTTAATTATGTTAATCCTCTACGCCTACATCTACACTCATACTCCGCAAGCCGCCTGACGGTGTATGGCGGAGGGTACCTTGAGTATCTCTATTGGTTCTCCCTTCTATTCCAGACTCGTATTGCCGGCCAAAGTGGCCGTGCGGTTCTAGGCGCTGCAGTCTGGAACCGCGAGACCGCTACGGTTTCAGGTTCGAATCCTGCCTCGGGCATGGATGTGTGTGATGTCCTTAGGTTAGTTAGGTTTAAGTAGTTCTACGTTATAGGGGACTAATGACCTCAGAAGTTGACTCCTGTAGTGCACAGAGCCATTTGAACCATTTGAACCAGTCTCGTATTGTTCGTGGAAAGAAAGGTTGTCGGTATACCTCTAATCTCTCTGATTTTATCCACATGGTCTCTTCGCGAGATATACGTAGGATGAAGTAATATGCTGCTTGACTCCACGGTGAAGGTATGTTCTCGAAATTTCAACATAAGCCCGTAACGAGCTACCGAGCGCCTCTCCTGCAGAGTCTTCCACTGGAGTTTATCTATAATCTCCGTAACGCTTCCGCGATTACTAAGTGATCCTGTAACGAAGCGCGCTGCTCTCCGTTGGATCTTCTCTATCTCTTCTATCAACCCTATCTGGTACGGATCCCACACCGGTGAACAGTAGTCAAGCAGTGGGCGAACAAGTGTACTGTAACCTACTTCCTTTGTTTCAGGACTGCATTTCCTTAGGATTCTTCCAATGAATCTCAGCCTGGCATCTGCTTTACCGACGAATTTTATATGGTCATTCCATTTTAAATCACCTCTAATGCTTACTCCCAGATAATTTATGGAATCAACTGCCTCCAGTTGCTGACCTGCTATAATGTAGCTAAATGATAATGGATCTTTCTTTCTATGTATTCGCAGCACATTACACTTGTCTACATTGAGATTCAATTGCCATTCCCTGCACCATGCGTCAATTCGTTGCAGATCCTCCTGCATTTCAGTACAAAAAAAAAAAAAAATGGTTCAAATGGCTCTGAGCACTATGGGACTCAACTGCTGTGGTCATAAGTCCCCTAGAACTTAGAACTACTTAAACCTAACTAACCTAAGGACAGCACACAACACCCAGCCATCACGAGGCACAGAAAATCCCTGACCCCGCCGGGAATCGAACCCGGGAACCCGGGCGTGGGAAGCGAGAACGCTACCGCACGACCACGAGATGCGGGCATTTCAGTACAATTTTCCATTGTTACAACCTCTCGATATACTAAAGCATCATCCGCAAAAAGCCTCAGTGAACTTCCGACGCTATCCAGAAGGTCATTTATATATACTGTGAATAGCAACGGTCCTACGACACTCCCCTGCGGCACACCTGAAATCACTCTTACTTCGGAAGACTTCGCTCCATTGAGAATGACATGCTGCGTTATGTTATCTAGGAACTCTTCAATCCAATCACACAATTGGTCTGGTAGTCCATATGCTCTTACATTGTTCATTAAACGACTGTGGGGAACTGTATAAAATGCCTTGCGGAAGTCAAGAAACACGGTATCTACCTGGGAACCCGCGTCTATGGCCCTCTGAGTCTCGTAGACGAATAGCGCGAGCTGGGTTTCACACGATCGTCTTTTTCGAAACCCATGCTGACTCCTACGGAGTAGATTTCTGGTCTCCAGAAAAGTCATTACACTCGAACATAACACGTGTTCCAAAGTTCTACAACTAATCGACGTTAGAGATATAGGTCGAACTGTACGGTAGCTTAACCTTTTATATAAAATGACAATGGCGTAATGGATAAGTTCTTAACGGTTTCGACCGCTACGGGAGTTGTTACAATTGGATTTTGGCTGCTAAAAAAATGTTACATTCATAGAAAAGTTTTGCGTTAATCAAGGTAGTGAAAGTTTGCCCAAAGTAAAGTTATACATTGTCGTTAAGCACAAATGCATACAATCACTCCCATTGTCATATATTTCGATTCACAGTTAATCTCAACCTTGAAATATCGTCACACTCTGTTATCCTCACTACAATCCGTTGGCCGGCGCGGTAATATCGCCACTAAGTATTTATAATTACTTCTCGGTAAAAACACCTGTTACAGTTCGGTACATTTACTGGAGGCCAATTCACACGCCGGCCGGTGTGCCCGAGCGGTTCTAGGCGCTTCAGTCTGGTACCGCGCGACCGCTATGATCGCAGGTTACATCCTGCCTCGGGCATGGATGTGTGTGATGTCCTTAGGTTAGTTAGGTTTAAGTAGTTCTAAGTTGTAGGGGACTGATGACCTCAGATGTTAAGTCCCATAGTGCTCAGAGCCATTTGAACCAATTCACACGACGACGGGTACATATTCTCAGGCAACACGATATGCCTCCTCCCGCTACGCCATAGAACAACCACACTCCTGCTGACATCGATACTGCTCGCCGGGTGCAGTCGGGGAATGAGTATTGATTCTTGGTCTATCGTCGACCTGAGCGAGAAAAAATGTGTGTGAAATCGTATGGGACTTAACTGCTAAGGTCATCAGTCCCCAAGCTACTTAACCTAAATTATCCTAAGGACAAACACACACATCCATGCCCGAGGGAGGACTCGAACCTCCGCCGGGACCAGCCGCACAGTCCATGACTGCAGCGCCTAAGACCGCTCGGCTAATCCCGCGCGGCCCCTGAGCGAGTAACATACGATTATGTTTGAGTAAGGGACAGTGGAACCCTTACAGAACGGTGTTAGGGAAGAGGATCGGGACGACTGACCACATTCTACACATGTTCGATGGTGACCCGTTAGGTGAACGTTCAGGACAAGTAAACAGTGGTTCCTGCCGTTCTTCGAAGGAAGTTTCCACGTTCTTCGTCACATTTGGCAGGCCATTGTGCTGCAGAAATACGGAATCTGCAGTTGCTTGCAGGAGTGACAGCGCCTCAGGCTCGGAAACCTCCCTGATGTTGTGGTTGCTGTTCCGATTCACTCAATACGTAGGAGGCGAGATAGCTTATTGCAGGCAATGGCATCTCCAACCATAACTCTTTATGAAACTTCCTGGCAGATTAAAACGCGGTGCCAGACCGAGACTCGAACTCGGGACTTTTGCCTTTCGCGGGCAAGTGCTCTACCAACTGAGCTACCCAAGCACGACCCACGCCCCGTCCTCACAGCTTTGCTTTTGCCAGTGCCTAGTCTCCTACCTTCCAAACTTTACAGAAGCTACAAGGTTCGCAGGAGAGCTTCTGTAAAGTTTGGAAGGTAGGAGAAGAGGTACTGGCAGAAGTAAAGCTGTGAGGACGGGACGTGGGTCGTGCTTGGGTAGTTCAGTTGGTACAGCACTTGCCCACAAAATGCAAAGGTCCCGAGTTTGATTCTCGGTCCGGCACACAGTTTTAGTCTGCCAGGAAGTTTCATATCAGCGCACACTCCGCTGAAGTGAAAATCTCATTCTGATCACTCTTGGTGTTTGCCCGTTATACCGCTCAAGAATGCAGTGTGTCCGATAGTGTTCAGTACGGTAGTGACTAACATGTACGCGGCTATCGCTGTGGGACAAATTGAACCACGACTCGTCCGAAAACACTACATTTTGCCATACGATACGCCAGAGAGGGCGTTCAGATGCCAATTGCAGTATGAGGCGTTGTTGCTTCCCGGTAAATGGAAGCCAAAGCAATGGAATGGGTGCTAATAGTAGACGCCCCTGCAGGTGGCGTCGAACCGTCGACGCAGATATGTCCACACACGTTGCGGTACACCAGTGTCGGACCAACACTGTGGACGAAACGGTTCTGTCGGCAATGGCCATGCGGATATTATGATGGTCATCCCGCGCTGTGGCCATATTGTGTTGTCCATTCACCTCTGAAGTCTGTGTGTGACACCAACCGTGCACATGCATAGTGACGACTCCAGCGAGCGACCAAATGGTGTAAATTGCCCTGAAGATGACCCCATCGCGGGTTGAAACCGGTTGGCGGCAAAATAAATAACGCGATTGTGACTGTCATTTTGAATAATTGATTGGTTACGCTATCGTATCACTATCGAAGCAGCGTGTCTTGTACGAGCCGCAATATCACGGTAAGACAAACCCTTTTCCTGCGGACCGGTCATTCTGATCCGTTCCAACTTTCTCACCAACTGATTGCGCCTTTTGACGTCGACTAGGTATGCCGGCACTTACTCGTTTCCACTTCGTTTGACGGCTTTGCACCGACTCATTGTGGCGTAACCCTAACATATCTGTTCAAAAAAGAGGACGCTGTTTGGTCGACGCCCACGCCACCTCTCTGCAGTCTTAATAATTTATTATTGTTCCACAGCCCTAATCATCCTCCCATTTTGGAGTGATTAAGACCATTCCTTGTAACTTTCACAAACAGTAGTGTGATTGCACTGCACGAGTAAGACACGGCATTGCAGTGGGAAAAACTGCAAACTTTCCAAGCACCATCGAGTTTCTCGATACGACCACGCCGCATTTGGCGCATATACGATCGAGATTAAGGAGGCTCGCAGCATAACAGGACTTCGGATCTGCTCTGTGCTAGTACGATCCAACCCTTGAATACCCCGCGAATCAGCGCCCGCCATTATCGAAGTTTGATCGATTCTTTCAGGGATAGGCTGGACATTGGCCAGAACAGCTTCGCCGCGTACAAGAGGGAGGGGCCATTCAGGGCGCAGCGCGGGGTAGCCGCGTGGTCTCGGGCGCCTTGCCACGGTCCACACCGATTCTCCCCCGCCCCCCTCGAGTCACCGCTCTGGCGTGAGTGGGTGTTGTCTTTAGCGTAAGTTAGTTTAAGCTAGATTTTAAGTTAGATTAAGTAGCGTGTAAGCTGAGGGACTGATGACCTCAGCAGTTTGGTCCCTTAACACCTTACCACAAATGTCCAAACGTTCACGGTGGCGTAAGGTCTGCCGCTTCATGAAAAACAAGCCAAGGAGACAAGACGTCTACTATTAGTCAACTGCTCTTGGTGAGATGTCGGCGAGATTCGTTGCACAATATTACTTTTTATTACCTTCGTGTCTACAGACGGAGTAACATCCATTAATTTACTGTAGACATAGGATAATTAAGTTTCAGTAGGTGAAAGAAGGTGCGGCAATCATCCGCAACTTATGTGTGTTGTAGCATATCTTTATTTCGGTCAATGAGTGGCTATCTTCAATACAGCAGACAACGTTAACAGTGTAATTTGAACTATTAACACATATAGTCCAAGAGGGACTATGCAAAATAACGGCTGGAATGTATTAGCTTTTCTGCTGCGTTGGAGGTGCTCATTCAGTGACCGAAATCTAGATCTGCTAGAGTAAACACAAATTGTAACTGACAGCTCTACCTTCATTCACGACATGAGACAAGTACGGTCTCTGAGCACTTCCACGTTCCAGATGGAGTCAGATTTAAGAAGTAATGAAGTTTCGTTTATAATCAGTGCGTTTCAAGCCTGAGTAATGCAACTCGACCCCACAGGAAGAACAATGTATTTGCTATTTATTCCTTTCGCTAACTTTATCACCTTGATGATAACAGTTAATATTACATCCAGACCGAAATTGGTGGGCGCCATTTAGAGTTACCAGGTGTCAATATGTTTCGTTTCCTGGAACTTGCTTCCGATTGAATCCATTGCGTTACAGAGGCCGAAACAAAGTAAGGGGGTCTACGATGTAGCATACTAAGTTACGAGAAATAGTTGCAGCTAGCATTATTCGGTGCTTAATGTCGTCACCAAACTGTGCCAGGGAGTGCGGTTCCATCACATTCAGAATCCAGCTGATCGAGATCTGTCCTATTCTGTCACAGCACAACTGTTCACTATCTTCATCCCTGTGCCCCGCTGCACAATTAGAAAACGCTACTCTCTGCATGTAACAGGCATAAAACACCGAACTTCAACCAAGAATAAACAATATGAAGTGAAGACGAGATTGGATTTTATCACTATCATCACACACACACACACACACACACACACACACACACACACACACCTCTGAGAAATCCAAACAACCGCCAATGACGGCTTCTGTCTGCCATCTTATTTTCACACCTTCTACTGTTCCACTGTCCGCAATCTTGTTATTACAGCTCGTAAACAGTGACAGTCACAACTCAACACATAGAACATGACAATGAATAAGATGGCGATAAAAGAAACCGAAAGTGAAACGTAATGTAAATAGATACACACACACACACACACACACACACACACACACACACAAACACACACGCAACCTTTCACATGTATTATTAATCTCAGGCATAGCCCCATAACAGTTTAGAAATCGTAATTTTTGGTTAAATGTTTAGCCTACACTAAGTTGTATATAGTTGCAGGTGACAACCTGTAAAGAAAAACAGTAACTGTAAAAACGTAATACAGCTGGAAAACCACACCATGTGGTAAGAAGCTATGAAGACACAATTTTATGTGCTCTTCAATAACCTGTAATTACGATTTACAAACTAATATTTATATGTATTTAAACAGTAAAGAGCATTCCTTATGTTTAACAGCCATAATAATAATAAAAAACACTGATAATGGTGCAACTGCCGTGAAACACGTCTGGGACAAAAATCAAAACGGTGTTTTGCTAAAGGCGGATCCCTCTCAAATACATATGTTATTGAAAAATAGGGTTTTTTAGTCAAAAGAATGGGGAATAATGTGGTATATCGGAATCCTGAATAAAACCAACCTGCCTTCAGAAAAGAAAGTGCTACATTGCTTACTGAACGACCCTCGTAAAACTAAGATTATAGTGTAAACATTATCCACCCGATTAAAAAGGACGGAAATGGCAGAAAATAAGACTAAGCTCAAGCAAATAAAGACATTAAATTATTAGTCCTCCTTTCCAGGAAGATAATAAAATATTTAAAATTAAAAAACAAAAATAATAGGTCGTCGGAGCAAACCTATTAATCTCCTGTCATCTATGACAAATCATCCACCGGAAGGACCACCATTCTTACTGTTACGTTTCCTCTCATCATTATACACTGCAAATGCGTTGGACACGTAACCCAGCAAACTTACGCGCGATCTTGAGCCAAAAAACTTCACAACAACACCCTTAATTCCTTTGAAACCCCTATATTTAAATTACATTTGCATCGTTAGCAGCTGATGCTATATAGTGACCGCCACCAAATCAGGGTACGTCAGCGACCTTGGTGTCTAGGGTTGGTCAAATTGAAATACATTTGGTCAAGCAAGTATTTCAAATAAACGTGCAGGCCATGGAAAAGAGTAGTCCAACCATCTAATTTACTTAGAAGAAATACATTGGAAACAAGGGGATACTCTAAGGAGACGCTGAATTAGTTAACCTCCCATCATCTTCATCGTGATGCCACTTGTCGTTACAGTATTTCACAGGAAACATCCTTGATGTCATATGATGACTGCTAAACAGCTACTACACGACGCATGACCATTCTCTTAAGCACGCATATTCTGCTAAGTGTATACATATAGTGCTCTTTTTCAGCATTAGTGTGTTCATTCTGAGTATGTATTTGACCAGATGTAGTTCAGTTTAACAGCTGCATTTGTCTCAGACTCTGACTGAATCAAAGTCTAGTGGATGAATATTGCAAGAGATAGCATCTAGGTGGACTGAACAAGACTCAGAGCAGGTGATAAATGTCTTGAGGTGGAAAGTTTATTCATATCAGTTTAATACTCACCGATACTCAGTTACGTGATGCGGAAGATACTGAACACCACATTGTTCTACAGAGCAGACGGTCTAGAAAAATGTTTTGTATGGCATTCACGTCCCTGTATCGTTCTACCGTGGGAGGCGATGTCCAAGACATCCCAGTTCTTTCTGAATAACTCTGACTCTAAAATCGCTGGTCATTCTTGTTGATAGCGTAGGTCATTCACACATATAATAACCATCACGCGACATATTTCTCGAGTCATCATTCAAAGCAAATTTTTTTCTGTAACCCGACTATGAATGCTGATAGGTATGTAGTTACACTGCAGTGAATACTCGTCGTTATTGTGGATGCTATGGATGACTCGTGTATTTTATTTCAGCGATTAACTTTATCTCTTGACAAATTTGCCAGTCCTAATAATGACGCGTTTTATGCCAAAGCGCGTTAACAGTTTATTGCCTTTTAGCCGCTGCTACATGAAAGGGGAATTCTGTCACAGGCGTTCGATCGCTGGCGCAACTTCGACAATTAATAGCTGTTTTGAAGAAGAGAAACTTCTTTCATGTAATTTTAAATTTGGATTCTATAGTTTTAAAGCTGGTAAAAAAAGAAGTTTTCTCCCATGTGGAAAAATACGTCACAGCATAAAAGTTAACGAATGAAGTTCTTTATATCTTTCTTTGATTTAAATTTTTATCCGTTTTCCATTTTGTTGTATTGTATTATAAGTAAACTAATTTCGCTTAGTCGGTAAGGTAAACGTTATGTAAACTAACGACTGACAGAACACACATTGTAACAATGTTATCAGCTTTTTAAACCCTAGCAGTATTAATTGGGAGATACTTCTTGCCCACCCTTTGCAGATATAATCTAGTCGTGAGGTCCGTATTATAAAATTTTGAAAAAGAAATTATTGTTTTTAACGACTTCTTGTAGCAGATTCTATAACTGTTTTAATTTTTGTCAGTTAAAATTAATCAAAAAGTGTAACTGAAGTGTTCAACGATAGTTATAGAAATTTATATTTTCATGTGGTAGTCCTTAAGTAACTAACACCCTTCCCTCCCTCCGCGCCCATTGCTAGCATACGGTCCTGAATATGCGTTGGCATTGCTAGGTTCAAAGGGTTAACAGACGAAATTATGGAAGAAACGTTCTTCTGGCTTGGGTGGTAAGTTATTCAGTTTGAGCTCAACATATACGATTGACTTTATTGCGAAAACCACAGGTGTAAATTCCTTTGGCTGACAGTGTTTGTTATTTTGTCCATATTAGAACGTCCAGAAACGCGTAAAAATCTAGCAGTTATTTTGTTTTAACATGTTATTTCTCATAGCAGAGTAGATAAGTAACAGATACCTGAGGTTCACCAACACCTCAAAAATATGTTTCTTCAGCATTTTCGTGAAATATCACTCCGCATTTATAAACCTTAGTTTGTAACATTCACTTTGTTGGATTCAATCTGCAGTTCCTGCCATCGTAAATTCTGTTCTAAGTAAGACCTGCCTTTATTACGAATAAACAAGCTTGTTACAAGCTTGTAGTAAAATATCACCATTGGAACAGGTAAAAAGCGTTTTCCTTATACCTCAACAGAGCTTATAGCAGTCTACTTAAAACTTGAGAAACTTTCTATAACACTACGCCAGTGTCGATGTTCTTCGTTGTTACATCTCATAGCACGTTAAGTGTAGTATATGAATGAAAATTATTTTGATGACACTGTGCCACTCGGAAACCATCACTGAAAACAGATAAAAATGTGATACGCCAGCTCCACAAGTACAATGATAGTGTTTTGGTTTTTCTTTATCCTTCCTTTCTTTGCTAAGCACAAGTAAAACTTGTTTTGCTAAATAGGCTACCTTTATGTACTGCGGTCTTCTTTTGTAAAATCAGTTTATTTGCGAAGATATCTATGTTAACAAAATTACTGGATTACTAGGTTCGACAATGTGAATTGCCATCCTCACATCTATAAAAGGAAAATATGTCGATGTTACAGGCTCAAAATCATACGAAAATTGTAGTGGAGCATACACAACAACTGAGTGACAAAAATTACTTGCCCATAAACTGGGCAGTGCTAGTTACATCATACAATCCATATGCAACTTTGTCACAAGAGGACTATGCAATATTCTGTAAAATAATAATTCTCACAAAATTCTGCCCATGTGTGCAGATACAATCCAAAGTCAACAGATAACAACGAATACCTTTATTAAGTAAAACTTTAAATAACAACTTACCATAAAAAGTCGAGGCATTACAACGACATGCCAGGAGTGCTGTCACAAAGTATATACGACATGGTGTACGAATGACACGAACATGATAGCACACTTGGTAAGTTATTGTAGTGCTTCGACTTTCTTATGGTACGGTTTAATTTAAAAATTTATTTATTAGATGTATTCCTTAATATATTGATGGATTGAAGCCGTCCATATGATTAGAATTTTATGAGTTATCGTTTTATAGCTTACTGTATAGTCCTCAGCTGACAGAGCGGTGTATGTATTGCCCTGGTTTATGGGTATCTAATTTTTGTCTTTGAGCTGTTGTACATGCACTACTACAATTTTTGTATGACTGTAAGCTTGTAACCTCGAAATACCTTTTCGAGATCTGAAGATGGCTGTATACATTGCCGAAACTAATAATTCAGTAATTGTATTAACATAGCGATCCTGACAAATAAATCAGTTTCGAAAAGAAGACTGCAGCACAAAATCATGGATCGCCTCCTGAACTGAACGATCATGTCAAGTAATCATAACACCTTTAAATCTGACAAAGCCCTAGTGATTTTTTGTCCAGTAACTCTAGTTTATTTTTTGTTAATTCTGTTTAATATTCCCATTGAAACGTCCCCTTAGAAAAATTTATAAATTACTGTGCTGGTAAACCCCTTACGTTATTTGATTTTCAAACAGCTGAGCAAAACTGAACGTACTCAGACATTTCTCTCTTTACTTACTCTGATCATCACTAAACTGACATACGATATTTTTCGCACAACGCAATCTGACTTTCAATAATCACTACGAAAGAATGGCCCAGACTAACAATAACCTATACCTTTCATGAATCACTTACCTCAAAAAAATCTTCGTTACTCGAATTACTGCAATACAGCGAGCGTCAATACTGCCAGCTAAATAAAAGATTCTAACTACGGAAGGCACTAACTACTGATAGGTATAGTTAAGTAATGAAAGATTTTGATAGAGAACAAACAATGTATTTATCTTAATAGTATTCACTTCATGACATCAAGTCTTACAAATTTCGTTTTTCTGACGGACACACGTCCAGATCGTCCGCTCTCAAAACTCTGCCATCTCTCTTCCCACATCCACCACTGCTGGCGGCTTACCTCCAACTGCGCAACGCTATGCGCTGTTCACGTCCAACTGCCCAACACTACAATAGCGAATAGCCACAGACTGCACACAGCAGAGTCAGTGATTTTCATACAGAGCGCTACGTGGCGTTACCAACATAAAAACCTAAACAGCCTACTTACACCATCACCAGTTGTCAAGCGTGAGTTGTCAAAATGGTCGTCACAGTGATGTCACTTTCATTCGTTTACATATTGTTAAACAGGAAAATGTAGGAAGTTAAAAGCTGGACACTTCACATTGGTTTTCTTAGTTTTCAGTTCACATGGTTTTTCTTATATTTTATTTCCTCCATCTAACACGAAACGTTGACCTTTCACACGTAAACAATGTGACACGTTCTTCTGTCTAACTGCCGTAATATTAATATCCCCACTGTGAATATAATGGATGAAGACACCATATAATACGCGTGTAGCAACTTTCTCTTCGAATCCGTCAAAAAGGAACGTTGGACAACCGCTCCTACGTCGGTGTGCCTCGCAGCAGAAACTCAGGAATTCTTGCACGCGTGGAAACAGCCTACTGTTGGAGGCAAAAAGAGCCGCCAGGGGGGTAAGACGTGGAGGAGGATCGCCGCATTACGCCACTAATTGCAGGACGAGTGAGCACGCCCGACGAGTCGAGAGGGGAATTGGCGGCTCGGCGATCTAGCCCAGTTGGTTATTTTATCATCGTCAAAGATTTCGAGATGCGGTAACGTATAGTGCCGGACGGGGCACGCGCATGAATATTAATGAAGGTATTTGAATTACAATGTGATACCTGACACCTGCGCGTGCGCGCATGCGCGAACCGACCGTACGCGGTGAGTAATGTGTGCGCGCAGCGTGCTTCTAGGGGCCTTTAAATGATGAATGCGCGTCCTTTATATTCGTTCGCATTCGGGCGGAGTGGCCGCTAAGATAATGGCTTTTGAACTGCTCTCGGCCGTACGGTGCGTCCCATATGCAGCCGTTAAGGCGACTGCTGTCACGAACTGAGGAGAAAAGATAGAAATAAAATGTTTTCTGAGAGACACCGAGAAAAGACGGGGCAGAAAGAGAGACTGAAAAATCTTCAGGAAGACAGAAGGAAAAACAAGAAACACTTTACCCCTTACAGACGCTAGTGTTGAATAATACTACCTCTGGCAGAAGTTCTGCAGCCTGAACACGCACCGTATTATAATAAAAGCAATTTTGCAGCTGCCATTCAAATCTGAAAACTCCAATGTGTTGAAACCGAGCTGGCCAGCAGAAGGGGGTAGAGGATTGGGAAAAGCAGAGTAGACTGTAAGTTTCTAAACGTTTCTTAGAATTAATTTTGGTAACCTCTCACTTCTCCATAAGTGAGACTGAAGTAGCCGAGGAAAGAAGAGAAGAGGAGGAAAATGAATTATGCTGCGGTATCAACAGCGCGACTATAGAAAACACGCGATGATAGTTTTTTCTGGATTCCGTTTGCGACCCATATCAGTTCCGTCAGTGAAAATATGAATTGAAACAACGTAGTCATTATACACACGAACGAAATCAGTTGTTACTTTGATTACAAGCTATTTTTTAGCTTTTTGCATGTAATCATTGAAGTCCATCTCTGTTTTGGAAGACGGACGCTAAGATTAAAGCACCACGCAAAAGAAGTAAGAGATTGGTAAATGAGATATCTAAATATAAAGTTCGAATAAGATAACAAGCGACTAATTCGATAAAATTTCGTGCCCTTAAGAACCTTCATGTTAAAATACAGCCACATATTTCCATTTCGTTTCGTTACAAATATGGCCTTTCCACTATAATCCATAGCCAGTATACAGTTGATAAGAGAACTCATACTCCACTATTGGACCTGCTAATTACATTGGTTGTCTAATCTTAGGGACGAAAGTGACTTTCGCATTGCGTGCCACTGCCTGGTAACATACCTCAGTGGAACTTGGGCCGAAAATAGAAAGAACTGCTACAACTGAAAGAAATACGCTATGAAACGAACAGAAATGAGTCTTACGTTAAAAGACCATACTCACACTGGAACGCTAACAAAAACACCAAAACGACCATGTTCGACAATGCTGGACGTATCCCCATATGGAGAGAGTGGTAACACACAATGCATCCAGGAACACTGTCGAACATGATAGTTTCAGTGGACCAGGTGCTATGATGCGGGGAGGCAATGTTACACGGGCGTACTGACATCCAAATTTTTGAACATGGTACACTGACCGGTGAACGTTATCGTGACACGGTACTCCGTCACCATGTGCGTCTTTTCTGGGCTGAGTTCTGCCCTGACTTAATTTTTATGCATGGCAGTGCCCGACCACATCGGACAGCGCAGGTGTAGAAGCTCTTGCAATGAGAGGATGTTCGGCGAATGGACTGGCATGCCTATTACCCAGACGTAACTCCCATCAGGCACGGGTGGGATGCAGCGCGGCATTCTGAAGAAGTATTGCAGCACGTCCACATGATCCGACGACTATTTATGAATTGTCTCTCGCGCTGGTGAAGGGATGGAACGCCCTACCACAAGAACTCCTTACGTATACTAGGACCAGCGTCGGAGCAATGCACGGCACGCACTTCCGTCCGTGGTGATCACACACCCTATTGCAAGAACTTGTCCCACCGTTTGCAATGTCCAGGGGACCATAATGAATCGCTGTGACTTTACTGTTGTTATTATCTTTGAGTAAAGTTCTTACACTGAAGAGCCAAAGAAACCGCCACACCTGGCCAATATCGTGTAGCACGCAGAAATGCCGCAACACGACTTGACATGGACTCGACTAACGTCTGAAGTAGTGTTGGAGGAAACTGACACCATGAATGCTAAACGTCTGTCCATAAATCCGTAAGAGTACGAGGATGTGATCTCTTCTGAACAGCACGTTGCAAGGCATTCAAGATATGCTCAATAATGTTTACGTCTGGGGAGTTTGGTAGCCAGCGACAATGTTTAAACTCAGAAGAGTGTTCCTCGAGCCACTCTATAGTAGTTTTAGACATGTCGGGTGTCGCATTGTCCTGCTGGAATTGCCGAAGTCCGTCGGAATGCACAATGGATATTAATGTATGCAGGATGCTTACGTAAGTGTCACCTGTCAGAGTCGTACCTACAAGTATCGTAGGTCTCATATCACTCCAACTGCACACGCCACACACCATTACACAGCTTCCGCCAGCTGGAACAATCCACTGCTGATATGCAAGGTCCATGGATTCAAAAAAAGAGGTTGTCTCCATACCCGTGCACATCCACCCCCTCGATACAATTTGAAACGAGAGTCATCTTACCAGACATCTTTCCAGTCATCAACAGTCCAATATCGGTGTTGACTGGTCCAGGCGAGGCGTAAAGTTTTGTGTCGTGCAGTTATCATATCAAGGGTACACCAATGGGTCTTCGGCTCCGAAAGCCCATATCGATGATGTTTCACACGCTGACACTTGTTAATGTCCAACATTGAAATCTGCAGTAATTTGCGGAGGGGTTGCACTTCTGTTACTTTGAACGATTCTCTTCAGTCATCGTTGGTCCAGTTCTTGCAGGATCTTTTACCGGCCGCATCTATGTCGGAGATTTGATGTTTTGCCAGATTCATAATTTGAAACATGGCGGATTCCTGATATTCACGGTACACTGGTGAAATCGACGCACGGGAAAGTCCCCACTTCATCGCTACCTCGGAATGCTGACTGGCATCGCTCGTGACTATAACACCAAGTTCAAACTCACTTAAATCTTGATAACCCGTCATTGTAGTAACAGTAGCCGATCTAAAAAGTGCGCCACACACTTGTGGTCCTGCCGACCGCAGTGCCGTGTTCTGCCTGTTTACATAACTCTGTATTTGAATATGCATTCCTGTACAAGTTTTTTGGCGCTTCAGTGTATATCTGTTGCCGGCCCGAGTGGCCGAGCGGTTCTAGGCGCTACAGTCTGGAACCGCGTGACCGCTACTGTCGCTGGTTCGAATCCTGCCTAGGGCATGGATGTGTGTGATGTCTTTAGGTTAGTTTGGTTTAAGTAGTTCTAAGTTCTAGGAGACTGATGACCTTAGAAGTTAAGTCCCATAGTGCTTAGAGCCATTTGAACTATTTTTTTTTGTATATCTGTTCGTCTCAATGCGTATTCCTTTCAGTTACCGTATGTACTATACAGCACCGGTGCTTTCTATGTATGCTCCAAATTTCATCGAACTGTTTCGTGCTTAAGTTTTGTAACCTAAAGTAAACATAAGTCTACACGTCATAACTATCTGTAAATGTTAATAATAATTCCAGTTTTCGAGTGATAGGTACGTACGTTTCTGTCATTCGTAACGTATGAATTCAGTTTCCGATTACTTGAGACTTACTAGTCTGACTAAGATTAGTTGACAGTGTTTGACGTGAAACTTTCGTCTAGTGAGTACGGCCAGTAAAAGTACAATGATTCCTCTACTGAAAATATCTTGTAGATTGTGGGTGAAGAAAGGACAGGCAGAAATCCAGAAGCACCGAATGCTTAAAAAAATACAGAGAATCGGAAGAGAGATATATCCGTTTCGTCTGTCCTGAACTTACCATAGTAAGAGGAACAGTACTGAAACATTGAGTGGAAATCATTTCCTACCCCAATTCAATCCTTCCTAATTTGGAGCTATATTTGATTAGCAATATTCCATCTTTAAGCGCAACATTTTTTAAATTTTCTAATTATTGTTCAACGCGTTTCGAAGCTGCACCTCTATTTTCGAGGTCTGTATAGAAATAATGGGCATTACACCTGCTTCAATTTTTCACCTAACAGTGGCAGATCTGAAGCCGCCGCACGCCTATTATGTCTATGGGGCCCTTGAAAATGGAGTAGTGGCAACGTAACGCAGTGATGGTAATTAGAAAACAAAATTATTGTGAATGAAGGCGAAATATTATTAATCAGATATATCGCTAACCTAAAAGTTACAGGCACGGACGATAACTATTTTCAAAAATTGTAATTCGATCGCTGATATCTCCAAAATCGTTTCCAAAAGTAATCAAATGAAATACATCGAAAACTTAAATGCAAGTAATTTTTAATCATTAAAAAAAGAAGTGACTGGGCAAGTGATAACATGTGATGCAGAGAAATTATGGACGTTAACTTTAGATGAAAATAAAACTGCTCGTGCATCAGTCTCAAGGATCTAACAAAATTATGTAAAAACGGTAAAATAAATAATAACAAGAAGCGAGACGAAGAAAACTTAAGACTGGTGTACGTAATCTGCGACCGCTGTTGGCATAGCTGCCAGAATGCAGCGTAAGTAAGCATTATCTTGAGGAAGAAAAGGATTACATACCATTATATTTTTCAGTCAACTAGCCTGAACATCTCCCAAACGAATGGTTAGCGTAGCCTCCTGCTGAGCAGAAGGACAACGGTACCATCTCTGGTACCTCCTCCGATTTTTGTTCGAAAGTATGAAATTATGGAACGTGGTGTACTCAGCCTCGAGCCTCGTGTGGCCAAGTGAGGAGCTGTAAATGTCGTGTGACTAGGGCCTCCCGTCGGGTAGACCCTTTGGCGGGTGCAAGTCTTTCGATTTGACGCCACTTCGGCGGCTTGCGCGTCGACGGAGATGAAATGATGATGGTTAGGACAACGCAACACCAGTCTCTGAGCGGAGAAAATCTCCGACCCAGCCGGGAATCGGCTCGCCGCGGTGGTTCTAGGCACTTCAGTCTGGAACAGCGTGACTGCTACGGTCGCAGGTTCGAATCCTGCCTCGGGCATGGATGTGTGTGATGTCCTTAGGTTAGTTAGGTTTAAGTAGTTCTAAGTTCTAGGGGACTCATGACTTCAGATGCTGAGTCCCATAGTGCTCAGAGCCATTTCAACCATTTTAACCAGCCGGGAATCGAACCTGGGCCTTGAGGATTGACATTCTGTCGAGCTGCTTGAATAAAGATGCAATGGCATCTTCAGGATTCATCTACTGCCAATGAAGCCATAGATCATGTTGCCCTGCAGACAACAGTCGGCCAGTCAGTATACGCCTACGGCCTAATCCTCGAGTGGTGTGCAAGTATTACTGACGAGTTAGATACTTGGTGCTGCTGGCTGAAGACGGCTGTGTTGACGCGGACCGCCTGCTGGTGTGTTGCAGAGGTCGCGGCCGGGCTCGCGACATGGAGGAGGAGTGCGGGCCGTGCGGGGGCCCGCCGCCCCCGCAGTTCTCGTTGCCCCCGCCGCCGCGGCCGCCCTTCCTCGTCGACGGCGACTGCTCAGAGGACGGCCCGCTGCTCGCCTTCGAGGTCTGCGACGCCTTGCCCGTGAGTAGACGACCGGTGCTCGATGCAGTACACCTCGTCAGAGCACACAGTACAGCATACATGTCGCAGAAGGGCACATTACAGCGACACCCATCCATTGAAATACACAGTACAAACATTAAAAGAGGAACAGCCACACGATACCTGGGAGTATGACGGAAAACGCAGTTTTACCCAACACATATTCATAACTACTAATAAAGCAGAGATAGTACTCCTCAGACTGGCACATGTGAACACGTCATAGTACAGACCACCAATCACATACATAAGAGAACACTACTGCGCACTTTATGAAACTCTGATGTGCTTCGCAGGAAGTGTATGGGCACATAGAATTGCTGTAGTAGCCAAGAGGACAGCAGTGAGGCGTGAGATTATACTTTTGAGACTGTCTCTGGCTTTCCACACTATCTCAACAAAGGCGCTGTGTGTGTGTGTGTGTTTTTTTTTTCCTAATGGATACAATGACCAGATACCACCCCATTTCATACTGGCTTAAGGGAGGAAGACATAACAAATTCAGGGAAATAACAGGGGAAGACATGGAACACAGACGTCAGTTAAGCACTTGGACACTTGGCTATTTATATAAATTAAAGAGGGAGAAGAGAGGTGTGGAGGAAGGAGTATACTTTTGAGGCTGTGTTAGGTTTTCCATACTACCTCAACAGAGGCACTGTGTACGGTTCGGTTGTCTTGCCCAAGGACATAGCGATCAGATACCGCTCCCCTTGCTACTGACATAAGAGGAGAAGGCATGATAAGTTCAGGGAAGTAGTAGGGGAAAACATCGGACACGAACCTCAAACGACCACATGGCTGTTTATGTAATTTAAAGGTGGAAAGGAGAGAAATGAGAAAGGAAATCAATTAATGATATCAGCTGCATCGGGACTTCGTGTCGAATCAGCGATGACGAGTGAGAATGTGTGCCGGACCGGGACTCTACCTCGGCATCTCCTACTTACCAGGCAGCTCCGTTAACCACAGTGCCACTCAGACACAGACTATCTCTGCACGCCCCTTGGCCGACTCACCTAGCGCCATTTTTCCACAGTCACCGTCCGTATCCTCCATGCTCGCTAATTTTAGATTCCCGCTGGAGGTCGGACGTAAATGTGCATCCACACTGAAAGTTGAAGACTCACTGCCCATCGAGGCGAATCATTTAGCTATATGAATAGGTGGTGTCTGTTCTTTCAATCCCGTTGAGGTTCGTGTCCTCCCTCGGTCATGGGAGTGTGTGTTGTTCTTGGCATATGTTAGCTTAAGTAATGTGTAAGTCTAGGGACCACTGACATCAGCAGTTTGGTCCCTTAGGAATTCATACACGTTTTTCGGTTCTTTCAGACATGGAAAACGCCGACACGAAGAGGGGACACAATGACAGGACGTATCTTAGGCCATCAGGGAATAACTTCTGTGGTACTAGAGGGAGCTGTACAGGGTACAAACTGTAGAGGAAACCAGAGATTGGAATGCATCCAGCAAATAATTGAGGACGCAGGTTGCAAATGCCACTCTGAGATGAAATGGCATTTGTTCTTTCGGACATGTCCGAAAGAACAGATAACATCTTCATATCGTTTAAGGCTAACCGGCTGATGACATTCTTCAGTGCGGATGCACACGATTTGACTGAACTCTTACGGGACTCAGTGGACTGTCTGCCGCGAGTAATGGATATAATGGCAGGGGCACTACGAATGTAGTGCGTGGACTATAAGTTGAGAATGTGGGTCTCACGAGGAGCGTGCCGGCGATAAATACCTGCAGTCGCACCATCCTCTGTGCCCTCGGTGGTTCCGATGGATAGAGCGTCCGCCATGTTAGCAGGAGATCCCGGGTTCGACTCCCGGTCGGGGCACACATTTTCAACTGTCCCCGTTGATGTATATGAACGCACGTCAGCAGCTGCTGATATTAATTTAATTGTAATTTCATCTGAGATGAAGAGGTTGGTACAGGAAAGGAACTGGTGGCTCACCGCATCAAACCAGTAAGATGACTGACAAGGGAACCTCCCCATCGCAACCCCCCCCCCCCCGTCAGATTTAGTTATAAGTTGGCACAGTGGAAAGGCCTTGAAAAACTGAACAGAGATGAATCGAGAAAACAGGAAGAAGTTGTATGGAACTATGAAAAAAATAAGGAAAATATACAAACTGAGTGGTGCATGTGCAAGATAGGCAACATCAAAGACAATGTGAGCTCAGGAGCGCCGAAATGTATTTGGTTCAAGTCTTCCCTCGAGTGAAAAGTTTACTTTCTTTATTTTCGCAAAGTTGTGATCTGTCCGTTCGTTCATTGACGTCTCTGTTCACTGTAATAAGTTTAGCGTCTGTGTTTTACGACCGCACCGCAAAACCGTGCGATTAGTAGACGTAAGGACGTGCCTTTCCAATGGGAACCGAAAACATTTGATCGCAAGGTCATAGGTCAACCGATTCCTCCACAGGACAACACGTCTGATATATTCTATACGATACTGGTGACGGCATGTGCGTCACATGACAGGAATATGTTGTCGACCCACCTAACTTGTACACTTGGCGAATTGGTAAAAAGATTCTTCTACCTTGCCCGATTTAGGTTTTCTTGTGGATGTGATAATCACACCCAAAAAAGTGATGAAAACATAAGAGTCTGTCACATAAACTGCAACAAATGAATGCAACAGTTTCACAGTCGCACAGTTTTCCCTGTGCTCTGTCAAAACATATGTTTTTAACGTTTTCAAATTTTTCCGTGTGTAGACCGTCAAAGCAAATCTGGACATGTCCTGGAATTTTGGTGAGCGAAGTTGATTATGTGTGAGTGCCTGAACTTTGATGATTGACACATGATCACGTAAACAATACTGCTCTGTGTACCTGTGCAGCTTCTCAAAATAATTGTTCGAAAATAAAAAATTAAACTTTTCACTCGACGGAAGACTTGAACCAAGGACCTCTCGTTCCGCAGCTGCTCACTCTAACCACGGGACCACGGCGCTGCTGAGCTCACATTATCCTTGATGTTGCCTGTCTCGCACGTGGACTACTCAGTTTGTATATTTTGCCTTTTTTTATACTTCTACACAACTTCCTCCTGTTTTCTCGAGTGATCTGTATTCAGTTTTTCAAGTCCTATCCACTGTGCCAACTTATAACTAAATCTGAGAGGGGGGGGGGTGATGGGGAGGTTTCCTTGTAAGAAGTCCCTAAGCTTAGTGTGAAGTTAGTGGTTAGTCTGATTTCTGCTATTCTTCTTTACCTTCGTTCTTCTATGAAAGACTCCCAATCCACATCCTGTTGTTTCCCTTCTATGGGTCATGCAATGCCACTCGCCATTCACAAAGCTAGAGCATACATCGGGGTAGTTGATTTGTGTTTAACTCCTGCAGAGGAGCGGAGTGTGGGTGACGCGTGCTTTGTGGTGCCGGCAGGTGCTGGACGCCGAGCTGCACAGCAGCCCCGCCATCCCGTCCACGGCCGTCATAGTGGGCAGCTGCGTACTGCTACTCGCCACGCTCCTCATCGTCTCCGTGCTGCTATTCAAGTGAGTAATCCAGCCAACACGTCCCACCCTGCGACACTCGTCCTCACCTTCTTCCTGCGAGCATCGCCAGCAATATTTAGAACAATTTTTATTTTATCCATGTTGGATCTTGTGAACTCCACGGCCTTTAATGATAGTTGGTGAATGGCGCAACCAGCCACAAATACTTTTTTATTGATTTATTTTACTACCATAACTGGTTTCGGGCTACCAAACTCATCTTCAGATGACTAATATTTTTTCGTTACGTGGATATTTTGTTTAACCGCCTGCTCCACACTGCACACGAATATTTGAGCATTTCGTGCCACTTTCTCAATTGCTTCATTAACAAAAAATACGCTAAAGTGCTTGCGTTTTACGAACATATGATTCGAAATAGTCGTGTTGACTTACATATGTTCCAGAAGACGGTGGTTTGTTTTGTTGTGGTTAATTTGGTTTTCTACCTCGATGTATATTTTCTTGAAATTCACCACAACACACATATTTTAAATGGGCTACTGTGGCACACTACAAAATATTCTTACAATGCTTGTTGAGCATCCCAGACGTGTCATAGACTTCAAGTTTTTCTTTACAATGCAAGGATTATCGTTAAGGAATGGTAGAAATATATCATTCATTGAATATCGACCGAGGATATATAAAGAGCAAAGATGATGGGTAGGATGTGCAAAACGCAACATGCTGATAAAAGAAATATATTTGCACCCTAAGCAAAAAGTTATTATAAAAAGACAGTAGATTTTTTATACTGTCAATGATATCGGAATAATTACCATTCACAGTATAAAAAATCCTAATAAAAACAATCCTATTGTCTTTTAATAATAACTTTATGCTTAGAGTGCCAATACTTTTCTGTTATTAACATGTTACATTTAGCACATCCCAGACATCATCTTTGGTCTGTTTACATAATCGGTCGATATTAAATGAATGGTATCTTTGTAGCTTTGCTTAATGATAATCTTTGTATTGTAAACAAAAACATCAAGTGTATAAAACATGTACGGTGCTCAACAAGCATTGTAAGAATATTGTGAATTGTGCCACAGTAACTCCTTGAAAGTACATGTGTTGTGGTGAAATTCAAGAACATATACATAAACTAAACTCCTCCCGAACAGGCCATGAAGGCCCAACGGTACCGACCGGCCGCCGTGTCATCCTCAGCCCACAGGCATCACTGGATGCGGATATTGAGGGGCATGTGGTCAGCACACCGCTCTCCCGGCCGTATGTCAGTTTCCGAGACCGGAGCCGCTACTTCTCAATCAAGTAGCTCCTCAGTTTGCCTCACAAGGGGTGAGTGCACCCCGCTTGCCAACAGCGCTCGGCAGACCGGATGGTCATCCACCCAAGTGGTAGCCTAGCCCGACGGCGCTTAACTTCGGTGATCTGACGGAAACCGGTGTTACCACTGTGGCAAGGCCGTTAGTTAAGAACACATACAAAGAGGTAGAAAACCACATGAAACACAACAAAACGAACCACCATTTACTGGAACATATGTAAGTGAACACAACTATTTTGCCTCATGAAACATAGATGCTTCAGCGTATTTTTGTCAATGAAATAACTGATAATGTGGCACTAAATATTCAAATATTCTTGTGCAATGTGGAGCAGGCGATATACTGTTAACCAAAACATCTACGTAACGAGAAAATATTAGCCATCTGAAGATGAGCATGGTAGCTCGAAATAGGTTATGGCAGTAAAACGAAATATTCGAAAAGTATTTGTGGCTGGTTGCGTCATTCAGTAACTTTAATACAATAATCTGCTCGTTTGAGAATGAGCTGTATCTTAGAATATAAATTCATTGACTTCAGATGACGCACGTTGACAGTCGACACAGAGGATAAAATTCCACAGCCATTGGTGTTGGTAATAATGACAAGGAAGATGGTATTTCTTGTGTGGCACTTTTGACACAATCACAGAAGTAGATTTTGCTCTTCGCCACCCTCAACTATTTATAGTGCGCTAAGGGAAGCACTATGAGAAGAGAACGGGGATGACACTGAAACACTGATAATGATTAGTAACAAAAGCACACCAATTTACTGATAGATATTCTACTTTGTACAAAACGGTTCAGTCCTGAACTACTATTGCAGAAGCTAAGAATGGATAGTAAACAGTCCTGTAGAATGTTCGCTGAAGACGAACTAACGTGGAGTCACTAGAAGCAGACGATGCGGCGCGAAGTACACAAATAGAAGGCGGTCTTCTCGGTAATCGAGTTGACTTGCACTTGCCCGCCCTGCCGTACCGACGGTGCATTCACATGTGTGGCGGCGCCACTGCTGCAACCTGTTGGTGCGGCGACTGCTGGGTTATACGCCGTCCCTGGAGTGGGTTGTCGACCTATCGACGACTGTGGTGCTACCTGGTGGTGCGTGATTTACTTACGACACAACTACATTATCTGTCCATCCTTTTCCTATTACTGAGCATGAGTCCCGTCAACCACTCGGTCCGTTGTACTCAAGGATTTGGCAAATCTACTCTATCTACAATTATGGCCAGGTGCCCTCTCAGCTGTTTGCGTATTGTATTTCTTTCCGTAGAAATTAGGGACCACCACAGCAGTTGCTTAAGAGAGCGTGGGAAAAACGTAAATCACACAGAGGCTGGCCGATGCACCAACATCGATCGTTACTCAGTTCAATACTAGTCTGCTTCATATTTCCAGCGTGGAAGCTTTAGCGCTGCTCGTTACGCTATACGAGCTGTTGCTGATGATGGTTTGTTGTACGGGAAGGAGTCGTCACTGAATGTTTGTAGAAAGATACAAGACGACTTAGACCAAATTTCTAGTGGGCATTACGAATGGCAGCTACCTCTAAATATAGTAGAAACGCAATTGGCTACAGATAAGCAGAAAAAACAGGCCCCTAATGTTGAAGCATAGGATTAGCAGTGTGCTGCTTGACACAGCCACGTCTATTAAATATCTAGACGTAACGCTGCAAAGCGATGTGGAATGGAATGAGCCCTTAAGGATGGTAACAGGAAAGCCAAATGGTAGAATGAGTTTACTGACAGAATTTTGGGAAGGTGTAGCTCATCTTGAGGAACTATACCAGCAGCCCAACATAGCATGAACTGTCAAAGCCAAACGAATGTAGTGGGCTGGCCATGTGGCCCGGATGGAGGATCACAGATGGCCTCGGAAGCTCCTGGATCTCACCAAAAAAATGGTTCAAATGGTTCTGAGCACTCAACTTCTGAGGTCATTAGTCCCCTAGAACTTAGAACTAGTTAAACCTAACTAACCTAAGGACATCACACACATCCATGCCCGAGGCAGGATTCGAACCTGCGACCGTAGTGGTCTCGCGGTTCCAGACTGCAGCGCCTAGAACCGCACGGCCACTTCGGCCGGCCTGGATTTCACACCTACAGGAAAGAGACCGCCAGGGTGACCCAAGAAGCGTTGGAGGGATGGACTCCATGAAGTTTTAAACCAAGTGTCAATAGATATGAACGGATGGCAGATAGCAGCAATGGACAGAATACAGTGGAGGAGGAAACTTGTAGATGCGTGCGGTCCACTGGGCCTGATCACGTAGTAGTAGTAGTAGTAGCTCATCTATAAAGGATACGCTGTATGGAACACTAGTGCGACCAATTCTTCAGTACTGCTCGAGTGTTGGGGTCCGCAATTGGTCTGCACATCGATGCAGTTGAGACATACGCTCCTAGATTTGTTACTGGTAGGTTCGATCAGCACTCAGGTATTATGAAGATGCTTCGGGAACACACATGGGAATTCTTGAAGGGAAGACGACGTTCTTTTCGCGAAATACTGTTCGGGAAATGTTGAGAATCGGCATTTGAAGCTGACTGCAGAACGATTCTACTGCCGCCAACGGACATTTCGAGTAAGGATCGCGAAGACAAGGCATATAGACAAGGGGTTTTGTCTCTATTTGCAAGTGGAAAAGAAATGAATTGACTAATAGTGGTACAAGACATCCACCGCTATGCACCATATGGTGGTTTGATGTATTTAACTGTAGATGTGGAAGTAAATGCGTTTCGTCCGTAATACAGATCAGTCGCTGCAGGTTCAGCACTCTCCACTCCTTCCTGTTCGCAGCGACCCTTTATTGAAACTGCATATGACACATTTACCTTGATCTTATCAGCGAGAATACATTTCTTCCTCTGGTTCTCACACTAAACACAATTCTTCTACAGCAGTGGCAGTCAACCTGGTCCTTGCCGCCCACCAGTGAGTATCGAGCTTTCATGGTGGACGGTAGGCGATAGGGATTTTAATAACATTTTAATTACGTTATCATAAAATACCGACATAATATATATTATTATATGCTATATCTTGCTATAACTCTGCTTTAAAATGTAATAAAGTAAAGTTACTTCCCTACTTTAGAAACACAGATACAACGGTGGGCGGTAAGTAAAGAAGGTTGACTTCCCCTGTTCTAGTGGGTCCTCTATTACGCATTCTATGATCATGCAAAGGTACAGCCATCTTTTTTCCCGCTTTTAATGGTTCCTACTTTTTGTCATTTGCTATTCTCGCTCGATAAGTTTTGGAAATAGACGTTCCCCACAGCTATTATTTTATCTTTATTTTTTAATGTAAGGTAAGCTTCAGACATGGAGCTTTTACTGCCTTGATCACATGTAGATAGGCTGGATTACTAACACCGACATTACAAAGCTGTATCTAGAAGCGATGAAGGCAATAAAAACTTCATATCTGAAACTATCTTTGCACTGATTTCATTTATTGCTGTCCAGGCGACAGTGCCAGGTATATACAATAATTATATTTCGTTCTTGCTACTGCTTTTGGGATTCCAGCCCAAATTTCAGCCAATCATTCCTGCTATAAGCCAAGTCGTTAGGCTGGAGTCTAGCATCACCATCTGTCGTAACCTGATTGCTGAAATAGATATCAATGTTTCCGTTTCTTGATTACACGTCTTCTCACCAATTATTTTACATACTGAGTTCCTTATGTTATCCAATTGTTCCACTAACTCCTCACAAACATCAGCTCTGAATTTTCTTCATTTCATTCTAAAATACCATTATCTTTGTCTTTTTCATACTTCCATTTCATTCCATATCATAACTGGTGTTCAGTTCATATCACCACATCACTTTTTTATGGAAGCAATTTTATCGACATCATGGTTCATTAATTGGTTGATTTGAGTGAGGAGAGGAAACAGCGAGGTCATCGGTCCCATCGGATTTGCGAAGGACGTGGAAGGAAGTCGGCCGTCACTTTTGAAAGTAATCATCCTAGCATTTGCCTGAAGCGATTCAGGCAAACCACGGAAAACCTAAATCAGGATGGCCGGACGCGGGTTTGAACCGTAGTCCTCCCGAATGCGAGTCCAGTGTGATAACCACTGCGTCAACTTGCAGAAGTTGAAAGCCCCGCCCAACCACTCTCCCAATCTTAGCTCAGGCTTTTCATAGTGAACTTACAGTAATTATGCTGAAGAACCAGAGAAACTGATACACCTGCCTAATATCGCGTACCGCCCACGTGAGCACGCGGAAGTGCCCCAACACGACGTGGCATGTCTGAAGTAGTGCTGGAGGTAACTGACACCATGAATCCTGCAGAGCTGGCGATAAGTCCGTAAGAGTAAGAGGGATGGAGATCTCTTCTGAACAGCACGTTTCAAGGCATCCCAGATATGCCCAATAATGTTCATGTCCGGGGAGTTTGGTGGCCAGTGGAAGCGTTTAAACTCAGAAGAGTGTTCTGGACTTGTGCGGTGTCGCATTGTCCTTCTGAAATTGCCCAAGTTCGTCGGAATGCACAATGGACATGAATGGATGCAGGATGCTTACGCACGTGCCACCTGTCAGAGTCCTATCTAGAAGTATCAGCGGTCCCTTATCACTCCAACTGCACACGCCCCACACCATTACAGAGCATCCGTCAGCTTGAACAGTCCCCTGCTGGCATGCTGGGTTCATCGATTCATGAAGTTGTCTCCATACCCGCACACGTCAATACGCTCGATACAGTTTGAAGCGAGACTCGTCCGACCAGGCAACATGTTCCCAGATATCAGAAGTCCACTGCCGGTGTTGACGGGCCCGGGTGATGCGTAAATCTTTGTGTCGTGCAGTCATAAAGGGAACACGAGTGGGCCTTCGGCTAAGCAAGCCTATATCGATGATGTTTCAGTGAAAGGTCTACACGTTGACACATGTTGACGGCCAAGCATTGAAATCTGCGGCAATTTGCGGAACGTTTGCACTTCTATCAAGTTGAACGATTCTGTTCAGTTGTCGTTGGTTCCGTTCTTGCAAGATAATTTTTGGACCGCAGCCATGTCGAAGACTTGATGTTTTATCGGACTCCCCACATTTACGGTACTCTCATGAAATGGAGAAATCCCCACTTTATCGCTAACTCGGAGATGATGTGTCCCGTTGCTAGTGCGCCGACTATAACACCACGTTCAAACTTAGAACGCAATTTTCACTCTACAGCGGAGTGTGCGCTGATATGAAACTTCCTGGCAGATTAAAACTGTGTGCCGGACCGAGACTCGAACTCAGGACCTTTTGCCTTTCGCGGGCAAGTGCTCTACCAACTGAGCTACCCAAGCACGACTCACGCCCCGTCCTCACAGCTTTAATTCCGCCAGTACCTCGTCTGAGGTGAAGACGAGGCGTGAGTCGTGCTTGGGTTGCTCAGTTGGTAGAGCACTTGCCCGCGGAAGGCAAAGGTCCCGAGTTCGAGTCTCGGTCGGGCACACAGTTTTAATCTGCCAGGAAGTTTCACGTTCAAACTTACTTAAATTTTGATAACCAGCCATTGTAGCAATAGTAACCGTTCTAACAACTGCGTCAGACACTTGTTGTCTTATACAGACGTTGCCGACCTTAGCGTCGTATGCTGCCAATTTACGTATCTCTGTATTTGAATACGCATGCCTCTACCAGTTTCTTTAGCGCTTCAGTGCATGATATCAATAAATATACTAGTGCTAATTAAGGTTCAAGTTGTTTGGAGAAGCCCTCTTAGATTGCTGAGATGTCCTGCTTCGTTACAATTACCACAGGTATGCACTTCGGATACTGTAGTGTGTCTCATTCCAAAGCTTTCCTGCAGTCTTGAGTTCATTCTAGAGAGCTAGCCATTCGGAGTACGTGGTGTGTTCAGCTGTCGCTCGGTTGCAGGTACAAGCGGAAGGTGCCTAACGCGGCGCCGAACAAGGCGGCGTCGGCGCCCGTGCACTGCGACACCGCGTCATCCGCCGGCCTGGGCGGCGTCGGCGGCGGCGCAGACCCCTCCTACGAGGACTCCGGCAGCGTCCGTCCCCGCACAGCGCCACCTGCTGAGTCACCCAAACTGCAGGTACTGACGCACAGCCAGCAGTGAGGTTTATCGTTGAACGATGGGACAAAAATAATTATTGAAAGTGCAGTTAGTTTGCTGACAATCTTGCAGTTTTAAAAGGTAGTGTACTCTAAGCACATCGGTTAGAAATTGGTCCCTTGTGGGTTTATCATTTCAAGAGAGACTCCATAAATGTCCTTCGTTGATCCATTATGGATCATGGGATGACGGCTGGCATGAACTTCTTGATGCAATAATTTACCAACAGCCGTATGAATTGTAGAAATTTATTTTATTTTATGAACTTCTATGTGCTACCAGTTTCAACATTATATTGGTGCCACCTTGAGAACCCACTCGTCATGGTCGTAAAACCGCTATACACGGAAGGAGCCATATAACTGGATCCATGAATCTTCACATACTGGTGCATAAAAGATGTTTCTTTCCTCACCCATTCTGCGCCGTAGGTCAGACCACAGTCTGAGTCGCCTGGCCACCAAGAGCAGTTGCAGGACGAATTGATTCACGGATCCAGTTATATGGTTCCTTCCGTGTATAGCAGTTTTACGAATAAGGCGAGTGGGGCATGAAGATGGCATCAATATAATGCCGAAACTGGTAGAACATAGAAGTTCATAAAATAAAATAAATATCTACAATACGTAAGGATGTTGCTAAATTATTGCATCAAGAAATCCATAAATGTGACCGCCACCATGTTTGGCAATGTATTCATAATGTCACCTTCCATCGCAAGTAAGTACACAATTCACATGAGCGGTTTCGGCTTACTGCCATCATCAGATCACTAAAAGTATCAACGTCGAATAATCTGTACATACGGATACATAAAAGGTATTTCTTTCCTCGCTCATTCTGCACCGTATGTCAGACCACTAGATCTTCAACGTCCTTCTAAAACATTACGTCTCATATTCTTCGATTACCTTCCTTTACCGTTACCCCGTAGTCTTCCACAAATTAAGATCTATGTCTTCCGTACTAGAAGTATTTTGATCAGGAATGTTCTCTTTGCCCGTGTTAGCCTGCTGTGTCATCCTGCTTCTTTGCAATGTGTTATTTTGCTACAAGCTAACAGAATTTTTTAGCTTCGTTTACTTTGAACCATGGACCTTGCCTTTGGTGGCGAGGCCTGCGTTCCTCAGCGATACAGATAGCCGTACCGTAGGGGTATCTGTTGAGACGCCAGGCAAACGTGTCGTTCGTGAAGAGGGCAGCAGCCTTTTCAGTAGTTGCAGTGGAAACAGTCTGGATGATTGACTGATCTTACCCTGTAACATTAGCGAAACGGCCTTGCTGTGCTGGTACTGCGAACGGCTGACAGCAAGGGGAAACTACAGCCGTAATTTTTCCAGAGGGCATGCAGCTTTACTTTATGGTTAAATGATGATGGCATCCTCCTAGGTAAAATTTTAAAAAGGGAAATGGATAGGTTAACGTTTCATACAGTGGAAATTAGTGAAGTTCGGTGCCAAGAGGAACAAGACTTCTAGTCAGGTGAATTATTGTTATAAATACAAAATCAAATAAAGGTAATGCAGAAGTAGGTTTAATAATGAATATAAAAATAGGAACGTGGATAAGCTACTACGAACAGCATAGTAAACGCATTATTGTAGCCAAGATAGACACAAAGCCCACGCCTACTACAGTAGTACAAGTTTATATGCCAACTGGCTCCGCAGATGATCGAGAGATTGGAGAAATGTATGATGCTGTAAAAGAAATTATTCAGATAGTTAAGGGAGAATAAAATTTAATAGTCGTGGGGGTTTCTGGGACAAGTTTTAAATTGTAAGACATTTCCAGGGACAGATGTGGACTCTGACCATAATTTATTGGTTATGAACTGTAGATTGGAACAGAAGAAGAGGTAAGAATTTAAGGAGATGGGACCTGGATACACTGAAAGAAGCAGAGGTTGAAGAGAGTTTCAGAGACAGCATTAAGGAACGGTTGACAAAAACAGGGGAAACAGAAGAATGGGTAGCTTTGAGAGATGAAATAGAGAAGCAGTAGAGGATCAAGTAGGTAAAAAGTAGGGTTAGTAGAAATGCTTGGGCAACAGAAGAGACATTGAATTTAATTGATGAAAGGAGAAAATATAAAAATGCAGTAAATGAAGTAGGCGGAAAGGAACATAAATGTCTCAAAAAATAGGATCGACAGGAAGTGCAAAATGGCTAAGCAGGGATCACTAGAGGACAATATTACTAGGTGTAAGATAGATACTGCCTACGGCAAAATAAAAGAGATCTTTGGAGGAAAGAGAACTACCTGTACGAATATCAAATGCTCATATGGAACATCATTCCTAAGCAAAGAATTGAAAGCAGAAAGATGGAAGGAGTATGTAGAGGGTGTATACAATGGCGATGTACTTGAGGACAGTGTTATGGAAATGGAAAAGACATAGATGAAGATGAAACTAGAGATATTATACTGCGTCAAGAAACTGACTGAGAAATTAAAGACGTAAATCGAAACAAGGCCTCGGGAGTAGACAACATTCCATTAGAACTACTGAAAGCCTTGGGAAAGCCAGACATGACAAAACACTTCCATCTGGTGAGCAAGATGTTTGTGGTTGAGAACGGAGTGAGACAGGGTTGTAGCCTATCCCCGATGTTATTCAGTCTTTATATTGGCCAAGCTGTAAAGGGAACAAAAGAAAAATTCAGAGTAGGTACTAAAATCTATAGAGAAGAAATAAAAACTTTGAGGTTTGCCGACGACATCATAATTCTGTCAGAGACATCAAAGGACCTGGAAGAGCAGCTAAACGTAATAGACAATGTCTTGAAAGGAGGATATCAACAAAAAAATCAGGATAATGGAATGAAGTCGAATTAAATAAGATGATGCTGAGGGAATTAAATTAGCAGTAAATGAGTTTTGCTACTAGGGGAGCAAAACAACTGATGACGGTCGAAGTAAAGATATGAAATGTAGACTGGCTATGGCATGGATAGAGTCTCTGAAGAAGAGAAATTTGTTAACATGGAGCATAGATTTAAGTGTCAGGAAGTCTTTTCTCAAAGTATTTGTATGGAGTGTAGCCAGGTATGGACGTGAAATATTGACGATAAACAGTGTAGACAAGAAAAGAATAGAAGCTTTAGAAATGTAGTACTACAGAAGAATTCTGAAGATTAGACGGGTAGATCACGCAGTTAATGAGGTACTGAATAGAATTGGGGAGAAGAGGAATTCGTGGCACAACTTGACTAAGAAAGGATCGGTTGGTAGGGCTTGTTGCGAGGCATAAAGGGATCAACAATTTAGTACTGGAGGGAAGCGTGGAGGATAAAAATCGTAGAGGGAGACATAGAGATGAATACACTAAGGGCTGTTTCAGAAGCATGTAGGTTGCAGCAGTTATTCCGAAATGAGGAGGCTTCCCCAGGACAGTGTAGCACGAAGAGCTGCATCAAACCAGTCTCTGGACTGGAAACGACAACAACTCAACAAATTCTGCATTTTTTCTTGCGTTTGCTGAGGACAGCGTAACATAAGGGAATCTTACCATTGAAATCCTTTCACACTGAATTTTAATCCCGTTCTTGAACCTATCTTTTATTTCCATCATACCTTCTTCAGTGTACAGATCGAACAATAGGAGCGACTTACTGCATCCCTAAATCACACCCTTCTTAATCGTAGCATTTCGTGCTTGGTCTCCCCTTTTTTCCCACTTTATTGTTTTAAATAGTGTATATTATCCGTCTTACCCTACAACTCACTATTATTTTTCTCATAATTTGGAGCAAATTGCGCCATTTTTATGTCATAAACCCCTTTTCGCAAACCGACAAAAAAAGTAAAAAGGTGTCTTGATTTTTCGCAATTCCTGATTCACCCAGCAGAACTACCGAATTGTTAGGATGTTAATTGCTAGATGCCACCCGCTGTTCAAAATATTCCCAGACATTATCCTGTGTTTAAGATGGGATAAGTCAGAGGGACAGTAGGGTCAGATAAAATACCCTAGTGTTCGTTAAGCCACCACCATGTGCGTGCTGTCCTGTGTACACAACTTTTTTCATCCAGCCACACTTGCAGATTGCGCTGTTGCATTTGACCATGAACGGCACCTGTCCGATGTCCTCATTACGTTGCAACTGTCAGTCGCGGTCGGAAGAGTGTACTGTGTACTTGTGAGTGCATTATGTCGGCGCTAAGTGAATCTGAATGTGGCAAATTATTGGTGCTCCTATGGTGGGTTCTTTCGTAAGTAAGGTAGCCAAAGTGTTTGGTCCAAAAACGAAGGAAGTGGGGAATCAGAAGTGACTCAATCTGTACTTTATAGCAGATCTAGATTTCAGCTACATTATAGCTATCAGCAGTGCGTATGAAGTACGTCGTATAGACTCAATAGGTTTGTAAACGCATTTGTTACTATACGACCTTCGTGTAGTAAAATATTTATTATTTTTTTTGACGTGTTATACATCCTAGAGAATCTCCTCGCTATGGATCTATTCTAACAGAAAGTACACCTAATCTAACGTAATACAATCTTACAAATGGCAGAAAGGAGGCTTCACTTCGCGTCTAATGAGCAATCAGCCTCAACAGCGCCACATGCTCTTTGTTCCACGAGACGTTTCAGAAAGGTTTGAGATGTAGTCTAGAGAATTGACACAAAGCGCGCGAACATATATCCTCTCCTCACCGGTGAGACAGTAACGATGAAAATCTCTTCCACCAACAGCAATCTGACTGTGTACCCCTGAGAGGAGAGCTGCTTAAGATGTCCGCTTTTGCGAACTCGGCTACATAAGCAAGTTTACGTGTCGTAAACCTAGAGGTGGATCGCCTGTTTTTCGATGGAAGCGAGCCACGAATAGATCTACACTCCTGGAAATGGAAAAAAGAACACATTGACACCGGTGTGTCAGACCCACCATACTTGCTCCGGACACTGCGAGAGGGCTGTACAAGCAATGATCACACGCACGGCACAGCGGACACACCAGGAACCGCGGTGTTGGCCGTCGAATTGCGCTAGCTGCGCAGCATTTGTGTACCGCCGCCTTCATTGTCAGCCAGTTTGCCGTGGCATTCGGAGCTCCATCGCAATCTTTAACATGGGTAGCATGCCGCGACAGCGTGGACGTGAACCGTATGTGCAGTTGACGGACTTTGAGCGAGGGCGTATAGTGGGCATGCGTGAGGCCGGGTGGACGTACCGCCGAATTGCTCAACACGTGGGGCGTGAGGTCTCCACAGTACATCGATGTTGTCGCCAGTGGTCGGCGGAAGGTGCACGTGCCCGTCGACCTGGGACCGGACCGCAGCGACGCACGGATGCACGCCAAGACCGTAGGATCCTACGCAGTGCCGTAGGGGACCGCACCGCCACTTCCCAGCAAATTAGGGACACTGTTGCTCCTGGGGTATCGGCGAGGACCATTCGCAACCGTCTCCATGAAGCTGGGCTACGGTCCCGCACACCGTTAGGCCGTCTTCCGCTCACGCCCCAACATCGTGCAGCCCGCCTCCAGTGGTGTCGCGACAGGCGTGAATGGAGGGACGAATGGAGACGTGTCGTCTTCAGCGATGAGAGTCGCTTCTGCCTTGGTGCCAATGATGGTCGTATGCGTGTTTGGCGCCGTGCAGGTGAGCGCCACAATCAGGACTGCATACGACCGAGGCACACAGGGCCAACACCCGGCATCATGGTGTGGGGAGCGATCTCCTACACTGGCCGTACACCACTGGTGATCGTCGAGGGGACACTGAATAGTGCACGGTACATCCAAACCGTCATCGAACCCATCGTTCTACCATTCCTAGACCGGCAAGGGAACTTGCTGTTCCAACAGGACAATGCACGTCCGCATGTATCCCGTGCCACCCAACGTGCTCTAGAAGGTGTAAGTCAACTACCCTGGCCAGCAAGATCTCCGGATCTGTCCCCCATTGAGCATGTTTGGGACTGGATGAAGCGTCGTCTCACGCGGTCTGCACGTCCAGCACGAACGCTGGTCCAACTGAGGCGCCAGGTGGAAATGGCATGGCAAGCCGTTCCACAGGACTACATCCAGCATCTCTACGATCGTCTCCATGGGAGAATAGCAGCCTGCATTGCTGCGAAAGGTGGATATACACTGTACTAGTGCCGACATTGTGCATGCTCTGTTGCCTGTGTCTATGTGCCTGTGGTTCTGTCAGTGTGATCATGTGATGTATCTGACCCAGGAATGTGTCAATAAAGTTTCCCCTTCCTGGGACAATGAATTCACGGTGTTCTTATTTCAATTTCCAGGAGTGTATGTTTCACGGGTCCACACAGCTCTTCTTCTATATTGACTTTGACGCGAAAGCAAAATCTGGGGCACTAGAACGCTGTATAGTATTATCAGTTTTGTATATATATATATATATATATATATATATAGATATATATATATATATATATATATGTGTGTGTGTGTGGGTTGTGTGTGTGTGTGTGTGTGTGTGTGTGTGTGTGTGTGTGTGTGTGTGTGTGTGTGCTCATGCGCGTACGTGCGTGCGTATGACCATCCAATGACTCCTTAGCTTCCGTGGAGTAACATATTTACTAGCCCAGCGTCTTTGGCTAATCAAACGAGAAGATGACCAGTGACCACCGCTAACTGACACATTACATCGTTATCATTTGAGGAATAGGTTTCGCTCTAACTTGAGCGGTTCGAGAGAGGTCTCTTTTCTGAGAAATATGTAGTTTAAATTTATATAATTGATACAGAAAATATATCTTTTGTCACAAATATTGACAGTAAGTTATTACTGAGCATTTCATATTATTTATTACTCTTATAAAAGCTGCTGGGAAAAGGAGGTGTCACCATAAAAACTCTTCTTGCATAAAGTAACTAATTACTGGACGAAAGAGACGTTGCTTCAAGACGTTGCTAGCAAATAATGAAGAAAAAGATAGAGTGGTACTTAATTGTGCTGTACATGCAAACGAAACACGTGAGCTGTAACAAGAAATTGGATAGCTTACTTCAGAGGTCCATTATGTGCGTTTGCTGTGACTGCTCCACTGCGGCATACTTCTTATGGAAATTCTCCAGTTCCTGGTTTTGTTCCGTAACACACAGCACGTTCGCGTGTCCAGCAGCGATAATGCTCCGAAAAAAGCGATAAACGTCCGCCACTTGGTGTTTATTTAGCCCCAAGCTGACACGGAGAAACGCAATAAAACACTCTTAATGAGACTGCCATTTGTTTCACCACGTGTGGGGAAATGTCGAAACTCTCACGAAAGTTCGAAGAAAATACAGGTCGAACGGGACGTAAGAGACATGCGTTGATAAAATCAGAGAATTATCGTCTTTAACGAATGTTCTGCTTTTTATGGCTAAAGTATCTTCTGAAACCATTACCTTTTACACTGAAAGTATATTTTTGCTACTCTTTTCAGATGACTGACCTGAAATCCAACGGAGCTGGCTATCCGAATGGATTTCCTGTTCTGCGTGATCCATCGCTCTACATAGGATCGCATCCTTACATATCAGAAGATCTTTACAACCCAGTCTACGAAGAAATATCACATGGTAAGAAACGATAGTAAATTTGAAAACTAATGTAGACACTTACCTGTCGCTAATTTTGTGCCAAAATAAAAAAAATAAGTTCTTGCTAAGTATGAGATTTGGTTGGTAAAGTGTTTCACCACGGGAAATAGTTTCAGCCTCTAAGCCATGGAAAGTTCCCTCTTCATTGAAATTTGTCCCGTAAAGGATGAAATGTGACAATACACCTTTCAGTTACAATTTGTGGGTGAGTTACAGTTCCTTTTTCTTGATACGTTTTTATGGAAAGATACCAGGAGCGGTGCCGACGCGTTCTGTCCATCACTACGAGATACACTCTTAAAGCTGGTTGTGCGTCTTGCTGCTTTCCAAGAACATACTGCCTTTCCCAGAGGAAGCGGCTGAAGACCTTGAATACTTCTCCCTGTAATTTCATGCCATCTGAGTAAATTATAATAACCTTCCATAAAAGTACCCTTAGAAAAATATGCACTACGCTCTTGAGACACATGTGGTACATGAAAGAAAGGCACATACAGCAGAAATTCTGATTGGTCTGCGGAGAGGCAATCCACTGCAGTCTATAGCTCTCTCTTGTATGTTCTCTCCTTTTTCACTTTCTGCCTTATTTAAAACTCAGTCGTAATGATTTAGAACTAAAGCTTTGCTCAAAATAATTTTTTGAGTACTTTTTGAGTGAGAGCATCCTTAAACACGTAAGGCCTGATACACAGTGCAGTACACGTTCGCATTGTTGACCACTGACGTGGTAAGCTGCAACTCGTTTTGATCAGTGATACTTGCGCAAGATAAACAATAATTATCATGTAACTAGCTGACGTATGGACCTGTGACGTATGGTCATCACCAAAGTGACGTTACAGTGGAAGTGACGTGAAGGTATAAAGAGAGGCACTGACACAGAAAGTGAAATTTCTTCCGTGCAACAAGACGCTAGATGCGTAATAAAGAATATCTTGCATTAAATTTGCTTCTGTCTTTCACCGACGGAAAGATTTTACGCAAAAGAGATCACTTAAGTACATACCTAATACAACATTGTTACATATCATAGGGTAACAAAGGCATTAAATTATTCCTCGATGAAGATCTCCACACATCTCCACAATGTACATTTCTGTTCTGATAATTTCAGTTAAGAGTAATAAAAGTTACTGTTGTCGAAACAACGTAAAATGAAAGAAAATACCTACATAGCTTTTTCTTAAAATTGTTAATTCATATGTAAGATAATGGTTTACGTGAGACAAACGGAAGTGAGGGATAACATTTCTTTTCTCGAGAAATTCGCGTGCTGTTTCTAATTTATTCACGGAGAATGTGTGAAAGACTTAAGTTAAACAATAAGGGAGAAGTCGTAGAAATTCTGCTGCACATACGCAACTTGTAGCTGCTTTCATCCTCCGTATACCAAACCTGCGAGCACAGCATCGAACGTTTATTAATTAATTACAGTTGACGCAGTAATAGAAGCGACGAGTCGCTAAATATCGATGACAAATCACTGCAGCTATTAACTATTCAACTGTCATTTCATCATGGAGTCGTTGGTCAATTCCAATTAATTGCGCCACCTGCGATAATAAACAAAAATAATAATTCACCGCCAAATCAAATTACTACCATTGTTACCTGTTCTAATCACGCTTCAGGGATAACTCAAACGTTCTACAGTTTTAATGTACAGCGCTAACAACACAAGAACTCTAAGGCTATTGCTATATTGATCACTGACACCACGACCAATTGAACTGAGGATGGTTGCTGTGTTGCGCTTGTGACGTCACGGCGATGTGGGAGCATTCGTATCCTCTAGTGGTTACAAGCTCCTCCGAGGGTCTTCGCACAATTAAGTATACAATGTAAAGAGGTGTTGCAGATGGCTAAATAGAGCACTAAATTTGGAGGCAAAGTAAAACAACACAAAAAATTTCAATTAAAACAATGCATTTATCTATCACTACAGAGATCATCTGACATCAATAGCAGGGAGAGATTCTGTAACGTTTGTTAGCGAAATGAGCAAGCCTCAGATATTCCCTAATAGACACAAGGAATCCAACGAACTTAAATACCCGAACAAAAGCACCACATGATCTCGCTTCGTGAAACACCTTGGAGATAATCCAGATTACTTGTGAGTATCCAGTGATAATTACCAGAACCCTACGAAATATCTTTTGATGGCACAATAAATCCTAGTAGTTCTTCCGCCATAGGAGTTCTTTGGATGTACCAGAATAACAACAGCTTGCGTGCCTTAACAACCTTGACTGCAAAAATGCGAACGTAGACGATAAAACGGATTTTCTTAGCGTCTGCTCTCAACCTAACAATATGAGCACCTCACAGAATCTTTAATCTTAATCTCAAAGGATGTTAATTGTTCTGTAACATAAGATTCAGGCGTTGTTGTTGAAGTTTCTAACTCGAAGAATGGCTTAGTGATGGTCTTTACACAAAATTTCCTTTGCTTTACGTCTATAGTCACAAACATTTTATCAGCAGATTACAGGTTTCGGTCTATAATGACGATCTTCAGATTTGTTTTATAAAAACAATGTCCTATTATCTGGCATTCATAGTGACATCGTCAAATATTAAATGCAAAATCAACACCAGCATCGTCAAATATATGTAAATAACAGCATAAGCAAGAGTCATATTGTCAGCAGCACTACTGTTCAAAAGATTTCGTCAGCTGTTGTTGTTATGGTCTTCAGCCCAGAGACTGGTTTGATGCAGCTCTCCATGCTACTCTGTCCTGTGCAAGCTTCTTCATCTCCAAGTACCTACTGCAACCTACATCCTTCTGAATCTGCTTAGTGTACTCATCTCTCGGTGTCCCTCTATGATTATTACCCTCCACGCTTCGCTACAACACTAAACTGGGTCAAATGGTTCAAATGGCTCTGAGCACTATGGGACTTAACATCTGAGGTCATCAGTCCCCTAGAACGTAGAACTACTTAAACCTAACTAACCTAAGAAAATCACACACATCCATGCCCGAGGCAGGATTCGAACCTGTGACCTTAGCGATCACGCGGTTCCAGACTGAAGCGCCTAGAACCGCTCGGCCACACCAGCCGGCACTAAATTGGTGGTCCCTTGATGCCTCAGAACGTGTCCTACCAACCGATCCTTTCTTCTAGTCAAGTTGTGCCACAAATTCATCTTCTCCCCAGTTCTTTTCAAAACCTCCTCAAAAGTTACATATCTACCCTTCTAACATTCAGCATTCTCCTGTAGCGCCACAGTTTGAAAGCTTCTATTCTTGTCTAAACTATTTATCGTCCATGTTTCACTTCCATACATGGCTACACTCCATGCGAATACTTTCAGAAAAGACATCCTGACACTTAAAACTACACTAGTTCTTAGCAAATTTCTATTCTTCAGAAACGCTTTCCTTGCCATTGCCAGTCTACATTTTACGTCCTCCCTACTTCAGCCATCATCAGTTATTTTGCTCCACAAACAGCAGAACTCATCTACTACTTTACTTGTCTCATTTCCTAATCTAAACCCTCAGCATCCCCTGATTTAATTCGACTTCATTCCATTATCCTCGTTTTGCTTTTGTTGATGGTCATCTTATATCCTCCTTTCAAGACACTGTCCATTCCCTTCAACTCTTCCAGGTCCTTTGCTGTCTCTGACAGAATTACAATATCATCGTCAAACATCAAAGTTTTTATTTGTTCTCGATGGTTTTAATTCCTACTCGAATTTTTCTTTTGTTTCCTTTACTGCTTGCTCAATATACAGATTGAATAACATCAAGGATACTCTACAACCCTGTCTCACTCCCTTCCCAACCACTGCTTCCCTTTCATGCCCCTCGACTCTTGTAACTGCCATCTGCTTTCGGTACAAATTGTAAATAGCCTTTCGCTCCTAGTATTTTACCCCTGCCACCTTCAGAATTTGAAAGAGAGTATTCCGGTCAACATTTTCAAAAGCTTTCTCTAAGTCTACAAATGCTAGAATCGTAGGTTTTCCTTCCCTTCATCTATTTTCTAAGATAAGTCATAGGGTTAGTACTGCCTCACATGTTCCAGCATTTCTACGGAATCAAAACTGATCTTCCCCGAGGTCGGCTTCAACCAGTTTTTCCATTCGTCTGTGAAGAATTCGTGTTATTGTTGTGCAGCCGTGACTTTTTAGACTGATAGTTCGGTAATTTTCAAACCTGTCAACACCTGCTTCCTTTTGGAAAGGTATTATTTTCTTCTTGAAGCCTGATTGTATTTCGCCGGTCTCATACATCTTCCTCTTGTCAGGGCTGGCTCTCCTTAGGCTGTCAGTAGTTCTACTTTCCAAAATATCGTTCTCAAGTACATCGCCCTTGTACAGACCCTCTGTATGCTCCTCCCATCTTTCTGCTTTCCATTCTTTGCTTAGACCCGGTTTTCTTTCTGAGCTCTTGGTATGCATAGAAGTGGTTCTTTTTTCTCAAAAGGTCTCTTTAATTTTCCTGTAGGCAGTATCTATCTTACCCCCTGTAATATATTCCTCTACATCCTCCATTTGTCCTCTAGCCATCCCTGCTTAGCCATTTTGCACTTCCTATCAATCTCATTTTTGAGACGTTTGTATTCCTTATTCCTGCGTCATGTACTGCTCTTATATATTTTTTACTTTCATCAGTTAAATTCGATATTCTTTCTATTAACCAAGGATTTCTACCAGCCCTCGTCTTTTTACCTACTTGATCCTCTGCTGCCTGTACTACTTCGTCTCTCAAAGTTACCAATTCTTCTTCTACTGTATTTCTTTCTCCCCGTTCTTGTCAATCGTTCCCTAAGGCTCTCTCTGGAACTTTCTACAACCTCTGGTTCTTTCAGTTTATTCAGATCCCATCTCCTTAAATTCCCATCTTTTTGCAATTTCTTCAGTTTTAATCTACATTTTATAACCAATAGATTGTGGTCAGAGTCAACATCTTCCCCTGTAAATGTCTTACAATATAAAACCTGGTTCCTAAATCTCTCTCTTACGATTATATAATTCATCTAAAACCTTCCAGTCTCTCCATGCCTGTTCCACGTATACAATCTTCTTTCATGATTCTTAAACCCAGTGTCAGCTATGATTAAGTTATGCTCTGTGCAAAATTCCAGCAGGCGGCTTTCTCTTTCATTCCTTAGCCTCATTCCATATTCCCCTACTACTTTTCCTTAGCTTCCTTTTCCTACTATCGAATTCCAGTCCCTCGTGACTATTAAATTTTCATCTCCCTTCAGCATCTGAATAATTTCTTTTACCTCCTCATACATTTCTTCAATCTCTTCGTAAACTAGTGTTGTCATTTTGTTTGCATCGTTTATCGTCAACGTTACACTCCAAACAAATACTTTCTAACACATAAATTTATATTAATGAATTTCAGTTTTTCATAAAGGCTTGTCTTATTGTTGCTGGTCATCTGGCATCATCACTAATTTTGCCGCTCAGTTACTAAAATTCATCTAGCACTTAAAGCGTGTCATTTCCTAATCTAATCCACCCGGTATTCCCTAATTTAATTCAACGACACCTCATTACAATTCAATTACTTTTATTGATGTTCATCTTACACCCTCTTTTCAGGATATTATTCGTTCCGTTTAACTGCTCTTCCAAGTCATTTACCGTCTCTACCTAAGTTACAGTACTATCGGCAAAGCACAAACTTTTTATTTATTCTTCCTGAATTTTAATGCACTTTCTAAATTTGTCACTAATTTCCTTTAGTGCTTGCTCTGCGTGCAGGTTCAGTGACAAGAGGAATATGCCACAAGATTGCCTCACACTATTCTCATCTAGTATCTCCGTTTCGTGTCCTTCAGCCCTAAGAAATGCAGTCTAACTTCTGCGCAGTGCAGATATCTTTACGTTTCCTGTATTTTATCCTTGATAACTTCATAATTTCAAAGACTGTATTCCATTCATTATCGTTAAAAACTTTTTCTGTATCCACAGGTACTATAATAGTGGTTTGCTCTTTCTTATATCGCAGAGTCAGTATTGCTTCGCAGGTTCGTACTATCACTGGAGCACAACATTTGTTCCCGGAGGTCAGCCTCCATCAGTCATTCTATCCTTCAGTTTGCAATTTGCAACCTTGACCAACTAATCTGGCGATTCGGTAATATTCACAGCTGGCAGAACACTTCAGAAAGGGGTAAAAACTGTCGGAAGATATTATCACCGTCTGCAAGAGCAGCTGTCTCCCTGAGTTCATCGCTGACATTCTACCTGACTTTGTAATTCCATTACGCTACGTGACAAGTCGACGATTATTTCGGTAGCTGTGGAAGACAAGGGGCGTGATTCCACATATCATTTCCTTGCTGACAGTGGAAGAGCTGAAGAGTGGTCCTTTGAGAATGCAGTGCGCAGGAAATATAATTCCCCGCCATGACCTATGGCCCTATTTTCGGAGCAGCGGCTTTAAAGATAGCCAGGTCAGGTGTGTGTGTGTGTGTGTGTGTGTGTGTGTGTGTGTGTGTGTGTGTGCCTTGTCGCCGTCACTGCGCTGTCCGCTGGTGCTTGTTCTCGTCAGGATGTTTCAAAGTGTCGCCTTCGTTATCAGCGACAGGCACATCCACTGACCAGGCAGGACTGCGCACCTCAGCCGGACCAGTTCACTCAATTACTCGCGACACAATCTCTGCTGGTATTTGTCACAATTACCGGTGGGGTGTGTCACTGTCACTATTCGATAATCAAAAAATCGAGAATATGTAATGCATTGTGAAAAAGATCAACGTTAAATTAAGCGTCGACGATGAAATAGTTCTCCAAGCAACTAAATAATTTCTAGAGGCACTTTGCTGCAGGTTGATATACTTTTCTCTCAGGCGGAATCCACATTTCACACCTCTACATCCCTCCCCTTTTTCTAGACGCCTAAGCAGCAAAGACATCATATGGGTATACTATAGGCCTCTCTCTCCCAAAAAACAAATGTTTTTCAAGAGGCTAAAATTCCTAAAACTTTGAAAATTCACTTCTTTTATTCTCGACCACACAGGTAGGGTAATTATATGAAGTACTCCGTATTTTTCTAAAAAATCAAAGATTTTACAGTTACATATTTTGGCATCTGTGCAGGACTCGTCCGACTGAATGCATTACACACCATAATAAACATACATTGAGGTGACAAAAGTCATGGAATAGCGATACGCACACGCACAGGTGACAGGAGTATAGCGTACATACGGTATAAAAGGGTAATGCATTGGCGTAGCTGTCATTTGTACTCACGTGATTTATGTGAAAAGGTTTCCGATGTGATTATAGGCGCACGACGGGAATTACCAGACTTAGAATACGGAATCATAGTTGGAGCATGGGACATACCATTTCGGAAATCGTTAGGGAATTTAATATCCCTACATGCACAGTGTCAAGAATGTGCCGAGAATACCGAATTTTAGGCATTACCATTCACCACGGACAACGCAGAGGCCGACGGCCTTCACTTAACGACCGAGAGCAAGCAGCACTGAGTGAAATAGCCGCAGAAATCAATGTGGGACGTACGACGGATGTATCCGTTGGCACAGGCGACGAAATTTGGCGTCAATGGACTACGGGAGCAGAAGCTAGACGCGAGTGCCTCAGCTAACAGCACATCGCTTCCAGCGCCTCTCCTGGGCTCGTGACCATTTTGGTTGGATCATAGACGACTGGAAAAAAGTGGCCTGGTCTGATGATTCCCGATTTCCTGAGGTAGGTTTCCGGTATTAGCGGAAGGTTCGTACCCATGGATCCAAGCTTTCAACAAGCTAGCGGTGGCTCCATAACAATGTGGGCAATGTTTACGTGGAATGGACTGCATCCTCTGGTCCAAGAGAACCAATCACCGACTGAAAATGATTCTGTAGGTGTACTTGGAGACAGTTTGCAGCCATTGATGGACTTCAGTTCCCAAACAATGATGGAATTTTTATGGATGAGAAGGTGCCATGACGCATGGCGACTACTGTTCGCGATTGGTTTGAAGCCCATGCTGGACAATTCGTGGGAATTAACTGGTCACCCAGGGAGCCCGACATGTGTCCATCGAACACTTACGGGATACAACCGAGAGGTCAGTCTGTGCACAAAATCTTGCATCGGCAAAACCTTCGCATGTATGGACGGCTATAGAGTCACCCTCATTCTGCCAACGGGCTTGTCAAAGAGAGCGGAGGAGCGGACAGAGGATCAGGGGATTCTATTGTCCCTGTGGGGGGAAACTTCCCATACAGATGGAAGAATCAGCAAAGTTCAACAGCATGAGGAAGTGGAAGGCAATGGAAACCACTGCGTTAAAGACAAATAACGTGCACACACAGGACATGTGGACTGTAATTGAAAAGCTGTCATGATGATCTCTCCGTTGGCAAAAGATTTCGGAATGGTTTCCCATTCGGATCTCCGATAGGGGACTGACCAAAGAGGAGGTGACCATAAGAAAAAGATTGAATAACCAGCGAAAGGATGACGTTCTACGAGTCGCGACGTAGAATGTCAGAATCTTAAACGTGTTAGGGAAGCTAGAAAATCTGAAAACAGAAATTCAAAGGCTCACTCTAAGATATTGTAGTGGTTGTGAACTGAAATGGAAAGAAGACAATGATTACTTGTCAGATGAGTATAGAGTAACATCAGCAGCAGCAGGATGTGGTATAATAGGAATACGATTCGTCATGAATAGGAAGGTAGGGCAGAGAGTGTGTTAATGTGAACAGTTCAGTGACAGGGATGTTCTTATCAGAATTGACAACAAACCAACACCAACCACGGTTGTTCAGGTACACATTCCGATGTCGCAAGCTGAAGATGAAGAGGTAGAGAAAGTACATGAGAATACTGAAAGGGTAATTTATTACGTAAAGGGAGAGGAAAATCTAATAGTCATGGGAGACTAGAATGGAGTTGTAGGGGAAGGAGTAGAAGAAAAGGGTACCGGAGAATATCGTCTTGGGGCCAGGAATGACAGAGAGGAGTAAGACTAATTGAGTTCTGTAATATATTTCAGCTAGTAATAGCGAATACTCTGTTCAGGAATCACAAAAGGAGGAGGTATACTTGGCAAAGGCGGGGAGATACGGGAAGATTTCAGTTAGATTACATCATGATCAGACAGGGATTCTGAGGTCAGATACTGGGTTGTAAAACGCACCCAGGAGCAGAAATAGATACAGATAACAATGTAGTAGTGATGTTGAGTTAGCTGAAGTTTAAGAGGTTAGTCAGGAAGAATCAATAAGCAAAAAAGTTGGATACGGAACTACTAAGGAAGTTCTCTAAGCCTACTGATACAGCAGGAAGGAATAGCTCAGTAGGCAGTTTAGTAGAAGAGAAATGGACATGCCTAAAAAGGGCGATCACAGAAGGTGGGAAGAAAAACATAGGTATAAAGAAGATATCTGAGAAGAAACCATGGGTAACAGAGAAATACTTCAGTTACTAGGTGAAACAAGGACGTACAAATACGATCAGGGACTTGAAGTACATAGAAATACAAGTCGCTGAGGAATGAAATAAATAGGAAGTGCAGGGAAGTTAAGACGAAATGGCTGCATGAAAAATGTGAAGAAATCGAAATGAATTTATAGTCTGAAGAACTGACTCGGCCTACAGGAAAGACAAAGTAATGTTCTCTGAAATTAAATGCAAGGGTGGTAACGTTAAGAGTGTAACAGGACTTCCACAGTTAAATGCAGAGGAGAGAGCGGATAGGTGGAAAGAATATATTGAAGGTCATTATGAGGGGGAAGATTTGTCTGCTGTGATAGAAGAAGAAACAGGAGCCGACTTAGAAAAGATAGTGGATCTAGTATTAGAATCAGAATTTAGGAGAGCTTTGGAGGACTTAGGACCAAATAAGGCAGTATGGGCAGCTAACATTCCACCATAATTTCTAAAATCATTGTGGGAAGTGTCAACAAAACGACTATTCATGTTGGCATGTAGAATGTACGAGTCTGGCGACATACCATGTGACTTTCGGAAAAATATCATGCACAGAGTGCCGAAGAATGGAAGAGCTGACAAGTGCCAGAATTATCGCATAACAAGCTGCACAGCTCACGCATCCAAGTTATTGACCAGAATAATATGCACGATAATGTAAAAAACTTGAGGATGTGTTAAATGACGATCATTTTGTCTTTAGGAAGGATAAAGACACCAGAGAGTCAGCCCTGACGTTCTGGTTGATAATGGAAGCAAGACTAAAGAAAAATCAAGACACGTTCATAGGATTTGTCGACCTGGAAAAAGTGTTTGACAATGTAAAATGCTGGAAAATGCTCGAAATTCTGAGAAAAACTGGGGGTAAGGTATAGGGAGAGACGGGTAATATACAATATGTACAAGAAACAAGAGGGAGTAACAAGTGTGGACAACCAAGAACGAAGTATTCGGATTAAAAAGGGTGTAAGACATGAATGTAGTATTTCGCCCTATTTTTCCGTCTGTGCGTCGTAGAAGCGATGATAGAAATAAAAGAAATGCTCAAGAATGGAATTATAATTGGATGTGAAATAATGTCATTGATACGATTCGCTGATGACACTGCTATCCTGCGTGAATGTGAAGAAGAATTGCATGATATGCTGAATGGAATGAACAATCTAATGAGTACAGAATATGGATTAGGAGTAAACCGAATAAAGACTAAAGTAACGAGAAGTAGCCGAAATGAGAACAGCGAGGAACTTAATATCAGGATTGATGGTCACGAAGTAGGTGAAATGGCTCTGAGCACTATGGGACTCAACTGCTGTGGTCATCAGTCCCCTAGAACTTAGAACTACTTAAACCTAACCAACCTAAGGACATCACACACACCCACGCCGGAGGCAGGATTCGAACCTGCGACCGTAGTAGCAGCGCGGCTCGGACTGGAGCGCCTAGAACCGCACGACCACGGCGGCCGGCAAGTAGGTGCAGTTAAGGAAATCTGCTACCTAGGTAGCAAAATAACCAACGACTTACGGAGCAAGGAGGACATCAAAAGCAGACTAGCACTGGCAAAAAGTTATTCCCGCCCAAGAAATGTCTACTACTGTCAAACATTGTAGGAGGTTGCTTGTAGCATTGTATCTGTTCGTGCAGCCGAAAAGCTGACCTCTTCTTCTTCACTATGTTACACAGTGAGGGAGCAACTAGACCAGTACGATGCTTACTTATATGGATATGATGTCTGTTCTTTCGGTCATGTCCGAAAGAACAGACACCACATCCATATAAGTATATAGTTCTGGCAGTACCGGCCATGACCTTCCTCTTCTGTGCGGATGCACGCATATTACCTGAACTCTTGCCGGACTTGGTAAGAATGTCTTCCACGAGTAACGAGTGTGTTGGAAAGGGACACTACGAATGTAGTGTGTGGTCATATAAGGTGAGAATGTGGGTCTGGCGGGAGGCGTGAGCGAGATAGTCCCTGTAGTCGCACCATACTCTGTGCCCTCGGTGGCTCAGCTGGATAGAGCGTCTGTCATGTAAGCAAGAGATCCCGGGTTCGAGTCCCGGTCGGGGCACACATTTTCACCTCTCCCCGTTGATATATGTCAACACCCGTCGGCATCTGAAGGTATTATATGTAATTTTAATTACAGTACGATTCAGGCAATTCTTGTGACAGCCGTGGTTGAATATGAGGCGCCGTATAGTGTTCGCGAGTCGTCTGATGCATTGATTTTTTGCGTGCCAAAAGTTACGAATCAGTATCGGGTTCAATTTGGCATACTCTTTACCTCTGTATCTGGATGTCTCTTGCTATGTGTTCCACTTCTTTCTCATTGGTGATTTAGTAACGTTTAAGAGACTCTCAGTTGGTAATTTCATGTGTTCCTCGCTGCGTCAAAGACGACTGCTTTTGGCTACCAAGTCTACTGTTCCATTGCTAGATATGCCACAGTGTGCATTTACTTAGTACATTGTTACTTCCTGATACTTATATGTAATCTCTAATATCAGCTTCATGACGTCATATGCTGCTGAATGGATGGATCTTCCACTGAGCAGATGTCTTCGTAGTTCTAGCGATGATATGGAATAGCTAAGAGGTTGGCTGTCGTAGTCGTGAGTTCCTCAAGGAGCTAGAATTTCACTCCATTATGACGCCTGCTACCCCAGTGAGCAATCCTCATCAAACTTCATTCTTCGAAGATTCGATGTAGATGAATCTAGAGTAGTTTGGAGAGGTATTGCGTGAAAAATCACTTATTTGAATAACCACAGTGAATGTCCAGATGAAATACAACTTGTGATTCCTGCAGATTTCCACGGTAGTCTGCTTAAAAGTAGAGTAATGGCTGTGCAAACATGTTTTATTTGAAAGATGGACAATTGCCCTTGTATGCACAAAGGAGACGAGTAATACTTTTAGTGAGTCAGTGTCTAGACGTAGAGCACAACTTCGTTAAGGTATAGATTTCTTGTAATATTTGACGTTCTGCGAACTGCAAGTAAAAACTTCGCACTCAGGTATTCGCAACGTAAGTGTAGGGAAGGCTCATTTGCTTCAGATGAAAGAGCGTTACTCGGTGGAAACTGCATTGTCCCATACTCCAAGTGCTTTGTACTAACATTTGCCTAATCGTCTTAGGCATGCTCCGGAGTTGCCCCAAAACAATAACGCATATATGGACGTACCAAAGCACGAAACAGTCTCAGTCAAATGTCTCATTTTCAACACAGAGGCTAAATGTTGAAGTAAAATTAGTAAAACGTAACCGAAGTTGATAAAACACCGCTTTTGAAACAGTGAGTCACAGTAACATTTTCGTCGATGACCGCAACTCCGATAACAAAACAAAAGCCACACAGTGGACAAAATGAAATTCATTTGCTCCGCGTAGGTGGCAATTACTTCAGCGGACAAATGGGCATTATTAGTTCTAATGGCAGCACCAAATGCAGTCGTTACAAGTTACTGGTACTGATAGTAATTACCTGCTTAGGTTAAGAGTTAAATTTAAACTCTGCTTGTATGGTGTACCTCTTCAGTTTCCGATATCCGACACGCATCTTAATTAAATAAAATACCGGTACGTAAAACAATTTCTATTATTGGTAGCTGTTAAGAGGTTTAAAACGTTTCTTATGATATTTTCCCTCATTGCGGTTTCATATCTGATCCGAATACTGCAACGTATTGTAACGTCCATGTTCGTAGTCGGACTTATTGAGAATGGCCAATCAGTTTTGTCCATGGATGCCGTTCTAGATGAGCACACGGGGCAAAGTTCTTGCTATTCGCAAAGCTCGTTATTAGCACACCATTTATCACATTGCTTTTAAGGTGTTTGTGTGGAGCGTAGCGCACTGTAAGGAGGCGCTCGGAATCAGAAATAATTCACGCAAATAATCTTTAATAGCTTACATTCGATATAGGCTAACAGTCACTGCAATTATAAGGATTCAGGTCCTAGTGAGACATAATGCTCTCGGGAAAAAACCGAATAAGAGTAGATACTGATGATAGTGCAAATATACTGAAACGTTTTTTCCAGTAAAAAAGTAATAGACGGACGTTACATGATCTGTTGCAGTACGTGACCACTCATACTGTTGTTTGTCATGGATGTTGCCTGATTCCTTCAGCCGCTCCAGTAAACGACCAATGGTTGCTTGATTTGGGGAGGGAGGGTTGATCCGGGTGCCGTCTGTGATACTCCTCCGCCGCTTCCCACAGACTCATACCTGCAGCATTGATGAGAACCATTTCCACCGTTTCCTGCATCGTGTACTGGGACATAGTTGTTGACTACTAGAAAAATTCTACATTATGATCATGATTTAAAATGTAATTTCAACAGTCTTGTCGTTGATTACTGAAAAAATATAAATTCAACATCAAGGTCCTCATTTCAAAACTATGTCCAACAGTTTTGCACTCTGGAGGTTTTTCGGTATCTGCACAAATAACACAGTTGTTATATGTCGCGCAACTTTTGAACCACACTTGATATCCGTACGGCGGGATCAGCCACAAGCTTTCATTAATTCATTTTTCTTCATTGCTAGTACTCCCATATAGCTTGTGCAGAACCTCAGGCTGCAGTGTGTGGAAATCATAGAAGAGCATTAAGATTTTAGTCAGGCCCAGAGAGATGCTCAGATAGTCCATTTGTTTAAGTTGCAGTTGGGGATGTATTTTCTCTAGACACGATGTATTCACACCAAGTAATTACAATTAAAGTGCAAGTACCCACAGAGATGAGGTGTGGCTGTAATTGTCGTATAGCAGCAGATATTCTCATACGTTAATATGAAACCGATTTACGCGCGAAAAAATTAGTTCCAACTTCGGCCAACAGGTGAAAATCTGGTGGTATGAATGCAAGGAAGAAGTAACGAAATTTTTCAGTGCGTAATGGATTAGGAAGAGGACCGGAACAGAAAAGGTCAAATAAGTAAGGAAGGCATAATGTTCATTTTTATTATAAACTGCCACCTAAACAGTTTATTCAGTATGAGCACTGGAGACGTCGACGAGATGCTGTACAGCACCAGATTTTCTCCTGGTGGCCAAAATCGGTACTAATTTTTTTGCAGGGTAAATCGGTTCCACATTAACGCATTAGCATATCTACCAAGTTTCCTTGCGATACGATGATTACCATTCCGTCTACAGGTCACACGTGGCCCATCGGGACCATTCAACCGCCGTGTCTTCCTCAGCGGGGGATGCGGATAGGACGGGCGTGGAGTCAGCACACTGCTCTCGCGGTCTTAATGTTGGTATCCTTGACCGAAGCCGCTACTATCCGATCGAGTAGCTCCTCAATTGGCATCATGAGGCTGAGTGCACCCCGAAAAATGGCAACAGCGCATGGCGGCCTGGATGGTCACCCATCCAAGTACGGACCTCGCCCGACAGTGCTTAACTTCAGTGATCTCACGGGAACCGTTGTATCCACTGCGGCAAGGCCGTTGCCTGTTATGATGATTACAGCACTTTAATTTATTTTTTAAATAAAATAATTATTTTCAATAAAATGAAAAAGTTACGCCTGGACGTCTGTGAATAGCCCTACCACGCAGGAAACGTTAACGACAGCCCCGGACATTTGCACAAGCCCCGCCCATTTATCCCCCTCCACACCTACCCCCGCCACACCAACCAAGAGCGCATCAATATGATCTTTGGTAGTCCTCATCGCTGTCGCGTTTTTGTTCGTCGTGTTTTGTTTTACCGCAGTTGTTCATACTAGCAGTGTTGTGCTGTTAGTACTTCTTAGCAGTTTGTGTAATACTGTCAAAATGAAACATAGATATGCACTCTCAATAAAATTATCATACACAAGGTAGCTAATCTTGACTGTTGTAGCCAACTGCTGTCAAAACTGATATCTAACAGACTGATATCTAACAGACATTAAAGAACGATAAGATTTGTTGGAATGACAATGACGAAATTATGTACATATGTTTAACAATAGGCAGCTCTAAAGCTCTCAAACACTGAAGAAGAACTGAAAGTAATATCGTATCTGCTATAAGCAAGCAGTCATAAGAGTTGACAAGTAAAAATTCCCCCATTACATAGGCAAATATTAATGAAGAATGACACTGTATAAATATCTGACTGCTTGCAGGCCGGCCGGAGTGGCCAAAGGTTAAAGGCGCTACAGTCTGTAACCGCACGACCGCTACGGTCGCAGGTTCGAATCCTGCCTCAGGCATGGATGTGTGTGATGTCCTTAGGTTAGTTAGATTTAAGTAGTTCTAAGTTCTAGGGGACTTATGACCACAGCAGTTGACTCCCATAGTGCTCAGAGCCATTTGAACCATTTGACTGCTTGCATCACGCATTTATACTTTATCCCACTCTTATATTCTTTAGTCTTAATGAGGTAATCAGAAACAAAGCAAGACATCGACTTTGCCTTGTTTATGCACAACATTGACTTAAGACAATCGAGATAATGAACAGCATCCTTGGCGATACTACCAATTAATATTTCCCAACAGAATTTCTTACACTACACGAGGTGACGGAAATTTGCTCTCACTGTAGTTCACAAATATCAGGTTTTTTTTATATAGGGCAGATGAAAGCTCATGAAATAAAAAAAGACAGTGTGGATACCATTTTTATTTTTCATTCTTATTGATGATTTTTCAATTCGCATATTCAATGAACATATTTCTAATTCTTTTCACAATGGTACCGGAAAAACTGTATTTCGTACTAACTACTGATTTTCTCCCTTGTTATGAGCGGCAAATCTGTGATGCGAACAACTTTGATGTTGGAACATGCGGCAGACCATGCGTGGAGCTTAGGATATGGATTGGTGTGGAGGGGGGGGGGGGTGATTGGACGGGACTTGTGCACCGTCCGGGGCTGTCGCTAACGTTACGTTCCTGTGTCTCAACGCGGCCCCGTTCGTTTGCAGGGTCTGGCGAGCGCGGCGAGACAGACAGCGAGCTGCCCGCGTCGGAGGACGAGTTCGCGGAGGACGAGCTCAGCCTGGCCGAAGCGCCTCGTCCGCAGCGGTCGCCGCCCCCGCCGCTGCTGCACTCGCTGGCGGCCTCCGCCGGCTCGCTGGACGGCCGCGGCGGCCGCACGCGCCCTCCGCCTCCGGGCCTGGGGGCGGCCGTCTCCAGCGCCGCCTCCGAGTCGCCGTTCTACGAGCCGACGTCGCCGGACCTGCGGTACAGCAGGTGCACCGTGGCGCACCTGCCCAGCCCGCCGCCCCCGGCAGCCCCCTCCGGAGGCCCCGGCGGCAGCGTGAGGCGGTCCCGCGGGCACCGCAGCAACGACAGCGAGTTCCACGAGGGGATGCTGTTGGACGCTCTGCTGCACCAGCTCTACTACCAGCAGCAGCAGCAGCAACAGCAGCACTCGCTGCCCTTCGCCAGCCCCCACGTCCCCGAGCTGTACGGCCCGCACCGGGCGTCGCCGCAGCTGCCCCACAGGACTCTTCCGCACTTCTACCACCACCCCGGCGCCGAGGTGTTCACCACCCTGCGGCACCACCACGCCGGGCCCGCCGCTTCGCCGGTGCAGCACCGACACCACCACCAGCAACAGGCGCAGAGGCGAAGGCCGCCCGCCGCCCACTCCGGGTCGGCGCTCGGCCTGTCGTAGTACCGCCTGCTGCTGCTGCCCTAGCGCAGTGGCGGCAGCCGAGGAGTGTGCGCGGCAGGGATCCGCTCATTTTGATACTGCCCAGTGAGTTGTTACTGTACACTACCGTCTAGTTGTCCGCACGTGGATGAAAAAGAAAAACAAAAACAATAGGCGTTCCAGTATTTTGACAGTAAAGCGCTTTCCAGACTTTCACCTTCACCAGAAACCTGCAAAGAGAAGCACATGAGCTAACAGTATGCTCTTGCTGTGTGTACGTTCAGTAACTGATTCTGGTCATTGCTGTTGTACAGGGTGTCCCAAAATTATCTTCACCACTTTACTTGATAATAACGACTACTTTTCAGCATGTTACAAGTTTTATTTCCTTACTCATAAACGTCAATGTGTTGTCCACCTCCACTACACATTCGGCTTCCATCCATGTACAAAACAGAAAATTTATGGTGACAGGTCCAGATAAATTGCAAATGACGTCCTCTAGGTATGTTTTCGTAGTTCAGTAAACCTGATCCTTTACAAAACTTCATAGGAAGACTAGTGGTCGAAAGTCGTGTCTGTGTGTAAAGAAGCGTAGACTGCCCTTTTGGGTATTGGTGAATAAGCTGCGAGACTTTGAAGATATGCACTATGTAAATACTTTCTAACATATCTGACTACAGAAATAAATAGGGAATAGTCACCCAGCACACAATTTCATAAATTCAGTAACAGAAAGAGATAAGGGCCTGCATATGTAATGTCTGTGAGGACACATACATGAATAGATTTGGAAATACAGTAATTTCCTTTGAACGTGTGTTAGCTACCTGATTGCAGCGTCAGCTGTGCAACAAGGCTATCTTCCCTTTCCCTTTACATCTATATTTACATAGATATTCCGCAAGCCACCATATGATGAGCGGCGGAGGGTATCCTGTACCACTACTAATCATTCCCTTTGTGTATATAAGTTACGAAAGCACAACGAAGTTGGTTGTCAGAGTTATTAACAGCTAAGTTAATTCACTTCATACATAACATCATATTAGCAGGTAACAAGATGATGTCTTATAGCAGCAGCCAGCAACCGAGCACCCTATGACCTGCCTTCTGCCAGCACCTAAAACACCATTAGTATGTAAGGAAATTCTACTTACCTGTTACATACACGAAGTGGAATGTGTATCTGTATGTGTGTATGTCCAGGTCCTCTTCTCAAATTCCTATATTAATTTCAACCAAATTTCGCACAGAAGATGCAGGACACTTGAGCATTAGTACTGTGGGATCTTTTATGCCCTAGCTCAAAAGAAGAGGGTATAGTCTCTGGCATGTAGGTTACCCATTTGACAGACATTATGGGTTAACAATATCAATCTGCCAAACCAAACTGCTTTGCAAGGCAGCCTATATGTCAGCAGTATGAAACAATTTTCTTAGCTCCAACTTGTATGCTGCCCTGCATGACAGATATGTTGTGTTGGAGTAGTATTTTCCTGCTTTATCGAACTGCCTTTGCATGGTGGTCTGTAAGTCAGGGGCAAATAAATCATTATGAAGCCCCTAATGTGTGGCCTACCTGCATGGTAGACACGTGGGAGTAGTATTGGCCTCCTTTATTCAACTGTATAGGGTGGAGAGCATAGAGAGGTAGTGGGCAGGTGGAGAAGGAACAGAGGAGACAGAGATCGACAGAGAAAGGGCGAGGAGAATATATCAGAGGGAGTGGGAGGAGGTTAAGCTCGTGGACACAGGTGGAGAGAATGGGCAAAAACAAGAAGAGGAGGAGATGAAGAGAGAGAGAGAGAGAGGTTGGAAAGGAGGAGACAGACAGATAGATGTGGAATGAGGAGAAGATAGACATAAAGAGGAAGAGTGGGACACAGAGAGGGGGATGTGGAAGTTGTAAAATCTTAGCGCTGAGGTTTCTCTGTGGGCTTTGATGTCTGAAACAGCTGCACCTTAAAGGTAAAAAGACATTAACTCTCATGCAAGACTTTATCCAATGTTGATCTGGACACCTGCAACTACCTGGTCACTGTACACACTGATTTGTCAGAGTCCTTGCAAACTCCTGTCAACCCTCGTCCATGTAGACGACTTAGATGGCCGACCCACTGTCTGTGAGAAACACTACCTGTTTTCCTAAATGACGTATGTCAAGTCCAAATAGTTGGTACGAACGGCGGTTCTCTACCATATTACGTCCGAATACTTCGCTGTAATTGGCTGACGATCTTCGTCTCTATGAACCATTTTTCGTCAAACTGGCAAAGGCAGAACCTGGAAAATGAAAAACTTTTGTTTTCTGTGTTACATGTAGAAAACCAGTTGTTATTACCTGGCATAGTTTTGGTGTATAGATTAACTATACATACCCTGTAGTACACCAGAATGCGTCACAGAAACAGTCGAGTCACTACGGACAAATTTACAGTGTTTCTGATCCGTCCAGGACGACACCGATATTGAAATGTTTCACTCCTCTTTGTGGCCTTAAGAACGAGTTTTTGTAATCATGAAATGTTGTATTTCCTGTATTGTTCACGATTTTCTGAATCACACAGTTGACAGATATCGTTTGTGCAATAAAACTATCTGGTATATAAGAATTTGAGTAGTCATGTATCTTGCATAAGTATCAAACCTGCAGTTTGCTGTTAAAACAAATTAAAAGTGGTTTTTATCAAGTGTTGTTAACATGTCACTGGTGAACATACTCATGAAATTTTTTACGTTCAACTTAAATGGGTAAGCTTTTATCACTGATGAATCATATGAAATGAACGAAATTGGAAAACTAAAGTAACCTCCCATATTAAATTAGCATTCCCGTTTTACAACTTGGTATTTTCCTTTTCCATTCCATTATATAATTAACATATGGAATTAAATTTTTGTATCCAACTGTACCAATGATGGAGGAACGGTGATATTTTCAAAAATTTCAAAAAATTCTTATTCAATATTAATAAGATCAGCTGGCAATTATGGATTGTTTTCATGTTATGATGAACCAGTGATCTATTGCACACACATTCATATCTATTACTACTCTGAGATGCTATACATGTCACCTTTCTGATTCACTGTTTAAGTTCCTAATCGCTGATACAAATTTGTTGGTTTGGGTATGACGGACTTTTTTAAACATAAGCAAGGGTGAAAAAATTGAAGCAATGATGTAAGAGTTTATTTTTCCTTTTTTAAACAAATTGTTGGTAGAATTCAGAAGCATTTAGTGCAAGGAGCAGAAACGAGGTATCTCTGCTTTCATATCCATGATATTTGGAGGAAAAATCAGTGTACCTTAAAGTCATAACCTTTAATAAAAATATCTACTTGCGATTTTCCAGAATACTGAATTCTTGTAGCACTGCAGTGGCTCGTCCTGTTTCATTATGGAGGTGAAATGAGTAATAAGCATGAGATTTTGAAGGTTAGTGAATTTTGGAAGCACATGAATTATTAAAGATAACTGAAAAATTGTCCATCTTTGTATGACTAGATTTTTTACTTGTTATAGTCGCACAGCAAAATATACATTAAGAGATTGTAGTCAGTTAATAACTATGTAGTCCAGCCTATGGAAAAAGTTTACAATGTAGACTCCTTGAATTACAAAATTACGAAATAAATGGCACATTCTTAGAGCCACATATTCTCACAGGCAAAATGTAATATTTCCAAACCGAGTCTTTAACCATTGTTTTCACAGCCTTATAAAATTATTGTTTATGAAGTAATAATTTTGTTTCTCATTAAGTCATTTGAATATATAGCTGCATATGATGTAATACGCTTAGAGACATAAAACAGGACACTTTGATGATGAATTTTATGCCTGAGTTGTAAAAACGTAATTATGATGCACTGATTTTTATTATATGTTTATATCTATGAAATGGGTGTAGAGTATTTCACATAAAGAACTATTGTTCTCGAATTTTACAAAATCCTCGCAATACAGTTGCAACTTTGAGAGTGTATAGTGTTGAATCTAGTCACTAAATATTTCTTTCTACTGTTAGAGGGACGAAGAGGGAGACCTAAGTTGTACATTTGTAAAACGAACCTACATATAATTGTAATTATAGTATTAGGGAAGATGATTGTGGTAACACAATGTTGTTTTGTAAGTATTCCAAATGTTAACCCTGAACAAATTTTTAAGAGAAAGAATAAAAAGTTATTTGCTTGGACATTAGAAGAAGAAACTTTTTCTAAGTTCTTAAAGGTTTACCGAAAGACTTCATGACCACAAGCAGCACCGAGAAAAGCTTAGAACTGTCAACATTTAACAGTGGTAGACAGATGTGTAAATACATGCATCTGATACAGTGCAGAGTGACTTATTTTTGTTTTACTGGACTGAATTGCGTGTTGTAATATATTACAATATTTTGTCTGACTGATTTTGTATATTCAATAAAACTTGAAATACACTATGTACAGAAACAAGAAGATGCAGTTTTCTCTCTTTAATATCTTGCACTTTTTTTAATCTCATTTCAGTGGTAGACATACTTCCTCGTATTTTTTAATCGAAACTAATCCACACACTACTGTATACTGTCTACTTTCATAAATACTAGTGTTACGTTACAAGTTTTAGGATATGCGTAGCAACTGATCAGCAGTAAGAGAGAATAAGTTTCTTACTAAAATTATTTCTTGTCCCATGTGTTTCATAGCAAAGATACATCCGTCATCCAAAGTATTAAGTCCGTCACACTATGTTAAGGGAGAAGTGTAAAAGCTAACATAAAATTTACTGCAAGGTGCTTACAGTGTACACATAATGATCCAATGTCCACGTCATTATGTTTCTAACTTTATATGTGTATCTTTATAGATAAGAAGAGAATTATGTACATCTAAGTATGTGAAGCAGTAAAATTTACTCATTGACCTACATTCAAACATGCAGCACGACATAACTGTTTACAACAGTTGTAGCAATGAGGCTAGTAGAGATCAGCTAAGAGAATACACTTTTGGAATCCTTAACTGTCCTGTACAAAATGGCTCTCGTGCTCGGCTTCGCCGCCATTGGAATAGAGGCTCATAATGGTGAATGAGTTCAGTCACGTCCTTTTCAAAGGAAATAATACAACATTTATCTTTCTGTTTCAAAAGGAGAAACCTACGATCAGAAACCGGAAACGCAATTGATCTTTCGTTCTCCTGAATGCGATATCAGTATCTTGCCTACAACGCACCATCGATCGACAGGAAACACTATTGCAGCTTCCCACGCCCGGGTTCCCGGGTTCGATTCCAGGCGGGGTCAGGGATTTTCTCTGCCTCGTGATGACTGGGTGTTGTGTGATGTCCTTAGGTTGGTTAGGTTTAAGTAGTTCTAAGTTCTAGGGGACTGATGACCATAGATGTTAAGCCCCATAGTGCTCAGAGCCATTTGAACTTTTTGAACCACTATTGCAGGCATGGAGGTTATGTTAGAAATAAAACATGTCTGAAAGGTACAAACTAAATGTTTCTGATATATGACTCAATATCTTTTCCAATCATCAAAAAATTAAGTTTTTTACTCACTTACCCACAACAATGATGCTGTCGAGTCGTTTTTCAGTACAGTCGTAACACATGTTTTTAACCGTATTTTGAGTATTCCGTTCTTTATTTTCATTTCATATATGTTATTTACGTAGGGCACAGACGTATTACAATTAAAGTCTGTTGTCGGGGAAATTAAAAAGACCACGCAGTTCACACTTACATGCGTAACGATAAGTGTGTATTATAATTCTTGCTATTTAAGTAGTTACAGTCACTACAAAAAAAAAGAAAAAAAAGAAATCTAACAGTCCTAGAGAGATGTCATCACCATACAGACATGTACACAGTTTCTGGCAGCAAAACGTAATGGTCAAGTATGCCGAACAATCGCAACCGTCAAAACCCACTAGACGATTAAGACAAATAAGCGGTTGCTGACAAAGCAGGATTTTCTGGGAAGCAGATTTGATAACACATGTAAAGCTAGACTTTTTATACGAGAACTAGTGTAGCTATACTGCTTTTGTGACCAGATCTGCTACACGTCTTTGTCGGTTCATTCATTGGGGTCATCCTTTCCTTGAAAAATTAAATTCTTCTTATACTGGAACCATTTTAAATATTCCCCATGAACAGCTATTATCTGCTGGATTACAGTCTTGTAATCACTAACACCGACGCAATGCAAAGTCTTGAAGACATTTCCTACCACTGGACATTGATGGGCCTCTGTTGTCTTCCGTCCTGTGTACTGTGGCTGTAGTAACGCTTTAAGATGTGCAGATTTACTCGTTCGGCAATGCTGCTTTTGGATCCAAGGTCCATTATGCATAGAGCATTATCTATTACATCTTCGAGACTAAGGTAAGAAAGGGTGCTTCTCCAGAGAATCGGAGATGAAAGAAATATGTGACAAACACTGACATCAAATAAGGGCCCAGAGGAGAGGAAATGTGTTAACACATCAGGGAATAACCCTCATGGTACTAAAGGGAGCTGTAGAGGATAAAAAATGCATTAGCAGAGAAAGACTGAAACGTATCCAACAGAGCAATGAGGACTTGAGCCTAAGTACTAATTTGAGATAAAGAAAATTGTAGCTGGTCACATTCAACCATTCAGAAGACCGATGACAAAATAAATAAGTCTGTCAACGCAGCTGAGCTATGATGCACGATATAAAACTGATGCCCCAAGGGAACTGCACGCCTCTGATTCACAACCGCGTGTAACTGTTACAATCCCTAGCGAATATTTTTTTTTGTTTTTTTTTTTTTTTCTTGACACGGTTGGTGAGGGTTGCTCGCTTTCTAGCTGTCCGTTTAGTCATTCAGTGACTACAGCAAGAGCGGACAGCAGTCTCACTCGAAACTTGGAAAAGAGAGCATCGAGTAAGGCTGTGATTGTAGCAAGTAATCATTTTCCTCTTACGAAGGTAATGTCTACGACCTCTACACACAAAGTCATCAGGTTGGTTGCAGTGAATTAAGATCACAACAGAATTGCAACTGTAAATTGCGACTGTGTTGAAAAATAACATCTTGTGGCAAATCAGAGAGCATCGAACATTCAACAGCAGGTACAATCAAGGCATAATAAACTATCATCAACGGCGGAAGCAACATTATTCCTACCATTTGGACGAACAAGCTCATTTGCCAAAGCAACAGAAGGTATCAAATAAACGGCCTATTGCTAAATGTAGAGATACTGGACGTCACGTCGTGTATCTGAAGAAATTTTTAGACATACAACAGCAAGAAATTCCACAGGTCACAGTGTTTTAAATGGTATGGCAAAAACAACATGAGAGCTCGTCTGTAGTCAGTAAATGGTTAACATCGGAAGAATCGACCAAATATCATTAGGCAATAATTTGAGGGTATAAACAAACCTGAAGATAAAAATTATTTAGAATGTTTCTAGAGCAGTCGGTAACAAAGCAGAACAGAAGGTACAAACAAGGGCAAAAGTAAACCAGTTAGTAATAAGTAATGTCTTCGCTACTAGTGACACTCAGAAGGAGAACTGGATATTATGTTGACGCAAAACAACAGAAGGTGAAATTTCATTTCCATTCAAGAAGAAAGATGAAAAAATGTAAAATAGCGACTATAATACAACTAACAGGCTTCAACAACAGCTGCATCTACATCTACGTGACTACTCTACCATTCAAAATAAAGTGCTTGGCAGAGGGTTCAGTGAACCACCTTCAAGCTGTCTCTCTGCCTATCCATTCTCGAATGCCGTGCGGGAGAAACGAGCACTGAAATTTTTTCTGTGCGAGCCCTGGTTTCTCTTATTTTATCATGATGATCCTTTCTCCCTACGTAGGCGGGTGCCAACAGAATGTTTTCGCAATCGGAGGAGAAAATTAGTGATTGAAATTTCATAAGAAGTCCCGTCGCAACGAGAAGCGCCTTTGTTTTAATAATTGCCACTCCCACTCACATATCACGTCTGTGGCACTATCTCCCCTATTTCGCGATAATAGAAAACGACCTGCGCTTCTTTGAACTTTTTCGATGTAATCCGTCAGTCCCATCGGAAGCGAATCCCACACAGCACAGCAATACTCCAGCGTGGTGGAAGCAGTAGATCTGGTGCACCTTCTAAGTGTTAAGTCAATGAAAAGCAGTCTTTGGTTTGCTCTGCACACAACATTATCGATGTGATCGTTCTTACCGTAATCCATAAGTATTTAGTTGAATAAACAACCTTCAGACCTGTGTGACTTATCGCGTAATTGAAATTTAGCGGATTTCTTTTAATACTCATGAGAATAACTTCACACTTTTCTTTACTCACGATCAATTGTCAGTTTTCGCACCATACGGATATCGTATCCAAATCATTTTGCAATTCGTTTTGATCATCTGATGACTTTACAAGACGGTAAATGACAGCATCATCTGCAAACAATCAAAAAGGGCTACTCAGATTGTCTCCTATGTCGTTAACATAGATCAGGAACAAATGAGAGGCTGTAAAACTTCCTTGCGGAACGCAGGATACTACTTCTGTTTTACTCGATGACTTTGCGTCTGTTATTACGAACTGTGACCTTTCTGACAGAAAATCCCGAATCCAGTCGCCCAGCTGAGGCGATATTCCATAGACACGCAATTTGGTCGAAGACGCTTGTGAGAAACGGTGTCTAAGTCCTTCTGGAAATCTAAAAATATGGAATCAATTTGACATCCCCTGTCGATAGCACTCATTACTTCATGAGTATAAAGAGCTGGTTGTGTTTCACAAGAACGATGTTTTCTGAATACGTGCTGATTATGTGTCAATAAATCGTTTCCTTCGAGGTAATTCATAATGTTCGAACTCTGTATACGTTCCAAAACATTACTGGAAATCGACGTTAGTGATATGGGCCTGTAATTCAGCGTATTACTTCTCTTTCCCTTTCTGGGTATTGGTGTGACTTGAGCTACTTTCCAGTCTTTAGGTACGGATCTTTCTATGAACGAGCGGTTGCATATAATTGCTAAATATGGAGTATTGTTTCAGCACACTCTGGATGGAAACTGGCTGATATACAATCTGGACCGGAGGCCTTGCCTTTCTTAAGTGATTTAAGCTGCTTTGCTACACTGAGGATATTTGTTTGTATGTTTCCCAACTTGGCAGTCGTTCTTGATTGGAATTTATGAATATTTACTTCGTCTTCTTTGGTGAAAGAGTTTCGAGAAACCGTGTTTAATAACACTTCTTTAGTGGCACTGTCATCAGTAACTTCACCGTTTTTATTGCGCAGCGAAGGAATTGGCTGCGTCTTGCCACTTGTGTGGTTTATGTATGACCAGAATCTCTCTGAGTTTTCTGCCACATTGCGAGACAGACTATCGTTGTGGAATTTATTAAAAACATCTAGCATTGAAGTACGCACTAAATTTCGAACTTCTTCAAAACTTTGCCAATGTTGGGGGATTTTATGTTCTTTTAAATTTAGCATGTTTGTTTCGGTGCTTCTGCAACAGCGATCTGACCCGTTTTGTGTACCATGGGGGATAAGTACCATCACTTATTAATTTATATCTCTAGCTAGGTGACCCCTGTCTAAGGACCTCTAAATACCATGGAGAAGTACAGCGAGCCTGTACTGAAATGACGAATATTCCCCCCTTTACCTCTCAACAAATGCTGCTTCCTTCACTGTTGTATATTAATGTAATACTGCCATTGTTAATTCTTTACATTCTTTTTTCCTAGAAATATCTGATGATTATCAAGTTAGACTAAACCTGTTAAAAAATAAAAGAAAGAAATACGGATAACCAGTACTAAACATTGGATACCTGTGTCATTCAGTGCGATTGTGTCACATTTAAAACAAGGGGTAAAGTAAAACATCTTGTCAAACACAAACCAACTACAGAAGAAGACTTAATTGATTGGTTCATTCTGATTTCTTTTAACTCACACTGCTGTTTTTTCATCAGTCTTCTGACATGTCTGATGGGATCTAACACGAATGTGACTAACTCTTCGTCTCACGGTAGCACCTGAATTTCAATAATCTTTAAATGTGTTCCAGTCTCTATCTTACCTTACAATTTTTACCCTCTGCAGCTCCCTCGAACACCATGGAAGTTATTTCCTCGTCTCTTAGCACCTCTGCTATCATCCTGTCCCTTCTTCTTGTCAGTGGTTTCCATACCTCCGTCATTTCGCCTATTCTATGGAGGATAACCTTCTCATCCTTTTGCCACTGTAATTCTCAACAATCTTCTTTAGTACCAAGTCTCAAACGCTTAGATTCTCTTCTTTTCCCGTTTTCCCATAACCTACGATCCACTAAAGCATTGTGTTAGTGCTGTGCTTCAAACGTACATTCTCAGAAATTTCTTTCTCGTATTGAAGACAATGTTTGATACCAACAGACTTTTCTTGTCGAGGAATGCCCTCTTTGCCTATGCTAGTCTGCTTTTTATGTGTTCCTTGCTTCGTTCGTCATGGATTATTTTCCTTCCAAGGTAACAGAGTTCCTTAACTTCGTCTGCTTCGTGATCACTAACTTTGCTTAACCAAACTAAGCAATAAATTGCAGAGAACCGTCAACGTTGAAATATAATATCCTTAATTACTTGATGACTAATTTCTAGCCTAAGCTGATTGCCAAATCATCCAGTAAGCTCTGTAATAGCGTACATTACGGCAGCCACATGAGTTTTCATTATAGTTAATCGCATCTTTAGTGTAAAGCAGTACAAGGCTGAACTTAATGTTCAGCATGAAGTGAAGTGTATCACAACAATGAAGGGTTTCGTGGTCGGTGTCACTGAAGTTAAAATCGTCTGGGTTCTGTTTTAGCAATAGTGAACACCAAAAGATCCTGAGGAAGATCCCAGCAGAGGGGTCGAAACGTCGAACATTTTAGAAGAAACATGACGGGGCCTAATAACTCAGAAGATTTTAACTTCAATGAATATTCATGTGTCTGTCTTAATTTACGTTACTGCATAACTAATTGGATGATTTTTAATTAACTTAGACTGGAAACTAGTCATAAATGAAAGTAAAATTGCAACGTTTATTGGACTCTGCAGTTGAAAGGAAGTAATATTGCCACGTTGATGATACTGTACAGTTTCCTGCATAATTCGGTTAACCAGAATAGTTGCTGTAGCCAAGCCTTCCAGAATTCTTGGAATTGGTAAATACCAAGTTTGATGTTAAACTAACTTCTACTAGTTCTCATAACTTCCGCCTTTCCTTCATATATTCTCAGTCCATCGTCTGCACTTACTAGACTGTTCATTCATAGCGGCAGATCAAATACTTCTTTTTCACTTTCATTAAGTATATTAATGTCACCAAGGAATGCTATACTAATATGCCTGCGCACTGAATTTTAACCCTACTCTTGACTCTTTCTTCTATCTCCGTCATTACTAGTTCAATATACACAAAGCATCCCCGGATCACTGGTCGGTATTCAGGGTAATGATAGGAACGATCATTCCAAGCAGAAAAGTCTAACAAACGTGAACTCTTAATTGCACACCTTAGGACGTACACGCTCTCATTCACTAGAAGAGATGAATTTCACAGTAACTAAGGTGAACAAGTGGTCATAGCTCTTAGGGTAATCTCTTTGTAGCCCATGTTTATTCGACATTTTTTCTTGTTTTGTTCCATAGTACCAACTCCCAAAATACTGGAAGAAAAGAGTTTGCAGTAGACCTTTTTCACAGTATCGAAGATGAAAAAGTGTTGACAGCTCTTAAGCTATGCATTTTAGAAGCCATGTGTGCTAGACATTTCTTATTCAAAAATTTGTTTGTGCCATAGCCCTGAATACTGGTCATTCCTCCTGGGAAACCCTTAAATTTAACAGTAGGGGCGAAAGTCTACAGCCGGCCGCTGTGACAGAACGTTTCTAGGCGCTTAAGTCGGGAACCGCGCGTCCGCTACGGTCACAGTTTCGAATCCTGCCTCGGGCATGGACTTGTATAATGTCCTTAGGTTAGTTAGGTTTAAGTAGTTCTAAGTTCTAGGGGACTCATGACCTCAGATGTTAAGTCCCATAGTGCTCAGAGCCATTTGAACCATTTGAAAGACTACATTCCCGTCTTACACCATTCGTGGTCTCTCATTATGATTATCAGCTTCTAATTCTTGTACGTTTTATATACTGGTCCAGGGGATTGATAAGAGATTGTGTAGTAGTTGGCATTAAAGGATAAACTTTAAAATATAAAAGGTAAAAAAACTGTATTGAAAACACATTCTAATTGTTTACAATACGTGTTATAGTATAAGAAGTAAACAAAAATTATTGGAAACATATTCTGACCACTTACAACAATAAACAAAATTTTTCATTTTGTTATCCGGAGTATGTATGTGCAAATTTTCCCAATTTGCTACTTGAGAGGAAACTACTTATAGTTGACCGGGAGAGAAGCAGCAATCTTTGAGGTTGATGCCGCGATATTATAAAAGTTTGTCGTTGCACTTTGTTAATTGTAAAGATGTAGGCTAATTTGATTGGGAGTTGCAGTCTTTTAAATTGGAATTGCAGTTCAGTAACGATCAGTGGTATTCTGGAGATAAACAGTGTGTGTCCATTGAACTTTCCAGTCATAAGTTCTGCTTCGATTATGTTATTCGACAGCTGTTTGATGATCATCCTCGTTCCATTACATAGTTTTGGTGAGTTGAGATTTCTGAGTAGTATGATAGGAGATCCAATTTTAAGTTGAAGGCCTTGTAACGGCATTCCTGGTACTTAGTAAGAGTTAAGAAATTCTGTGGGGAAGTTCACAGTTTCTTCAACATCTGGCATCTTGTCGATCGATCTGAATATTCTCTCTTCATCTGGAATTTTCGTTTGAATACTAAAGTTGATATCGCCGACAATAATATTTTTAATTTTCAAAATTGCTCTTTCAAATAGACAGTCCGGATTGGTGTGGTTGTGAACAATGTGTAGATAAATTTGGTCATTGAGTTCGTTTTCATCAGTGACTATGTTCCAAAAATCACTGTTGAGTTTAATGAGGCCAGTCGTCTGGACAGTAAAACATGTGCCTTCGCCCGTTTTTAAAAATTGTTGAGCAAAATGAGCTGTTGTTTCGTCTTGCGATAGTTCAACTCTCATATTTTTTGTTAGTCGCAGTATTTGTATGTGTGGTCAGAGATATGATATTTAAAAAGCATGCATTGATTTCCACTGCTAGTATGACTTGGGGATAAGTGGAAGTGTTTGTCGAAAATATCAGCTGAGATCCTCCGGCAACTTCAGAGTTTCCTCGCAAGTCTTGTAATGTTCTGTCCATGACCTCGAGAGATTTTTTATGTGCCATTGTGCATTCCTCCCAGAAGATAATTTTAGCTTGTTTTAGAAGTTCACCCCATCCAGATGCGCTTGAGATTTTACATACCGGGAATTGTTCTTGGGCTGCATTCAACGGTAGTTTTAGGACGGAATGGGCAGTTGGTCCCCCTTCCACAAGAGTGTCTGCAATGCCGGATAACGTCAGCACAAGTGCGATGTGTTACTTAGCACGTATTTCCGCCAGCAATAGATTTATTAGAAACATTTTCCCGGTGCCGCCTGGTGCTTCCAAGTAAATGATTTCACCAGTGTCGTTGTCGATCTGGTCCATGATACCGTTGTAAATTTCCTTATGGTTTTCATTGAGAAGTGGTTTATTGTGCTCAATGTCTTGATGTAGTTCGTTGATGCTGTAGCTTTTTTCCTTTGTAATTTCGAAGTTTAGCACACTGATAGCACCTTTTCGTGGTGCTTGCATCCTAAGTTGTACTAACGTCTGGTTGTTTACTTTTCAACATTTATCTTTTAGGCGAGTGAAATTGTCATTGAAGATGTCGTCGTTGAATTCAATGATCAGTTGAGGATGAGCTTGTCGGATCTGGTACAATATGCCATCACTCATACTCTCTTGGAAGAGTCTCGTAGCTGTTTTGAATTCGATGGGTTATATGTTGTTAGAATTATGGCGAATAAGTCTCTGATTTGTTCAGCTGAGGCTGCCAGTGAGTCTTCTTGTAGTGTTATCTCCCAGTGGTTGTCGTCTTCCAGTAGTCTTCAGCGGTGCCATGCTTCTCTGTACGTGTGGCATAGGTAACCGTCAACAGTCTTGAAATCTGTGAAACTAGTTGGTCCCCGTATTCCGAGTAGCAACATACGGAGATAGAAACATTCAGTGTTGTTCAGATGTAATGCGTATACTCGGCCTAGTGTATCAGGTTTCATGATTCTTGGATGATCTTCTATGGTATTCCATTTTTTAGTCCGTGAAGATTTTTCTTGGTGTGTTCCTCGTGTAATACGTAGGGACGTCGAAATATACTAATGTTTTCGCGAATGGATCCATTTGGCATAGTCGGTAAAAAGCTGTTAATGTTGTGTTCTGTGGTGGTTCGCTTGTAATTTTTCTGGTGGCGTCTTTTGTGACGAAAACCCTCTGTCCATTCTCCAAATGTTCTGCTAGATGTTCCACACATGATTTGTGTTCGTGCATGGGAAAACCGACAATCCGCCACGCTGCTTCAATACTGTTGATGCATCTTCCCATCTGGGACATGAGGATCTCGTTGTTTCTGTTCTGTTATTCGCTGTCTTTGCTGTTTAAAATACTGCCGTCACTGTCTTTGTTCATAACTTACATACATATTAGACACATTTGATGGATTCCACTGAATTTCAGTATTCTCCTTTTATGTGTACTTGGAATATTTTTGGAAATAATGTGTCATATGGTACTACCCATTGATTATCTGTTTCCAGTTCGTCACTTCCGCTCATTCGTATTTTTGCTGTGAAGTCTCAGTTTTCGGGGCAGCCATCAACTCCTATCTGTCTGTCATCCAAGTATGGGTTTGGGTATTCTTCTCTACATTTTCCATCACTCATTCATGGCGAATTGGCGTTTAATGTTCCGCATGGTGCGTGAATCATATTTTTCACTACTATGTCGTACAGTTTCGGATCTTCTTGTGGATTGCGAAATTCAGCTGAATGATTTTTGTCGATATCCGAGGATCGAATTCTGTTGAGCAACCATATAAGATTCTTTGAGTGATGCAATCCTCATTTTTTCCATTCGATTGGATGCATCCAGAATCTAGCGGTTCTTTTTGTAGGAGAATGCGGGCTATTATGTCGTGTCGATGCTTGGGGGCTTTTCGTATCTAAGTTCTTTGATTTCTGGCCATGAAAAATTTCTTGTGAACGTTATGAAGAGGATCGTCCATATTTTCTTATGCAGGTCTTGGCATCTTCAGTGTGTTCGTGCATGTGCCTCGGACTTCCTGTGTATGATGATGGCAAGACTACCTTTGTTCCAACGTCGTCAATGTTTCCGTCATTTATGATTTGGTCTCGAAGATGAATGTATCCTTCCGTGCGTAGCGTCTGATTCAATCTTATGTAAAGCACACATTCCGCTCCTAATTTTGCATACATGTGTACCAGGAATTGTTGGAATAAACGGCGAGTGTTTAGAATGTGACTGTATGTTTCATTGCCCCTGATCATTAAGCGGTAAGCATAGAATTCATTGGAAGTGACTTTTTTGTTTGTTTTTACGCCAGTTTCAGGTGGTATTTGTTTCACATTAAAATTATATCCGTACTTTCTGTGCAAAAATGTTAATGGATATTGGAGGGCGGCATATGAACAGTGTGTCTCTGAATGCGTTATAGTCCTTCTCTTCTTCGTTATACAATTGTGTCACGGCTTGTGTTTTCATTTTCCACAATTACGATAGCGACCTCGTCTATCTGAGGTGCATTAAATCGACGTTCTGTAGATGGTATTTTGTAGGCTCGAACTTTATAGTCATAAGAATTCATTAGACCTAGTGCTATTTTGAATATGTGAATCCGGTGATTGTATTTGTTTAAGATCCTCTGCACATCCTGGACTACTTCTCGTCTCAATCCACTGATATTTGTGCACCGTTGATCAGTTTTTGTTTATTCACCTCCGATGAAATATACTTGCAGAAATTTGTGGCAGTAATGATAACATGTTGTGATAGATTTGTCACTGGATGGAAAAAACAATCGATTTCATCTCTGTTATTGTTGATCGAAGTGACACCGAAAGAAGTCATTTGGAAGCAGGCGTTGTAAGCTTTCGTATTTTCATGTTGCAAAACTGGCAGATGTTATTCATTTTTCCGATTCAGACGTGTTTGTGTCTGTTATATTCTTTCGTCGGGTCGTATCTGAATGATTTGTCAGGTTGTACAGTTTACTTCTCTTCTTACTGGCTTCTGATTGGGTGAAGTTTTCATGCCTTGCTTGAGTTCTTAGTCTTTTATCATAAGATTGTGTTGCAATCATTGATTCTCCAGTCCGTTCATTTCGATGTTCTGTAGTTTTGCTGCTTCTCATAGTGTTCATTCTTGTTCGTTGCGAACTTAAACGTGCTTTGTGCTCTTCGTCTGTTCCGTCTTTTCGGTGTTATATTTTCGCCGTTTTGCTTTAGAGCTGGCAAGATCTCATCCTCTTTTGCGTTTGGACATTGTCCAAAATATAAATTACATCAACGTTTTATTAACGAATATAATAACACACCTTACACACTTTCCACATTTCGTTTCCGATTTATATCCAGTCACTGTAGCACGTTGGGTGCCCACACTTCACTGTTTGTTTTTACCCACTCACTGCCCTACTTTTTTGGTTCCTCCCTTCGTCACTGATAAGGAACTGACGTTCTAACCCATGACGGGTTTTGCTTTATGTACCCTCACCAATGGGTAACCCCCCTGTCCCCCACCCCTCGCAGTGGCGAATTCCATAAAATACCAAAAAGGCTTCGAATGGTCCACAATGTTGCAAATCATTTCACAACATTCGAGATTGTTCTGTAACGTCGCATAATGATATGGGACGTTCCAGGATGTTCCCGAACATTCTGGAATCTTCTCGAAAGTTCCAGACTATTCCTGAACATTCCAGAACATCACGGATCATTGTGGAACATTCCGGAACACTCTGGAATGTTGTGGATGCTCTCGAGTACTCTCGAATGTTCTGGAATATTTTCGAATACTCTCCAATGTTTCGGAATGTTTTAGGAATCTCTAGAGTGCGAAACTTCCCAGCCCTTTTATCTTCAAAAGCACGCCCTTCAGGTAAAACCGGGAACCTTTTTCATGGATGAGGGATAGAGCGGTACCACACCATATAACTCTCTTGATCGTACCGGGATTGTTTCTGAATGTTAGCCGCATGCACGTTGTACACTTAATTTTATAATATGTATTGATTTCCGGTCTTTTTCTACGCCTTGCCCGTAATTTTATCAGTATTTCGAACATCTTGCACCATTCGACATTATCGGACGTTTTCCTAGATCGACAAATCCTATGAACATCTCTTGAATTTACTGAAGTCTTGCTTCTATTATCAAACGCATCGTCACAACTGCTTCTCCAGTTACTTTACCTCTCAAAAATAGAAACTGATCTCGTCTAACAGATCCTCGAGGTCCTTTCTCTTTTCTCTGGGTATTATTATAACTATATGCATGATTAAGCTGTTAAGCAGAATGTGTGATATTTCTTACGTATATCCGCCCTTGCTATTTTCTGGCTTGTGAGGATGAGTGGAACTCGCTCTTCACTTATAATGTTGACGCCCTTGCTTTTAATTTCACCGAAAGTTATTTGACGTTTCGATATGCTGAATCGCTTCTTCTGACGAAAAATCTATTTTCTATTAATCACTCTTTCAATATAGGCAATTCATTTTGGTGTCCTTGCACTTATTCTTCATTTCATTCCTAACCGACGTGTATTGCTGTATTCCTGTCTCTTCCTGAATATTTTTGTACTTCCTTCTTTCATCGACCAGTAAAAGTATTTCTTTCGTTACTTAAGGCTCCTTCGCTCTATCATCCTTAATTCATTTTTTTCCATCCAACTTCTGTGATTGTCTGTTTTAGAGATGTCTACTGGAGTATACGTTGTCGCAGTATCTGCAGCCACCTCTGAGCATTCTTCAGTATTTCATTATTTCATCTTTTTCCACGTTTATTCTTCTGGACGAATTCATTAAATTTCATCACACTGGTCATCATTGCTAAATTGTGATATGAGCCCATATCTGCACCTGTGTACGTCTTACAATCTAGTACCTGATTCGCAACTGTAAGTAGGCTGTTTAGGTTTTTATATTGATAACGCCACGTAGCGCTCTGTAAGAAAACCACTGGCTGTGCTGTGTGCAGTCTGTGGTTGGTGGCATTGTTGTAATATTCGCTATTGAAGCGTTGCGCAGTTGGAGGTGAGCCGCCAGCACTGGTGGATGTGGGGAGTGAGATATCGGAGTTTTGAGAGCGGATGATCTGGAACTGTGTCCATCAGAGAGAGTAAATTTGTAAGACTGGATGTCAGGAACTGATATATATATATATATATATATATATATATATATATATATATATATATATATATATATATATATATATAATGACTTTTGAACACTATCAAGGTGAATACATTGTTTGTTCTCTATCAAAATCTTTCATTTGCTAACTATGCCTATCAGTAGTTAGTGCCTTCAGTAGTTAGAACCTTTTATTTAGCTGGGAGTATTGGGGCTCACTGTATTGCAGTAGTTCGAGTAACGAAGATTTTTGTGAGGTAAGTGATTCATGAAAGGTATAGGTTATTGTTAGTCAGGGCCATTCTTTTGTAGGGATTATTGAAAGTCAGATTGCGTTGCGCTAAAAATATTGTGTCAGTTTAGTGATGATCAGAATAAGTAAAGAGAGAAATGTCTGAGTACGTTCAGTTTTGCTCAGCTGTTTGAAAAGCTAATAACGTAAGCGGTTTACCAGCACAGTAATTCATTAAATTTTCTAAGGGGACGTTTCACAACCTCTGAGAGCGATGTAACCCATATGGTATCTTACGTCTCTCTGCGGCTTTTGCAAGTACACTTCTCTTACTGTGATTTTTGAACAGTATATTCGCTATTACAAACTGAAACATAGTGCAAAAATCCATTACTTCCTGCTCTCTGTTTCCTACTACAAAGCCCACATTCTTCCGTAAATTTTGCTTTTATTTTTTCGCCTACTACAAGTTTCAACCCCTGTCATTATTAGATTATATTCTCCCTCTGCATAGAGCTCAACAGCCTCATATACTGTAAGGAAATAAATAAATAAATACACGCACAACTTCAGAAAAATTAAGTGATTTGTTGAAGAGAAAGAGGAAAGAGCTTCACAGACAACATTAATGAATTTGTCTCACAAATGTCTGCTGTTCGGGCATAAAAAAAGTCAAGGCTTCAAAACAGAGTGCAATTCGCTTTATGGTAAACAATTCGCTCTTGAATTTATACAATCACTTCCATCTTGTACTTGTGCTTTAATCCGTGTACATTTTTCATGTTGTTCGTGCGTGTTAGTAAATAAGAGAGAACGGTACACCTGTTCTATGCACACAATTTTATAAAAAGATTACTGCATCATTCATACGCCTGAGTTTAAACAGACATCTGAAAAATGGGCAGCAATTTATTAGAAGCTTACTCGCAGGGATTGCTATTGTGTTAGCAATTTTATTTGTTTCTCTTTTTTACTTCAAAGACCTGAAGTAGTAATCAAGTTTCCCTGTATTATGAAAGACAGCTAAAATATAAATATATCTCTGGACGTATTAAGTTATCTCGGCGCAATTCATGCTTTATCTTAGAATAAATTTTCATCCATAGAGGAACACTCGACCAAATGTTGCAGATCACAAACATGATCTAGACTGAGGTGCTGGCAGAAGTAAAGCTGTGAGGACGGGGCGTGAGTCGTGCTTGGGTAGCTCAGTTGGTAGAGTACTTGCCCGCGAAAGGCAAAGGTCCCGAGTTCGAGTCTCGGTCCGGTACACAGTTTTAATCTGCCAGGAATTTCATGACGTAGGCTGTTCAAATAACTTACGGGATTGCTGCCGGGTGACTCATTGATGCCCGCCGATAATTCGACGGGAGCACACCCTGTAAGCTGTGCAGCGCTTTCTTGCAGTTTTGTTCTGAAAAAGGCAAGGCGTACTTCTGTCGAAATATCGGCGATTATCAATGAATCACCCGGCTACATTACCGTTAACTTATTTGATCATTGCGCACGCCGGGAGAAACTCAGTTCTCTAAATGCAGATTAGTAGTCAGTAGCTTTACACAGGATAGGTGTAAATATTTTGATCGTCAGGATGGTTTAGACGTACGCTTTAGTATTCAAATGAGATAGTATGCTTAACTAATGTGTAACGGCCCTAGGTAACTTTAGAACTGGGATGTATTCAAACTTAAACTTTAAAAATCGCCACCATTCGTTCTGCTATATATTTCGTTCACTTGTTGTCCGCTCTATCCATAATGTAAACGTAATTTCATTTTCTTTTCAACTGACCTGCTCTTGAATGATATTGTTCACTTTTCTCATCAGATTTTCGTGGTGTCAATAGCTGCGGAGGCTGCTTTATCACACTGGTATTAATTAAGAATGCTAAATAACCTCGGCCAACCCCACTGTTATTTCCAAGCAGATTCACGTGAAATACGAGAATTTACGTCACGCGACGCTGCAGACATGTGTCAGATCGGAATATTTAATACCGTGCAAGCAGACAGAGTATACGTCCCGTGCCGAAGCTCCGGAAAAAGCACAGCGACCAGAATGTGAGCTCCAAAAAAAAGAGGTTCGAGTGATACACAGAGCAGGAAGCGAGATCGACGGCTGTTGTTGGTGGCTGCTGCCGATGGAAAGTGGGGTGGGGGTGGCGTCGGAAGCTGGAGCGACGCCGGCGTCGGCGCCACTGCCGTCAAATTGCCGCGGGTTGCCTTTGTCGCAACAGAGCCGCAATAATGACGCGCGGCGTCGTTACACGGGCGCTGATTAAAAATTTACATGCCGCCAGAAATTAGGCCGTCGCCGTGGGGTTCCACGTTGAACGCTTCCCTCCCCCTCCCCTCCCCACCCTATCCGGCCCTTCCTGTTCCTACCTCTCCCCCACCCCCTCTCCCAGCCCGCCATCATATGTCCACTTTTATCATTCCGGAAGCGGCGCAGCCGTCCGCGCCGGTGGAGCAAATTGCAGGTTGACTTCTTTCCGCCCTGTTTTGTTTTCTGAGAGCAGCTGACAGTACAGCCCTGTGTACTGTTGGTTTCGTCCTGTTCCCTCTTGGTGTGCAAAAGTAATGCTGCACCATGGTGTACAGCGCAAAGTTTCACTGGTGCTTTCGTGTCTGGTTGTGTTCTTCCTGGCTTTCTCAGGAATCTAGCACTGTTCGTCCGATATTTTTTGTTTCTGTAGCGTATTGTGCTTCAGTGTAAGTCTCATGCGCTTTTGTTGTGGTCGTCTTCAGTTCGGAGACTGGCCTGACGAATAACTACTGCAAGCTACATCCTTCTGAATCTGCTCGCTGTATTCACCTCTTGGTCCCCCTCTACTATTTTTACTCCCCACACTTCGCTCCCGTATTAATTTGTGACCCCTTACTTTCTTGTGTCCTATCAACTGATCCCTTCTTTTCTCAAATTGTGACAGATATTTCTTGTCTCCCCAAAGTCTGTTCATTACCCCCGTATTAGTTAAGTGATCGACCCAATCTTGAACATCCTTCTTTAGCACCACATTTCGAAAGCTTCTATTGTCTTCTTTGTCTAAACTGGTTATCGTCCCTGTTTCACTTACCGACTACACTCCATACAAAAAAACTTTCACAAATGACTTCCAAGCAGTTAAATCTATATGCTATGTTAACAGATTTCTCTCTTTGAGAAATTCTTTTCTTACCATTGCCAGTTTACATTTTTTACTCCCACTGTTTCGACCATCATTACTTATTATGCTACCTAAATAGCAAAACTCATCTATTACTTTAAGTGTCCCGTTTCCTTACCTAATCTCATTAGCATCACCTGCTTTACTTCGACTACACTCCATTATCCTTTTTCTGCTTTAGTTGATGTTCATGTTATATCCTGATATGAAGACACTATTCATACCGTTTAACTGCTCTTCCGAGTCCTTTTCCGTCTCTGATAGAATTACAATGCCATAGGCAAACCTCAAAGGTTTTGTTTCTTCTTCCTCTACTGTATTTCCTATTCCAAATTTTTGTTTGGTTTCTTTTACTGCTTGTTCAATGTACAGACTGAATAATGTCGTGGATAGATTACAAAACCTGTCTCGTTCCCTTCTCAACCACTGCTTCCCTTTCCTGCCACTCGACTCTTATAACTGCCGTCTGATTTCTGTACAAGTTGTAAATAGCATTTCGCTGCCTTTACTTCACCCCTTCTACGTTGAGGATTTGAAAGACAGTATTCCAGTCAAGAATGACAAAAGCTTCCTCTAAGTCTACAAATGCTTTGAAGATACGTTTGTCTTTCATTAATCTATCTTCTAATATAAATCGTAGGGCCAGTATCGCCCCGCGTTTTACTACATTTCTCCAGAATCCAAACTGATCTTGGCAGACGTGGGTTTCTACTAGTGCCCGTTCATCTGTAAAGATTTTGTCTTAGTCTTTTGCAACCATGACTTATTAAGCTTATAATTCGGTAATTTTTGCACCTGTCAGCAGCTGCTCTCATTACAATTGAAACTGCTATATTCTTCTTGAAGTCATTTCATCTGTCTCATACATCTTGCACACCAGATGGACGAGTTTGGTCAAGAAGAGATCCCCAAAGGCTATCAGTAGATTTGACGGAATATTGTCTACCCCTGGTGCTTTATTTTGAATTATATCTCTCAGAGCTCTACCAAACTCTTCTCGTAATATCACAGCTCCCATTAAGCTTCATCTACGTCCACTTTCCGCCCATTCTCATACTTTCAACTTATCCATGTCTCATTTCCTTAATTTCCCAGTTTTTCTCACTTTCTTCAGTTGTAATATACAGTTCATAACCAATAGATTGTTGTCAGAGCCCATACCTGTCCAGGGAAATGCCTTACAATTTAGAATTTCCGTGTAACCATTATAGACTCAGTTTGAGACGTTCCGTGTCTCCGCGTCACTGTCACGTACACAACCGTCTTTTATGGTTCTTTTACGAGGTGTTAGCGATGATTAAATTATGCTTTGTGCAAAATTCTGTCAGGAGGATGTCCCTCCCATTCCTTTCCCTGAGCCCATATTTACCCACCATTTTTCCTTCTCTTCCTATTCTTGCTATCGAATTCCGGTCCCCCATAACAATTAAATTTTCGTCTTCTCTATCTGAAGTACTTCTTTTGTCTCATCATACATTTCTTCAGTCTCTTCAACTGCGGACCTAGTTGGCATACAAACTTGTACTGCAGTGGTAGGTGTTGGCTTCATGTTCATCTTGGCTACGATAATGCGTTTACCATGCTGTTCGTAGTAGCCTATCCACATTCTTATTTTCTTATTCATTATTAAACCCATTCCTGCATTACCCGTTTTCAAATTTGTATTTACAATCCTGCATTCACGTGACCATAAGTCCTGTTCCTCCAGCCACTGAATTTCGCTAATTCCGACTATATCTTACTGCAGCCCGTACATTTTCCTTTCTAAATTTTCTAACGTACCTGCCCGATTAAGGAATCTAACATTCAACGTTGTGATCCGTAGAATACCAGTTTTGTTTCTCCTGATGACGACATCCTCCTGAGTAGTCCCTGCCCGGAGATCCAAATGAGGGCTTTGTTACCTCTGGAATATTTTACGCAAGAAGACGCCATCGTCATTTAACAATTATTAGAGCTGCGTGCACTCTGGAAAATTTATGGCTATAATTTGCCCTTGCTTTCAGCCACCTGCAGTACCATCATGGCAATGCCGTTTTGGTTTACGTTAAAGGCGTAGATCAGTCAATCATCCAGACGTTGCCAATGGAACTACTGAAAAGGCTGCTGCCCCTCTTCTGGAACCACACGTTTGTCTGGCTTCTCAACAGATAGCTTTATACCTTTCCGTTGTGGTTGCACCTACGGTACAGCTGTCTGTTTCGGTGAGGCACGCAAGCCACTCAGCCAATGGTGAGGCCCATGGTTCCTATTTTTAACAAATTGAGTTCACCCTTGATTTTGCTAACTGATGTGATATCAAGGGTCGACAAACACGACGAAATTTTCCGCAACTCTCACTGTACACTAGGGTAACAAAAGTCATGGGATAGGGTAAAGCACATGTACAGAATGACGGCGGTATCGCGTGCACGAGGTGTACAAGGCAGGGCAATGGCCGAGCTGTCACTTGTTCCCAGGTGATCCATATGAAAATGTTTCCTACTTGAATATGGCCGCACAACAGGAATTAACAGACTTTGAAGGAGGAATGGTAATTGGAGCTAGGCGGATTGGACATTCTATTTGGGAAATCATTAGGGAATTCAGTTTTTCGAGACCCACAGAGTCAAGAGTGTGCAGTCAATATCAAATTTCGGGGACTACCTATCACCACGGAAAATGCACTACCTACAGCTGCCACTTAACGGCCGAGAGCGTCGGCGTTTGCGTAGAGTTGTCAGTGCTAACAAACCCGCAATTGCGTGAGATAACCGCAAAGATCGATGTGGACCGTATGGCGAACATATATGTTAGGACTATGCGGCGAAATCTGGCCGTTAATGGGCTATGGAAGCTGATGAATGACGCGATTGCCTTTGTTAACAACATGACATCGCCTGCATTGCCTTTGCTGGACCAGTTACCTTATCAGTTGGACCCTGGACGGCTGAAAACCTGTGGCTCAATCAGATGATTCCCGATTTGAGTTGATAAGAGCTGATGGTAGAGATAGACTACTGCGCAAACCCCACGGAGCCTTGACAACAAGGCACTGTGCAACCTGGTGGTGCTCCATAGTAGAGTGGGCTGTGTTTACATACAATGCACTGGGTCCTCTGGCCCAATTGAACCGATCAATGACTGGAAATGGTTATGTTCGCGTACGTGGAGACCATCAGCAGGCAATCAAGGACTTCATCTTCCCAAACAACAACGGAATTTTTTGGATGGCAAAGCGCATGTCACGAGGCCACAGTTGTTCACCATTGATTTGAAGGACATTCAGGACAATTCGAGCGAACTATTTGGCCGCGCAGATCGCCCGGCGTGAATTCCATCGAACATTTATGGAACATAATTAAGAGGCCAGTTCGTGCACAAAATTCCTGCAAGGACAACAGTTTCGCAATTATGGACGGCTATAGAGACAGCATATAGTATTTTCAGGCAAATTTCCAGCAACTTGTTGAATCCATGCCACGTCGAGCGTCGCTGGGAAAAAGGAGGTCCCACACGATATTAGGAGACATCCCATGACATTTTTCATCAAGGTATATATTATGCTGAACTCTGCAGTGATTTCAGAACTTTGTAGTGAACATCTAACTGCAATTTAATGAAGCATTCTAAGACATCTTCATCTACATCTGCATGGATACTCTGCAAATCACATTCAAGGGCCTGGCAGAGGGTTCACCTAACCACCTTCACAATTCTCTATTATTCCAATCTCGTATAGTGCGTGGAAAGAATGAACACCTATACCTTCCCGTACGAGCTCTGATTTCCCTTATTTTATCGTGGTGATCGTTCCTCCCTATGTAGGTCGGTGTCAACAAAATATTTTCGCATTCGGAGGAGAGAGTTGTTGATTAAAATTTCGAGAGAAGATTCCGTCGCAACGGAAAACGCCTTTCTTTTAATGATTTCCTGCTCAAATCCTGTATCATTCTGTGACTCTCTCTCCCATATTTCGCGATAATACAAAACGTGCTGCCCTTCTTTGAATTTTTTAGATGTATTCCGTCAGTCCTATCTGGTAAGAATCCCATATCGTATAGCAGTATTCTAAAAGAGAACGGACAAGCGTAGTGTAGGCAGTCTGCTTAGTAGGTCTGTTACGTATTCTAAGGGTCCTGCCAATAAATCGCAGTCTTTGGTTAACCTTCCCCATAACATTTTCTATGTGTTCCTTCCAATTTAACTTGTTCGTAATTGTAATACCTAGGTATTTAGTTGAATTTACGGCTTTTAGTTACGTTTTATGTCAAGGATGCTTAAAGTTCTCAGTGCTCAAAACTACTTTTTTTTTTCAAATATGTGGCTAGTTAACAGGTTAGAATTGTTCGTGTGCAAAAGCAGAATTAAATATATAATCATAAACCAAAGGAGGCTGTTCCAAAATTTTCACATGTTACGATTGTGCTAAACATAATTATCACCGAGCGAGGTAGTGTACTGGTGATTTAACATGCCTTTTTGCTAACTGCTTAACAAGAAATTTTGGTCGTGATCAAGTGCACCCAATAGAAACAATCAGTTTTGATAACACAATCGTTTCCGAAGAAAAATTACCGGTTGGTAGGGAGAAGTGATCAACAAATTATCGTACGTATAGCTTTCCCTAGTGTCTGCTTATTTGAATTTTGATTGAAGTACTTAAAATAGTGCAGTCACGTACGTAAAATACGAAAAGAAAAATGGTACCATGTAACTCGAACAATCCACAACAAACTTAAATAAATTGGAGATAATTAATATGGTCGGCACCTAAACAGTACTACGTCCGATCACCACCTGAACAATAATAAGAACGGCAATGATTATGTATCAGATGAACTGCCCGTTTGGCAACACAAGGTTCGAACACACGTTTCCAACGAAACAACTTGGTAGCGTAATTATGAAAATGTTAATATAATCAATAACTAAACTGACTAAATGGAGGCAAGTTTTGTTACAGGAATAATTTCGTAATATCACAGTGACATTTATTTACATGCATATAGTTTCTGGAATTTGCTAACGAAACACGTCAAAATAATATAACTAATTTGAAACTTACTTAAATCAATAAAATGGAATTGTCCTTCAATGCAAATCCAACGCAATATACCACTTTGATAATTAAAATAAAATCTGCAAAATTTGTTGTTTAGACCAGAATATTGATTTCCCAGTAATATGACATTTAAATCAACTGTACTTTTACTTCAATTTGGCTTCCATGAATGAATATTTGCTCTGCTCATTAATATACGACAGAACATCTGACCTATTGAAGTTTCTTTAATAACTACTTTTAGTTACAGTTTTAAGTCAGTAACAAACGAGCAGGCATAATTATTCTTTTTTAGCATTATATTTTTAACTTCAGTCAAAGGTACTTAGATTTTATAACAGGAAAGGATTGGGACCCTCTGTAGGTGCCAATGACTGGATAATAAATAGGTTGGCAATCTAAAGTTTTGCACACAACAACTGTTATTGACATGAAATTCATTTAATGCCATTGGGTAATGCCAAAAGTTTCAAAAGGTGAACGGAAATAAAACAATGTTTCAGTTCGTCGTAGATCTTGACACTCTGACTTCGTTATCATCGGTAATGATCCTGTTGCTCCATATTCAGTGGGCAAACTTCAATTAGCAGAGACCAATTATGAGATAGGATGCTGACGTTACTGAAGTCCTGCGCTTCAGAGTACAATAGTCATGGTCATGTTCCTCGCGATTAAAACTTGCCTTGCATGGGCCCGATTTTCCACTCCACACGCAACTCGCGCGCCCAGTCGTTATTGCGTCTCAGACTGCAGTCCTGCCGCACGCTGGCTCTGACGTCGCATACTCACGCCCAGAGACGTCGCTAACATTTTGACTTCACTTGCTGACCAATGATATTACGAGGAGGAGTCAAATGTAAATCTGAAATACTTTTTAATATTTTTTATTGAACAAAATGGACCACAAGTGCATTAATTTTCTACATATTCTTCCTGTCACTCAACACACTTATTCCATTGCATAGGAGGTGTGCGGATTCCTCCGGAAAAAAATATTTTGTTCGTGTGGCCAGCCGCTCGTGCACCATTTGCTGCACCTCTTCATAAGAAAGAAATTTATTTCCTCCCATTGTTGCTCTGAGTGGTCCAGACATGTGGTAATCACTCGATGCAGGGTGTGGTGAGTATGGAGAGTGTGACAGGGTACCAACGTGCAGGTAATCGATGGTTTCAAGTACTGCACGGACAGTATGAGGCTGAGCATTGTCATGTTGAAAAGTGACATCTGTAGCCAGAAGCGCAAGTCATGTTGATTTTATTGCAGGCCTAAGCTGATTTTTTTACCATACTGGAACATGATGCACTGGTGCTGGTGTTTACCCTAGTCAAGTACTGTTCCAAGACCACGTCTCGTTCATCCCAAAAGAGAGTCAGCAAAACCGCTCCTCCAGAAGGCTGTCCAGGAAATTCTTGGTTTGTGGTGACGACAAACGGGGCCTTTTCTTAACTGCTCTCTTTGATTCTGGTTAGAGGTAGTGTACGCAGGTTTCGTCTCCTGTAAAAATTCTTGCCAAGTAGCTATCGCCTTCAGCTTCAGAGCGCCGCAAAAGTTCTTCACAGACGTCCACAAGTCGCTCTTTGAGTTCTGGAGTGAGCTGCTGTGGTACCCATCTTGCAGACACTTTTGCGAAACTTCAGCACTTCGTGAATAATGCGATGTGCTGAGGCATGAGTAATGTCCAGATCTGCCGTTATTCCGTCCACCATCACACGGCAATTTTCCATCACAGTTGTTTCAACTGATTCCGTAGACCCTGATGTGACAACGCAATGTTTGACCCGGGCGCTAAACGTCCCTTACAGAAGTCACAACGTTTCCTAACTTTCTAGTCCACTGATACACTTACTGTTATGCATCACCAAATGGGACATTCATTTGCCGATGGATTTCCATAGGTTTAGAACTTTTGCTGTTCAGAACACATGTGACAGAACGCTGTTCGTCGTTGGTACACCGACAAGTGGACAACCATTTTTAACTGGTATTGTGGCTGTGTTCTGCTTTTCTGCAGTATACCGCCTCTTTTAGGACATTCCTTACATCGTTGGTAGTAATACTGGCAACATACACAACAATGGCGCGAATTGTAGATTTTGAATTACAATTAAGATTTCCATTTCACTACTTCTCGTACATTTCCTTTAAGTTCCCTACCGCCATTAACCTACCAAAATTACATTATATTATAGAAATAATTTACATAAGTATTGCGGTGTTTACATCGATTATAAAATGCATTCCTTTTTCAATTTAAAAATGACAGTGTAAGTATCATGGAAAAGGTAACTAAACAATATTGACAGTAGAAAAACTTCATTAAAAATTTAGGTAGACCATCTATATTATAGTGTGACCGTAAGATACTGGACTCGTATTGTGGCGGGCCGCGGTTCATATCCCTGTTCGGCCATGAAGACTTGCAAGGAGAGGTCGCCAGCGGTGCGATCGAGTTTTTGAAACAATCTACACGGTGGTGAAGGTTAATATCACAGGTATTACACACTGCAGCCATTCACCCTGGTGGTACCCCATTTTCGAGTAACTGACGAAAAAACATTCATAATTTTAGTGACACTGAACAACTTTAAAAAAATTACATCAAATTTCGCCAGGTTGTGTGGTGTAATCCTCTTTCGAGGTGTAAAGAAGACTTTTTTGTGTTTAAATCTATTTCGAAATGACTTTGATCATTATTTTTATCCCGTTAATTGGTTTAAACGTAATTTTTTATTTCTATACCTTCGTCACCGTATCAACTTTTTCTTTTGTTCCGACCTACCAGTTGAAAAACGAAATACGAAATAATCTATTTATATCTGTGCAATGGTGAGAAAAAATGTATTTTTGTTAACAGATGAGCAACTTCCTTGCACTGTAATCGACATAAAAACATTTATAACATAACCTTAAAACATGCTGCTCTGTGGACAAAATAAAGCAAGTGAAAATTTAAATGAAAGACGGGTTTATAAGTAAAACAGAATTCAACCAAAATGATAACTGGGTGTGTGTAGGAAAGAGAAATAAAAACAGGGAGCTAAAATAAAAGAAATTAAATAAAAATTAATACATAAAATTAATTAAAAACGCATGAACAAAGATTTCAAGTGGAGTATGATTGGAAGAAAAGTCTGAGCAAATGAAGAAGTTTATAATTATGATTAAAATTATCCGACAAAGGAATGAAATCGAAAAATTACGTTTAAATCAATTAATTGAATAGAAATGGCGATCAAATTCATTTCGATAAAGATTTAAAAATAAAAAAATTCTTTGTGTCTCTAAAAATTCTAACCCTAAGCTTCCCGCATCTGAAACTGTTACATTATCCACCACAGCACACAGTCACACAACACGTAATGCACCTTCACTATCGCAATTGAGTGTCACACCAAATTCTAATTATTTTTCGTCAGTTACTCGCAAATGAGGGCCTATCAGGGCCAATGGCTGCAGTCTGTGATACATGGGGTTTTAACGTGTATTATCACATAGATAGTTTCAAAAACCCAGTTGCACCGCTGGGAACCTCGTCTTGTTAATTACGTAGAACAACTGGCTTTTCTCGTACAAGACTTCCACTCAGCTGGATTTATTGTTCTAATTTATTCCTTACTGATATCAAATCAAAGCATGGCCTTACCTTCAGCCAATTTAGTACTATACTGAAGCGCCAAAGAAACTGGTATAAGCATGCCTATTCAAATGCAGAGATACGTAAACAGGCAGAATACGGCGCTGCGGCCGGCAACGCCAATATAAGACATCACGTGTCTGGCGCAGTTATTAGATAAGTTACTACTGTTACAGCGGAATTTTTTCAAGATTTAAGTGAGTCTGAACATGGCGTTACAGTCGGCGCACGAGTGATGGGAAACAGCATTCCGAGGTAGCGATGAAATGGGGCTCTTCCCGTGAGAGCGTTCCACGAGTGTGCCATGAATATCAAGAATCCGATAAAATATCAAATCTCCGACATCGCTGGGGCCGGAAAAAAGTCCTGCAAGAACCGCATTAACAACGACTGAAGAGAGTCGTTCAACGTGACAGAAGTGCAATCCGTCCACAAACGGCTGACGATTTTCATGCTGGGCCATCAACAAGTGTCAGCGTGCGAACCATTCAATCAAACATCATTGATATTGGGCGATTGGGTGATTTGGGCTCTAGCAGCCGAAGGCTCAGTCGTGCACCCTTGATGACTGCGCGACACAAAGCTTTACGTCTCGCATTGGCCCGTCAACACCGACACTAGGCCGATGATGCCTGGAATCATGATGCCTGGTCTGATAAGTCTCGTTTCAAATTGTATCGAGCGGATGGACGTGTAAGGGTATGGAGAGTACTTCATGAATTCATGGCCCCTGCTTGTCAGCACAGGACTGTTCGGTTTGGTGGAGGCTCTGTATGGAGTCCCTGATACGTGTAAATACTACTCTGACAGGTGGCACGTACGTATAAGCATCCTGTCCGATCATCTGCATCCATTCATGTCCACTGTGCATTCCGACGGACTTGCGCAATTCGAGCAGGACAATGCGACACCCCACATGTCCATAATTGCTACAGTGTGGCTCCAGGAACACTCTTCTGAGTTTAAACACTTCCACTGGCCATCAAACTCACTAGACACGAACAATATTGAGCATAACTGAGATACCTTGCCCCAAAGTGATGTTCAGAGGAGAATGCCAGCCCCTCCTAACCTCACGGATCTATGGACAATCCTGCAGGATTCATGGTGTCAATTCCCTCCAGCATTACTTCAGACATTAGTCAAGTCCATGAAACTTCTGCGTGATTGCGGAGGCCCTACACGATATTAGGCAAGTGTACCAGCTTCTTTGGCTCTACGGTGTATTATCGATGTAACATACAGCTACATGTAGTGTAAATAAAGGTCGACATCCTCTTGTATGACATTTAAGAGGGGACTTCAAAAAATACGTTTCACAAGTGACACCAAAACATGACGCTATTGTTCAACATAGACAGCAAGTCTCTGTAAACGTAGGTCGGAACGTTCTACGACCCGTTCAGTTCCTCAACGGTAGAAATCTGCTTCTTAGCCACGCAACCATTCAAGAACCACTGAGCGAACATAATCCTCGTTAGAAAATCTGTTTTCCTCACATGATCTTTCAGCTTGCCAAAAATATGGAAATTCCGTGCTGTAAAATCTAAACTTCCCAACCAGCATCGCACACCTCCGTTTGGCTTCGGTCAATTTGTTGTCACTATTTCACTACTGCTGGACGTGACAAAACATTTGGCTCTTACATCACTAGCATTTCACGGCGAATCTGTGTGCATTAGGCGTTTTACCCACATGAATCGCACCGTCTAGCGTGCCTCAGCTTTGGCGTAAGTTTCCAATAGCCACACCACTTTAACATCACTCTGTCACTCTCCTGCCATCCGCACCGCAGCAGAGAAGCGTCTGCAGCAAGCTCGGAACATGCACTCCCTTCTTACAATGTGCCACTCCTGTTGCGCATCGGTCTTTAGCGTGGGAAGATACACGTGGTTTGTTTTCTGAAGTTCCTACACACAAGTTTATGCGAGAAAGCCGCGGTACAGTAACACAATATTCTTGCGGCGATATATCACAGCGACAACACTACTAAAGTCTCTGAAGATGAAGTCCTAGTTTCTTTCAAAATCTGTGATATTGCTAGATTCAAAGTGAGTCATGACCTCACCTACATAGGTATGACCACGCTATTTCCCCTATCAGCTTTTAATGTTATAGCATAACTTAATAGCAGTTTATAGTTTATATTGTTCAGAACTTTATGCTCTGTTTTCGTCTGGTATTTGTAAGCATTCTGTTTACATTGCTAAAATTGAAAATCAGATTCACATTCATGTGTAGGTTATTGAATGTGGTGCTGAATATGTAAAAGCTTTGTGAATCTCTTATTATGGGCACGGCCGATATTTCTCCTTGTGTTCTACATATATCTATATACAAAATCTGTAATATAACCGAAAGTTAAAGGTGTTACACCTTCACTTAACCTTAGATATACTGCATAGAGTTCTTGATTCAATTTCTTTTCAATGTAATTTGTCTTGTATTTCTTGTCTTATTCACAATCTTGCTACAAATTTCTTGACTTGATGTACAACATCTGGCCTTGCAGTCACTTTTATGTAGGCGTAAATAGGAATGACATTATATCGAAGACAACGCTTATTATATTTGATGCCTTCATTTAAATTCACCAGTCTGACTTTTAAGCGTATAAAACATAGAATGTTCCCCTCTATTCCATAAGACGATGTCGTCAACAATTTTTCTTCTTTAGGGTTAGCATAGCCCCGGCACTACAGCAAAGTTCTGCAAAGAACTTTGTACCATTGCTAAAGTTGCTGTAGATTTTGCGAATCTCTCATACAGAAAACGGAATAAAATTACAGTTAACGTACAAACATTTTAGACAAGGCACTAATTAAACAGAATGCATACAAATACTAGCCCAAAGCAGAACACAAAATTCTGAATAACATAAACTATAAACTGCTATTAAATGATGCTATAGGATTAAAAGATGATAATGGGAAAAGCGTGGTCATATGTAACAAAAACGACTGTATACATATGGCAAGTATTTCCTTGAATTTAACAATATCACAGTATTGCTTCACAACCCTACTAATAGATTTGAAGCTAAAACAAAAAAAGCCATCGAAAATGGTAATACTATTCTCATCGATCATGAAAGGAGAACATACATAGTAATGAATCCACCTACAACGAAATTACGTGTCCGATTCAGCCCATAGTTAACTGCATTAATAGCCCAAGCAGAAAATGTAACACTCTAATAACAAAACTTTATACTTCCAACAAGAAGAACACAATAAAAAATTCGCGTAATCTGGCTAGAGCTATAAAAGACATACAACTGAAACTTAATCGTAAATCTTTCAAAATCGGTAGCAAACAAACTAACAACAATAAACAGAGCTCAGTAGAAACACTGTGAGAGAGTAGCCTTTGTTCTGCGTAGCAAAATGATTCACAGCTCACAGTTTCAAGCACCATGAAGCAACAAGATCCGGATTTAGATTTCCACTGACTCCCAAAAATCGATTAAGGCGAATGTCGAAATAGTACCTTTGAAATGGTACGTAGATATCCTTTCGTATCCTCCCCCCCTTTGAGACAGTGCTCCGTCTACAAAGTTCTGGCCATCTAATGGATATTACGCTCTAACCTTCCTTCCTTTTTCCAATACTTCCAACTAAAATTGCAGTATTCGGTGTCATTCTTCTGAATATTTTTTCATATTAACTCGAGATTTTACAATTCGTTTTCGACTAAAAATATGCCAAAACGCAACAAAAACAGCAATCTTCACATATTATGTACCTACTGCATCGTTAAATAAGGTTGCCTAAATCACAGAAATCTAAGGACAATAAAATCTTAATGCTTCAGTAAATCTGTCAACTGCGCTCGCTCTGTGATATCCGAAACCCTCATGTGGGCTACTCTCAGTGTTACCCAAGGATATGCTCACATTAAAAAGATTTAAAGATCATCGTTTTACACAACACACACACATGTAAATTTATTCATGTTGGCTAGAAGTTCACAGTTTCACTGAGAAACGTGAAAACGTTGCGCGAAAAGATTTTTTTTCTCATCAGTTTTGTGCATCTTCATCTACGTCTACCTGATTACTGAAAATTTTATGATGTAGAAATATCGAATGAGTTTCATATCCCCTGCTGACTGCACTTCGTGTGAATAACAACCCAGTTGTGTACCACAAGAACGAGACTTTCTATACCAGCGTTGGTTGTACATTTTCTTCGAGGTATCTGAGAATGTTGGAACACTATATACCGTATGTCCCAGAAGTCTTTCCTTGATTACAAATATTCATAGGATACAAAACACGACACATAAAAAATAGTTCTTATCATGAACTGTATGAGACACATTCAGTATTTTGTGTACATGCGCACTTAATGTTACTATGTTTGTTACAGGCCTCGCTGACGCAACAACAGTGGAATGGAACACCATTTGCAAACATTTACTGAGACCAGGAAAGCCCATTGTCTCCTCTGGTATCAAGAGACACGGATCACCAATAACAGGCCAGAGAAAATTGATGCCACTAGATGTTAAAGGCCTCGAGATGTGGTTTGCCAAGGGTTAAGATACAGGAACTAGGGTGCACTCAATTCAGTGAGAGACACCTTCGTGGGAAGACCCGAGAAATCATCTACAATTTCCTGAAGACTGTGTCTCGTGATAGAAGAGGACATATAGGGCTTTCCCGTTGTTTGGCTTCATCTTGTTTGCAAATGGTGTGGGATATCGCTGTTGTTACATCACTAGATCCTGTAACAAACAAAGTAAAAGTAAGTATGTATGTACATAAAACGTGAATGTGTCACTTGCAATTCAAAATAAAAAGTATTTTATATCGGTCATATTTTATGTCTTATGAATGTCTGTATTCGACGAAAGACTTCTGGGAAACCCTTTATGTTCCATAATCCTACTTTGAATCGATGTCAGCGATGGAGATCTACAATTCAGCGAATTACTTCTATCTCGATTGTATATTACCGCTAAACATGGAATTATTTCATCAGCATACTGAACGAATAACTAACTGTTATAAAGCATGGACTGGAATGGACGAAGAAACTTCAAGTATCTCCGCCACACCGAGGGCATCTGTTTCCAAATTACTCATGTTGGAAGGTGGTCTTGATATGGTCTCTGGTGTATTAACTGCATTTTCTTCGTTTAAATAATTTCGGGAAACGGTTATTATGCGATTGTAGACGCTTTTTGAATAAAATTGTTCTCTTCCACGAAACTTGAAGAAAAAAACGTTAAGCAAATGAAATGTCTAATATTTTCCGTCACATCCTCAATGATGGTTAAATGAAGCAGTATTCTGATGCATAGGGTGACTGATAGCTAGCGCGAGGCGCTGACGTTTGTAGAGCCATCAAGTGGGCACACCCCTCCTGAATGTGAGCGAGTTTCCATATGCAAGCAATGATCGCTTTAACAACATGACTCACTGCACACAGATGCATTCGGTTTTAGATGGCTAATAATTATGGTTTAGATTCGCAAGCAGTATCACTACTGACGTGAATACATAGAGGTCATAAACGTATTCTCAGTTGTTCTGATAGCGTAGATTATAGCACACTTGACTGCTCAGCCTTTAGTTCGTGTTCGGTCCGTACTAAGCTACCATTTCCAATTTTTTATCACTCCCTTGTTTGGTTTTAGGAAACTAAACGGAGAACATGTTTGACGACACCGTCTCTGGCAGGCCGCTTGAAATTTTGTGCTTAATTGCCTGACTGACTAACTTCAATGGCAATCAACTAAGAAACAGGGTAAAATTTTCTTCATAATGGTTTCTCATAACAACCTATCCTGCAAAAACCATTACAAGCTTTTCAGACCGTTTCTGACCATACCGTGTAATAGCTGTTCGAGAATATTATGTTTAAAATAATAAGAAATTGTTACAAGAATTTCTGCTTTAAATTCTTGTACTTATCTCACAACACACGAAGACACATCTTTAGAATTGAAACTGTTCAAAGAGCAAACGAGTAAAGCAGTCATCAATCCGAAGACTGTTTTGATCACCACAGTACTTGACTAGGCATTTTCCTGGTGGAGATGCTATATCATTGGGCTCTTCCGAGCTCTGAACTGACTTATCAAGCCAATTATATGAGGCCCTACAGCTTAACATGGATTCCAAAATATTGTGTTAATCAGCATTTTTCACTACACAGACCGCCAGAGTTGAAAAAAGTGGTAAATGACAGACAAAAATTGTAGACTCGACGAGGGAGCGAACCCGAGATGTTTGAATTTATATTCTAGCAATTTACCACTGAGCGACCGAGCCAAGCACTAAACGTAAGAAATATCAAAGAGTGAAAACATAGTCATTGCTAATGTTTTATTGGGTTAACCGTGATCTTGAAAAGGCAGAAATGAGAAATGGCTTAGGCCTGAAGGCTGCAAATCTCTTACAGTTATTTTAATGAGATTCCACACCCGATTCAATATTAAAATAAAACGCACATTTTCAAATTAAATGTGGGGGTTTTGAAAAGTACGAACACCTGCAGAATTCGAGGGACGTCGATATTTCTTGTGAAGGGTACTGAACCTAATGTTCACCGAGGATGTAATTAGCCCTGTTACGCAATTTGGGCTCTTTAAGTATTATTCGCTATAGTTTGGCAACGCTGATACACCAGATGTCGGAGGCGTATCGGGACAAGAGAAAATATGAAAGACAATAGTAGAGCACCATGTGGTAAGAAGGTGTTAGACGATTGCAGGAAAGACGCTACTTTGTCAACGCGTAAGGTGGGAAAAGAACAGCATCTTCAACGAGTGAAGTAGTTATTGTTATTATTATTATTATCATTATCATTGTTCATTTTGTAACGTGATGCGGCCTTTTTGGCGAAGCTCCAATCATTATGCAAATTAAAATTGTTTACAAGTAATTAGGAAATATGACGAACTTCAACGAATAATTTGGTTTTGGCCCGATCGTAGTCTTGGAGACCGGACAGTCTGTGTTATGCCATGTCCGTGTGAACAGTGTTACGATATTTTAATTCGATTATTCAGATATTCATAACGTACATAAACGGTAGCAGTGATATGATTCCTCAAGCTCTCCCGGCGTAATGAGTATTCCTTGAAGTTTTGGCCCTGCTTCTGGGTAACATCTACATGTTACCATTCTACTTCGCCAAGACGATGACTTTATCTGGCAGCAGGATCGAAACCTCGTGGACTACGAAGCACTGACGTTTGATTTTACTAGGCATTTGCTTGAACTAATCTATTAAAGACGACCTTGAGTTAGTAAGGGCAAAAGCGTTTAATGAAATGAAGCCTCGAGTATTACTTGTTACGAGGTTTCGTTCCTCCATACAATCTTATTTACATGCACGACTAAATTGTACCAGCTCATACACAGTAAGAATATGTGGTAAACCGTCTCTGGACAATTTATTGAAGCTTTGCACGAAATCAACTTGTCGAAGTATAAGAACAGATAGAGCCGATATAACATTTGGAAACAATATTGGAAAAAGTAGTTATTTGATTAGATAATTTGAAATAATAATCAGACTTACTCGTAAATTTGTTATTAAAAATTAAGAATCATATGCCACTGGTAACCGATTTCGATCATATATGTATCATCGTGAGACCAAGTCCCTGGAATTCGATAAATATTTCTGTTTAGATGGATGCCTTTATAAGCAGAGTTGAACATGATATCCATGACAGACAAGAAAATAGCATACAAATTAGTGAAACACCTCAACAGAGATAAATAAATATGAATTTAAATGTAATACTTTAAACTGACTGGTTTTCACAGTATAAAGAAGTATGATTCAATCTAGAAATCAAAGGAGCAGGTAAAAAAAAGAACTGCTAGAAGAGACGACACTGAGCTAGCGGAATTGAAGACAGTTTAAAAAAAATGAAAAACCGAAAAATCACCAGACATAGATGGAATACAGAAAGATAAAATACGGAGGAATTTTCTTAGATTTAAGATTGCTAGATCTCTTTAACATGTTATGGGTGAAAGATCAGATACCTTAGTAATGGAAAATACCATAGTCATTTCAGTATATAAGAAAGGCAAAAAATGTTATACATCTAACAACAGGAACATAAGTATTCTGAATATTACTTACAAAATCTACAGCGAAATAATAAATGAAAGATTGCGAAATATCCCAGAAGCAATTTTAATGGAGGAACAAGCACGTTTCCGAAAGGGAACGTAATGCATAGATGATCTTATTGCACTGAAAGAGACAATTCAAAAGAGACATTATTTTAATCTATAAACTCAGCTAGTGTATGTCGATTATGAAAAGATATTTGACGGAATTCACTGTGACAAGCTATGAGCAATAATGGAAAACAGAGGAATCCCTAAACATCTGATTCGATTCGAAAAAAGGCTATATATGAAACCAGAATAGAACTAACTCGGGTAAAGAGGCAACACCTGAAATATAAAAAAAATCAAGGAGTGAAACAAGGATGTAGCTAGTCAATAACATCATTCAGTATCTATGTAGATGACATGATCAGAGAAAGGGAGAGGACACCATCAGATTGGTCCGCCCCTGGTAGCTGAGGGGTCAGCGCGACGGAATAACATACCTATCGGCCTGGGTTCGATCCCTGGCTGGGTCGGGGATTTCCTCCGCTCATTGAATGGATGTTGTGTTGTGTTTATCATCATCATTTTATTCCCATCGACACGCATGTCGCCGAAGTGGCGTCAGCTCGGAAGACTTGCACAAGCCGGTAGGCGCTAGCCACACAGCATTTCCATACCATCAAGTATAAATATTGGGAGGGCTAAAAATATTACACAATGTTACTCGAGGATGATCAAGTTATCAGACAAAATGGTGAAAATAAATTACCAATGCCATTATATAAACTAGATGAGATAAGTGGAAGCTACAATGTGACTACATCTATAAATAAAACTAGTACAAGGCCCTTTTAGGTATTCACGCAGTACGAACAAAAATAGACCTCAATAATAAACCGACAGAACATGTAGATCATTTCAAGTATTTTTGATGCGACATATCATATGATTAAGATCTGGATATACAGAAAAAAATAATACTTACCATCTTATATGTAACACAATAAGAACACTTAAGGGTGAAACAAGGTAAAAGAAACAACTGAAATTTGATAAAGTCATGGCAAATCCTACTTTATTATATGGGGCAGCAATTTGGAAGCCCAGAAACAAATATTTACGGCAGCTAGAAGCATCAGGAATGAAATTTCTAACATTGGTGAAAGGCTGCACTAGGGAAGACAAAATTAGAGACAAAGTGATAAGTAAAGAATTGACAATAGAACCAGTAAACCAAAAGGGAATCCAGTACAAATAAAACTAGAGAGAACACGTAATTTGTATGTGACCACAAAGACTTCCAAAGTAGCAATGGATTACAAAACTTAGGGCAAGAGATGTGTGGGAAAACCGAGGATGAAATGGTGAGACCGTAACAGGCCCTAGGACTAACACTAGAATGGCAGAGGAAGAAGAAGGTAACAGGTATCAACATTATACAGTTTGTCTACACACGGATACACAACAGTAACAAAACAGAAAGGTTTTCTGTATCACTGGGTCGTGAGCAAAGACGTCGATCGGAACATTGACAAGTGTCGGGTGACTACTCCAGAAACTACTAAATAGCTTCCAGGCGCTACGCTACGCCCCTAGCCTGCTGTAAGACCTCATTGGAAGCATATAGGGCTTAACATATGATGATATGGTATGTCCAAAAATATCAAAGTAGATACAAATAAAACATGGTGCGAAATATTGATTGAATAAATGTAAGCTGGCTGCAGTAGTAATTAATTTGCAAAATATTACAAGCTATCATAAACAATCAACAGAATTAGTTTAAAAACGCTAAACTGACATCTACGGGCACTGCGTGAAAGTTCAGACTGGAGCGTGGAAGCAAAGATTAGGGTAGAGATGAAAGGCGTCGCAGAGGAGTCGTTAGCATGGAGCTGTGGATGAGTAACGTCAGTGGCGAGCAATATGGTGTGCCAGAGACGCAACTGCAGAGGTACGCCATTAGCCACCATGATCAGAACCGGTTACCACTGACCTATGAGTTGTAATAATTATTAAAAATTTAGGATCAATACTAGTTACTATTTCAAATCAGGTAACTTGCAACATGGCATGTTATCAGTCTGATTAGAAAAAAAGAGCTGTGTGACGGTTATGCTTGGTCGTATGAAAGCTTAATGGTAGACAGAGAGATACACAAGTTAGTGAAAGATAGTTGGGTGACTGTGTTTCACTGACAACTAAATTCAGAGGTACGAAGTTGTTATATCCTTTTTCACTTGGAATTTATAAAAAAATTTAAGAATTTAAAAATCATATTCTGCGATAAGAGTTTACATTCGAATTCATGATGTTTCTATCCACAAGGAAAGAGCTCCTATTCCGTAGTCATAAGAAAATCATACACGTTTGCAAGATTGGTTTGCACGAAAAGCCGACGATAAATTTTCGAAACATCTTTTTAATGAAGTCGCGCAACCCACACCACCAACTAGCTCAAACGTCTGGCAACAACTGGCAACATACGCGACATAAATTAAAAAGAAACTTCCATCTGCAACGCCACAGAATTCAGTGAAGAGCATAATAATTCAGTACGTATTCCTTTGTTTGTGTCAAATTTTCACTTTTAAGAGGTGAAGCACGCCCCTAAAAATAATTTGGCATATGACGTTGAGAGGGAATATCTTCGCAATAACGATATGTAAAAAATGATTTTCATATTAAAGTTGATATCTACATCTACGTGGATACTCTGCAAATCATATACAAGAGCCTGGCAGAGGTTCTTGAAAACTGTATAACCAACTTTTGTAATAATTTGTAATCACTCAAAACGCCCTAGCACCTTTAATTAATTTTGAAAAATAAAAACTTATCTTATAAAAAATTAAAGAAAAATTTCAAGCCACTTACATCCATCTGTAATAAAACTGCTTACTCGAATAGAATTTTTTGAAAATAAGCTGTACACAATGAGCTGTCGGAGCATTTACGCCATGCCAAGTTAAAATATCCAAAAATTATTATTGTAATTTTTTATTTTACTTATATATGTTTAATATTTTAAATTCTTATTTTACGTTTTAAAATCATGTTTTCTTTTTTTTTAGTTTACCATTTTAAATGTATGTAATTCGTTTGCTGAAAGTAATACGTAAATTATTATTCTGCTACATCATTACATTGATAATCTGTAAATAAATGCTTAAAACGTAAAAGTTTTTTTACACCATGTACATATAATGAACGAAATTTCTTCACATAGTATACACCACGGAGAATACAATGTAAATCAAATTCAGCAGGATTTCAAACTGTCACATGTGATCCTCTAAGTATCCAGATTTGTACCAGGTATATTTCAATACATTGACAAATCTTGGGGAAGATGACTAATTATGTACATGGATTGCGGCTTGATTATATATTTTTTCTCCAAAATAAATGCCATCATAATCATTCAACAGAACTGGATCTTACAATATCAAAAGCTGTACACGTCCCATGGCTGTACCTGTGTCTTTGATCGGGCCGGCCGGAGTGGCCGTGCGGTTCTGGGCGCTACAGTCTGGAACCGAGCGACCGCTACGGTCGCAGGTTCGAATCCTGCCTCGGGCATGGATGTGTGTGATGTCCTTATGTTAGTTAGGTTTACTTAGTTCTAAGTTCTAGGCGACTGATGACCTCAGAAGTTAAGTCGCATAGTGCTCAGAGCCATTTGAACCATTTTGTGTCTTTGATCACTTTGGGAATGTCAGTGAACAAATTTTTGGTCCTCGGCTACGACGCTAAAAACGGTTTTACCATACTGCACAACCACTTTTCATGGTGTTAAAAGAAACAAACGGTGAATTTGGATCGAGGATTTCGGAATTTTTGAATCCCAAGTGACCTCGTAACAGCATCAAAATTAGTAAACTGATGTGTGACCATGTCAAAGGTATTCAAAGCTTCTGCAGGGAGGGAGCAAAGATTGTGTTATTGTTAGATTCTAAAGGTGGTGAGTACGAAATAACCATTTAGAGCGTTGTACCTGAGGACAAGGAACTTGAGCCCAAAGGGCTCAATGGAACAAAAATAAGTTATGTTTTACGCATTTCTTAACATATTGTCATTACTATAATGTTTTTGCACCGTGATAATAAGTTACTTATTATTTTAAACTAACAAAATACACGTCTTTAAAAAGATAAAAAAAACCAAAGAACTAGAATGTAAAATGTAAATAAGACTTTAAAACATTAAACAAATATAAGTAAAACAAATAATTAACGTAATAATAAATGTTTAGATACTTTAATGAGAAACGCTGAAAATATTGCGCTAATATGTTGCGTATACTTATATTGCAAAAATGGTATTTCAGAAAGCTGCTTTATTACACATGGATGTATGTGCTTGAAAGGTTGTTTTTTTATGTTGTAGCAATGGTTTCCTTCTTCAGAATCAACTAATGGTGCGGATGTATTTTGCAAAATTTCAAATTATTACGGAAGTTGATTATGCTGTTTTCTATAACATTAATTACTTATCAACTTTTATACGAAAATCATTTTTACATGTAACGGTTTCCAAAATATTCGCTATTAGCCTAACATGCTAAATTACCTTTCGGCTTATGTTTTACCCCCTAAAGGTAAAACCTCTGCACACCAGCCAAAATCGTTTATTTAAATATAGGAATGTTCTACTGCAAGTATGAAACAAGTAAATGATTAGAAAAATTTCAAAAAAACCATTATGCAAATATGAAGGGAAACCCTTTTAAATATCGAACGAAAATGAACTTTCACTTTAGGAGGGTAACACTGAACGTTCTCCCAAAACTAAGCCTTTTATGGAATTAAGACTCCCACAGACAATATTGGGTAAAAACGTAAATGCTGACTACCTGGAGCCGTTTCCTCGCGAACATTAAGTACACAAAAGCCCGTACGACCAGAATCATTGAGGCGAGAAGTCGCTCTCACTTTTATTAACCGTTAGCAATCCTTCCTGGCGTCCGGAAGAAGTGGCGTCACGGGAGACTCTGTCGCTCTATTAACGCCAGGAAGACAATCAGTCCACTGAAAGCTTCGAAGTCGGCTCGACTCCGTGCCGCATTGCATCCCGGCTTATCTGCAGCTGAAATTAATGAGAATCTTAATTATTCAAGAAAATTAATTTGATAACTTTCTCAGAAGTTCTGTAGCTCACAGAGATCCGAATTCTAACACGGAAATGAAGTTATGTAATTAACTTCAATTTAATGAATTTCACCCATAGAAATATTGCTGGCAGCAAAGAACATTATACACAGGTCTGAAAGCCAAACTCTCATTACTGTTAATAACTTTTGCCTAATAAGCGTAATTACAGAAGCAGTTCCTGCCCGAGAGCCGGTAATTCTCAAGTTCATCGGAAAGCTCTCCAGCGTTGTTACGAGTAGCTGTCTTTCTCATGTGTCGCTGGGAATTCGCTGTCGGTCGGGAGCAGCTATTACCATTGTCAAGTAAAGGGAAGTGGCATGTCGAAATACTCGCTGACAATGTGTAGCGCACATTCTACAACCAGAGCGTTCAAAGCATTTACTTTTCAAAGCCTTCCTGCAATCTGTTAATTATCTTAGGTAACTAACACCAAGGGTTGGAAATCGTCGGAAACAAAGGAAGATAAATGGTTTTTAATGTATCCTGCATGCTGATTAGCATTAATGATGACATTTTATTGATAGCAGATGTTTGCAAGGATTTATTGAAGTCTCCAATTACGCAATGTCGAGTAAGATTTCATGTCATTTCATACCAGTAACGATGCTTACTCAGCATCACAGTTGTCCCATAAATAGTCACCGCTTATAAAATCTTTTTTAAGTTGTGATTCATAGTTTTTATAAAAGACATTTGATGTAATAAGGCCACATAGGTGCTAAAAATTTTACTCTGCTATAACTAGTTTCGACGTTATTTTCGACCACTGGCACACCTGATTTTGACTTTTTCTTTTTTGTGTTCCAAATGTCCGCAGTTTTAAAAGATTTTGAATATCTAATATACCTTAAAACTGCAGACGTTTAGAAACAAGTCTATGATTAATTAAAGAATTAGCAACTTATTGGTGGTTTTAAATAATGTTCTCGTACTAAGTAAGTACATTTGATTACTTCACTGTGCTTGCCGGCCGCGGTGGTCTCGCGGTTCTAGGCGCTTCAGTCCGGAACCGCGCGACTGCTAAGGTCGCAGGTTCGAATCCTGCCTTGGGCATGAATGTGCGTGATGTCCTTAGGTTAGTTAGGTTTAAGTAGTTCTAAGTTCTAGGGGACTGATGACCACAGACGTTATGTCCCATAGTGCTCAGAGCCATTTGAACCATTTTTTGACTTCACTGTGCTTTGATACGATATCTTATCTGCGCCTTTAGCGGCCAATCTATGGTGGTTTCGTGAAACCCTGTGATGGACTGTAAGGGAAGAATGTGTAAGAAATTATAATTCACCAGGAAAATGTTCCATTTCCAAATATATGGTAGTAAACACTTAGCTAATAAACGATCTAAAGGGGTTCTAACTAAATGCACTCTTCAAAGTAGATACAGAAAAGTTTAATATACTCTCTAAGTTTTAGATTTTTAATGTATTCGAATGTAATTGATATTTGATATTACCTGAGATAAAACATTCCTGTAAAGAATGAACATTATCGAACAATAGTAAGGTCGTTAATGGACAGTTGCAGCATTTGCAGTCATGAAAAAGTTAGGATATAAGATGTTCTCAGAAATAATGCAGCGTAAAGGCTACGAAGTTTTCTTCTGGCATAGGTATGTAGATGACATAATTTGCATAAAATACAGACAGAATAAAATAGCCTACACGCAAAAGTGAATAACATACCAAAAGCACAGTTTTCAAAACTGAAATATAAATAAATCTACTTCATATTTCCAAGACACAACCCTTACACGCACCAATAATAAGCATGCAAAAAGTGAAGCAGCCAGGAAAAATCATAATACATAACCAGTACAACTATCCATTTCAGAAACAGGAGCTGTCGCATAGGTACTGCACTCACTGTTCATATAAATTTTTACCGAAGAAATATATCACAAGAAATGAATACTATATACACGATAGAAAAAAATAATGATTGTAATACAAGTATAGAACAACCTCAGCGATGAAAGAACGAAAATAGAATTTAACAAGAGAGAGTCACTCTAAAATAAGCATGCTGACGAACACAAGAATAGCATAAAATGATTGCAATGTGTCGTGACACCTACAAAAGAACGTCCGCAGAATTACTAATATATCTAAACTTCAAGGGATTAAAAGAGCCTTCCAAAAACACAACACAAGAAGAATGTATGACAATAACAGAACAAGAAGAAACGTTATTTTCCAACCCCTGAATATGCCCACAACAATGCAACGCAATAAGCGTTAACGATCTTTTGCAACTGAAAGTTTAATTCGGTAACAAGCAAACATATTTCACTCATTCGTGTTAGACCACATCATTGATCTACAAAATAAAATTAAAAAAATAATTCTTCACTTGTAAACATTTTTTCAAGGCAGGAAATTTGAGTTGCGTCACTGCTTACAGCTACGATTTATCACTTGCTTTTTTGTTTCCTATTCTTTGCACGTGTCCCCTGTTCTTGTTTAGGCACTAAATGCTCACAATAAAGATTTCAAATTGATTAGGTACTGAAATTTAAGCGAATCATCCGGAAGAATCAATGGGAAAAGTGGGTCACTGTAGTACTCAGGGTTGATGAGATGAGTTCCAAGTTTTTCAAGGATGTCGGTACTGCAATTACGAACACTACAAAAGGTAGTTAAGTTGGATAGGACTGGGCATCCCTAAGAACGGAAATCACTGAAAATGGCAGACAAACATAGGTACGAGAAAGGTATCGATGAAGAAAACTTGAGTAATAGAAGAAATGACTCAAATGCATAACGAAAGACGAACATTAAGAAATGTTCAAGGAAAGATAGGCATACAGCAATAAAAGTCACTTAGGAATTAAATAAACAGGAAGTGCCAGAAAGTCATACACAGTGAAATAAATTCTGACATAGGCGGCAACGAACATCGAAATGAATTCAATGGCAACAAGTGAAAATTTGTGCCGGACAGGGATTCAAAGTAAACACTGCCAAGCACTTCACACTCATTTGCAGAGTGTAGATGTAAACGTAGAAGTAACTTTATAAAATTTTGGTGATAATTTAATTTCGCTGCAACACTCATAACTTTAACTTCACCTGGAAATCAATGCAAGGAAAACATGTCAACCATTAGTAGCAGACGTACGAAGTATTGAAATTAGCTCCAAGGTTGTAACTATGGCACCCACCGAGGAACTCTCCGGCCTTGCATAAACAAACGGATCACGTTGGGATCTCGCGAACGACGCCGGTGGTGGCGAAGGGTCGATGGCGACGCGTTCCCCCGGGAGCACCGTGGCGCTCGGAGCTCCGATAAGCCGTCGACGTCGTCGCTTGGGGGAGCCACGGGTGGACGGGGGACGCATCAGGCCGGGGCCGACTGCTGACAGCAGTCCCTCTGGCGAACGTCTGCCTCTCTTACGCTCTCCTGGGTTACTCGGCTCTTCAGTGTTGTTGTCAGAACCAGGAAGTCGGATCTCAGTCCACCAGAGAGGTAGTGTTGAACTCATTTATACTAATGGCGTACAACAACATGTAGTACAATGCTACAAACACGGTCTCCCTCTCTCTCTCTCTCTCTCTCTCTCTCTCTCACACACACACACACACACACACACACACACACACACACACACACACATACACAAACACATGCAGGCACACTCACACACACAAACACAAAAAAGACGTGCCAATGGTTATTTGTAGTTATGTTTTCTTTAAAGAAACAATAAGACTTCTGAGTATTATTGGAATACATCGATTTGGAATCCTGAATGTTCCTGTTTCAGGCCAAAAGTCATATCCTTAAGATCCATCCGGCTGTTTCTCTCTTAGTTTCTGTGATATGTGTTTTTTGGTGGTGCCCACAGCCCACAGCTCCCGAGTGTCCTGGTGAGGGCTGCCACCTCATGGTCTGGACACCTGGCCTTAGACAGCTTGTCTTCACCACGACTACAGAACGCTATCCATCCCTCCGCTGTAAGGCCTATGTGCATCAACGTTGTCCACGTTTCCACGGATCTTCCGCTGTCCACATTGGGGGACTGTGTCTGCTGCCACACAGTCACAGGGAGGAAAAGGAAAGGGAGGGAGTGTGTAGGATGGGATATAATAGAATAGGACAGGACAGGACAGAACAGGACACTAGGCAGGATGTTGTGAGACACACTTTGTCTGGATCCTCTATGGAGACCTGCCTGGATTGGGAGGCCCTGCTAGTAGTTACACCACTTCCAGCATAGACCTCCACTTCATTGGATCACACAAACCCCCTCGTCCACACGGACAGTGTTTCGTTAAGGCGGTGTCTCCTGAGGGTGAAATCCTGAAGGTACCAGGCATAAAATACAACTTTTGGATATACTAGCTTTCACCTATAGGAGTAGGAGGCTATGAAAGGGAAATACAGTGGTCATAATTAATGTTGCTATGTTCCATTTTCTTTCAATACTGCGCCTAACAGAAAACAAAACTCATTTTTCTGCAGTGGAAAACAAAAGTAAAGAAGATAAACACATTTCCACTTGATAAACACAAATAAAATAATAAAAGTTCTCAAAAGATTCCATTACGAACACTACAGTTTCTTCTCACTGTCGTCTTACGTAACGTTGTGTTTATAGATTATCTGGTCCTTCTCTTAATTGTCTTGTTGCAGATATATGGATGAGATACAAGAGAAATGGGAATGGCTTGAGGACTATCTTGCAACAGTTATGATACCAATAAAGAAAAAGAGAAACACAAATAAATGTGAAGAGCACCGGACCATCAGTTTAATTTCTCATGCAGCGAAAGACTTACTGAGAGTGGTGAATAGAAGGCTACATGGCCTTGTGGGATTGCAGAGGAGCAGTTCGGAGTTAGAAGAGGAAAAGGAACAAGATATGCTATTGGCCTGTTAAGAACAATAGGGGAAAGATATATGTAAAAAGGTACTGAAATCTCTGCTGTTTAACAGATTTAGAAAAGTCTTTTGACAGAGTTCAGTTGAGCAAGCTGATGGATATTACGAAGAGGAAAGGTGTAGATTGGAAAGAGAGACGACTGATACAGTATCTATATTTACACCAGAAAGTAAGGATAAGGATTGGAAATGAAATGTCAGAAGGAAGCAGCATCGGACGAGGTGTTAGACAAGGTTGTTGCCTTTCCCCGCTGTTGTTTAACATATACCTTGAAGAGATTATTGTGGAAAGCTTAGATGGGAAAAGAGGAATATGTATGAGTGGAAAGAGAGTAGAATGATTAAGATTTGCTAATGACATGGTATTAGTGGCAGAAAGTGAGCGGACAGTGAATAACATGCTGAAAGATCAGAATGAAGCTTCTGTGGAATATGGGATTCAAATAAACATAGCAAAAACAAAGAGTTTGGTCATCGGTACAAGACGCAGACTGCCCATTATTAAAATAGGACACTCTACCATTAGCCAAGTAAGTGCATTTAAATATCTTGGAAGCAAAACAACTGAAGACTTGAGATGTCACCAGGAGATGAAATTTCCATAGCGAAAGCAGCATTCAATAGAAAGAGGAGACTCTTATGTGGCAAATTAGATAAAGGACTAAGGAAAAGGCTTGGCAAATGTTTTGTCTGGAGTGTGGCACTATATGGGGCAGTAACACGGACGTTGACACGAGAGGATAAAAAAAGGTTAGAAGCCTTTGAGATGTGGATGTGGAAGAGAATGAAGAGAAAAAAACTGGATGGAAGAGTGAGTAATGAAACAGTATTGGAAAGGGTTGGTGAGAGAAGATGTCTGCTGAAGGTTATAAGAGAAAGGAAAAAAAAACTGGTTGTAACATCCATTGAGAAGGGAGTGCTTGCTAGCAGATGCTTTGGAAGGATTGGTTTGTGGGAGAAGATTGAGAGGAAGAAGGAGATACAATGGAAGGGAAGAGGAAATTATGCAGACCTAAAGAGGATGGCAGAAGACCAGACAGCCTGGCGAACTACCATGTGAAATCCTGCCTTTTGGCAGAACACTGATCATGATCTCTTAATTGGCGACACATTTTAATGCAGTTAGAAAATCTTCTTATCAAATTGTCCGGATGAGTCTTGGGGAATTGTCTCATTCATCCTAGCAGTGTCGATGATTGCCTGTGTTGTCTCTGGTGGGACAGGACGATTGCAAACCGCTCGCTTTAGCAAGGCCCATGCATTTTCGATGACTCTGGGATCTGAAGTACATGCATGCCACTACATTCGAGTGATTCTACTCTCCAACAGGAAGGTGTTCTCAAGACTGTGACGTGCGGTGTAAATTGTCGTCCGTCAGCGTGAATCCCACCCAGTATGTTCGTCAAATGGACCCTCGGTACATGCAAGGGTGTCGTCCAGGTGCTTCACACTAGTCATGTTCTCATGCGTTGGCACAAGGGATGTCCTGGGGCCGTACATGGCTGCACCCTAAAACATGACTGCACCGCCTCGATAAGAAGGGTGGTCTACGCTACAGTTTGTAAACTTTGTCCTCGTTGCTTCCATACACGAGTAACGGTACTGTCGTGTTGGGGACTATGGCCTCCTCCGTTGACTGAACATACCAATCCTGGAATAAAATATGATCCCACACAGATTGCACCGAACGTTTGGTAGAGGGCGGGATTGTAATTGGCGGAGCGTCTTGTTTGTCGCTTGGCCTTTTCATGTCAACAGCATTCTCCTTCATACAAGTTGACAGTTGTGGAAGTGCTCCTCAGTAAACGGTCCACAGCACATTCATCCCAAGACTGGATATACCAGTCGTCTTCACAATGTGTTTCAGGTGGGCTCTCAAGAGTTTAAGAGGGCCTCCACGCTGTCTACTGCCAGAGCAGTGTTGGCCATAAGGGATTTGGCAGGGAAGTCTGATATCACTCTGCTTCTCACGAGTACGATCAATAGATAGTGGAGGAAAGGACATAAGTAGTCGCGTTCGTTGTTACTGTTCATAGCAGTGCCACCAACATAACCACTGCGCTTGCCATACACATACTGCAAGTTTAATGATGACCAGCATAAATAATAGCTGCTGAGATACGGACAAGAAACTGAATGGATATCGAATAAACGACTCACAATAATTTACTCTCAAAACACATGACGAGTCTGCCGTGGTGGCCGAGCTGTTCTAGGAACCGCGTGACTGCTACGGTCGCAGGTTCGAATCCTGCCTCGGGCAGGGATGTGTGTGATGTCCTTAGGTTAGTTAGGTTTAAGTAGTTCTTAATTCTAGGGGACTGATGACCTCAGATTAATTTTTTATGGAGAATCCGAATCTGCAATAAAAATAGGGGTTTCCATTTAAGATTTAAAAGATGTTCCCCACAAGTAGTTCTAAGTTCTAGGGGACTGATGATCTCAGATTAATTTTTTATGGAGAATCCGAATCTGCAATAAAAATGGGGGTTTCCATTTAAGATTTAAAAGATATCTCCCACAGTTTTAGGGGACTGATGACCTCAGATTAATTTTTTACGGAGAATCCGAATCTGCAATAAAAAATGGGGGTTTCCATTTAAGATTTAAAAGATGTCCCCCACAGTTCTAGGGGACTGATGACCTCAGATTAATTTTTTATGGAGAATCCGAATCTGCAATAAAAATAGGGGTTTCCATTTAAGATTTAAAAGATGTCCCCCACAAGTAGTTCTAAGCTCTAGGGGACTGATGACCTCAGATTAATTTTTTATGGAGAATCCGAATCTGCAATAAAAAATGGGGGTTTCCATTTAAGATTTAAAAGATGTCTCCCACAGTTTTAGGGGACTGATGACCTCAGATTAATTTTTTATGGAGAATCCGAATCTGCAATAAAAAATGGGGGTTTCCATTTAAGATTTAAAAGATGTCCCCCACCCCACCCAAGAGGGATGGCGCTAGGGGTCACGTGCAGTATAATTTGATGCCTACCTTTGTGTTTGCGAACTTGTCCTACCCACTGTTTTTACCCGATGTATAGTTTTCGAGATAATTTCATCCGAAATTTCAGATGGACCACCCTGTACATTTGGCAACCGTCGAGCTGCCATAACTGCCCATGCGTGTGCATGCTCCCTATATATATTTTTTTTAAATTCCCCATCTGATAGTCCAAGGTATTTCGTTTCACACTATGAACGTTACATTGCACGTTGTGTCAGCTACCGATAGTTAAGAGGAGGGATGTGGTCATTACCCTATAGGCAAGGAGAAAGTGAGCAAGAGTGTAAGAAGCTGTTGACAAGTTTATGGGAAGAGCTACAATTGAGAAAGGAAGAGAACTTGCAGTATTATTCTGAAGTGGAAGAAATATGTATCTTCGTCCGAAATTTTCTTGCGGGGAATTCTACTGTAGTTTCCTAATACGGTTAAACGTTTTTTCACAGTGGATGTGTTATGGAGTGGGACAGAAAGGCTATCAATCCTGTAGAAATGTGTATTCATTCTATACTGTTCAGACAGAAGTATGTAGATTACGTGCACGGAAATATGTTGTGCAGATGTTTAGGCCAAAAAGAAATAATGGTTGTTTCAACGCCTTTGCACTCGTAACCAAGACTATTATAGTTAGAATGACAGGAAGAGGTCGGAAAGATGAACACCGCAAAATCATAATACGAGTACTGTAAAGCGTTCTTCCTTAGGTATACTCAATATCTTCTATGCTAAAGTCTCTGCAGAATAATGTCATTATAATTCAAAACTGGTAGTAAAAGTCGCTGTAAAATCTCATGATCAAGCTGGGAGGTTTCATTTCCTGCATTAAAGCAGTCGGTATTCAGTGGGAATGGATTAAAGTTTTACGTCTTGTCTCATTGTCGTCGCTTTTTTCTTGTTAGAAAAATCCAGTCAGACTCTGCTCCCTGCTAGTGCGAAAATTTTAAGATCGGAGATATTAATTCGGTTCTTGACAAGTGCAATTTGTAATTAATAAAAGTTTTATCCAGTCACCTTGTTTATTTGAAGCACAAAAACTGCTTTTTCAAAATATCGGATTGTCACCTAATGGTAGATTATACACATACTTCCAGCAATCATAACACCAGAGAGATACGTACAATGTGAGAACATAACTTGGCATGCGGACTCAGCAGTTCTGATCTGCAGCAGTCGGGAGACTTCGTGCCGCAGTGAGTTCCAGATGGGTGTTGTCAGGTGTGAAGCGTACTACTAGCCGATATTGACTGCATCGTCGTCTGCATCGTCGTCCGCTTTTTCGCTAAGCTATGCTTTCGCTGTCAGTGTTTTGTTGTAAATTGTGATAGTTTAGAAAAAGAGTGATTATGCGGTTGCTGACCATCGGGGTTACCTTCTGCTCTAGTTCTGAAAAAGAACTCGATTGTCAGGACCTCGTGAAAACTCTGCGTATTTACAGTAATGTAGGCGGAGCTTGTCACCTCCTACACCCCACTTCTCCCCTCAGCAAATAATATCCTTTTCCTCCCCGTAGCGAGACGCCAAGCTATAGCTCGCGAATAATATTAACCTGTAAGCAACTTCCTTTGTTCACGAACCAGGCTAAGTGAAAGATTTACTTTTACATTTATCTTTATTGTTGGTCCATCACCTAGGCAATTAAATGAACCGTTTTCCTGCATTACATTTATTTACAAGTAGAACAAGACATAGTTTCGTTGTGTCCTAGCACAAACTTATTATTTTACTTTTTTAAAAACTCTTAAAAAAGACATATTGCGAAATTACGAGAATTTAACTTGAGATTATTTGGTTACGAAGGAAAAAAGAGAATAGGGTATAGTGTTTAAGATCCCACCAGTTCCGTTCCAGAAGCGAAGACCTTGGTAGGAACGGGGTGAGTGACAATATGTGATACTGAAACACAATGACGGAAAATTCCTTTAATAACGATAATAAATAGTGTCCTAGGAGAAATGGTCAGTATTGAAGAACAGCAAAAAAGACTCGTATGTGTTAGCTTTAAAACACATACCTTAAGAACTATGAACCCTGCTTCTGTTAAGAACATCTCTTCTACCCAACGAGTGTTCATAGCTCTTAACGTACCTGTTTCAGAGAACGTGTTTACTAGCCTTTTTTGCTTTGAATGGCCGTTTCTGTCATATCCCTGAGTATTGACGATTCCTCCTGGGGCACCTTGTATTATTATTATTATTATTATTACTGTTAACTACATTATCCGCCATAGTTTTCGACATCACTTAATGAGGCACGCCCAGTTTCTTTCCAATGATTTAAATTTTTTTTCGTTTAACTGTAACATGTATTTCATTCACTTTATTACTGCAATATCTTACAACATATTTTAGTTACAGAACAGTTTTCTTATCTGTTTGTGCATTTTTACATAATTTTAAATACATATTTCTCAAATACGTGTACATAGTGACACCTGATGAGCCTAGGTCCCAAATGTTATTTTGTGTCGCAATTGCACTCCACGTTGCTATGAGCAGCGACGTCGTTCATGTTATGAATCTCCCAGTGCTGTGGCCTGCGTTGCACTGTGTTCATAGAAATGTTCGACGATGTGAAGCTAACTTTCTTTATATTTTATAACAACATCACTACAGTATAATCACATTACGGCCCTTCTGTTTCCATCATGTAAGTTTTATCACATGCTGAAGTTCGTGTTTTCTATACACATGGTGCCCCATATGCTCATAAACATTTGAAAATGAGCTAATAACCTAATAATGTAGGTAGCGAGGTAAAAATTGACACACATGCCTGAAATGTCATGGGGTTTTATGGAAATGAAAAAGAGTGCAAAAAATGGCCAACAGATAGCGTGTATAGAACGAACTCTAGTGAGAGAGGGAGTCAGACCATCCTTAGCCTGGCTGGTACGACTTTTGTGCAGGATGGCGCTCCACCACATGTTGCTGAAGGTGTGGAAGATCTCTTGCCGACATCGTTTGGTGAGAATCGCGTGCTGAGGGGCCACTTCCCTCATGAACGGCCTACCATTCATTATTTTTGGGGGGTTACCTGAAGTCTCAGGCACACTCAAAATCGGCAACTTTTAATAAGCACAGAAAGGGTATCGGAAAATGGTCAGTTCATTCCTCACTCGAATTCGACAACTCTGCACTCAGGTAGCACAGCCTGACCCTCTGAATGAGTCAACGGAGATGAATTTTCTCGCTGCAAACATACCTCGTCAGTTCCGTGGTTTTCAACAACTGGCTGACACCTGTGCGACCTTATATAGAAGTGAGAAATATGGCAAATAGATATAATTTACGACATGTTTTGCAGTAATCGTGGTAATATACATTTAGGAAACCACAGAAAGGGCGTAAAGTAGTCGTAGAAACCATCGACATTGTAGTTGTAAATTGCAGTAGTTGTGTTGGGAAAGAACCAGAGCTCCAAGCCCTAAAAGAAAGCAATGAAACTTAAATAGTTATAGGTACGGAAAGCTGGTTAAAGCCGCAAATAAGTTCGTCAGATTTTTTTTCAAACGACCCAACAGTGTTCAGAAAGGATAGATTAAATACAGTTGGTGGTGGAGTATTTATTGCTGTCAGAAGTAGTTTACCTTGTAGCGAAATTGAAGTAGATGGTTCCTGCGAAACAGTATGGATAGAGGTTACACTTGACAATCCGACCAAACTATTAATTGGATCGTTTTACTGACCCCATGACTGAGAAGATGTAGTTGCTGAACAGTTAAAAGAAGACTTGAGTCTCATTTCAAATAGGTACCCCACTCATACAATTTTAGTCTGTGGAGGCTTCAGTCTAGCCTCGATATGTTGGAAAAATTATACGTTTAATGCCGGCGGCAGGCATAAAACGTCATCGTAAATTGTACTGAGTGATTCCAGAAAATTATTTTGAACAGTTAGTTCATGAGCTCAATTGAAGAGTAAATGGTTGCGAAAGCATACTTGACCTCTTAGCAACAAATAGTCCTGGATAAGCGGGGAGTATCATGACGAATACAGACATTAGTGACCACAAGGCAGGGCAAGAACCATAAAAAAGAAACCCAAAGTACACCTATTTAAAAAAAATCTGATATATATATATATGCTCTTAACGGGTTTTTAAGAGACAGTCTCCACTCGATCTGCTCACGTAATCGTAGAAAGGATGTGGAATGATTTCAAAAACATACTATCGATGGCGGCTGTGGGATATATATCACATACATTAATAAGTGATGATACTGATCCCCCATGTTGCACAAAACGGGTCAGATCGCTGTCGCAGAAGCAACGAAGAAAGCATGCCAAATTTAAAAGAACGCAAAATTCCCTAGATTGGCAAAGTTTTGCAGAAGTTCAAAATACAGAGTGTACTTCGATGGGAGATGCTTTTAATAATTTCCACAACGAAACCCTGTCTCGGAATCTGGCAGAAAACTTAAAGAGATACTGGTCATACATAAAGCACACCAGTGGCAAGACGCAATCAATACCTTCACTGCGCAATAACAACGGTGAAGTCACCGATGACAATGCCACTACAGCAGAGTTTTTAAACACGGTTTTCCGAAACTCCTTCACCATAGAAGACGAAGTAAACATCCCAGAATTCCAATCAAGAACAACTGCAAAGATGATAAACATAGAAGTAGATATTCTCGGTGTTGCGATAAGTCACACAAATCTTAAAGCTGTAAATTCCACTAAATATTAAGGGATTACATTTACAAATAACCTAAATTGGAACGATCACATAGATAATTTTTTGGGTAGTGCAAGCCAAAGACTGTGATTCACTGGCAGAACACTTAGAAGATGCAACAAGTCTACTAAAGAGACGGCTTGTCCACCTTTTTTTGAAGTGTGGGATCCGTATCAGGTGGGACTGACGGATGACATCGAAAAAGTTCGAAGAAGGGCTGCTCGTTTTGTACTATCTCTAAACAGGGGAAATAGTGTCACAGACATGATATGTGAACTGGAGTGGCAATCATTAAAACGAAGGCGTTTTCCGTTGCAATGGGATTCTCTCATGAAATTTCAATCACCAGTTTTTTCCTCCGATTGCGAAAACGTTATGTTGCACCCACCTACGCAGGGAGAAATGATCATTACGATAAAATAAGGGTAATCAGGGCTCGCACAGAAATATTTAAGTGCTCGTTTTTCCTGCGAGCCGTTCGAGAGTGAAACGGTAGAGAGACAGCTTGAAGGTGGTTCGTTGCAACCTCTGCCACGCACTTTATTGTGAAAAGCAGAGTAATCATGTAGATGTATATGTAGATGAGTTTACGATTACTGTAAATTCAAACATCATGGAAGTGTTTAGGATCCGAAGAACGTGGATGGTAACGTTGGTGTAACAATTCGCGGTGCTCTGTGAAACTGTTCACTATAGGCAGCTAAAACTTTTTTTGTTTTGTTTGGAAGGCCAACATAGCCATACACGAGCTCCGGAACACTTAATAAACGGAAAAAGGTTATCAAATTCTATTAAAAGAAAAGGCGAAACTTTGGATGAAAGACCATCAACTTATTCATGTGAAATATGTGACAATCCATCAACTGTAAACACTTTAACTAGAAATAATGTAGAATATATACGCAAGACTTTTACTCACGCTCGTTCGAAGGGTATGCCGAATCTGCAAAAATCTGAGGGGGAAATACAGATTGATTTACCACATGGAGTTAACTACTACAAAACGCGAAACTTTTATCCTCACTAATGACTTAGGAAATGGCCATGTTATTTTTCTTATCGATTCAAATATCAGGTTTCTATATCAGCAGGAAATTATATTTACTCATGGTATTTTTCAATGTGCAGCAAAATGTTTTTCAGCTACTTCCAGTACACTGTTACTCTTGAGGTTCTTGCGTACCATTAATAGTCAACCTTATGAAAGATTAGAAGAAGAAAATCTGTCTGAAGATTCTGAAGTGTGTTCATGACGAATGCGGGAGGAGACAACCGCCTTTTAAACCAAAAACGTTGGTCGCTGGCTTCGAACAATCCATCCATATGAGCGTGAAGATTGCTTTCCCATCAGTCAAGATTGTTGGTTTACTCTAGATCAAGCTTGGCAGGTACAATTATAAATATTGTTTGATATAAGATATATTTTTGTTGAACAATAAACGGCCATAAATTATATTGGATGTTTATGGAACCTTCCGTTGGTACTTCGAAGAAGACAGACATAGTATGAATGGAAATACACGGTACTGATATTTGCGGAAAATTAGTACCGTGTATTTAATTCATAATATACAATGTTGTTCGCCCTTTTTAGCTCCCGATGTAAAAGGAAGGGATGTTGCAAGTTCGAGGCGTCTGTGTGTCTGTCTGGCATCAGAACTCGCAATCGAATGCAGCGATTTTAGTGGGATTTGGAGACTGATTTAATCTGGATGGCCTTTAGCTATATTTTATGACAGTTTGTTTAGACATTTAATGATCATCAGCTATGTAAAGTAAAAAAGGTGCAGGCAGCTCGAGCCCTGCCTAAATAAAGGGAAATTCACCAAACTGTTAGCGTCGAATTATAGATGTGAAAACTATCTAACCAAATTAAGGAGAGCATATATCAATTATGACTGAGTCACAACCATCATCTTCCTTTTTTGTAGTTGCGCACTAGGCAACTTGAAAAGACAAAAATTGGCACTGTGGGCCAACGTCAATATAGCTAAGTTGTGTAGATCTTTACGAGCTCTACAAAAAGGTAATATATAATCTGTTGTTACACTTATAGTTTAGGAAGCAACTTCAAAAGGGAACACTAGCGACAAACTTCCAGACTTAATTCACTGTTATCGTGTGCAAACTCCTATTTTTGCGAAACTGAGAAAATATGTATAGCAATATCTAGTAAGAGAATATATCTAATAAATAAAAAAAAGTGAAATACATAAAACGGACAAAGGATTCTCGAGTACAAAGAACGAGTGTATACCCGGTTGTGCATTCTCTCATCGCAACTCTTTTTCCACCACGAAGAATCCCACTTCAAGCTGGTGTCGGCATACATTCAGGCAGCTTGTGTAGGTTTCCTTTATTAAATTTTGAACACATTTCTCTTTTTATTCCCAAAATTATCCAATAGAACGCAACTTTGGTGCCCTTTCTACTTAACGCTAACAGGAATATCGAATATTGCTTACGTCGTAGACTTTACCTTAAGCAAACTTTCATCTTTTAAATTTGCAGGAATAATAATTTATCCTACACGTTTCAGGTGGTGAAAAATGCAAAAACTTGGTTTGTACCCGTTTTAAAAAGAACAGAACAGTGAAACACTGCACCACACCTTTGAACTTAGTTACTAAAAGTCGCAAGATGTGCCTGATGTTTTTGCCGACCTGGTCAGCATACGGCCATAACGTGAAAAATTCACGAAGTTTGCAGATTACATTGTGGAAAATTACATCAACGAGGAAGAACATGTATTGTTTCCTCCACACATTTGGTCAGCGGATTCTGCATTCTTGTGGTGGACTACTAACGCTTGTGAAGGATTTTATTCTCGTTTCTACACTTCGTATATCTTTAAATTTTTGAAAAGTTTGAAACATAGAGACGCTGGTAGGTAAATAAAAATAATTCTGCCAAAAATGGCACCATCCGCACAACGGACGCAAACATCAAAGAGATGCAAATTACTAGACTTACGAAAAGATGGTGAACTTAGTAAAGCAGATTTCGGAAAGTGCGTATCATACCAAGCCGCCGAAAGTTGAATATGAACACATATAATAAATTCAGTTTTGTCATGATATATTTTAGTATGTGTAATGTTAAATAAACTTTTTTATGCCATTTTGTTTTCATATATATCTCACTCATCGTATTGCTGTTTTCAATTTTTTTTTAAACCATTGTATATAATGGCAGCAGGTAGAAGTTGCCGAATTCGTGTGTTCCGTTCGAGGACTGGTTTAGGAGGGTTGCCGAATTCGATTGTTTGGTTTTCAACCAGCAGGTAGGAGTTGCTGAACTCGTGTGAACCGAAAGTCGCTAGTTTACAGTCATCGTCCGACCTCATTAGGGATGCTAAAAGAGAGCATTGATGGCAGTTCCTCACCATATCTACTGTTCACAACGTTGTCCCTCGACTACAGGTGTTGTCGATGACTAACGCCCGATACGAGTATATTGTTATCATGAGAATCGTCTTACTAAAAACCAGTTGTTATGCTAAATATTGCTTTTTTGTGATATGAAGCACAGTCTGGTGGTCATTTTGTGCAAACTATTTTGTTTCAGTAAAACTTCTTGTCATTTAAAGCATGTGTGTCTGTTTTGTCTCTCTACTTACATATTCCTGGAAGTATTGAATTTTCAAATGCTAACGGCTTCTCGGTCACCCTGTAAGTAAAATTAGCCGCTTTTATTACCTTATAATTTATTATTTTCCTGACAAATCTGAAGTTAGTCACTGTGGACCGAAATCAATAATCTAGCGACAATTTCTTTGTGATCATTGATTGACTGGAATTAAGGAAAGAATTTTTGTTGTTGTTGTCGCTATTTTCCGTTGAATGACATAGCAAAGCTACGGAAGTAAAAAGTGGAAGAGCAAAACCACTAAGAAGAGCTTAATATCAGACCACGCGCACCACTTTTTTGCGAAAGATTTGGGCTAATAATTTTAGCATCGCGCCGCTGTGCAAGGAGACAGTCAGAGGGCGTCGCTTTGGCTGATGGCAGCGAGGCGAGACGCACAGTGGCTGGAGGGGCTGCATACTCGCCAGGCGCCGTTGCGCCCGTCCGGGACATCAAAGAGCGCTGCCATGTGTGGGGGGATTTGTTCTCACAAAGGGCACTGCCGTACCCGCATAATTGTCCCTGCCTTCAGCTCCGCCGAGATAAAAAGTACGTAATGGCTGAATACCGGGCCCCGCCGCGCTGCCTGCCACCGGCCAACATTCAAAACCTTTTGGCACGCCATGTCGAGCCTAAAAACGTAGTTATGCCTTGCGCGTTGTTTCCATAGACTATGCGGGCACAAAAAGATTCTTTCTATCTAAGTTTGCTTTTTCTCAGCGGCTTAAAACGCCCCAGCGTAAAGCTAACAGACACTGTGAATAGTGACCGAGGAAGGAACACTTATTTAATATTAATTTGCAGTCTGCTGCCTTAATGTCCTCATTTTATGGAGACAGAAATCCTCTGTTTCTGTTACATCTGTGAGTGTGAGGGTTTCGGCACAGAGCGTCTATGAATACATCTAAAACTCAGAATTTTTTGTTTCACATGCCAAAGACACCCTGAATAAAGTCTGAAACGAAGTGGTCTGCTACGCTCCCTGCCCAGATTCATATTCACAAGAATGGAAATATGTGTAAATTGGATGTGAGTGCAGTACTGACTTTCATATTGAGGCAAGAAACATGCTCAACGTTACGCTCTAAAAAAGAAGAACTCGAGAGTGTTAACTACTTGAATCCACGTTATCTTCAGACTAAATAGCTTGATCCGGTATCAATCATTTCTTTGCTCCTCCAAAGTGCACTACAGGCACCGAAATGGGCTTTCAACCTAGCTCTCAAATGAAGATGACGATAGGTGCAAGTATTAAAGATGTTATAGTTACGTTGAACACCCGTCTATCTATTCAGATTCTCATTTCCTTGTTTCTTCCAACGCAATAGAAACGTAGGCTCCACTATCATGCTATACTTGAAATTTGCACTTTCATTTTAAGACTGTCATTAATCTTCATCCATATCAATACTATAAATGCGAAAGCAACTCTCTCAGTTACCTTTTTGCAACAAAACCTCTAAATGGATCACAATGAAATTTGGTATGGAGGCTACTTTCTAAAGTGTGTAGTACAGGATACATATTTATTTAGAGAATATTACTCGAATTATGAAAAATTACATACTCTTTGAAAAACCTATTTCGTCTTAGACTTTTGAACTTCATCATATTTGTGAAAAAGAATCTATTGATTGGTCTCCCCTATTCAGTACAATGAAAGATGATGAATACAATGCACATACAATCCTCAATGTGTTTAATCTACACAGGATACTGTAATATGAAAAGTGCGAAAGTAACTCTGTCCACCACGTTTTCAAGACTAAACCGCTGAACGAATTTCGACGAAATTTGGTAAGAAGATAACTTGAAACCTGAAGAAGAATGTAGCCTACTTTAGTAAGTTTTAGAAAGAATCGACCCCTAAAAGGGTACAGTAGAAAACGGAACACGTTTCTTTCTTTACATTAGTGAACATAAACAACGATAAAAAGGTATTAAAATATTTCTTGCATAATTTACACGTTGAACGCTGTAGCTACGTGTATGATAAATCACGAGCAAAGCTTATTCGAACAGCCAGACATGTCAGGGGAGCTGGCGTTATTGCGCTTACAATAGACACTTACTCAGCATTACATGAAGGGCTTATTTCTACAGTGGTACAAGTCCATTACTTCCACTTTTCTGTCTATAATGCTTCTGAAATTAATGGTCGTAACAAACATAAAGAAAGGTTCATCTCTAACAAGAAGCCATATGCGTGAATATTTCTGGTATCTCACCTTTTTTTTCAGCGCTCGTTAAACTTTAGGACTCTGTATTTCGGAATGAACAAAAATGGACTTGTACCACTATTGAAATAAGCCCTTCACATACCCTAATACAACTACTTGTAAGTGATGACAGCCGCAGATAACGGCTAGTTTACTACGCATTTTAATAACAGGCTCAGCTCTTTGGTAACGGAACAAGCTCTTTTACCTATATTTTAGGAGTATTTAATGTTTCACTTTCGTTTCTGAGAGCTACCATGCGAATATGTGTTTCTGTTACAAGATTATTGTTTAAATGACAGTTTGTGAAAACCCTCACTTTCTTGAAGAACTGTTACTGCACTGCCGTATACTAGTTGTTTCCGTGTCTAGGATATGCATTTTATGTCTCTCTCATAGTGAATTTGGTACTTGCAGCGGTTCTCCCGTTGCCACGATGCCTTCTTATTCTAAGAACGGAAATGTAACCATCGTTCTTTCTACGAATTCTGTAGAACCTGCATTTCGCGTTTACCTCTCATTGTATTTTATTTTGAAAGAGAGACGTGTGACAATCTCCAGTATTTTCTTTATGGATGCAGGTAAGCAAGTAACATCCTTCAGCTCGTCACTCCGTTAGAGCTACGGTCTAACGGTGCGTGGATACTACCCGAACAATTCTCGTAAAAATATGCATTCTTAATAACTGTAGCGAACTTAGTATTTCTCTCTGATGTAGTAAGTGGCACTAATTGTTCCTCTGATTTGGCGATATGCCTCTGGGTGCATCACAAAAGTAAGTACGTGGCAAACATTCGAAGGAAAAGAGGAATATTTTCAATGTAGTTTCGACCGGCTCCCATGTCGTCTTCTGTCATGTGGTGTCATCCACATTCGGTATGGAAGGACATAGGATCAGCACACTGCCCTCCCGGCTGTTGTCGGCTCTCCAGGTCTAGAAACCGCTACTTCCCAACCAAGTATTTTCGAAATTGACATTACGAAGCTAATTCGATCCCGTACCTGTCCTCTCACCATGGAAAATCCCTGGAAGTAGAGAACTGAATCCGATTCTTCCGTATGGCAGTCGGAGACGAAGACCATTGACCTGCATTTTCTTTTCTTACGCCCAAATGCTCTACCGACTTGACTACCTCGTATTTAAAAAAAAAAAATGGTTCAAATGGCTCTGAGCACTATGGGACTCAACTGCTGTGGTCATAAGTCCCCTAGAACTTAGAACTACTTAAACCTAACTAACCTAAGGACAGCACACAACACCCAGCCATCACGAGGCAGAGAAAATCCCTGACCCCCCCGGGAATCGAACCCGGGAACCCGGGCGTGGGAAGCGAGAACGCTACCGCACGACCACGAGATGCGGGCGCCTCGTATTTTTTTTTACAGTGCCATGTCTACCACTTTTCGTAATCATCTGTTTCGATTTTGAAGCACTTGCTGAGAACGATTGAATATTCCGACTCATGCAATACACTGCTTCTTTGACTTACTTTCCAAAACATCTTTCAGCAATTACGTGCCGGCTTCAGTGTATTTTTTTTATATTTTTCAGTCCAAAAATTATTATGACGTGGAAAGGTTTTTATTTCAGCTTCATGTTATTTATATACATAAAAAAGGAATATTAATTAAGCTTCAGATTTCGCGTTGTTGTTGTTTTTTGGGGGAAGAGACCAAACAGCGAGGTCATCGGTCTCATCGGATTAGGGAAGGAAGTCGACCGCGCCCTTTGAAATGGAGCATCCCAGCATTTGCCTGGAGCGTTTTAGGGAAATCACGGTAAACCTAAATCAGGATGGCCGGAGGCGGGATTGAACCGTCGTCCTCCAGAATGCGAGTCCAGTCTGCTACCACTGCGCCACCTCGCTCGGTGTAGATTTCGCATTGGTTTATATATGTAGTGTATGGCACATGTCACCTGATATATGGAGTACAGCATGTTTTTTTCTAGGGCGAAAATTAGGCCTAGAATACCGGTTTCGAGAACAAATGTTTATATCGTTTTCTACAAGCCTTAAATTAAGCTAATAAGTTGTTGTAATCATATGCAAAAATCAATAGCCCAAGGAAGAAACGTACTAAATAAATATACACCACACTGCAATAAAACACTGTTTACAACAACAGAACGACAGAATGACACACACACACACACACACACACACACACACACACACACACACACACTTACACACACACACACATGCATACCCACATACAGATGTACAAGTTGTTTCAGAATGACGTTTTAAACGTTTTGGGACATGTTCCTTACACAAAAACAAGAAAATAACGTCCAGTAAACATGAGCTCTAAAATGCGTACCTTAAGAGATGCGAGCACTTACTCATCTTCGCTACAATGGAAAAAAACCTCTCCTATTTAACAAGTGATCATAGCTCTTAAGGTATGCATTTTAGAGTGCATGTTTAATGGGTATTTCTCTCCTATTATCATGTAAGGTAATTCTCCCCAAATTTTCAAAACATCACTTTGAAATATTGTGTTTTGCAGCAAAATGAACAAAAATGTATGTGAAACCATGAGAAGTACTGTTGTTGTTGTTGTTATGGTCTCTAGTCCAGAGACTGGTTTGATGCAGCTCTCCTCGCTACTCTACCCTGCGCAAGCTTCTTCATCTCCCAGTACCTACTGCAACCGACATCCTTCTGAATCTGCTTACTGTATTCATCACTTGGTCTCCCTCTACGATTTTTACCCTCCACGCTCCCCTCCAATACTAAATTGGTGATCCCTTGATGCCTACCAACCGATCCCTTCTTCTAGTCAAGTTGTCCCACAAATTTCTCTTCTCCCCAATTCTATTCAGTACTTCCTTATTAGTTATGTCACCTAATCTTCGGGACCGATGACCATAGCAGTCTGGTCCCTTTAATCCCCCAAACTAACCAACCTAATCTTCAGCATTCTTCTGTAGCACCACATTTCGAAAGCTTCTATTCTCTTCTTGTCTAAACTATGGTCCATGTTTCACTTGCATATATGGCTACACTCCATACTATTACTTTCAAAAACGCCTTCCTGGCACTTAAAAATGGTTCAAATGGCTCTGAGCACTTTGGGACTCAACTGCTGTGGTCATAAGTCCCCTACAACTTAGAACTACTTAAACCTAACTAACCTAAGGACATCACACACATCCATGCCCGAGGCAGGATTCGAACCTGCGACCGTAGCGGTCGTGCGGTTTCAGACTGTAGCGCCTTTAACCGCTCGGCCACTCCGGCCGGCCTGACACTTAAACCAATAATCGAAATTAACAAATTTCTCTTCTTCAGAAACGCTTTCCTCGCCATTGCCAGTCTACAATCAGAAAGTGGATTTTCACACCGGTGCCCTAGGGGTTACGTCTTTGACTAGTAATAAAAACGTCCTGTGTTCCGGGTTCGAATCCTACCGCTACTTGCATTCTGAATAATAATCATCAACAATGGTGGCCGCGCAAGAAGTCGCCCTCTTTCTGCTAGTGGCCTAGTCAAAGACAGCAGAGGACAGAAGTTCAGGGCACTCCTTGCACCTGTAGAGGGAAACAGACTAGGAGGTGGAAGAATCAGCAGTGATCAATGGCATGAGGATGCAGAAGGCAATGGAAACCACTGCATTAAAAGACCTGTAAGGTGCATCAAGAGGATGCAAGGAGAGGCAGAAGATTACGCGTTAGTTCCCCATTCCGTGCTTCAGGAGAATTCTCGTAAGGGGCAGGTATCCATTATAAAAACGTGGAATAACCAACTACTTGATAACATTTTACGAGTCGGAGCTTGGAAGATTAGAAGTTCGAATGTTTTTTAAGTATACGTACGAACGTCGCATATAGAAGGTACACAGACGTATAGGAGGACATTGAACAGGTAATGCAGTAATTAAATGGAGATGAAAATCTAACAATTTTGGGGGACTGGACCGCTGTTGTAGGGAAAAAAATAAAAGAAAGATTTACAAGCGAATACGAGCTTGACTGTACCAATGAAAGAGGAGAAGAATTAACTTAATTCTGCAATGAATGTCAGATGGTAATAGAGACTAGTCTGTTCAAAAATCAAAAGAGAAAGAAGTTATACTTCGGAAAGACCCGGTGACACGGGAATATTCCAGCTCGATTTCGTCATGATTAGACAGAGATTCCGACATCAGTTATCGAATCGTAAGGCGGACCGAAGTGCAGGTACAGATTCAGATCATAATTAAATAATGATGAAGAATAGACTAAAGTTTGAGAGAATCGTTCGGAAGAATAAGTGATGAAAGTAGTGGAATACTAAGGAATGATGAAACGCTTATGAAGTCTTCTAAGAAATTTCATGCTGCGACAAGCAGTACCGTACTAGGCTGAAGAGGAGTGGATATCTCTATGTCACAGATGTTGACAGACAAACACAGGTACAAGGAAGGTAACTGCAAAGATACCATGGGTAACGTAAGAAGTACTTCAATTGACCGACGAAAGAAGTAGAAAAACGCTCAGGGAAAGACTTGGATACAGCAATATAAATCTCTTAGGAACGAAAGCGTTTGTTTCTTCTTCTATCTCAATTACGTTGTTAAGTTTTTTGCTAATGAAGGTGTCTTCCTGTCCATGTGTATTTTTGCTTCTGATGACGGTATATTTAGATATACCGAAACCGTGGTCAAGGATTTCAATAAATCTTTATCTTGCAACTGTTTGGCTATTATCATTTACCGTGAAGAGTTTCAACAGTTGCTGCTTCAGACATGTTTAAAACTTTGGCCGTTGATTATTGCTGATTCTTCCACCTTTGGGAGCAGTTTCCCTCTCCAAGGAAACGAGAGTGCCCTGAACCTCTGTCCGTTTCTCTGCCCTCTTTAACAAGGCCGTTGCCACAAGGAGAGTGAATTTTTATACCGGAAGTCTTAAGCTGCCAATGCTGATATTAATCAGAATTTAAGTGGTGGCACGTTTTGAGCACGGGACCGAGGACGTCTTGATTAGTAATCAAAGACGCTACCCCTAGACCAAAGAAATAAGCGTATGTAGGAGTTATGGCAAATTAAAATAAGACGAGGATTTCTGGCCAGATGAGTATAGGGTAATATCAACAGCAGCAGAGAATAGAATAACGGGTGTAGGATTCGTTATGAATAGGAAGGTAGGGCAGAGTGTGGGTTACTATGAACAATTCAGTGATAAGGATGTTCTTATCAGAATCTACAGCAAATGAACGTCGACAACGATAGTTCAGGTGTACATGCCCACGTTGCAAGCTGAAAATATATAAGGATATAGAATGAGTAATTTAATATTTAAGGGATGATGAAAATCTAATAGTCATGTGAGACTGGAATGCAGTTGTAGGGGAAGGAGTAGAAGAAAAGGTTACAGAAGAATAAGGGCTTCGGACAGGGAATGAGAGGAGAAAGACTAACAGAGTAATGTAATACATTTCAGATAGTAATACTCTGTTCAAGAATGGCAAGAGGAGGAGGTATACTTGGAAAAGGCCGGATGATACAGGAATATTTCAGTTAGATTACATCATGGTCAGACAAGCATTCCGAAAGCAGATACAGGGTTGTAAGACGTACACAGGAGCAGAAATAGACTCAGATCACAATGTAGTAGTGATGAAGAGTAAGTAGGCTGAAGTTTAATAGATTAGTCACGAAGAAGCAATCAGCAAAGAAGTGGGATACGGAAGTACTAAGGAGTGATGAGATACGCTTGAATATCTGTAAGGCTATAGATACAGCAATAAGGAATAGCTCAGTAGGCATTACAGTTAAAGAGGAATAGACATCTCTAAAAACTGCAGTCACAGATGTTGGAAAGAAAAAACGTAGGTACAAAACCATAACTGCGGAGAAACCATGGGTAACTGAAAGAATACTTCAGTTGATCGATGAAAGGAGGAAGTACAAAAACATTCAGGAAAATTCCTGAATACAGAAATACAAGTCGCTGAGGAATAAATAAAACAGGAAGTGTAGGGTAGCTAAAACGAAATGTGCAGGGAAGCTAAGACTAAATGGCTGCATGAAAAATGTGAAGAAATCGAAAAAGAAATGATTGTCGGAAGGACTGACTCAGCATATTGGAAAATGAAAACAACCGTCGATGAAAATGAAAACAAGTCTCCTAATATCAAGAGTGCTACGAGAGTTCCACATTAAATGCAGAGAAGAGAGCGGATAGGTTGAAAGAGTACATTGATGGTCTCTATGAGGGGGAAGATTTGTCTGATGTAATAGAAGAAGAAACAGGAGTCGATTTACAGGAAATAGGGAATCTGATATTAGAATCAGAATTTAAGTGAGATTTGGAGGATTTAATAACAAATGAGGCAGAAGGGATAGGTAACGTTCCATCAGAATTTTTAAAGTCATTTTAAAGAAGCGGCAACAAAATGTCCATTTACGTCGGTGTGTAGAATGTATGAGTCTGGCGATATAGCATTTGACTTTCGGAAAAGTATCATCCACACGATTCCGAAGGCTGTGAGAGCTGACAGGTGCGAGAATTATCGCACAACGAGCTTTACAACTCATGAAATCAAGGTGTTAACAAGAGTAATATGTAGAACTATGGAAAAGAAAACTGAAGATGTTTTGGATGACAATCAGTTTGGTTAAGGAAGAGTAAAGGCACCAGTGAAGCAATTCTGACGTTGCGGTTGTTAATGGAAGCAAGGCTTCAGAAAAATGTAGATACGTTCATAGGATTTGTTGACCTGGAAATGTAAAATGGTGCAAGATGTTCGAAATTCTGAGAAAAATATGGATAAACTACAGGCAGGGGCAGGTAATATACAATATGTACAAGAACCAAGAGGGAATAATAGAAGTAGACGACCACGAACGAAGCTCTCGGATTAAAAACGGTGTAAGACAGGGATGCAGTCTTTCGCCCCTACTGTTCAATCTGTACATCGAAGAAGCAATGATGGAAATAAAATCATTCATCGACTGTTCGAAATGGTTCAAATGGCTCTGAGCATTATGGGACTTAACATCTGAGGTCATCAGTCCCGTAGAACTTAGAACTACTTAAACCTAACATAACCTAAGGACGTCACACACATCCATGCCTGAGGCAGGATTCGAACCTGCGACCGTAGCGGTCGCGCGGTTCCAGACTGAAGCGCCTACAACCGCTCGGCAACTCCAGCCGGCTGGAAATAAAAGACAGAGCTATCCTGAGTGAAAGTGAAGAAGAATTACATGATCTGCTGAGTGGAATGAACAGTCTAATGAGTACAGAATATGGACTGAGAGTAAATCGATGAAAGAAGAAAGAACGGGAAGTAGCAATAATGAGAACAGTGAGAGACATAACATCAGGATTGATGGTCACGAACTACACGAATTCAAGAAATTCTGCTACCTAGGCCGCGAAATAACCAATGACGGACGGAGCAATGAGGAAAGTAGGGCATTCCTTCCCGAGAGAAGTTTACTAGTATCAATCATAGGTCCTAATTTGAGGAATAAACTTCTGAGAATGTACGTTTGAAGGCAAGTATTGGGTGGTAGTAAAACATAGACTGTGGGAAAACCGGAACAGAAGAGAATGCTTGGCGTAACCACTAGAGTGCTACTGCTGTCATATGAACTGATGTAGGTCCAGCGTGTATAGGCCGCAGATAGGTGAGTTGTAGGCGCTCACCTGGCCTCCTCCTAACAAACAAAAGGCCATCACTGGCACCGAAGCAGAACCAGCTTCCATGAGAAAACACTGCGGACCTCCACCCTGCCCCAATGGGCTTTCACTGGACCCAGCTGAAGCCACAAATGGCGGTAATTTGGGGTCAGTGGAATTCATGTAACAGGGCGTCTGGCTCGGAGCTGTCCTTAAGGCAATCGATTTGTAACAGTTCGTTGCGTCACTATGATACCAACTGCTGCTCAAATTGCCGCTGCAGATTCAGTACGATGCGCCAGAGCTTACACCAAATACGGTGCTCTTCCCTCTCGGTAGTGCCACGTAGAAATCTGGTGCCCAGTCTTCCTGCGATCGGACATTCCCGCGACCACTGCTGCCAGCAGTCATGTACAGTGGCTACAATCCTGCCAAGTCTTTCAGCAGCATCGCGGCAGGAACATTCCGCGTCTCGTAGCCCTTTTACACGGCCTCGTTCGAACACAGTGAGTTGTTGATAATGGCAACTTTGTCGGTGTTACGATTCTTCTTCCGTCGGTGTATAAAGCCCTGAGGAAGACAAGAGCGTACCAGTCGCATACTAGCTTCCAGACTGGATATATAGATGAAGGTATTCATAGTTTCAGCATCTATTGATTATTGAACTCCTCTTCACCCTCCCCAGCCCCTTTGAACTGTCAATCACGAAAGTGGTGACCTGGAACCAGTTCGCACTAATGTCCTCCAGATTGTGCACCTAACCCATCCTAGGAGATTTTACACAGATGGTGCACATAGAAACGGAAGAGTGATTTCAAGCGTTGAACGCGACTACTGCCGTGAACTTCACAGTTCTCGTTGGGCGCTGACAAAGTAGTTTCGATAAGAGAGAAGAAAACTACTTGTTGCAAAAAGCGCGTGAGTTTTTTAGTTGAACAATATTATCAGATGCAATATTAAAGTTTGTCGCAACAGGAGGAAACATGATACGTCACTAAACGAAATGTGCTTCATATGAAAAGAATATAAGCTGCAGGCAACAGTAGCAGAGATTAAAAAAAAAAATGAAACCTGTGCTTTTGAGTACTACCGAGAAACACATTTTATTCAGATCTCGAAGAGAAGTGATGTTGACAGTCGGGATGCTCATGTACCAAAAATACAGTTTTTTGACGGATTTCGGTTCACCAGTACCGTGAAACCTTAGATTTTCCGACGCATTTACGGGAGAAGTAACTAATTTTCTGATTACAGTGCTCTGTTTCAGTAATTTCTGATGTACAATATACAATTGGGTTGAATAATATTGTCCTCTCCGATCTCAATTTCGATACGAGCAATAGTCCTCTAAAGGAAATTATTCCTCTCTTCTCCCGTCTGCCCTCAACCCTTTGTAACGGCGGTGTTGACGGCCGCGGCATATAATGCAGCGACCGCAGAGAAGACAGTAACTGATGATAAAATCTGAGCCATAAGGATGTGAAATATTCCTCTTCAGACTTCATCACTACTCGGTGTTCCTATCCCTCTGCTGGCGTTCTCTTCAGGATTCCGATGGTGTCCCTGGACAGCTGAACACAATCATGGATTGTCTGAGAGCGATCGAAACATCGAGCAGTGAAGAAGTTTGAAGTTGAATATGACGCGGCGTAACGACTCAGATTTTATCGTCGGTTACAGAGACCACAAAATCCTGAAGATTTACACAATGCAAGAATTTTTAATTTCCTTTTAGCACTCGACGCATTATAGCTTGTGTCCTCTCCGTTTACACGCCGCGTCACTTCGAATAAAACACTCCAGCTTTCTATAGCTCCCTCCGCCATCATCATCAGAAGTTAAAATGCTGACTGCCAGGGCGGGCATTTTTCCCGCTTGTATAGAGGTAGCTGTAACGAAACTTTCGCTACCTTATTGGGCGCCAATGGGAAACGAGTGATCGAAGGGCAATGAAAGTTTATCGAATCATTTGTAAGGGCCTGTGGTTGAACATAGGATGGTTACATTTGTTAACTGCGTACTACATTTACGTTCCGGGTTACAACAGCCGCGCAGTGTAACGTCGTCTGCATGTTCGATAGCCCGGAACCACGCCTTTTCATAATTGTTCGCAGTACTTTTCTAACGATAGGTCATGGAATGCTCTCCGTGACGTGACACAGCTTGTGCTCATTGCGTCTGGCATTGTCAGTCTTGGCAATAGCTACTTCCATGGCAGAAGAGATTCTTAAATCGGCAATTCATTCGAAGTTCCTATTCAACCCCGGTGCAGAAAGAGGTACTCACCGTATTCCTTTGACGCGTCGACACTCTCGAAGAACAGCACAACTATTGGTTTTGCTTTGACGAAACAGCTTTACTAGTAAAGCCTTCTTCACCTTGTTCAGACCCTGGGGTTGACTGTCTGCAACTCTAATGCTCGCTGATGCTTGTGTTCCAACGCTAAGTCGCCGTACCAGTAACGGTGCCTAACAGCACACTAACATTATTAAATCCTGTAGCGCACAGTCTGATTATTATTACCATAAAGTTGGGTACCCATAAGGTAAACAGATTTCCGACTACACTGGCTCAGGTACCAAAAGTTTAATATAAACACCTTGCAGATGCAATGGCATGGACGGAGGGCGCATGCGCTGAAGGTTATTTGGGCAGCTTACAGCAGCTCCGTATCGCCGCCGGACCGAGGGCCGTCAGATGGTACGACGGGCCTGTTCCACCTTTGAATTACCGCTCCCGCATCCCAGCAAGTGTCAAGCCTTCGATTTAGTTTTCGCTCAATTTCCAAATCCCGTCCCCATGCCGTACTAGGAATATACCCCTGGTTCCTGGAGCGACGCGGGAACGATAGTTTCAATCGTGGCATCTACATCGACATACATACTCCGCAATCCACCATACGGTGCGTGGCGGAGGGTACCTCGTACCACAACTAGCATCTTCTCTCCCTGTTCCACTCCCAAACAGAACGAGGGAAAAATGACTGCCTATATGCCTCTGTACGAGCCCTAATCTCTCTTATCTTCTCTTTGTGGTCTTCCCGACAAATATAAGTTGGCGGCAGTAAAATTGTACTGCGGTCAGCCTCAAATGCTGGTTCTCTAAATTTCCTCAGTAGCGATTCACGAAGAGAACGCCTCCTTTCCTCCTGAAGCATTTCCGTAACACTCGCATGCTGATCAAACCTACCAGTAACAAATCAGCCCGCCTCTGAATTGCTTCTATGTCCTCCCTCAATCTGACCTGATAGGGATCCCAAACGCTCGAGCACCACTCAAGAATTGGTCGTATTAGTGTTTTATAATCGGTCTCCGTTAGAGATGAACCACATCTTCCCAAAATTCTACCAATGAACCGAAGACGACTAGCCGCCTTCCCCACAACTGCCATTACATGCTTGTCCCATTTCATATGGCTCTGCAATGTTACGCCCAAATATTTAATCGACGTGACTGTGTCAAGTGCTACACTACTAATGGAGTATTCAAACATTACAGGATTCTTTTTGCTATTCATCTGCAGTAATTTACATTTACCTACATTCAGAGTCAGCTGCCATTCTTTATACCAGTCATCAGACGTCACTCAGTCTCGTGGCGGATCGAAACTGCTATGAGCTGCCCAACTTGCCTTCCGCGAGTACGGTCCTCTCTGAAAGGTAGCAGACGCTGCCACTGTATCTTATAAAGAAAATAACGTGCCACCCTCGGCAGTCACTGATTTTAACTCCTAATGATGGCAGAAACGTGGCTTGTAAACCGAGACTTTATTGAACCGACGTAGCTAGCTTCCTACCCGAGCACTTTGTTGCCTGTCAAATTACGTGCGACTTTCCCCGTTCACCCCAGCGCGCTTTGTTGCACACTACCTGTCTTTGCGCGACATGCCTTCCGATGTGACGCGTGCAATAGTTTTCTGTCGCGTCGCACGATCAAAGCATTGCAGCTTGTCGGTCTTGGAGCTGCCAGGAGGGACCGTACAGCTGTCAACCGGTGCGGTGGGCAGCGCAGCTGGCTAACCGGCGGGGCAGGCGGGCTAGGCCCGACTTGGGGGGAGGCTGCATATTCATGAGGGCGGGCAGCCAGGCGTCCCAGGCAGCACTCTGCCGCCACCGCAGAGCCAGCCACACTGCGCCCACAGCACAGTGCAGCTCCGGGCGCCATACGCCGTACTCGATACACGATACGAGCAAAGTTCTGCACCGGGAAAAATCCTTGTGCAACGTATAAAAATTCTGCAAAGTTCGGCCGCTCGTATCAACAGAAAGTGGATGGAAGTGGCTGGAAGGCGAATGAACAAAGCATATGGACTATCAGACCAATTGTGTGATTGGATTGAGGAGTTCCTAGATAACAGAACGCAGCTTGTCATTCTCAATGGAGAGAAGTCTTCCGAAGTAAGAGTGTTTTCAGGTGTGCCGCAGAGGAGTGTCGTAGGACCGTTGCTATTCACACTATACTTGTGGATAACATCGGAAGTTCACTGAGGCTTTTTGCGGATGATGCTATAGTATATCGAGAGGTTGTAACAGTGGAAAATTGTAGTGAAATGCAGGAGGATCTGCAACGAATTGACGCATGGTGCACGTAATGGCAATTGAATCTCAATGTAGACAAGTGCAACGTGCTGCGAATACACAGAAAGAAAGATCTTTACCATTCAGCTACAATATAGCAGGTGAGTAACTGGAAGCAGTTAATTCCATAAATTATCTGGGAGTAGGCATTAGGAGTGATTTAGAATGGAATGATCATATAAAGTTTATCGTCGGTAAAGCAGATGCCAGACTGAGGAACACTGCAAGAATCCTAAGGAAATGCAATCCGAAAACAAAGGAAGTAGGTTACAGTACACTTGTTCGCCCACTGCTTGAATACTGCTCACCGGTGTGGGATCTGTACCAGATAGGGTTGATAGAAGAGATAGAGAAGATCCAACGGAGAGCAGCGCGCTTCGTTACAGGATCATTTAGTAATCGTGAAAGCGTTACGGAGATGATAGATAAACTCCAGTGGAAGACTCTGCAGAAGTGACACTCAGTAGCTCGGTACGGGCTTCTGTCAAAGTTTCGAGAACATACCTTCACCGAGGAGTCAAGCAGTATATTGCTCCCTCCTACGTATATATCGCGAAGACACCATTGGGATAACATCAGAGAGATTAGAGCCCATACAGACGCATACCGACGATCCATCTTTCCGCGAACAATACGAGACTGGAATAGAAGGGAGAACCGATAGAGGTAATCAAAGTACCCTCCGCCACACACCGTCGGGTGGCTTGCGGAGTATGGATGTAGATGTAGATGTAGAACGTGTGCGGCACTCCCTAAAGCCCTGGAAGACGGAAAAAAACGCTAATCGAAACAAAAGTCCACCTCTAAAACGTTAGTCAACAGATATATAAATAATCTGAAATGAATCTCCAAATCACATCGCAGAAAGAGCTCCGTCTGAATTGTTTATTAAATGCGTAGGTTACTACTGTATATATGCCTTCCAAGGCAGCGAGTAACCAGAGGGCTGAAAGCGATAGACAACCTTTGATTCGGTACCCAACTTTCTGTCACTTATACCTTCTGCCTACGGTGAACCTCTGTCTGTTTTTGAGTAATTTAAGAGGTAGTCATTGCAACCCCATCAGATTATACTATGGAGCAAGCAATGTCTCCCCTAGGAGAACGTGGATACTTCTTATTCTCTTTCTTCTATAGCCCCCAATATGAAAGATTTTCCTCGAATCTCCCAGTAAACAGATGCTTTAAACACACAATCATTTCATCGTACACACACACACACACACACACACACACACACACACAGTCGTAGAACATAAGATAGAAGTAATTCCCATATCCCGTACTCACGGAATGCGAGTGGGGTAGCAGATACAGAAATCTTGCATCGCCGTTCTAACATGCTGAAATCTCCATCGTACACCCATCAGATTTAGTAACAAGATAGCCCAGTGGATAGCGTGTCTAAAAATGAACACAGATGAAGCATGAAAACAGGGAGAACGTGTACTGAAATGTGGAAAAAGAAGCGAAACAGAAACTGTTAACAGTCCAAGCTCAGGATGTGCAACATCGAGCGAATTGCAAGAATGATGGCATCGTGATCGTCTGATCACAATGTGGGAATGCAAAACGGGAGATCCATTTTCGGTGTTGCCCATCTTGAGCTTGGACCGTTCACCTCTTCTGTTTTGCTTCTTTTTTCACAGTTCAGTACACATTCTTCCTGTTTTCGTGCTTGTTCTATTTTTAGTTTTTTACGGGCTATCCACTGGGCGATTTTACCACTGTACCTGAATGGGATGTGATGGCGAGTTTCTCTTGTAAGCAAAGACTAAATAGAAGTGGTTTCCCGTTGTGTTACTGTGGCCTGTTACGAAGTGTACGTCGACGTTGTACGGACGACTGTGATGAGTACTTGTAAGGTGTGATACTGGGTTTGTCTTGTTATCGACAAAGGGAAAGGGGAGGACGAAACCCGGTGCCGGAACATAGCCTATTCCTCGCGAATAGCTCCAAGGAGGCCAACTAGCGTCAAGTACCCATTCGACGGACTGATCTCCACCAACAGTGTCACAAACCCATCACTTCTTGAGACACTGTGGACTGGAATTTAATCCTGGATGTCGGTGCAAAGAATGCTGATCAGTTACTTTACACCACCAACTCTCGTCCCCTTGCCGACCAAATACTTGTAGTGAAAATTTTCAACCACCACAATTCGAACTGGCTGATCGAGTCAGCGCCACCTCCGCTACGAAGGTGCGTACGTTATATTACATTGTTTACTACTTTTCACTCATGTTAGTTAGTTTCATTACTGCATAAGACAGACAAAACTGAATGTTCTGCATCGAACTTCAACTCTATTGTTAATTAATAGATAATACTCTAGTGTTCGTAAAAGAAAACAGAGCATCTAGAGCGACTAGAGAAAGGACGTTCATAGTCACAGGACTTGTACATTAGTATGTTCTGCAGAAATGATTAGCATTTCCGTCACCTCGGTTCAGCATGTGTCCTGCTGCCTAGCAGGCACAGGGTCCGCTATGTGCCCTGATAACTTGTTCCATCGTGATGGCATCGACGCGTATAAGGTGCGAATGGGGTCCTGTGGTACAGCCATCCATGCTGCTTTCACCTGGTTCCAAAGATCATCTGTGGTGGTTGGCGTTGGTTCATAGTGCTGTCGTTTCACCCTATCCCACACATTTTCAACTGGCAACACGTCTGGTGATCTGGTGGGCCAGGGCAAAAGGCCTACATCCTGTGACACCAAGAACGTACGTGTTCGTGCAGCAACATGAGGTTGTGCATTGTCTTGCTGAAAAATGGCGTGTGGGGTATTGTTGTAAAATTGGTATGTCTGCGGGTAGCAGAAAGTCATTCACGTAGGTCATACTGGCCACAGTGCCCTGGACACGCATCAACTGTAATTTTTGGTTGTACCCAACAGCACCAAACAGCATAAGGCGCTGTATGTTTTGTGCAAATGCAGTCACTCGGAGGAGGCTTCTCCCCCAGCCCGCGGCGAACGAAAATGCGGCCATCATTTTCAAATAAGCAGAACCTGGATTCGTCCGAAAACACTATCTGATGTCATTCCTGTCCCCAGTGACGTCGTTCCATACACCATTGCCGTCTAGCGTGTTTCTGCACATTCTTCAAACATAGGCGAGGAAGTGGGCGACGTGAACGTAACCGATGCCGTAATAAACGGCGACGAACTGTCCCCCCTGATAGTGTACCACGCGAAACACCGCTCCTCTGATTCGCCAGAGCCGAGGAAGGCGCAGATCTGCCCTACAATGCCACTCGGAAGAGGTGTCGATCTTCTCGGCAGGTGGTCCTGGTGGTGCGACCTGACCCACCTCGTCATCTCGTCGTGTCCTACGTCCTTCCATGAACTATTCTGCACATACCCGTTACACTGCCGAAACACTTTTTCCCACACGAGTAGCAGTTTCCACGATGGATGCAACACATTTTGTCATTGCTATAATGCGCCCTCTTTCAAAGTAATTGATTTGACGGTATGGTTCGCACATACGTGTGCGGGGCATCCTGCACGTCCGCTCAAGTCACTCTGAACCTTACCTTTGGTTTAGAGCGACGACGAAAGCTGGAGGCGATGTTTACCAGTGGCCGGTGTTGCGCCGCGGTGTCAGTGTTGGCCCTGAATGCGTAGACCGATATGGTTCAAACGCTAATCATATATACAGAAGATACTAATATACAGGTCCCGTGAATTTGACCGTCCCATCTCTAGTCGTTCAAGGCGTCCTGTCTTTTTTTTATGAACACAAGTGTATATTAATCCATAAACTTCAACATGCCTCGAAACCAAGTGTTCTTGGGGCAGTTAGTAGTCCACAATACAGCCTCACAGTGAACTGACAACTTTTGATCCTCAAACCAGACATCAATCATATTTTCTTCCCTATAAGAGCAATTTGCCGTATGTACCTCACTGGAAACATACGGTCGAGACGATGTCTTCCATAGTTATTGCTCCAGCCACCAATTTCGTTGCTCCTAAGTAGCAATGAGGCCGAAATTGCTGAGCGTCTCTTCTGCCAAGACAGAAGCATTTCTGATATTAAATATGTGTAATACTTATTTTAGTCTCACCATATAGCTCCTCGTTAATACGTTTCAACAACTGATCCATTCGTGTGTGACTTGGTTAACTACTTCAGTCTGAATGTAACCAACAACGGTATAATTTCAGTCACCCACTCATAGATGAATGCAGGATAGTATTAAGCAGCTCTTGGTAATACTGAAAAAAAGAAGAAACACTCCCTCCTGTGCACATTTATATCAGCTTAATCACTGAGGACACACATATAAAACAATGATCTATTAATTGCAAGTATGAAAGCACTGGCGGTTTTATAAAGTACACTCGACGATGAGTCACTGGTAATAACTGACCACAAATTACAGAAACCTGATCTGCACAAGACAGGAAGTGTTTTCAGTTCTTTAAACCTAGATTCCTATTGCATTATCAAATTCGTACTGTTACAATTAAACATTAATATTTCATCATTTTAAGATTTTATAAGTACTAGTAGATTTTAGAACCGTGTGCTATCAATTCGGTCTTCGTCGGCTCCTGTTCTTTATACCTGTATGGGTTCAATCAGGCTTTTTGTTGTACGTTTGCTTGCAGTCCCAAATTCTCATTACAGTCTCATATCAGCGAGCCCTAAGAAACCGGTGGTAGGGACTGCACTACCCTGTGTTTCATACACCACTCCTGCAGTTGCGCGTTAATACTGTCTTTTGCGGAGTTCCTGCTCTACTTTACTCCAGTGCAGCGACATATAGTTTTAAAAAAATGAATTTTGCAGTTCAAGACCTTTTCCAAAACAAAACAAAATACAACAATATCAATTGTAGATATATCCAACGTGCACACGGTGAATATATCCAAAAGTGACATGTTAGCTTCGATGTGACATCGTTATTTACTAACATCTCAGTATCACATAAAATTGAGATCATAGGGGATATAGTTGCTACAGATGTCTGTGACTTAAGTGAATTATGTCATCGATCCACATATTTTAAATACAGTGGTGAATTCTGTGAATAATTTGACGGTCTTGTTATGGGCTCAAGTTTCTGGTCAACAGCAGCTGACATTTTTATGGAACATTTTGAGCAACAGGCTTTACGTTGTGCTCCTTTGTAGCCTTCCTGTTGGCTCTGCGGACATTTGTTATATGACCACACGACGATGATGAGCTTCGTGGGTTTCACAATTTCTTAAATGGTACTCACCCCAAAATCAACTTTACCCTGGGGGTTGAGAGTGAGGCCGGTCACCCGTTTCTAGATATAGATAGATAGATATAGATAGATATAGATAGATCTACATAGAAGATCTGACAACACACTTGGACAAAGAGTGTATAGAAATCCTACTAACACAAATACGTATTTAGATGACACTTCGAACCACCACCCCGACCAGAAGCAAGCAGTACTCAACAGTCTTCACGTGCCTTGCGTACTAGTGATAGCAACATCTCGGAACTAGCTAAGGAATCCAACGTTTATCTAAGAAACGTCCGAGAAGCTATTGAAATTTCTAAGAATGCATGTCACTTCATTGGATGATGATGATGATGATGTTTGGTTTGTGGGGCGCTCAACTGCGTGGTTATCAGCGCCCGTACAATTTCTCAACCTTTGCTCAGTCCAATTTCGCCACTTTCCTGGATGATGATGAAATGATGAGGACAACACAAACACCCAGTCATCTCGAGGCAGGTGAAAATCCCTGAACCCGCCGGGAATCGAACCCGGGACCCCGTGCTCGGGAAGCGAGAACGCTACCGCGAGACCACGAGCGGCGGACACACTTCATTGGAGATGATGGCTATAGGCTTCCAGCATCGTGGCTCCCTGCCATCAGGGAAGCGGAGAAAATGGCTCTAAGCACTATGGGACTTAACATCTGAGGTCATCAGTCCCCTAGACTTAGAACTACTTAAACCTAACTAACCTAAGGACATCACACACATCCATGCCCGAGGCAGGATTCGAACCTGAGACCGTAGAAGTAGTGCGGTTCCGGACTGAAACGCCTAGAACCGCTGGGCCACAGCAGCCGTCTCAGAGAAGCGAATATGCGGCATGGCGTGCGGGCAATATAATCAGCGCCCTGGAAACCACCTCTGCGGACAATAATATTTTGGATAAACATTCCCCCCTCTCATACTCTGCCCGTTTCTCTTCTAGCCAATGGTGGGGACCCACCAATAGCAACAAAATGTTCAAATGTGTGTCAATTCCTATAGGACCAAACTGTTGAGGTCATCGGTCCCTAGACATACACACTACTTGAACTAAGTTATGCTAAGAACAACACACACACCCATGCCCAAGGGAGGAATCGAACCTCCGGCAGGAGGGGACGAGCAATCAGTGACATGGCGCCTCTAACCGCGCGGCCACTCCTCGCGGCCCAATAGCAACAGGACGAATTTTAACCAATAATTCTCCAGCATAAGTGGCCCACCAATGGTAGCCAAAGGAGTTTTAGCCAATAACCACATTCTTCAGCATTAGCGCAGGAAAACTTCTCTTACTATCGATTGAGGATATTTTTTACCGAGTAATCCCACTTCTCCAGCAGTTGCACGGAAAACTCCCTTTCATAAGAAATACGACACTGGTCTCTGACAGTGCTCAATCTACAGTGGACACTACATGATCTTGAAGAAAATCCCAGCAGAGGGGTCGAAAAGCCTATTGTTTGAAGAAATGTAATGCAGCCTAACAATCCAGAAGGTTTTAATTTCTATGACAACGACCACGATGTCCTGCACACTTACGTAATTAACTTGCAATAGTACTTTTGCAAGTGTTAAATTTCTCGAAGTAGTACATGATTCAGCTTGAAGAGCATTCAGAACAAACGTTGCTGGATTTGACGTGATATAACTTACAATCGATGGTGTAACTTTGGGTGGTGAGCTAACCATAGAGTCAGACTGTGTGTTTGAAGAAATGGAAGACGCACATAATAAGGAAGATACCGACGTTTCCTTCTCTATTTTATCCAACTGTTCATCCAGAAGTAGCTGTTAATGCAGAAGAAACAGGAATTTAGCTTCTGTTTTACGTTCGTCACAAAATTTCCTGAAATCAGAGAGCGTAGACTGAAAAAAAGAAACATTCAGTCAGAATCATCACTTTATGACTCCCGGCATTTTTTCGTTTCAGTAAGTTTTTTATTTCCAGGTTTGGCTTGTATTCGTTGCATATGAAACAAAGAAACACGAGGCAGTTCTGTACTTCGCATAGCAGACCGTAGCAGACGACAGTAGCCCAGTAGGAGACAACCTCCAGTATGTCTTCTCTGTTGATCCGGTGTATAGTTGCCAGCCTCGTAGCAGACAACCTGTTGATCCATTGTCGTCGTGGGACAGGGGATGCTTAAATATTTAACAAAGAGACAAATGGCTGTTTGGCGAATTTCTTTGTGAAACCTCCAATATAGCTCACGTACATTGCAGAGAATGGAAAGAGGAATCGTTCTCCTTCCACTGTTAAAAACGATTTCGACACGTTCGCTATATTTCGTATGCAGCAATGTATGGCCTAAAACTTACTAAACGTAAACTGATCAGAAGTTCTGATTCACACAATTTTAAAGGCAGTTTTGATGACTCGAAATTTATATCGTATGTTGCAGATGCATGGAGCAACCATCATTCCCTGTTGCGCCGGGCAATATGGTAGAGATGCCTGTCAGTCTCGTACCACTTCTGTCTCAGTGTGAACCAGTTAAATTGCTTCAACTACTTTCCCAGGCACTCCACCAACGCGGGTTGCTTCTGCGTCATATCGCAAGTTGCTTCGCCCATCATATTACATCAACTCAGTGAGAACACGCCTTATGGGGCTTCGTTTAGAGTACTTCTATTCGAGAGGAGTTAAGAGGCTGAGATCGGTTCTTATATGGGCAAAAGACCTCGACCTAGTAATCACACTGTCTAGACGGCGGCTTCACAGCAAACGTGCTCCAGGAGCAGACTTGAACACAGGCCTGCAAGCAGCGAGTACAGTACCTCTTCCACCGACAAAGGGAAAACAGTGGGGAGTAGACGTGTTTAAATGAGGAAATCGATCCTCATGGAAGTGCTTGGCGAAATGTAGACTGTCTTTATAATCCCTGTGGGAACCTGCCCACTCGTTTCTTATAGGGTGCCTAGGAAGGTGTTTTCTCGGACAGCTAGGCAACATACTAGCAAATCATATTAATGGAGTTTATTATAATAAACTGAATTGACAATACATAACTTTGAATAGCTGACGATATGCAAATAATCAGTGTCCTTCACTATATGCAATTTCCATGAAAGCTAATCACACAAGTGCAAAAGTCACTGCTGTCGTTTATATCACTGCTCGCCTTCTAGTGCGACTCTTCTAGTGCTGCTCATCTCGTGCGGCCGGGGCTAGACGGCGCGAAGCTTTTATTCTCTTCGTGTAGAGGCCGCTCCTGTTTTGGTGCCGTCCTAGTCATCGTACTGTTGACTGAGGTCGTCTCACAGCCCTCTCTGCAGTATCGCTCTTGAACTTCGTGCCGGTGCTTGTAGTTACGCCGAAACATTCCCTGTCGCATTACAGAACAATTGTTTCAAGCTGCGGGTCAGCGCAAATTGGGTACTAGAAACTTTTTCACTAACCCATTTACATTCGCCACAAATCACGATTCTTTTCCCGTATCACTGGCGCTCCGTCTGCAGACACAAAAACTAATAAATTTCATCATAAACCTACATTCAATGCACCTCTCAAACGCTGATGAGAATGCAAGATCTCACTCCAGCAGTGTGCCTGCGTTACTTACACTCTCACAGAAAGCTAAAGAAAACGCAACAAACTCTTTACAAAGATTTCTCGTGCTGGCTCTGAACGTCATAGGGCATAACTTGTTTCGGAAGCACCATTGTGATGTATGACAATGCACCACGTGAAACTTTTCTACCTAAAGTGGACATGAATCTTCAGCTTGCCACTGTTAAATATTATTTTATGAAATCGGCATCTGTGAACGGACGCAAGTACTTCGCTGAAAGTATTGCCGTTTTGCAGCTGATTCGAACGGTAGATTCACTTGATCACTTTTTTCTCTTCAGAGAGGTTCCTTGTATACTCTCAGGTCTTTCACATTTTTCATTTTCTTATTATTTGACACGTAGTGGCTTTTTAAACTGAACATCTGATAGTATTCACCGTGTAATATGATACACTAAACATTTTGCGCACTCATCTTTTTGCGTAAAAATTCCTCGCAGTGCGAACTGAAGCTCCAAGACAACGTCAGTGTTACACAATGCTGACTAGCCACTGCTGCTGTTAGTCAAAACTGACTCTCCCCTATTTCTCAGTTGCGGCTTCTTCTGGTTGTCGCTACCACATGGCGACAGTCTGGTTTCTGTTCGCAAGAGATATAAAAATCACACCCATCGACAGTATGATGTCCAATCGCAACACTTCGGAAAAGACGCACAAAACTTAACAATCACTGGAAACGCTGCACTGAAATTCGGCACGAAGATGACACACCACAGACAAGGGCAGATGGAGGGGTGGGGACTTGGACAGATAAGGTGGAAAAAAAGGGGGAAGGAGAGGAGAAACAAAAGAGGGGTAACTGACGCAGGAAGAGGACTCAGAAAGGGGAGGAGGTGAGCAGGGCAGACGCGAGGGGGAATGGGGAAAAGCAGGCGAAGGAAACGAAAAAGTACTTGGGGGAGAGAAGGGACGCAGAGAGGGGGTAGGCAGAGAAAAAAACAGCATGCGAGGGGGTTGGGGGGTGGGGGAAGAGGAGTCCCAGGAAAAGGACAGAGGAAATGAGGGGGAAGGTGAGGATCAGAGTTTATAGGAGGGATAAATGGAGGGAGAGAGGGCATCATCCGGGAGGGGGAGCTGACAGAAACCACCTTGGGAAAGTAGTTGAAGTGTGTAGATATGGAGGGTAGGGGGGAAACAACAGTGAAGGCGCGGCAGAGGGTGGGGTTGGAGAGGAGAGGGGCAATCAGGGATGAGGGGGGATCAAGGCGGCGGGAGGTTTAGAGCATGCGGATATGTTCGAGGAATAGGAGTAGATGGGAGATGGGGGAAAGGAATCAGGTCGTAGAGGATCCACATGGGGGATGGGAGGCGTATATGGAACGCGAGGCGGAGTGCATGGCTCTCGAGGATCTGGAGGGACATAAATTTTTTTTTTATTTTGGGGGAGGGGATGCGGTTACTCAGGTGGAACTGGCATAACAGAGGATGGGACGGATTAAAGATTTGTAGGTGTGGAGGATGGTAGAGGGGTTCAACCCCCATGTCTGGCGGGAGAGGAGTTTGAGGAATCGGAGGCAGTTGTGGGCTTTCGATGGGCTAGAGCGGAGATGAGGGATCCAGGTGAGGTGACGGTCAATGGTGAGGCACAGGTAGGTTAGGGTGGGGGATCGAATGAGTGTTCGCCGGCCGAAGTGGCCGAGCGGTTCTAAGCGCTACAGTGTGGAAACGCGCGACCGCTACGGTCGCAGGTTCGAATCCTGCCTTGGGCATGGATGTGTGTGATGTCCATAGGTTAGTTAGGTTTAAATAGTTCTAAGTTCTAGGGGACTGATGACCTCAGAAGTTAAGTCCCATGGTGCTCAGAGCCATTTGGACCATTTTGAATGAGTGTTCGCACATTCCAGTATTTATACAGTCACAGCTGTGTGCGGCCGACATGTGAGGAAGATCACAAAGGTTTGAGTGACTGTGGTGCTATAGAATGATGTTGAAAATTAGATGGGATGAAAGGGAATGAGGAGGTTCTGCACAGAACTGATGAAAAAAGGAACATTCCGAAAAGACCGACAAGAAGAAGGGACAGGATTAAAGGATATTTATTTCGCCATCAGTGAATACCTTCCATTATACTAGAGGGAGCTGTATATGGAAAAAAATTGTAGAGGACTCTGAAACTGGAATACATTCAACAAATGACTATGGACTTAAGGTGGAAGAACTACTCTGAGATGAAGTGGTTAAGAATAAAAGAAGAGAAATTTAAATTGTGATTTTTGTCTGTGAACATCAAACATGAAACGTTGAAGTTGGGCGAATATTACTTGAATGTTAAGTTAAATATTCATGTGCTTCACAAATAATATTTTTTCCCTTAATTAAGAGTACCTTTAAATGGATCTAAGCTATCAAAACTGTCCAGCTATGCCTGTGTTTAATATGCTTGCTTGTATTGGGTCGGTTCGTACAGTCGCCGTAATGGTCAAGTGGTAGCGATACGCAGCTGCAGCCTCCGCAGAACGCACCGCTGTCGTTGTACGCCACTCTCCTGAAACGCTTATTTCAGTTTGTTTCATCACGTTAGACATACGCTTCCACCTACACTCGTAGCACACTATGGGATGTATGAATGTGGTCGTCTCAGCTTCTGGGAAGAGCACATTACTGAATTACAGTTGTAATGCAAAGAAGGCCTACTGCGAAGGAATCGGACCGCTTGCAGGCTCCAATTAACACCCATAAAGCTGCAGAGACGAATGTCTAATTGTGCCTATATGTAAACTTGAAGCGAAAATTTCCCATGTTTCTAAAATGATGAAATTGCTAACCTTTGAATAAATATTTATTTACACGACAGTTCTCCTTAAGGAAACAACCACTTTCGTATTCCTATTCACAAGAAATTGCGCCTAAGCGCGAAAATAAACTTAATTCTCTAACTAATTCCGTAATGGCAGCCGTGTAACAATACAATCAATACAATTACACTACTGGCCATTAAAATCGCTCACCAAGAAGAAATGCAGATGATAAACGGGCATTCATTGGACAAATACATTATACTAGAACTGGCATGTGATTACATTTTCACGCAATTTGGGTGCATAGATCCTGAGCAATCAGTACCCAGAACAATCACCTCTGGCCGTAATAACGGTCTTGATATGCCTGGGCATTGAGTCAAACAGAGCTTGGATGGCGTGTACAGGTACAGCTGCCCATGCAGCTTCATCACGGTACCACAGTTCATCAAGAGTAGTGACTGACGTATAGCGACGAGCCAGTTGCTCGGCCACCATTGACCAGACGTTTTCAATTGGTGAGAGATCTGGAGAATGAGCTGGCCAGCGCAGCAGTCGAACATTTTCCGTATCCAAAAAGGCCGGTACAGGACCTGCAAAAAGCAATCGTGCATTGTCCTGCTGAAATGTAGGGTTTCGCAGGGATCGAATGAAGGGTAGAGCCACGGGTCGTAACACATCTGAAATGTAACGTCCACTGTTCAGAGTGCCGTCAATGGGAACAAGAGGTGACCGAGACGTGTAACCAATGGCACCCCATACCATCACGTCGGGTGATACGCCAGTATGGCGATGACGAACACACGCTTCCAACGTGTGTTTACCGCGATGTCGCCCAACACACACGCGACCATCACGATGCTGTAAACATAACCTAGATTGATCCGAAAAATGACGTTTTTACTTTCGTGCACTCAGGTTCGTCGTTGAGTACATCATCGCAGGCGCTCCTGTCTGTGACGCAGCTTCAAGGGTAACCGCAGCCATTGTCTACGAGCTGATTGTCCATACTGCTGCAAACGTCGTCGAACTGTTCGTGCAGATGGTTGTTGTCTCGCAAACGTCCCCATCTGTTGACTCAGGGATCGAGACGTGGCTGCACGATCCGCTACAGCCACGCGGGTAAGATGCCTGTCATCTCGACTGCTAGTGATTCGAGACCGTTGGGATCCAGCACGGCGTTACGTATTACCCTCCTGAACCCACCGATTCCATATTCTGCTAACAGTCATTGGAACTCAACCAACGCGAGCAGCAATGTCACCGTACGATAAACCGCAATCGCGATAGGCTACAATCCGACTTTTATCATAGTCGGAAACGTGATGGTACGCATTTCTCCTTCTTAGACGAGGCATCACAACAACGTTTCACCAGGCAACGCCGGTCAACAGCTGTTTGTGTATTAGAAATCGGTTGGAAACTTTCCTCATGTCAGCACGTTGTAGGGTTCGCCACCGGCACCAACCTTGTGTGAATGCTCTGAAAAGCTAATCATTTACATATCACAGCATCTTCTTCCTCTCGGTTAAATTTCGCGTCTGTAGCACGTCATCTTCGTGGTGTAGCAATTTTAGTGGCCAGTAGAGTAGATCAGCTCCGACAACTGGTCTTTCTATTTTAGTATCTCGAGCCATAGTAAAAAGTATTATTCATCCAGTATCAGCCGGTCGGTGTGGCCGACGGGTTCCAGGCGCTTCAGTCGGAAACCGCGCTGCTGCTACGGTCGCAGGTTCGAATCCTGCCTCGGGCATGGATGTGTGTGATGGCCTTAGGTTAGTTAGGTTTAGGTAGTTCTACGTCTATGGGACTGATGACCTCAGATGTTAAGTCCCATAGTGCTCAGAGCCATTTGAACCAATCCAGTATCAAGGATGCTATATCTGCAAAGACTAGCATATCCTACACAGAGTTTATGTTCTCTGTCACTTTATTTAGCTGCCACAGATACGTTAATTGTCAAAACCACATAATGCGAAGATTGTTGAACTATTGCCTGTTCCTTAAACACAGTTGATGTACACAATCCATCTCAAAATTGGCTCATTTCTCATCTCTTAAGTCGATTTCATTACAAGTGCTAGAAAAGAATTCGTTGGGGTGCGAATAAACCTAGTCAGCGAACTGATGACTAAAATAATGTTCGGAAAGGAACATGTCCTCTCTGTCGACAACGTGACAGTGCAGATAACGATTATATTCTCTCAGGGACATTCACTTTCTCGTATTCGATAGACTTGCTCGGTGGAGCACCTGCTAATGCCAACTGCAGCCGTTCTGCTTGCCGAAGATGGAGCGACACACTAATAGGTGCCTAATTATACTATCGAAACCGATCGATGTTTTCTCGTTCCATCGATATGTGTAGTGATACCTAGTGCACACGTATATCCTAGTTGTATTAAACTGTAACCAGAGCAAACTGCGCTAGCTGCATCAGCTGCGCTCACAAGTGCGGAACTGCCGAGTGCAGACAGGAGTCGGAGTTATCGCATGGAAAATACACCCAGGGCTCTCGAAACGAGGCGTGCGCGCCCCCCTCGGGGCGGGGGTGCCGGCTCTGCAACCTGGTGGGGCGCGGAAAGTGCAGTCCTGGGGCGGTAATCCGGCCCAGCCGCAGCTGCGAGCGCCGCCGTCTCTTTAAGCTGGCAGGACGCGTTTCATTAATTAGACGATAACTGCGAGGGATTATGAAATTACAACGGGAGCAGCCCGGGGACGGGTGCTGCGGGAGACCGGTGCGGTGTATGCAGTGCCGGGGGTCGTCACGCTATTGGCGAAGCGCACAGTCAGTCTGCAAACAGCGGACCCGGGCCGCGCGCGCTGCCTCGGGCAACAAATTTTAATAAATCACTGGCTTCCGGCCGTCTGGCGTCCAATGAGCATCGCCAGTGGACGCTGCTTGTAGCATTAACTGCTGAGCACTGCGCAGGTTGCGAATCGTGGCGTAGCGTGTTTGTTAGTGGAGGTTCGAACAGCAGTGACCCGTGAACGAAGTGGATCAATACCAGCGTAGGCCTCGAGCTGCCGCAATTAGCTGAGTTGAGAATGAGTAGAAATAAATCCTTGATTGAATAAAAGTGGAAGTTACGGTTTAACGTCATGTGGTCGCAGAGGTCATTAGGAAAGAGTACAAGGTAGGATGGTACAAGAATGAGTAGGGACATCGGATCTCTCCTCGAAAGATTTGGGAAAATCACGGAAGAACTGAAGTTGGATGGCCGTACTGGGATCTGAACCACTGCTCAAAAAGTGATCACTTGGTCATCCTCACTTCATTGCAGGTGCACACCACGCTCGAACTCTTAAACGAATTGGCGAAATGTTGCGAGTAATGATGTTAGTGATCAATGAGAACTACATCAGTAGTTTGTGGATAAAGTGAGAATTTGTATCTGTCTGGAGGCATATTAGGGTAGTCCGTGTAGTTTTGATGAGCACTGTGTTCAGATGACGCAGTAACGTGCTCATCTGCATAGTGAAGAGGTGGCCTGGGTTCGAATCTCAGCCTGGCAAAATTTTTCACTTTTCCCCATTGATTTAGGTCAATGCCCTCTAGCAGTTAATGTTAGTTATGTCTTTGTTTCGTTGTGTCCTGATTCACAATGGCTGCAGGATGGAGTCCAAAGGAACAGACACTACTGGCCATTAAAATTGCTCCACCAAGAAGAAATGCAGATGATAAATGGGTATTTATCAACAAATATATTATACTAGAACTGACATGTGATTACATTTTCACGCGATTTGGGTGCATAGATCCTGAGAAATCAGTACCCACGACAACCACCTCTGGCCGTAATATCCGCCTTGATACCCTTGGGCATTGAGTCAAACAGAGTATGGATGGCGTGTACAGGTACAGCTGCCCATGTAGCTTCAACATGATACCACAGTTCATCAAGAGTAGTGACTGGCGTATTGCGACGAGCCAGTTGCTCGGCCACCATTGACCAGACGTTTCCAATTGGTGAGAGATCTGGAGAATGTGCTGGCCAGGGCAGCAGTCGAACATTTTCTGTACCCAGAAAGGCCCGTACAGGACCTGCAACATGCGGTCGTGCATTATCCTGCTGAAATGTAGGGTTTCGCAGGGATCGAATGAAGGGTGGAGCCACGCGTCGTAACACATCTGAAATGTAACGTCCACTGTTCAAAGTGCCGTCAAAGTGCCATCGGTTACCGAGGCGTGTAAGCAATGGCACCTCATACCATCACGCCGGATGATAACGCAGAATGGTGATGACGAATACACGCTTCCAATGTGCGTTCACCGCGATATCGCCAAACATCGATGCGACCATCATGATGCTGTAAACAGAACCTGGATTCATCCGAAAACAATGACGTTTTGCCATTCGTGCACCCAGGTTCGTCGTTGAGTACACCATCGCAGGCGCTCCTGTCTGTGACGCAGCGTCAAGGGTAACCGCAGCCATTGTCTCCGAGCTGATAGTCCATACTGCTGCAAACGTCGTCGAATTGTTCGTGCAGATGGTTGTTGTCTCGCAAACGTCCCCATCTGTTGACTCAGGGATCGAGACGTGGCTGCACGATCCGTTACAGCCACGCGGGTAAGATGCCTGTCATCTCGACTGCTAATGATTCGAGGCCGTTGGGATCCAGCACGGCGTTACGTATTACCCTCCTGAACCCACCGATTCCATATTCTGCTAACAATCATTGGAACTCAACCAACGTGAGCAGCAATGTCACGATACGATAAACCGCAATCGCGATAGGCTACAATCCGACTTTTATCAAAGTGGGAAACGTGATGGTACGCATTTCTCCTCCTTACACGAGGCATCACAACAACGTTTCACCAGGCCACGCCGGTCAACTGCTGTTTGTGTATTAGAAATCGGTTGGAAACTTTCCTCATGTCAGCGCGTTGTAAGGTTCGCCACCGGCACCAACCTTGTCTGAATGCTGTGAAAAGCTAATTATTTACATATCACTGCATCTTCTTGCTGCCGGTTAAATTTCGCGTCTGTAGCACGTCATCTTCGTGGTGTAGCAATTTTAATGGTCAGTAGTGCATTTATATAGTGTCTGTTCCTATAAATTGGCAATGGACACTGAACAGCTATTGAGGCAGCAGTCGAATAAAGTCACTGTAAATCAAAAGAATCTTCTTACTAATTGTCTTAGTGAGCCATGGGGGAGTTGCTGGCGCCAGTGATTCTCTTATATAGTAGGGGCAGTAATCCCGCTCGTTCTGGCATGCGCGTTTTCTCTTTGGTTTTCCTCTTCTGGCAGCTATTTAAACGCGGCGGTTCCCGTTTTGCCTGTCTTGTTTTTCCGCTCCGGGGCCCTAGTGGTCGTGCTTGCCCGTTTCTTGGGCTTATGTTGTGTTGGCGAGTCTCGGAGTCACCGTTACGGAGGAGTGCTGGTTGCTCGCGGATCTGTGTTATGATCTAAGGAGGGTGTCGGCGGCGGGCTGGTGGTAGTGGCCTCCAATGCACTACCAAGTGTGTATATTGTACTGCCTAATGCTGGATGCCTATGTATACTATGTGGATTCTCGTCGTTTTCTGCTGCGAACGGTGGACATCAGCTATTTCTTTGAAGTTATGTTTGTGATTAATCTGATAGTAATTTGTGTTTACAGCCGGAAACAGCGATTCTTACCTGATTATCCCCACCGTGACTGGAATAAGGAATTCCCTCTTGGTTCCCGTATATGTTGAGTAGTGCTGTTAAGATTGTAAAACATCGCTCAGTGACAGGAGCACTAAGCGTGAGTAGCGTGAAGGCTGCATGAGTCATTCTAGAATAGTGCGCAGGCCATGTTTAGTGTTAAGGCAGTGTGCTTGCAATGTTACTTGAGTATTTTATGATTTATCCTGTGGTCCTCATTTGGAGGTCTGTGACTGTGGTGTCTTGTATTACCGGTTTTTATGCTCTTGGTTGGGCAGGCGGTTAACTTCTCCAGACTTGTTATTGGGGTCTGCCTGTAAGTGTAAAGAATTATGAACTGTAAATAATTTTCCATGCTGTTTGTTTGAGGTCTTGCATATGCCAAGAGTATTTAATTTGAAAGGAGGGCATATCTCTGAAATAAGAAGGTTTATGTTGTGTTCTTTGGTTTGGTTGTCTGTCCTTTTTTTTTTTAGTGTTACGATGTACTACGAGCGGCGAGCACAATCAGTTCCGGGTTGATCAGTACAGGAGACGGTGTCTTGTTAGAAGTATGTTCAGACTGCTCGGCGCTACTTGGCTGTATCCTCTGAGAGGCGCTGCTCGCCCCAGTAGTTGACCGAAGTTGGGTATTCTCTCTAAATATTTGGAGATACCTCTCGTTAATGCGTTCGAGTTGCGTTAAGGTGCATCCCCTGTTCCTAGTGGTTTGGTCACTCTTGTTTCAGGGTGGATCATCCGTTGGGCTGTGTCCGCTGTTGCGTGGAAGTTAAACTGACTGCTAATATTACTGTCTTTTCTGCCTAATTATTGTTGTTATACTTGAAAAGAATTTCACGAACGAGTTCAGGCACTATATAATTGGTGGAATTTCGTTGTTCTATGATGTGTCTATTGGTCTAAGATTCCCGTTGGGGATTTTGCTCCTTTACTTGGAATTTGTTTCTTAATATTCTGTACTCTTGCTTGTTTTATGTGAATTTAGTCCCGGTAAATTCCTGTTAAATTTGTGTTCAATTATGTTTGTCATCTATATTTATCTGGGACTATTTGTTGTTTAGTTAAAAGGAAGGATCTTGTTTCATTCAGTGTAATCTTAAAAAGACTCTATAAGGTTTTTAAATATATTTATTCTTGTTGGCAATTGGAAGGTTTTTAAGAGATTTTGTACAACTGTTTTTGGGAATATTTGTAATAAAACTTTTTGAACTACAAGCCTGTGTTTGCGTTTTCTTGTGACTCACGTTCCACTTAGCATAAACCTTCTTGGCAATAAATGCTGAACAGTTACTGAGGCAAAAGGCCAGTAAAGTCACTATAAACCGAAAAGGAACTTCTTACTAAGAGTCTTAGCATCCTGTACAGCGTTCTAAAGGGACTATCAATAACTACATCCAAAAAGAACGAAATAGCTCTAAATTACAAGAATGAAGATTGGTCACCACGTCAGAGCCACAACGGAGGATCTGCGACATGAAGACGGAAGCGGACTGTGAAAGCCTAGCGATGGATCCGAAGTGAACTCCTGACTGACTGAAATGCGAGTGTATTTAACACCTAGTCCAGGAAGTCCACTGAGAAATGGCTGATTGTACAGGGCATGAATGACGGCAAACATACCATCTGGGCGCCAGAGTACAGGTGGTCCTATTTGCCGTCATGTGGCCCACACGAGGAAAAGGTCTCTGGTACTAATGATCTCAAACAGTATTTGGGTTCCCATCTGGTGGCCGTGCAGGACCTACTCGATGTTGTGTGTTACATGCAAGGAAGATGGCTGCCGGAGTAGCCTGGCTGTAATGTGGATTGCTGGCAGAGTAGGCGCAGACCCACAGTACAGCACTTTGTATTACATCACTTGGTCTTAACTGGAGATGGGTTGGAGTGGGAAAGGAGAAGGATGTTGAAAATTTAAGATAGTGCATTGAATATTTCAGTACTGTTGTTGAAAGTTGGTGTTCCTTGTTTAGGTAGATTGGATGAGTTTTTCAAGGACATAATATTATTTAATCAGGATTAGAACAGTGTTGTTGGTATGTAATTGACGGTCACCAACTAAGAAGGCATTGTTATCAAGAGAGAAATCTATACCATTTGTGTAGTATTCTACTTGTACCAAGGCACTAATAACCAATCAAAAGCCACAAACATACCGAATCATGGCACTTGACATGTCAGTTCCAGTATCTCGTCAGTCCAGCAGTATTGACGCGGAGTTAGTTATTTTTTTCTGGATCATTATTTTATTTCCCTCGCCAAAAACAGTGGGGAAGGAGCTGCAGTGGAACAACGCCCTGATATTCCGCCAGAAAATTAAAAATACACTACATACAGAAGGAACAAATATGACTGAAAAGTGAAATATCCTAAATTCTATAAAATGTAATTTTTATATGTTTACATGAAATTTAACTTGATTTTTGTAATGGAACTACAGGCTAATTGATTAAGTGGGTTATTATAAACAACATTTTTACAACAAACAACTTGGCACAATACAATCAGCAGAGTCGGTGCCTCCAGCTGGTACAAATTAAGAAAAAAATGCAATCAAGGTTCTCAGGTACAACAGCCAAAATTAAAGAAACATACGACCTACCCACGGCACAAATACTAAAGTAAAGAAAAGACAAATGGGAATTTTACAACTATGCAAATTCAGATATTGTCTTCATTACCTGACTAAGAAACCTTTCATTAACATTATTCATTAGCATTTGCAATTGATGTGGGCGTGTAGAAGAACCTCCACCACACTCGATAAGACTTGCAAGTACTTATACGTCACCTGATGCAATTCCAGTGTTCTATCCAGCAGCATTAGCCACCTGACCAATGTTTACTCCCCCTCCCCCTGATACTGCGCGCCACTTGTAGACTGTATGCCCTCTATTGCTCAGCAGACGTTACATGTCATAGCTGCAAAATTCAAACTTGTATAGTGGAACGGTGCCATATATGTCACGGCAATATCTTTTTTTAAATTAAAATTGAAGGAATGAAAGGTAGAGATAACAGCAAAGACATATATTTAAAACACGGTTTACTAAAATTTGGGAGGCCCTGTACTGCAGAAATATTAGTTTTTGGAGGGGAAACATAATATGTTGTGTGGGTTTGAAGGATGCGAGTACAAATGCACGGATCCTTTGGGTAGTATCTATGGAAACAGAGGTAGGTGTTAGGGTAGAAAGCAGGAACAGAGAAATTAATGACAAGTTTAGTGCGCAGACACGGCCGTAGTAGAAAGCGGTGAAGGGATAGGGAATACTGTAAGTCGGAAGAGGGAGCACTGATGTTGGGCGGGATAGGTGAGATACAGATGTAGTTCACAGCAGCCGTGAATGCCGGGGATAATGTCATTGCCAGCGAGGTGAAGTTGTTTTAAGGTGATTTGGGATATTACGGAATATGTGTAGGTGTAGGAACGGTGTGATGTCTTGGTACGGGGGCAGCAAGATTCCTGGATTAGCGATGAGATGGGGAACAATAGAGTTACTGAAATCTAGAAGGGCGGCGATATTATTTATAAAGCCCATGTGTTCATCTTCGACAGCACGAGGGGTTGCCGTTATCCCATCACAAGGAATAAATATCTGCCTGAAGGTGTGACTGGCAGTTACTGTCTCGTCATTCAAACCTCTAATTTGTCGATTCTCGAATACAACAGTTACGTCCCGGACTTTTATTTGGAACTCATTTTCACTGTGCGGTGTTATGTTTGGTGATAGTACGTTTTTTCGTTAGTACTGTTTTGGACATGACTTTCAGTATAATGTTTGCTATTCATATAATTTTCTCCTATGCACTTAGCGCCAATTTTACCTTCCATGGGCTGTACGGTCCCCGGCATTAACGTGGATCGTTTCGTGTAACGACACAAGATCGATACCATAACTGCTATTAGGTATCAAATAGGCAGTGCCTACCTGCTAATGGAGACACCTTTCTTATGAGATTTCCCAAGATTTTTGTGTCTGTACTTAAAAACATGAATTTTCGAAGGACTTGTAAAGCTAGTTCATTCACCATGGAGAGGGGTGCGTAAGTTTGTAGAGGAATCACGAGTTCATAGCAACAGCAGGAGACGAGTACATTGGATACTCAAACATCATTTTGTTCACTGGCGACACATTGAAGCGAAAATATCTCGTGTCCCCATCTTAACACGACTCATTCACCAAGCTGTTAATGATATCCAGTATGTCCACCAGCAATTACATAAAAGTAATCCACATGTGGATTAACTCACAAAGATGAACGATTGTATAGATGTTTCCAATAAGATGGTGAGTATACTGAGTGCAAAGATTTGGAGTGCAGTACGCCCGTGAAACATTATGCCTCCCCACACCATAACATGTGGACCACCAAAATGACCAAGTTCGATACCGTCCTAGGTGAATTACGCACCCAGGAACACTGTCGAACATGGTCCTTTCGTTGAACCAAGTGTTGCGGTGCGAGGAGGCATAATGTTGCGTGGACATACGGAGCTCCAAATCTACGAATACAGTACATTAAGCGGTTAACATTATAATAACTCTGCACTCTTTCCTAGTGTGCGTCTATTCAGAGGTGCATTCGCCACTGACATTTTATGGATGTCAATACGCAACCGCTTGTAACTGCGCCGGTTGAGGAAGTGTTCAGATGAGAAGATATTAGGTGAATGGACAGGTCTACCCGTTTTCCTGACTTAAATACCGTCGACCACGTGTGGCACGCGTTGGGGAGACGTGTTGAAGCACGTCAATGTGCACCAACTTCCATCCAGCGATCACCCGAGCTGATGGCGGAATGGAACGCCCTACCAGAAGAACCCCTTACCAACTTTGTGGCAAGCATGGGGGCGCATTACAGAGTATACACCGCCACCCATGATGATCACACATCATATTAAGAAACGTTCCATCTTCTCGCAACGTCTAGTGGACCCTCATAAATCGCGATGACATGAGTTTAAGTATTGTTGTGAATAAAAGCGTAGTTTCTGTTCCTCTCATTGCGTATTTCTTTTTGTTATCATCTGTAGTATATTGCCTGCCGGAGTGGCCAAGCGACTTCTAGGGGCTACAGTCTGGAACCGCGCGACTGCTACGGTCGCAGGTTCGAATCCTGCCTCGGGCATGGATGCGTATGATGTCCTTAGGTTAGCTATGTTTGAGTAGTTCTAAGTTCTAGGGGACTGATGACCTCAGCATTTAAGTCCCATAGTGCTTAGAGCAATTTGAACCATTTTTTTTTTAGTATATTGTAGCAGTTCTTTCTATGTATGATCCAAGTTTCTTCGAGCTATGTTACTTGGCGGTGAGACATGACGCGAAAGTTACTTAGGTTACTAAATTTTGTACACCAGTAAAAAGCTGCTGTCCCTCCAGCATCGCCCTAAACGGTTGCAATTCATACTTATTGGTGTAATTAGTATTACGATCATATGCTAAACATTATCACACATGGCTTAACAAAGTTGTTTCGTTGTATTTTAACGTTGGTTTTACTGGATTATGGTGGATAACATATTAAAGAGAGACATTGTTTGAAGCATCTTGTTTATGTATGTTGGATTTTAGAATTTCAGCATTTCATTATCGAACGTAAGCAAAACATGGCATAAATGGCATAAATGGCAACGAGACATCTTCCGAGGTTATGCTGATGCCTGCGGCATTTATCTATATTTGGTGCCACTTTGGTGACATTGACTTCTATGCCAACAATAGTATATGACCTTATATGGGATATTGTACACCACCAAGTTATGTGAATGGAATCAGGGCATGTTTACAGAATTTTCTTTACGTGGTGTCCCCTAACCATATACTTGTTGAGAGACATTGTACAGGTATACTCTATTTAATTATGCAAAATTACTAAAAGAAAAAAACAAAAAATGGATAAAGATCATGTTCCGCTCACTCAAACACAAAAAATATTTTTAAAAAGGGCCGCCTTTATTTCATACTTTTACGTGTCAGGGATACCAATGTGGCTACAGCCGTTTCCTTCTGTATTAGGAGGTACTTAACATCTCCATTCTCTGCGATGTGTTGTTTCCTTCTTGATACTGCTGTATGTACTGATGTCTGGCACACCATCCAGGATCTGACGTTTATCCCTCCGTCACCCACTCTTTCACATACCTCTCTAAGATGATCCTCCTTCCTTCTTATTATATGCCCAATCCACTTCCTTTTTCTTCCATTTATTACATTCAGCAACTGTCTTCGCTCTCCCACACTCCTCAGCATCTCTTCAGTTTTCCATCTATGCATCTGACTTATTCTTTTCATCCTTCACCATGTCCATACGTCAAAAACTTCCAGCCTTTCTCTGACTTTCTATCTCATGTCCATTTTTTAGTACCATACGTCAGGAAATTCCACATAAAACACTTAATTAGTTTTTGTCTCAAATTGCTGCAAAAAATTCTACCTTTCTGATAAAATGTCTCTTTCGCCATTGTTTTTTGTTTTTTCGAGTCATCTGTCCTCTTACTTGCCTGATGCCACCTGCCACGAATTCCTCTTCTGTGCCAACCTCTTCATTTCAGAGTAGCAATTGCAACCTACTTTCTCACATTTTCCTCTCGAGTTTCTACCTTGTACAGCTCCATCTTGTACCATGGAAGTTATTCCCTGATGTCTTAACAGATGTTCTACCATTATGTCTCCTTTTTTTTGTCAGCGTTTTCCTCATATTTCTTTCCCAGTCAACTCTGTAGAGAGACTCTTTATTCCTTACCTTTGTCAATCTAATTATCAGTATTCTTCCGTAGCACCACATTTCAAATGTTTAACTTCTTTTTTTCTACTTTTCCCACTGTCCATGTTCCACTACCATACAAGGCTGTGCTCCAAATCTAAGAAATTTCTTTCTCAAATGAAGGCCTATGTTTGATACCGAGGAGTGCCCTTTTCGACAGTGTTAGTCTGCTTTTTATACCACCCTCGCTCCTTCTGTCATGTGTAATTTTGTTGTCCAGATAGCAGAATTCCTGAACTCCATCTACTTTGTGACCACAAAACCTGATGTTAAGTTCTCGCTGTTCTCATTCCTGCTGCTTCTCATTACTTTCATCTTTCTTTGATTTACTCAGAAGTCCATACTCTATACCCATTAGACTGTTCATTCCATTCAGCAGATTCCCTAATTCTTCTCCACTTACGTTGAGGATAGCAACGCCACCAACGAATTTTATCATTGATCTCGTTTGTCCTTGAATTTTCCGTCATTGCCTCATTGATGTACAGACTGAACAGAAAAGACTACATGCCTGTCTTACATACCTATTAATCCAAGCACTTCGTTCCCTCTTCCTCTTGTACGTATTATATACTACCCGTCTTTCCCTATAGCCTGCATCCCTTTTTTCTTAATATTTCGAACATCTTGCGCAATCTGACACTGTCTAAGGCTTTTTTCAGTTCTACATGTCTTATGAACGACTCTTGATACTTCTTCTATCTTGTTTCCATTATCAACTGCGACGTCAGAACCCCTCTCTGATACTTTTATCTTTTCTAAAGCCAAACTGAACGTAAACAACATACCATCAGTTTTATGTTGCACTCTTCTGAATATTATTCTTGCGATATACTTGGACGCATGAGCAGTTAATCTGATTGTGCGATAATTCTCGCACTTGTCGGCTCTTGCAATCTTCGAAATTGTATGGAAGGCGTTTTCTCGAAAGTCTGATGGAATCTCAAAGATTCATACATTCTGCATAGAAACGTGAATAGTCGTTTTGTTGCCTCTTACAACAATGACTGAAATTGCGATGGACTGTTACCTATCCCTTCTGGCTTATTTGACCTTAAGTTTCCAAAGCTCTTTTAAATTCCGATTCTAATACTGAATTGCTTTCCACATCAACTGCTGTTTATTCTTCTATCACGTCATCAGACAAGTGCTCCCCCTCATAGAGGACTTTAATGTACTCTTTCCTTCTATCCGGTCTCACCTCTGCATTTAACAACAGAATTACCACTGCACTTTCAGTCCGGAAACGCGCTGCTGCTACGGTCGCAGGTTCGAATCCTGCCTCGGACATGGATGTGTGTGATGTCCTTAGGTTAGTTAGGTTTAAGTAGCTCTAAGTCTAGGGGACCGACGACCTAAGATGTTAAGTTGGTTCAAATGGCTCTGAGCACTATGGGACTTAACATCTGAGGTCATCAGTCCCCTAGAACTTAGAACTGCTTAAACCGTAGCGGTCGCTCGGTTCCAGACTGTAGCGCCTAGAACCGCACGGCCACTACTGCCGGCTAATAGATCAGTAGGCAGTTTAGTTGAAGACGAATGGACATCTCCAAAGAGGGTAGCAACGGAAGTTGGAAAGAAAATCTTAGGTATAAAGAAGGCAACTGCGAAGAAACCATGGGTAACAGAAGAAATATTTCATTTAATAGACGAAAGAACGAAGTACAAAAATGTTCAGGGTAATTCAGAAATACAGGAAGGCAAGTCACTTAGGAACGAAATGAATATGAAGTACAGGAAAGCCAAGAAGAAATGTCTGCATGGAAAAGGAGAAGAAAGCATAAAAGAAATGGTCGTTGGAAGGACTGACTCAACATGTAAAAAAATCAAAACAACAAAAGGAAAAATTGAAAGCAAGGGTGGTAACAATAAAAGTGCAATGGGTTCAAAAATGGTTCAAATGGCTCTGAGCACTATGGGACTTAACATCTAGCCGGTCGTGGTGGCCGAGCGGTTCTAGGCGCTTCAGTCCGGAACCGCGCGACTGCTACAGTCTCAGGGTCGAATCCTACCTCGAGCATGGATGTGTGTGATGTCCTTAGGGTAGTTAGATTTAAGTAGTTCTAAGTTCTAGGTGACTGAAGACCTCAGTTGTTAAGTCCCATAGAGCTCAAAGCCATGTTAACCATTCCTTACTACTTCCGTATCCAACTCCTTTGGCCTTTGTTTTTCATGACTACACTTCGAAATTTCAGCCTACTCTTCATCACTACTAAAGTGTGATCTCAGGCTTTGTCCGCTCCTTGGTACGGCTTACAACACAGTATCTCATTCTGAAAATAATGCTTTAACCATGTGAAATATTCCCGTATCATTTGGCCTTTGCGAGTACACTCCTCCTCTTGCGATTACTAGCTGAAAGTTATTCCAGAACTCAATTAGTGTTTCTCCTGTCCCACTCCAAGTACGAAGACTTTATTCAGCTGTCGATGCAATCGTGGTCTCTGAGTAACGTCTTCGAAGGGTAAACAAAATGCAATTTTGGTTAATAATCAGCACTAGCGGCTGAAGATTCGTGATGATCTCTCTACTGGCAAAAGATTATGGACTGGTCCCCGATTCGGAACTTTGAGAGGGGCTGCCAAGGGGATGTGACCATGAGAAAAGATTCAATAACCAAAAAAGGATAACGTTCTACGAGACAGAGCGTGGAATGTCAGAAGATTGAACCTGTAAAGGGAAATGCTAGGGCTACAGTAGGGATCAGTGAAGTGAAATGGAAAGAAAACAATAATTTATGGTGAGATGAATATAGTGTGATATCAACAGCAAGAGAATATGGTGTAACGGGAGTAGGATTCGTTATGAGTACGGATGTAGGGCAGAGAGTGTGTTACTGTGAACAGTTCATTGAAAGGATTGTTCTTATCAGAATCGACAACAGACCAACACTGACAAAGAATGTTCAGATACACATAACGACCTCGTAAACTGAAGATGAAGAGGTAGAGAAAGTATGTGAGGATACTGAAAGGGTCTGAAGGTGGCAGGGGTAAAACACAGGGAAAGAAAGGCTATTTACAATTTGTACAGAAAGCAGATGGCAGTTGTAAGAATCGAGGGGCACAAAAGGGAAGCAGTGGTTGGGATGGGAGTGAGACAGGGTTGTAGCCTAGCGCCGATGTTATTCAATTTGTATATTGAGCAAGCAATAAAGGAAACAAAAGAAAAATTCGGAGTAGGTATTAAAATCCATGGAGAAGAGATAAAAACTTTGAGGTTTGCCGATGACATTGTAATTCCGTCAGAGACAGCAAAGGACCTGGAAGAACAGCTGAACGGAATGGACAGTGTCTTCAAAGGAGGATATAAGATGAACATCAACAAAAGCAAAACGAGGATAATGGAATGTAGCCGAATTAAATCGAGTGATGCTGAGGGAATTAGATTAGGAAATGAGACACTTAAAGTAGTAAATGAGTTTTGCTATTTGGGGAGCAAAATAACTGATGATAGTCGAAGTAGAGAGGATATAAAATGTAGACTGGCAATGGCAAGGAAAGCGTTTCTGAAGAAGAGAAATATGTTAACATCGAATATAGATTTAAGTGTTAGGAAGTCTTTTCTGAAAGTATTTGTATGGAGTGTAACCATGTATGGAAGTGAAGCGCGGACAATAAATAGTTTAGACAAAAAGAGAATAGAAGCTTTCGAAATGTGGTGCTGCAGAAGAATGCTGAAGATTAGATGGGTAGATCACATAACTAATGAGGAGTGTTGAATAGGATTGGGGAGAAGAGAAGTTTGTGGCACAGCTTGACTAGAAGAAGGGCCTGTTCTGAGGCATCAAGGGATCACCAATTTCGTACTGGAGGGCAGCGTAGAGGGTAAGAATAGTAGAGGAAGACCAAGAGATGAATACACTAAACAGATTCAAAAGGATGTAGGTTGCAGTAGGTAATGAGAGATGAAGCAGCTTGCAGAGGATAGAGTAGCATGGAGAGCTGCATCAAACCAGTCTATGGACTGAAGACCACAAAAACAATACAGTATTTAAATGGAGATGAAAATCTAATAGTCATGGGAGCTGCAGTGCAGTTGTAGGGGAAGGAGCAAAAGGAAAGGCTACAGAAGTATATGGGTATGGTACAAGGAATGAGAGAGAGGAGAAAGAGTAGTTGAGTTCTGTAACAAGTTTCAGCTGGTAATAGGGAATACTCTCTTCAAGAATCACCATAGGAGGAGACATACGTGGAAAAGGCCGGGTGATGCGGAAAGTTTTCAGGTAGATTATATCATGGTCAGACAGAGATTTCGAAATCAGATACTTGATTGTAGGGATTACCCAGAAATGACGAGATAGTCTTGAAGTTCTCTCGGGCTATAGATAAAGCAATAAGGAACAACTCAGTAAGCAATGCAGTTGAAGAGGAACGCAGATCTCAAAAAAGGGCTATCACAGATGGTGGAAACAAAAACATAGGTACAAAGAACATAACTGCGAAGAAACCATGGGGAAGAGTTGATCGACGAAAGAGAGATGTACAAAAACGCTCAAGGAAATTCAGGAATACAGAAATATAAGTCACTGAGGAAATAAATAAATAGGAAGTGCAAGGAAGCTGAGACAAAATGGCTGCATGAAAAATGTGAGAAATCGAAAAAGAAATGATTGTCTCAAGGACTAACTCAGCATGTGGGAAAGTCAAAACTACTTTCGGTGAAATTAAAAGCAATGGTGGTAAGGTTAAGATTGCAGCGGGAATTCTGCTGTTAAATGCAGAGGAGAGAGCGGATAAGTGGAAAGAGTACCCTGAAGGCCTCTGTGAGCGGGAAGATTTGTATGATGTGACAAAAGGAGAAACAGGAGCCGATTTACAAGACATGGGGGCTCCAGAATTAGAATCAGAATTTAAGAGAGCTTTGAAGGATTTGAGAGCAAATAAGTGATGCTTATCATTCCATCAGAATTACTGACGTCATTGGGGAAAGCGGCAAAAAAAAAAAACAAAAAAAAAAGTCTATTCACGTTGGTGTGTAGAATGTATGAGTCTGGCAATATTGCATCTTACTTTAGAAAAAATATTATCCACACAATTCCGAAAACTGCAAGAACTGACAACTACGAAAATTATTACACAATCAGCTTAACAGCTCATGTATCCCAGTTGGTCACAAGAATAACATACAGAGGAATGGAAAAGAAAATTGAGGATGCGTTGGATACCGATCAGTTTGGGCTTAGGAAAGGTAAAGGAACCAGAGAGACAATTCTGACGTTGCACTTGATAATGGAAACAAGACTTAAGAAAAATCGAGACACGTTTGGCTTTGTCGACCTGAAAAAGGCGTTCGACAATGTAAAATGGTGCAAGATGTTTTAAATTTTGAGAAAACTAAGCTGTAGAGAGAGACGGGTAACATACCATATGCACAAGAGTGGACGACCAAGAACGAAGTTTTCGGAGTAAGAACGCTGTAAGACAGGGACATAGTCTTTCGCTTCCCACTGTTAATTCTGTACATCGAAGAAGTAATGATGGAAATAAAACAAAGATTCAGGAGTGGGATGAAGATTCAAGGTGAAAGGATATCAATACGATTCGCTGATTACGTTCCTATCCTGAGTGAAAGTAAAGAAGAATTTCATAATCTGCTGAATCGAATGAACAGTCTAATGAATACAGAATATGGAGAGAAAATAGAAAAGAGATGAAAGTAATTAGAATTAGCAGAAATGAGAACAGCGAGAAACTTAACATGAGGATTGATAGGAAGAAGACGAAGTTAAGGAATTCTACTACGAAGGCAGATAAAAACCAATGACGGAAGGAGCCAGGAGAGCATCAAAATTAGACTAGCACTGGCACAAAGGATATTCCTGGCCAAGAGAATTCTACTAGCATCCAACATCGGCCTTAATTTGAGGAATAAATTTTGAAATTTGTGGTAAGATCCTATGGGACCAAACTGCTGAGGTCATCGCTCCCTAAGGTTACACACTACTTAATCCAACGTAAACTAACTTACGCTAAGGATAACACACAGACAACAACGCGCAAGGGAGGACTCGAACCTCCGACAGGGGGAACCGCGCGAACTGTGACAGTCGCCTGAGAGCAAGCGGCTTCACCGCGGGGCAAGAAATTTATGAGAATATAGTTTGAAGCACAGCATTGTATGGAAGTGAAACATGGCTTGTGGGAAAACCGGAACAAAAGAGGATCGAAACATTTGAGATGTGGTGCTACAGACGAATGTTGAAACTTAGGTGGACTGATAGGGTAAGGAATGAGGAGATTTTGCACAGAATCAGAGAGGAAAGGAATGTGTGGATAACTCTGACAAGGAGAAGGGACAAAATGATATGACATCTGTTTAGACATAAGGGAATGACTTCCATGGTACTAGTGGGAGCTGTAAATGGCTAAAACTGTGGAGGAGGACAGAGATTGGAAGACATCCAACAAATAATTGAGGACGTATGTTGCAAGTGCTACTCTGAGATGAAGAGATTGGCATACGAGAGGAATTCGTGGCTGGCCGCATCAAACCAGTCAGAAGACTGATGACTGAAAAATAGACCTTTCTCTTACTCCTTTCCCTACAACTGCTCTGGAATACCCCATTACTGTTAGATTTTCATCTCCCTGTACGTACTGAATTACTCATTCAGTATCCTCATTTCTCTACCTCTTCACCTTCGGAAGGAGATGTCGGCAAGTATATTTCAACCGTTGCTGTCGGTGTTGGTTTGCTGTCGATTCTGATGAGACTAACTTATCAATTATAAAACGCATGTACAGGATGATTCACGAATGTATGCAAATATTTTAATAAGTTATTGTACAAGTAAAAGTAAAGAAAAAGTTCATATAAACATAGGTCCGCAAATGTTTAGTTACGGGGTTACGGCTAATAAAAGATTTTGCCACAAATTTAGCAACTTCGCTAATATGAGGCCATCGTAAAACTGTACGAGGTTAAAATAAAGCACGATTTCTATTTATTTTGTTGTCCGTAACTAAAAATTTGCGGACCTATGTTTATGTGAACTTTTTTCCTTAGTTTCACTTATAGAATAACATATTAAAATATTTACGTCTCTCCGTGGATCACCCCGTATAGATCTCTTCCCTTTTCAGTAAACCTGTCTCCCAGAATTCGCAACAGGCCTATTGCATCTCTTCTACTTGTATTCCCTCTAAAACCAAAAATTCTCCTCAGCCAGATTCTCCTCCATTACCTTTTCTTGCCTTTTTACATGATTCTTAACATAACTTAGACTTTCTTGAAAATGAGGCTAACTGTCTCGTGCTCACTACATTTATTGATTGCTTGTTTCTCTGGTATTGGAATAATTCCTGTTCTCAAACATTCCTGCCATTTACCACTGTCATATATTTTGTCACATAATGTCAATACCTCTCTTGCTCCTTCTTGGTTCAAACACCTTAGTATTTCTCTTCGTACAATATCTGTACCAAGTGTTTTTTTCATTTTTCATTTCAGCTGTTGCGCTCTTTACTTCTTCCATGTTGACTGTTTGTCCTTCCTCGTCACTCACACTGTTCAGGGACTGACGATCCAGAGTTACTGATTTGTGATCGGTGTCATACAGCTCTTTTAAATCGTTTTCCCATCTCTGTAGGACGTCCTCCTGCTCTTTGTACACTACATTTTCGTTTTTACTGAGAATTTCTGTGGGGGTACATCTTCGCCTGTTTTGAACCCATGTTATAATACTTACTCTGTTGTGCACTACCCGTTTCGTTGTAAGTCATCGTTGCTACATGAGTAGCTCAACAGATAAAGTAGCTATAGCTGTACGCCACAAACTAGTATCCTTCCGTAAAACCACAAAAAATTATCTGAATATTGTTAGCATTTAGATGCAAGAGAAAACCATTCTGTTTCTTAGAAAACCTACTAGTTGGTACCGGACTATTCCTTCATGAGCTGTAAGTCGCCCACTCAGCACACCATGGTGTTCTCTTCTCTCTAAAGCATTCACCATTGGTACAAGGTTGAAAGTGATGCAAAAAAATTCACGATGTCAGGATGAGCAATTGCTCGAGTTGGTACTATTCCCTCTTACTTGATACATATGGCCCTAAACTAGAAGTCGCTTGTTGTTATCATTAAACAAAACGGACAAGGAGCAAATCTTCATCAAGACCATATCGATAATACGTGCTTAGAGCAGTCTACAAGCGGTACCTCCGAACCTGTTTCCAGAACGACGTTGGACCCGCTTTCAGGAGAACGTCGGCTCAAATCGCAGTCCAGGCATCATGAGTTGGGTATTACGTGGTTGCCCTAAACCGCTAAAGGAGAATCCAGGACGGTTATTTAAGAAAATACAACCTATTTTCTTCTCCATTCTTCCCCATTCAGTGATGGTGTTCTGTCACCAAAGACCTCACCATAGACGAAACATTAAATATAATCTGCTTTGCCTGCTTCCGAGTTCCATGAGTGAGTAAACTTACAGTTACAATGAAAAGATTGGCATCACGTGAGGACAAATGTTAAAACACGCCAAGGGCTGTTGTCTAGATTGCAGGCGAAATACTATAGAGCCCCCAGCAGAGAAATACAACAGCTTGTGATTCCGAGTATGCTTGCTGTAGAATTGTAGTTTCATCATTCAGATTAAAGAGGTGGATAAAATTAATGAGAAAAATTTATTTTAGTCCTTTTGTAAATATTACTGGTAGGACAGAGTAAGACAATCCTATCAGCACTCCTATAACTCGCGCACGTAACTGATGCTCCAAAATCGTCTCCTCTAACGTACCTACTTAAACATGGTGACAAGGTCTCCTTTTTTGTTATCAGTTCTACACTCCCTCGTCTCAGTAATCCCTTACACTACAGATAAATCATCTTGTGTAACCAGTGGCACCTCTTCATGAGTCCTACCAAAACCCAGGCAATTAATTGTAGGATGCAACAAGCACCTGTGAGGCTACCATCCAACGCCCCACAACCATCCATTCAACTGAACCAAAACACTGACATAACAAGTGTTAACATTCAATAACGTAAAATCCTGCAAGATGTCTTAAGTTCTGAGCAAAGAAGGAGTAAGATTATAGGGAAGGCCGGATAATGTCTAATATGTACAAAACTAAGAGGGAAAAATAGAAGTGGAAGACCAAGAACGAAGTGATAGAATTAAAAAGGTGTAAGTTTGAGATGTAGTCTTTATCGCCTACTGTTCAAACTATATATCGAAGAAGCAATGACGGAAATAACGGAAAGATTTAAGTGTGGAATTAAAATCCATGGTGAAATGAAATTAATGAGAAGATTTGCTGATGAAACTGCATTATGCTTTAAAGTGAAGATGAGTTATAGGATCTGTTGACTGGAATAGACAGTCTGGTGGGTACACAATATGAAATGTGACTAAATCGAAGAAAGACGAAAGCTATGAGAAGTAGCAGAAATGAGAATAGCGAGAAACTTAACATCATAATTGGTGATCACGAAGCAGACACAGTGAAGGAATTCTGCTATCTAAGTACCAAAACAGCACTTGACGGACGGAGCAAGTAGGACATAAAAACAAAGTACACTGGTGAAAAGGGCATTCCTGTTCCAGAGAAGTCTACCCGTATCAAACATAGGTCTTAATTTGTGGAACATTTCCTGAGAATATATGTTTGGAACAAAGCATTGTAACATTGCATGGTAGTGAAACAAGGACAGTAGGAAAACCGAGAAAGAAGAGAATCGAAGCATTTGAGATGTGGTGCTACAGGAGAATATTGAAAATTGAATGGAATTATAAGATAAAGGAATGAGGGGGTTCTCCGGAGAATAGGTGAGGAAAGGAACACATACAAAACATTGACAAGAAGAAGGGACAGGATGACAGGGGACCAGAGATCAGGGAATAACTTCCATGACACTAGAGCGATCTGTAGTGGGTAAAAAGTGTATGGGAAGACAGAAACTGGAACACAGCCAGCAAGTAATTGAGGACGTAGGTTGCAAGTGCTACTCTAAGGTGAACGCCAGACAGCCAGAAGACAGACGCCTCAAAAAATTTACGGAGTGCTGAGCGATGACACCTCTGCGCGAGATCGGAATAGCGGTTGGGAATATGTGAAGCTTCAACGAAGCCAGTAAATACACTCCTGGAAATGGAAAAAAGAACACATTGACACCGGTGTGTCAGACCCACCATACTTGCTCCGGACACTGCGAGAGGGCTGTACAAGCAATGATCACACGCACGGCACAGCGGACACACCAGGAACCGCGGTGTTGGCCGTCGAATGGCGCTAGCTGCGCAGCATTTGTGCACCGCCGCCGTCAGTGTCAGCCAGTTTGCCGTGGCATACGGAGCTCCATCGCAGTCTTTAACACTGGTAGCATGCCGCGACAGCGTGGACGTGAACCGTATGTGCAGTTGACGGACTTTGAGCGAGGGCGTATAGTGGGCATGCGGGAGGCCGGGTGGACGTACCGCCGAATTGCTCAACACGTGGGGCGTGAGGTCTCCACAGTACATCGATGTTGTCGCCAGTGGTCGGCGGAAGGTGCACGTGCCCGTCGACCTGGGACCGGACCGCAGCGACGCACGGATGCACGCCAAGACCGTAGGATCCTACGCAGTGCCGTAGGGGACCGCACCGCCACTTCCCAGCAAATTAGGGACACTGTTGCTCCTGGGGTATCGGCGAGGACCATTCGCAACCGTCTCCATGAAGCTGGGCTACGGTCCCGCACACCGTTAGGCCGTCTTCCGCTCACGCCCCAACATCGTGCAGCCCGCCTCCAGTGGTGTCGCGACAGGCGTGAATGGAGGGACGAATGGAGACGTGTCGTCTTCAGCGATGAGAGTCGCTTCTGCCTTGGTGCCAATGATGGTCGTATGCATGTTTGGCGCCGTGCAGGTGAGCGCCACAATCAGGACTGCATACGATCGAGGCACACAGGGCCAACATCCGGCATCATGGTGTGGGGAGCGATCTTCTACACTGGCCGTACACCACTGGTGATCGTCGAGGGGACACTGAATAGTGCACGGTACATCCAAACCGTCATCGAACCCATCGTTCTACCATTCCTAGACCGGCAAGGGAACTTGCTGTTCCAACAGGACAATGCACGTCCGCATGTATCCCGTGCCACCCAACGTGCTCTAGAAGGTGTAAGTCAACTACCCTGGCCAGCAAGATCTCCGGATCTGTCCCCCATTGAGCACGTTTGGGACTGGATGAAGCGTCGTCTCACGCGGTCTGCACGTCCAGCACGAACGCTGGTCCAACTGAGGCGCCAGGTGGAAATGGCATGGCAACCCATTTCACAGGACTACATCCAGCATCTCTACGATCGTCTCCATGGGAGAATAGCAGCCTGCATTGCTGCGAAAGGTGGATATACACTGTACTAGTGCCGACATTGTGCATGCTCTGTTGCCTGTGTCTATGTGCCTGTGGTTCTGTCAGTGTGATCATGTGATGTATCTGACCCCAGGAATGTGTCAATAAAGTTTCCCCTTCCTGGGACAATGAATTCACGGTGTTCTTATTTCAATTTCCAGGAGTGTATTATTAGTCCAATTATTTATTCACAATGTTTACAAGTCGTCGGTCATCTGCAGCAGCCTCGGCTGTTGGTAATTCAGCCGCGTGTTGTATTCTGGCTGACGTCCCTCAAGTCAGCGTTTTCACACCCAAGGCAGAACTTTCAGCGACTTCCGGCTGCCCAGCGCGATGTGGTATTCGCGCCGCTGCGGAGCGTACTCTTCCACTCCGAATTCTATGACGACCTTTGATCACCCATCGACGATGTATCAGGTGCCAGTAGTCGTGTGGCCGTTGACCTCCTCGCTACCTCTTGTAGGTTGGAGCACCCGAAGGCGCTTGAGTGTTAAACAGAAACGTGGACCCCTAAAGACCCTATTGCTGGCTTCCACGTTGAAGACCGATGTTGGCAGCAGTCTGTAATGTGATGTCATGATATCACAGACAGTTTCTCTATCAGTAGATGGTAGGCGGCGAACAGCATGAAGTTCATCAGGTGAAAGCCATCATTTTGAGTAGATCGTCGACTAGTTCATCGACTGTTCGAAATGATTCAAATGGCTCTGAGCACTATGGGACTTAACTTCTGAGGTCATCAGTCCCCTAGAACTTAGAACTACTTAAACCTAGTTAACCTGAGAATATCACACACATCCATGCCCGAGGCAGGATTCGAACCTGCGACTGTAGCAGGCGCGCGGTTCCGGGCTGAAGCGCCTAGAACCGCTCGCCCACCGCGGCCGGCTGATCGACTGTGCTGGAACATCTGGGACATACACTACACTGTCGCAACCATGAAATCGACTCCTGTTATTCTGAATGCCATCGATTCCAATGATCAGATCATTAAAAGAAATCTTAGGTAAGCTAATTAATCTAATTTTTATTTCTTTCCTGGTTGAATACACTATTTAAACAGTCCACTTAAATTCCTAACTGCTAGTTCGTATGCATTCCACATGTATCTCATGGATGGTGGATATCTTAGGCTTTACACAAAATTAAGTTGCACAAATGAAGACTGAGACCAAGATTATACTTGGCGTTGATATACTGACAATAACTGTATGTTGTCTACGCTATTTGCGATATTTCATCACATGTATTATCTGATTGACAAAAAATTTGTCCTTTTCCTGAAGTTAATAATTCACCTAATTATTGTAGCAAAGTGTAACCTAAAGTCTCGTTAAAAAAGGTTAGGTTTTGTTTAGGTAGTATGTGTGGTGGTTCCTCCGGCCAACGTAACAAAAGTCGGGACACGTCAATCATTGTTGTGCATGTGATGGGAGTTGGAAGGCGGAATCGTCTTCTTGCTATTTCATATCTATTTACATTAATTAACAATACACTGCCCTGCAATCCTAATTTCATGATTCCAGTTGGTTTATCGTTTTTACAGCAATTGATGTTTACTGTTTCAGGTGCAAACTTAAAATAAATCCAGTGATCTATAATATTTTGGAAATTTCACTAAGGGGAGAAAATTTTTTGCTCTCACTCTTTGCTTCCATTCTTCCTAACAACAACTGCACTTTACATGACTGGAAGTTTATGTATATCACACTTCTTGAACGATTAATAACAGTCTACAGTACTCTCACTTACTCGGAATGTTTTCCGACATCTGAAACACCCCCTTTTGTGTTTAACGTTTTCCAATGATTGTTTCCGTTATACTGCATCCTAGTCCCATAATTCTTTGGCCTGTGGCCAAAACGGCCACATCTATGACACTGAGGTTGACTGCATTGCCCCTTCAAATACCCTTTCTCCCCACAACGATAACAATGTTTTCCAGAAGCAAAATTTAGCATATTATTGCCTACGCTTGTAGCAATATTTATTTTCTGCAAATGCGTGGCACAACACGTAGGGCTGGAGCCAAATCCTCCCAAGGAATTCCTTGCAAAAACACGTCGAGAGCTGTGTTTCCTGCCTCCATGAATATAAAGTGATCCGCTTCTGGATTTCCTGTTAACTCATACGTTTGTGCATTTACTTTACGTATTCGGCCTGAAAAAGTCTCCACAGTCTTCTTTTCCTTGTGTGTGAACCCAGTCATCTTTTCTCTATGAAAACCTAGCACTTTTCTTCTAACGGTATCTCATACGCAAACCTCCCAAAAAATTGTTCAAATGTATTTGCCTTGCTCAGCATCTCATGAAACATCACGTACGTCTTGGCTTCACCCGTCAGCCTGAAAATTGTCCATCCGCAGAGTAGTTTCATCTGACGAGCCCTCATTCTTGCTGCAGCCAATACATTACTAAACAATACCGTTACATCCTCTGTTGTTCTGCCGGAGAAGGGTGCGTCTAGGTTAGCTACTGAAGGATCTGCTGGAAAGTGGGGCATTGCTATTGGCGACTTAAACTTACTCGTACCCGACTGTGATTCTTGCGCAGCCCGAAAAGGCTGTAATTGAACCATCAGTTCATTATGACGTAACTTCTGTTGAGCATTTTCCTCTAAAAATTGTGACTTTTTCTCCATCAAACGTACTTCAGACAGAGCAGCATATACCCAACAAAAAAATTCAACTTACGATGTAGGAAACTAGCTTAAACTACTTTTGCCTGATCACCGCCAGCGACACTTACTGGACTCGTGTGCTGCATGACCGTACCGTCTACGACCAGATGAAGTTAGTCGTACGAACTTAGTGCTTGGTTCACTATGAACCACGAAATCATAAAAAATACATCTCACTGGTAGCAAATATGTCTCTTTGCAATTGCTTCTGAATTCTGGTAAATCAACAAGTTCCGTATATTTCACAAAAGATACTTTGAACGTAACACGCCGCCATATCAAGACCAAAGTAAAAGAAAAATGTCTTTTGTGCTTACAGCATTGCGGTTACTGTCACGATGCACGACCGTCGTGGACGCAGACCACTGACACCGAATTCCAAGCGTCGGAGTCGAAAAGTTCAAATGTCAAATCATGCAATGGCGCTGTCGCAGTGCAAATCTTTGGCACATTCGATCGAAAGTTGATTTGCTACCAACTCCTGCTAACCCCCAAAATAAACTTCATAACATACTGATAATTCTAAGTGGCCGCAGATGTGCCGTAAACCCCAGTATCAATCCTCAGCTAAGTACAAGTAAATCGATCTAGGACCTCTGTTCATTCCATGTATTACCACACATGATATTTCTTGAACTACCAGCACTTTGCCACCCTTTCCGGATCTGAATAGTACCTCCCACATCCAACCATCTTGTAACAGTCCAGTTTCATTATGTAACAACTTCTTCTGTCCTTAGTCCCCTTCAAGAGGGTAAACGCTCTTATGTAGCATCATTACTTGTGAAACAAGGCCAGTTGCCACGCCCTTACCATGATATCCCATCTTGCTTCCAAGTTTCAACAATCGACACTCTCTCTCATGGTGATTTAATTTTCTTATAACAGATCGTTGAATTAGGCCTGATATCTGCCTGTCCTATTAGCCCTTACGCCTATACCCAAGGACACAATGAGGCGATATAAGTACTGGAATAACATCTAATAGGGTGCCGGAATTCTTTTTGCCCGTGGTCTCGGTGTAGCATCTTTGACTAGTAACCAAAACGTCCGCGGTCCCGGGTACAAACCCGCCACTGCTTAAATTTCGAATAATAATCATCAGCAATCGTGGCTAAAGACTTCCGGCAGAAGAAGTCACACTCATTTTGACAACGGCCTTTTCAAAGAGGGTGGAAGAGAGGACAGTGGTTCAGGGTCCTCAATTTCCTCTGGGTTGTGAAATTGGCCCTAAAGGCCGGAAGAATCAGCAATGTTCAACGCCACGAGGAGGCAGAAGGCAATGAAAACAACTGCATCTAAGTTACATGATGTGTAGTCACAGACCATGTGGGTTGTAAGAGTCACACGTGTACGAGGTAATATCAACAGCAGCAGAAAATGATATAACAGGAGAAGGATGCGTTATTAGCAGTAAAGTAGATCAGGCAGTGTTTTACTGTGAACAGTATTAGGGTTACTTTCATCAGAATCGACAGCAAATCAATACCGACAGCAATAGTTCAGGCATTCATGCCGACGTCGCAAGCAGAAGATGAAGATATAGGTATTAGGGATGAGAAAGCAGAGACACTAATTGAATTCTGAGATAAATTTTAGCTAGTAATAGAGAATATTCTGTTCAAGAATCAAAAGAGCGGGAGGAATATTGGGAATTCTACCAACTCAATCGTAAACCACGCATAAGAATAATGAGAACCGAAAAGCACGAATTCCTTCGCGTGGTACGCTAATGGAATATGTCAGGGAGTCATTAACACTGGGATAAAATACTAATATTGGTACGAAATACCGTCCCCACGCAACGTGAACTGACTTACGATGTATATTCGCAGATGCTGTCAGTTAACAACAAAACCGGATCAGTATACGAGTAAAATGTTTTGGACGTCCTTAGGGGCATTATGTAACATTCTTTGATTTGAATGGGAAGAGTAAACATGTATGTTTTTAAACTTTAATTCCATTTTCAAAGTACACGTCTTTCAGCGCCACACACGTATGACAGGTTTATAAGCCACCAAATTGCAATGACGAAAATTTTAATTATTCGACCACTTAAGGCCTATGCAACGCTGCATGTAGCCAAGAATTCAGTTAGATTACATCATAGTCAGGCAGAGATTCCGAAATCTGATATTGGATTGTAAGACATATTCAGGAGCAGATATACACTCAGATCACAATTTAGTAATGATGAAGACTAGACTGACGTTTAAGAGACTGTTCATGAAGAATCAGTGCGTATAGAAGAGGGACGGAAATACTAAAGATGAGGAGATCCTCTTGGAGTTCTCTGGGGCTTATGGCTAAGTAGGCAGTTTAGTTGAAGAGAAACGCACATCTGTTAAGCGGGCAATCACAGAAATAGGAAAGAAGAACATAGGTACAAGGAAGGTAACTGTGAAGATACCATTGGTAACAGATGAATTACTTCTGTTGATCAACGAAAGATGGAATTACAAAAGTGTTCAAGAAAATTGAGGAATATAAAAATAAAAGTCATTTAGGTAGCAATAGAAAGTGCACGGAAGCTAAGGCGACATAGTTGAATTGAAAATGTGAAGAAACCGAAAAAGAAATACTTGTCAAAAGCACTGACTCAGCATACAGAAAAGTAAAAACAACCTGCTGCTAAATTAAAAACAGAGTCGGAAACATTAAGAGTGGAAATGTGAATCCCCTGTTAAATGAAGTGAAAAGAGCGGATCAGTGGAAAGAGTACATTGAAGGCCCCTACAAGGCGGTGGACTTGCTGACGACGAGATAGAAAAAGAAATAGAGTCGATAGGGAAGATACAGTGGATCCAGCTTTGGAAGACGTCGATCAAATAAGGCACCAAGGACAGATAACATTCCATCGGAATTTCTAAAAGCATTGGTGGAAGCGGCAGCAAAACGCCTACACATCTTGCTGTGCAGAATGTATGAAACGGGCGATATACCATCAGCCCTTCGGGAAATCATCATCCACACAATTCCGGAGATTCCAAAAGCCGACAGGTGGCAGAATAATCCCAAAATGAGCTAAGCAGCTGATGCATCCAAGTTGCTGACAAGAATAATACACAGAAGAATGAAAAATAAAACTGAGGATCTGTTAGATGATGATCAGTTGGCCTATATTTATTATTTTTATTCTTTTTGCGACGTAAAAGCACCAGATATAAGTTTTGATGTCGCTGTTAATAATGGAAGCAAGACCGAAGAAATATCACGAAGCGTTCTTAGGATTTGTCGACCTTGGAAAAGGGTTAGATAATGTCAAATGATGAAAGATGTTCGAAATTTTGAGAAAAATGTGGTAACCTATAGGCGAAGAGAATAGTACACGATATGTACAAGAGCAAAGAGGGAACCTTAAAAGTGGAAAACCAAGAACGAAGTGCATAGATTAAAAAGAGTGAAGACAGGGAGGTAGTCTTTTTTTCTTCTACTGTTCTATCTGTATACCGATGAAGTAATGACGGAAACAAAAGAAAGGTTTAAGAGTGAAATTAAAATTCAAGGTGAATCGATATCAATGTTAAAATTCTCTGAAGACATATCTACCCTCGACGAATGTGGAGAAGAATTACAGACTCTGCTGAATGGAAAGAACAGTCTAGTGGGTACAGAATATTGATTGAAAGAAAGTCTGACAAATACGGAATAATGAGAAATAGCAGGAGCTGAAGAAGCCAAAAGCTGTAGAGGAAAACCGGGATTCGATTACACTCGACAAATAAATGGAGACGTAGGTTGCACGGTTACTCTGACGTGGAGAGGTTGGCACACGAGAGAAATTAATGGCGTCCCGTATCAAACCAGTCAGAAGACTGATGACTCAGTCCACAAATCCCTGGAAGTCCTCTGCAGAAATACTGAGCCATGCTGTCCATGAAGCCGTCCATATTTGCAAAAGCGTTCCCGATGCAGGAATTAGCACACGAAATGACCTCTAGATTATGCCCCACAAATGTTCGATGTCATTCATGTATGGTGGTCTTGATGGCCAATTCATTCGCTTGAACTATCCAAAATGTTCTACATGCCAGTCGCAAACGATTGTGGTCCAGGGACATGGCGCATTGTCATGCATAAAAATTCCATCGTTGTTTGGTGGGAACATGAAGTCCAAGGATGGCTGCAAATGGTCTCCAAATAACGTAACATAACAATTTCCAGTCAATCATCGGTTGAGTTTGACCAGAGGAGTCAGTCCTTTCTATGTAAACACAGCCCACACCATTATGGAGGGGCCAGGACCATGGATATCGACTTGTTGACATATTGGGTCCATGGCTTCGTAGGGTATGGGCCAGACGACCCACACCACCAGCTCTTACCAACTGAAATCGGGACCAGCCACGGTTTTCCAGTCATCTAGGGTCCAAGTAATATGGTTGCAGACCCAGGAGAAGCGCTGTAGTCGATGACGTACTGTTAGCAAATGCACTCACATCGGTCGTCTGCTGCCATAACCCATTAACACCAAATTTCGCAGCACTGTCCTAACGGACATTTTCACGTACGACCCCCATTGATTTCTACGGTTATTTCACGCAGGTTTACTTATCTACTAGGACTGACGACTCTACATAAACGCCAGTGTTCTCGGACATTAAGTGAAGGCCGAGGGCCACTGCGTTGTCCGTGGTGAGAGGCAATGCCTCAAATGTATTCTCGGCACACTCTTGATAGTGTCGATCTTGGAGTACTGACTTGCTTAAGAATTTCCAGAATGTTACGTCCCAAGCGTCAAGCTCCAAGTACCATTCCGCATTCAAAGTCTATTAATCACCGACGTGCGCCCATAATCACGTAGCAAACCTTTTCACATGTATCACCTGTGTGCAAATGACGGCTTTGCCAATTCGTTACCTTTTTATATCTTGTGTATTGGATACTAACGACATGTGTCTATGTGCATATCGCTATCGCATGACTTTTGTGAACTCCATGTACAATTCATCCGTTCTCTGTCTTTTTGCAGCCCACGTCATCTAACATTCCCATAAATCCATCTCACATCCTTTACCACCTTCCTCAAGAAAATTACCAACCTACAGAAACTGGAACCTCCCACCAACAGAGCGTAGCAGAAGAATATACCTCGCTAACCTCATTTCATTCAAAAATGTTCATTGTTGCATGTTACAGAAACTAGTATTTGATATCCTCTTTGTTCTTCCATCGGAAATTAATGATCCGTCGGCAGTCCATTTCCATTTGTGGGAATATTACTGAGTACGACATTGTACGCAACGGTAAGGAGAAGTGGACAACTGAGCGGTAGGCACCTGTCGTTGCAGGAAAGCTGGACAGCAGCAGATAGGATTAGCGAACAAGTTAACACAATAAACAGAAGATTTACTTGTATTTCTCCAAGCGTACAAAAACCCATTACAACTAATGTAGCAGGAGACAGAGTCCAGCGCTCAGTGTGAACAAGGTAGGGCTCCCTATACTGTAGCACGAAAGATGGTGTTGGAGTCGCGACTAGGCGGGGTCTGCGTAGCATCAAATAGCGAAGATGTTCCAAGCTCGAATGGGCATGTCTGGCTGCCGCCGGTCATCCTGTATCTCGGCGGCAGAGAGCACTGTGTGGTCCAGAACCGCTGGAGCCGTGGGGTCTGCTGGCATGCTGCATTAGGCACACCGGGTCCCGCACCACCGCTATCGGCGTCTGACGGAAACTTGCAGTTCCATCGCCAACTTACAGACGCCTATGGGGTGGTGTCGATACGTGATACCACGCCTTTCGAGTGGCAAACTGCCGCCTGCAAGGCAGTTTGATGAGCGAGCTATAATCGTGAGACATGTGATCAGCTTGCTGCCAATCCCTTCAGTCTTTATTGCAGTAGAGATATCCGGATTATGCCGCTGCTTCTTTATTCAAGTGACTCATTCGTCCTCATGAGGCAGAGAGGACACAGTTCAGGCCGCCATACCTCAGAAAGAAATTGAGGAGCTATCAATAGTCGAACCCATATCCTCTCAGACAAAAGGCAGCGACCGGAACCACATTTTTTCTACACTTCATAGTTTTTCTTTTTTCAGTTATCAAAAGTAACTTGTGTAGAGCACGATTTGGGTGGAGTGGGGTTTGGGATGCCAATTTTGTGGTAATAGGTTTATTTTAAACATTTTTCTATTAAAAGTCTTATAATACGGAAGTGCACACAAATTACAACCTTAGTGCTTGATAAAAATATCATCAAGGAGAAATAAACGATCTTCAACTTTTGTGGTCCTTTCTTTCTCCGTTGTTTGTAATATCACGGTATATTGATAATTTTTACTGTTTGACAGTCTGACTGCAACTGAATGAAACACAGTTTTCGTACCATATGCGTTTCGCCTTTATTCTCTACAAGGTCTCTTCAGTGGCCTGGTATATGTACTTACTTTTGATATTTAGTTTTCAGTTTGGGGCAGTGTACCTATACGTTGTAAACAGTTCTGGTGGTTGGTTTTTGCTATGACGTAGTAATATTTTAAATTCTACTTACAGATTGCGTAGACGATTTTCTACATATTACGTCTCTGTTCCATTTTGAGTGCCGTTCCTTTCCTTATAACTGCAACTTTTTTTTTTTTTTTTTTTTTTTTTTGTAAACGGCAAGGGGCAATTATAGAAAGAGGAACGGCACCAAAAATGGAACAGAAATATGTAGAAAATCGTCCAAAATGGAACAGAAATATGTAGAAAATCGTCCACGCAATCTGTAAGTAGAATTTAAAATATTACTACGTCATAGCAAAAACCAACCAACAGAACTGTTTATAACCTATAGGTAGATTGCCCCAAAATATAAACAAAATCGTAAAAATATTTAAGTATTCCAGGCCTTGTTGTGAATGGCACGAAAATTGTGTTTCATTCAGTAGTAGTCAGACGGTCCAAAAAGCAAAAATTATCACTATACCTTAAGAAATAAACAATATTACGCTCACATACAGATATCGCAGTAATTCTTACTTAAAATGGCTACAATAATTTCATAATTAACAAATACTCGTTGTAAACAAATCCAAATAATTCCTAGACAGTAAACTAGCTCAGCCCTGCCGACATTACAAGTGGAAACCAGTATTAGCATGCAACAACTATACGAGCGGGCATACAGAATAAGAATGTGTAATTGAGACCACCAACTGCACTGTAATATCTACCCTATACTACCATCGACGTCCACCTTCTACCAAGCCAATGGTAACAGGCAACACAACTATACAACCAAACTACTACACAGACAGAAAACTGCAGCACAATACAGAATAACTTGTAACTGTTGTGACTGCTACTGTGGGAATCAGCACCGACACAAACCAGGAAGGAGAGAAGTAGCGACGGCCAGTGGCAGGAAACCATAATCACCTGTACAGAACACTTTCTAACTAGAAAGGAGACTTTTTTTCCTAAAAAGAAAATAAACAGAACGTCTCTTTATGAAGTGGCTGCCTGTACCTCCTACTTGTAAGTACTTTAGTCTCTATTACTGCTCGTAGATTGCAGGCTAAATAACGTCTTCGTATTACTGAACAATCTCTTAAGTCTGCGACTGAAAAATGGGCGGCTGGGTAAATCAGCGTTGACAGGCGGCACTGAACTCTGTCTTCCTGGTGTGCGGCGCTGCCGAGTCTTTCCATTGGAGCACGGATCAGCGCCTTCTTGGTGACGTTTCGCGGCTCTGTGCTCGTCGGTTTGCATTCAGTGCTTTAGGACTGGATAGTAACTGTTACACAACGGTGACACCATGATTTCTCTGTGAGGAATATGGTCACAATACAGTGTAACACCGTGGTCCTCCCGTTCGGTACAGAAATTCGTTTAACAAGATTCCCAACGGCTTCGCTGTGCTTCAAAACCATCACAAGGGCCACATGCCTATCTCACCTCTTTCAGTGCACATCGCACTTATTCTACCAAAACCTGTTAGCTTCACACACATGAATGTTTGGAACAACACCTGTGCTCAGCACGGTTTTACAATAACTAAACTCTTCCAGAGTTCTTTGTGAGCTGCTACCTTCTTTTATACACTCACAAAAGACACCGAGCACTCTCCTGTGAAACGAGAAACGACTATCATGAACAGTCAGCCACGGCTGGCGTTGACCATTGTGACTGAGCACACCAGGATGCCCGACCACATGGACCTCTTTGTTCCGGTGTCCCTGTCTTGATGGCCGTCAACAAACTCCCACGTGCTCCAGCGAACCTCCAGCGGTCGGCCAGAGCGGCGCCTGCCACAGCCAGAAAATTCGGCACCAGCAGTGAGAAGTACAAATATTCCGCAATTCACGGCACACTAGTTTTTCGTGCGTTCCATTCTCGGTAAGTTATTGGCTTGCACATTTTATAAGGAATATAACAACGTAATTCTAAGCAAAACCTGTTACTTTTGTAACAAAAATACGTCAGTACGTACTGCTGCTGAAGATGTCTTCGCAAGGAATCACACGTTTCTAAAAGGGAATATGTTCTAATAACCATTTTAGGAATGAAAAAGCAAATATCGTTTCGATTACAGAGGCTGCCGAATTTAAAGAAATTGTCAAAGAAAAATAATTGATATACAATTGCATAGAATACGATTGGTCGCTACTTCGAATGTCGCAATGGCAAAACTTGGTGACATGAGACACAAAGAACGTCTTATAATTTTGTTCCAATGGACACATCGGTAAAAGACAACCTATCTTTTCGATATATGCACTCAGATATGGGGGAAGAGATATGTTGAGAAGCGTCGTACACAGTCGGAAACAGTTAAAGCAAATACGTCTGATTCAGCCATTCAAACAAGGCAAGAGTGAAAACTTGCATTGTATTGAAATGAAGCAATCCGTAATCTTTTGTTACATATTGAGGAAAATCCTGCTGAGTGTTTCATAGATGTCATTTTAGGTAAGAAGCAATATCAGAAAATTTGTTCAAAGACATCTGGGACAAAACTAAACCTGTCATTACTTATCGACAGGCATGACTGACAGCTTCAGCCAGTGGAAATTTGTGGTAAGCACCATGGGACTAAACTGCTGAGGTCAATAGTCACTAGGCTTACACACTGCTTAACCTAACTTACACTAACTTACGTGAAGGACAACACACACACACCCATGTCCAAGGGAGGACTCGAACCTCCGACACGGGGAGCCGAGCGAACCGTGACGAGATCCCCAGACCGCACGGCTATCCCGCGCGGCCAAAGCCAGTGCACCACATGCTGAAAAAATCGACTATTTCTGATGAGACTTCAATCGAAAAGAACATACGCATTAGCTGTGGCTACGTTAATGTTATCATTCGCGTAGTTCGGACTGAGCGAAAGATTTGTTCCCCATTTGTGCTAGAAAGCTTACTGACCAACAGGAGGCAATACGGATGTAAATAGGTGGAGCTGTCACAGTCACACATTTTCTAAACATTTTATTGAGTGGAGAAATTTTGCTTCTATTTTCTTTTTCCTTTCTTTTATGATACCATCCATCAAGCTTTCGAAGCGTATGTTGCATATATAATTGCCTCACCCATTCCGTTCTCCATTCTTGGCTACATGCGGCATTGCACAAGCCCTAAGTGGTCGAATAATTAAAAATTTCGTCATTCTATTTTGGTGGCTTCTAAACTTGTCATACGTGTGTGGCGCTGAAAGACGGGTACTTTGAAAAGTTTAAAAACGTACATATTTACTCTTTCCATTCTAGTCAAAGAATATTACATAATGCCCTTAGCGACGGACAAAAACATTTTACTAGTAAACTGACCCGCTTTTGTTGTTAACTGACAGCATCGTAAGTCAAATCACGTTGCGTGGGCGACGGTACTTCGTATCAATATTAGTATTTTCTTCCAGTGTTAATGACTCCCTGGCATATTCTACTAGCGTACCGAGCGAAGAAAAATGTGCTTTTCGTTTCTCATCCTGAGGCGTGATTTACGATTGAGTTAGTAAAGTCAACTATTAAAGAAATAAATTATTACGTAAATGTATGTATCGTATTCAAATTTTTATACTACACATTGAGTTTACTTTTCATTCAACTAATGAGTCCAAAAGTTTGGTTATACGAAGTGCACAGTGGTGGTAAGTGATTTCTAGTCGATTTCCCTTCATGTGTACAGCCTCATCATTACTGGCAATACCATTAAGATCCCTCCCACTACATCAGTCAAGTGATGCCCTTTCTTCTGTAAGCAACTTCGTTGCTTTCTTTTGCGGGGTCATCAGTCATCTGACTGGTTTGACACGTCCCGCTTCAATGTTTTCTCTAGTGCGAGCCTCTTTGTTGTTTCAAAACAGTGCTTACACCGAACTTGATGGATGGATATATTCTAATCTCTGACTTCCGTTACAGTTTTTACCCTAAACAGCTCCCTCTACTACCATGGAAGTTATCCTTTATGTGCCCTGTTTCGTGCTCCTTCTTTTCTAAATGTTTCCTACATACTCCTATAATCATCGATTCTGTGTATAGACTACTCATTTCATATATCAGTCCACCTAATTTTTATCATCCATCTAGAATATGACATCTCAAATGCTTTGACACTTCACTT